>NC_142880.1:73972500-74600000 GCF_051225735.1 Oryctolagus cuniculus
TTAATCCCAAAACAAGAAAAAGATATCACAAAGAAAGATAACTATAGAACAATATCCCTGATGAAATAGAGGCAAAAATTTTCAATAAAATACCAGTTAATTGAATACAACCACACATCAGAAAGATCATTCACCCATACCAAGTGGGATTTATCCCTGGTATGCAGGGATGGTTCAACATGTGCAAATCATATGATTCGTTATATTAACAAATTGAGAAATAAAAAACATATGATTATCTCAATAGATGCAGAAAAAGCATTTGATAAAATACAACATCATTTCATGATTTAAAAAAAAAAAACCCTTAAGCAAATTGAAATTGGTTCTAGAAGGAATATTCCTCAACAAAATCAAGGCAATATATGACAAACCCACAGGCATCATCATATTGAATGGGGAAAAGTTGGATGCATTTCCACTAAGATCCAGAACTAGAGAAGGATGCCCACTCTCACCATTGCTATTCAGTCTAGTTCTGGAGGTTTTAGCCAGAGCCATTAGCCTAGAAAAAGAAATCAAAGGGATACAAACTGGAAAGGAGAAAGTGAAATTATCCCTGTTTGCAGATGACATGATTCTATATAGCCAGGAACCAAAAGACTTCAAGAAGAGACTATTGGAACTCATAAAAGAGTTTGGTAAAGTGGCAAGATATAAAATTAGCACACAAAAATCAATAGCATTTGTATACACAGACAATGCCAAAACTGAGAAAGAATTTCTAAGACCAATCCCATTCATAATAGCTACAGAGAAAAAGTAAATACCTTGGAATAAATTTAACGAAGGATAACAGAGACCTATATGATGAAAATTACAAAACATTAAGGAAAGAAATTGAAGAACCAAAAAAATGGAAAAATCTTCCATGTTCATGGATTGGAAGAATCAACATCCTCAAAATGTCCATACAACTGAAAGCAATTCACAGATTCAATGTTATCCCAATCAAAATACCATGGGCATTCTTCTCAGATCTAGAAAAAATGATGCTAAAATTCATGTAAACACAAGGGACTCCGAATAGCTAATGCAATCTTAACAGAAACAATAGTTTCTCTTGAGGGATGCTTTGTTTGGAATACTGAATGCTCTTACCTACTTCAAAATGATTCCTTTCTTTTCCATGCTGGAAGCATGAGAGGTCTTTCTTCTGATCTTCACTTGATGAGCTAGTAGACCTCTTAGAAGTAAAATTCACAGAAGTGCAGGAGCCACCTAATGACTGGTCCTGGCAGTGGTTCTCTCTCAGGTCCTCTTCGTGTGGATCTCTGTCAGGCTAATCCTCTCAACAACTCCAGGAATCCATCAGTTGTAATTCAGTTGTTCGTTCCCTGAAGATGTTTCTACTTATGAGTTTCTGCTCCGGCAAGTTGTGATTCTTTATATCCACCTTTCTCTCCCCCCAGAATTTTAGGGGTAGTAGTTTTCTTTGTAACCTCGCTTCTCTCGTGGATGTAAGAAGACTTGCCAATTTTTCTGTTTGTTTGGTTTCTTTTTTTTACTTGTGATAATGAAGTGGTGATGTCTAGGCTCCTTATATGCTGAACTAGAAATTCGAAGTCTTCCACCTTTTCTTCCTGAATTGGACCAAATAGTCTGGTCCCTGATACCCAGTGGGAAACATGATTGAGCTACTGAGTTATTGGTTCCCAGTTTTGGCCTGGCACAGCCCTGTCCATCACAGATGTTTTGGGAGTGAGTCAGCCTATCCCAGCTTTATCAAGGACCAACTGATCTGAGGAAAGGAATAACCCAACTACTTCTCCTCCTAACTGCACTATCATACCTCACAGGGCGTAGGGCAGGGACTGAGAAGCTTTGATGAAGCCACGGTCCATGGGCACACACAGTCCAGGGGCTCTTGAAAACCCAAGAGATGAGATAGGCTTTTGGATCAGTAGTTTGACTCCAGAAAAAGCAAACATCAGAACCAGATCCAGATATGAGAGAGATGTTGTAATTATCAAACCTTGAGTTTAAAATGACAATGATTAACACCCTGAGGGCTCTAATGGAAAAAAAATAGAAAACACATGGGAACAAATAGATAATATAAAAAAAAAAATAGATAATATAATCAGGAAACAGATCTCCTAAGAAGAATTTAAAAAGAAATACTAGAATAATAAAAAAAAAAAACACTATAGCAGACATGAAGAATATCCCTGAAAGATTCAACGGTAGATTGGACAACACTGAAGAACCTCTGAGTTTGAGGATATCTTGATGGAAATGCCCAATACTGAAAAACAAAGAGAAAAAAGACTGAGACCAACAGAGCAGAATATGGAGGAATTATAGGCAATCACCAAAGTTGTAACATACAACTGTGAATACAAGAAAGAGAGCCGGCGCCGTGGCTCAATAGGCTAATCCTCCACCTTGCGGCGCCGGCACACCGGGTTCTAGTCCCGGTTGGGGCGCCGGATTCTGTCCCGGTTGCCCCTCTTCCAGGCCAGCTCTCTGCTATGGCCAGGGAGTGCAGTGGAGGATGGCCCAGGTGCTTGGGCCCTGCACCCCATGGGAGACCAGGAAAAGCACCTGGCTCCTGGCTCCTGCCAGGATCAGCGCGGTGCGCCGGCTGCAGCGGCGGCCATTGGAGGGTGAACCAACGGCAAAGGAAGACCTTTCTCTCTCTGTCTCTCTCTCTCTCACTGTCCACTCTGCCTGTCAAAAAAAAAAAAAAAAAAAAGTTAAAAAAAAAAAAATACAAGAAAGAAAAGAGAAATAAACTTAATATTGGAATCGCTAATGACTGAGAATTTCCTGCATGTTAAGTCAAACACGAAACTACAGATCTAGAAGGCTCAGAGAATACTAAATAGGATAACAAAAAAGTATGCCTAAATATAATATATTCAAACTGCAGAAAAATCAAAAGAGAATTTAAAAGAAGCAAGAGGAAAATTTGCCTTACCTGTAGAGGAACAAAAATGAGTATTACATCCTACTTTTCTTCAAATCATGCTAGCAAGAAGAAAGTGGAGTGACATAATTAAAGTGTGAGGAAAAAATGACAACCTAAAATTCTGTGCCTTGCAAAATTTTCCTTTAAAAGTGAGAGACTGGGTCAGTGTTATGGCACAGTGGATTAAGCTGCTGTATGGAGAATCTACATCCCATATTGAAGCACTGTTTCCAGTCCTTGCTATACCACTTCTGTCCAGCTCCCTACTAATTCACCTGGGAAAGCAGCAGATTATGGCCCAAGTACTTGGGCCCATGCCACCCCTTGATGGAGATCCTGGCTTCCACCTGGCCCAGCCCTGGATGTTGTAGCCATTTGGGGAGTGAACCAGTAGATGAAAAGAGATATCTCTCCCTTTTTCACTCTCACTCTCTCCTCCTTCTCTTTCCCACTTTCCCTCCTCCTTCCCCCTCTATTGCTCTGCCTTTCAAATAAATTTTTATTTTAAAAAAGTAGAAACTGCCTTTCTCAGATGAGCAAACCCGAGAGAACTTATTGCCAGTAGACCTCTCTTTACCAGAAATTTTAAAAGAGGTTCTTCAGGGACTAGGCATTCAACCGAGCAGTTAGAATGCCAGCAAGATGTTCACATCCCACATCAGAGTTCCTAGGCTGTATCCCCAACTCTGTCTCCTGACCTCAGCTTGCTGCTGATTCAGACCCTGGGAGGCAGCAGTCTCCCTACCCATGTGGGAGACTTAGGCTGAGTTCCTGGATCGCGGCTTTGACTCCAGCCCAGGCCAATTTCAGCAGGCATTTGGGAGCATGAGCTGGAAGATGGGAGCATTTTCTCTCTCTCTCTCTCTCTCTCTCTCTCTCTAATAAATTAAATAAATTTCTTTTTTAAAAGAATGTCTTTGAGGGGAAATAAAATAATACATATCAAATACCTGAATCTACATAAACAAAGGGAAAGCATTATAGAATGACTCTGTGGAAGTAAAATAAAAACATTTTATGTTATCTGATCTTAATTGCTCTAATATAAAAGCACGCACAATATAATACTTGTAACAGTGTATTTGGTTCTGTATGCATACACAAACATACAATGTCCACAGGGAGTCTTCAAAATTCATGAAAAATGTGTTGTACAATGTGAATTAAACTAGTACTCAAACAGTACTTTATACTTTGTGTTTCTGTGTGGGTGCAAACTGTTGAAATCTTTACTTAATATATACTAAATTGATCTTCTGTATATAAAGATAATTTTTTAAGATTTTTTTTATTTACTAATTTGACAGGTAGAATTACAGACAGTGAGAGAGAGAGACAGAGAGAAAGGTCTTCCTTCCATTGGTTCACCCCCCAAATGGCTGCTACGGCTGGAGCTATGCCAATCCAAAGCCAGGAGCCAGGTGCTTCCTCCTGGTCTTGTACGCGGGTGCAGGAACCCAAGCACTTGGGCCATCCTCCACTGCCTTCCTGGGCCACAGCAGAGAGCTGGACTGGAAGAGAAGCAACCGGGACTAGAACCGGCACCCATATGGGATTCTGGCACCGAAGGCAGAGGATTAGCCAAGTGAGCCACGGGTGCTGGCCCTGTATATAAAGATAATTGAAAATGAATATTCATATGAATGGAATGGGAGAGGGAGCGGGAGAGGGGAGGGTTGTGGATGGGAGGGAAGTTATGGGGGGAAAAAGCCACAGTAATCCAAAAGCTCTACTTTGGAAATTTACATTTATTAAATAAAAGTTTAAAAAAAAAATAGGCCGGCACTGCAGCTCACTAGGCTAATCCTCCGCCTGCGGCACTAGCACACCAGGTTCTAGTCCCGGTCGGGGCACTGGATTCTGTCCCGGTTGCCCCTCTTCCAGGCCAGCTCTCTGCTGTGGTCAGGGAGTGCAGTGGAGGATGACCCAAGTGCTTGGGCCCTGCACCTGCATGGGAGACCAGGAGAAGCTCCTGGCTCCTGGCTTCGGATCAGCACAGTGCGTAGTGCACCAGCCATAGAGCCCATTTTGGGGGTAAACCAATGGAAGGAAGACCTTTCTCTCTGTTTCTCTCTCACTGTCTAACTCTGCCTGTCAAAAAAAAAGTTAAAAAAAAAACATATTTTTTACAAAGTAAAAATGTATCTTTTTTTTTTTTACATTTTTTAAAGATTTATTTATTTATTTATTTTTAACTTTTATTTAATGAATATAAATTTCCAAAGTACGACTTATGGATTACAATGGCTTCCCCCCCATACCGTCCTTCCCACCCACAACCCTCCACTTTCCCACTCCCTCTCCCCTTCCATTCACATCAAGATTCATTTTCGATTATCTTAATATACAGAAGATCAGCTTAGTATACATTAAGTATGGATTTCAACAGTTTGCTCCCACACAGAAACATAAAGTGAAAAATAATAGATGATTTTTTTTTAAATGATGATGAAATCAGAGCAGACCTATTGTCATGTTTAATCCCAGTGAGAGTCAAGTTGGGAATTGATAATTTCTTTTTTTTTTTCTTTTTACAGAGGATCAGTTTAGTATGCATTAAGTAAGGATTTCAACAGTTTGCACCCCCATAGAAACACAAAGTGAAATATATTGTTTGAGTACTCGTTATAGCATTAAATCTCAATATACAGCACATTAAGGATAGAGATCCTACATGAGGAGTAAGTGCACAGTGACTCCTGTTGTTGACTTTACCAATTGACACTCCTGTCTATGGCATCAGTAATCTCCCTATGCTCCAGTCATGAGTTTCCAAGGCTATGGAAGCCCTCTGAGTTCTCCGACTCTTATCTTGTTTAGACAAGGTCATAGTCAAAGTGGAGGTTCTCTCCTCCCTTCAGAGAAAGGTACCTCCTTCTTTGAAGACCTGTTCTTTCCACTGGGATCTCACTCACAGAGATCTTTTGCCAGAGTGTCTTGGCTTTCCATGCCTGCAATACTCTCATGGGCTTTTCAGCCAGATCCGAATGCCTTTAGGGCTGATTCTGAGGCCAGAGTGCTATTTAGGACATCTGCCATTCTATGAGTCTGCTGAGTATCTCACTTCCCATGTTGGATCACTCTCCCCTTTATTTACTCCATCAGTTAGCGTTAGCAGGTACTAGACTTGTCTATGTGCTCCCTTTGACTCCTAGTCCCTCCACCATGACCAACTGTGAACTGAAATTGATCACCTGGAACAGTGAGATGGCATTGGTACATGCCACCTCGATGGGAAAATGTATCTTTTAATTCCTTACCACAATCACTACAAAATGCAAAATATGAGAGCCATTGTGGGATAGCAGGTAAAGCTGCCACCTGTGACACCAGCATCCAGTACGGGCAGTGGTTTGTGTCCCGAGTGCTCTGCTTCCAATCCATCTCCCTGCCAGTGAACAGGGAAAAGCAGCAGAATATGGCCCAAGTGCCACATGGGAGACCCAGGTGAAGCTCCTGGCTCCTGGCTTTGGCCTGGCCCAGTGCTGACATTTGCAGCCATTTTGTGCATGAACCAGTGGTTGAAATATCCATCTCTCTCTTTCTCCCTCCCACCCTCCCTCCTCCTCCTCTTTAACACTTTCTTTTTTTTAACTTTTATTTAACAAATATAAATTTCTGAAGTACAGTTTATGGAATACAATGGCTTTACCCCCCATAACTTCCCTCCCACTCGCACCCCTCCCATCTCCTGCTCCCTCTCCCCTTCCATTCACATCAAGATTCATTTTCAATTATCTTTATATACAGAAGATCAATTTAGTATATATTAAGTAATGATTTCAACAGTTTGCACCCACACAGAAACACAAAGTGTAAAATACTGTTTCAGTACTAGTTATAGCATTAATTCACATTGTACAACACATTAAGGACAGAGATCCTACATGAGGAGTAAGTGCACAGTGACTCCTGTTGCTGACTTAACAATTTGACACTCTTGTTTATGGCATCAGTAATCACCCTAGGCTCTTGTCATGAGTTACCAAGGCTATGGAAGCCTTTTGAGTTCATCATCTCTGATCTTATTTTGACAGGGTCATAGTCAAAGTGGAAGTTCTCTCCTCCCTTCAGAGAAAGGTACCTCCTTCTTTGATGGCCCATTCTTTCCATTGGGATCTCACTCACAGAGATCTTTCATTTAGGTTTGGTTTTGTTGGTTTTTTTTTTGTTTGTTTTTGTTTTTGTTTTGTTTTGCCACAGCATCTTGGCTTTCCATGCCTGAAATACTCTGCCATTCTATGAGTCTGCTGTGTATCCTGCTTCCCATGTTGGATCATTCTCTCCTTTTTAATTCTATCAGTTAGTATTAGCAGACACTAGTCTTGTTTATGTGATCCCTTTAACTCTTAGACCTATCAGTGTGATCAACAGTGAACTGAAACTGATCACTTGGACTAGTGAGATGGCATTGGTACATGCAATCTTGATGGGATTGTATTGGAATCCCCTGGCACATTTCTAACTCCACCATTTGGGGCAAGTCCAATTTAGCATGTCCCAAATTGTACATCTCCTCCCTCTCTTATTCCCATTCTTATATTTAACAGGGATCACTTTTCAGTTAGATTTAAACACCTAAGAATAATTGTGTGTTAATTAAAGAGTTCAACTGGCCAGCACCATGGCTCCATAGGCTAATCCTCAGCCTGCGGTGCTGGCACACTGGTTTCTAGTCCCGGTCGGGGAGCCGGATTCTGTCCCGGTTGCCCCCCTTCAAGGCCAGCTCTCTGCTGTGGCCTGGGAGTACAGTGGAGGATGGCCCAAGTCCTTGGGCCCTGCACCCACATGGGAGACCAGGAGAAGCACCTGGCTCCTGGCTTCGGATCAGCATGGTGCACCAGCCGCAGTGGCCATTGGAGGGTGAACCAACGGCAAAGGAAGACCTTTCTCTCTGTCTCTCTCTCTCACTGTCCACTCTGCCCGTAAAAAAAAAAAAAAAATTCAACCAATAGTATTAAGTATATTAAGTAGAACAAATAAAACACTAAAAGGGATAAAGTATTAAGTTGTTCATCAACAGTCAGGGCAAGGGCAGATCAAGTCACCATTTCTCATAGTGTCCATTTCACTTCAACAGTTTTCCTTTTAGGTGCTCAGTTAGTTGTCACCAGTCAGGGAGAACATATGATATTTGTACCTTTGGGACTGGCTTATTTCACTCAGCAGGATATTTTCCAGATTCCTCCATTTTGTTGCAAATGACCAGATTTCATTGTTTTTGACTGCTGTATAGTATTCTATAGAGTATATATCCCATAATTACTTTATCCAGTCTACTGTTGATGGGCATTTGGGTTGGTTCCAGGTCTTGGCTATTGTGAATTGAACTGCAATAAATATTAAGATGCAGACAGCCCTTTTATTTGCCAATTTAATTTCCTTTGGGTTAAATCCAAGGAGTGGGATGGCTGGGTAGTATGGTAGGGTTATATTCAGGTTTCTGATGAATCTCCAAACTGACTTCCATAGTGGCTTTACCAGTTCACATTCCCACCAACAGTGGGTTAGTGTCCCTTTTTCACCGCATCTTCTCCAGCATCTATTGTTGGTAGATTTCTGAATGTGAGCCATTCTAACCGGGGTGAGGTGAAACCTCATTGTGGTTTTGATTTGCATTTCCCTGATCACTAGTGATCCTGAACATTTTTTCATAACACTGACTTTCAAATAAACAAATCTTTAAAAAATGCAAAGTATGGCTAAAAATTCAATAGATAAGTGAAAAATGGAATTTTCAAAGTATTCGAGTAATTCCTTTGGAGGTTTAAAGGAAAATTTGAAAAACAGAAAACAGAGAATTGGAGCATAGTGTATTTGAGCACTGAAACTATTCTGTATGATGTTATAGCTATAAATGCAAGTCATTATACATTGGTCCAAACCCATAGAATGTATAGCACCATGAGTGAACTCTTAATTAACCTACAGCCTTTTGGGTAATAATGATGCTTCAAGGTGTTTCATCAGTTGTAACAAGTGTATCACTCTGTGTTATGGTGGGTGATTAATAATAGATCATGCATGTATAGGGGCTTAGAGAATATCAGAAATCTCTTGATCACCTATTAAATCTTGCCGTGAACTTAAAGACACCCTAAAAATAAAGTCTATTTAAATAAAAAATAGGGCTAATATAAAACAATAAAATAATAGACCTAAATACAAGCATATCAAGAAATGTATTAAATGTCATTGGGCAATTTACAGGTTCAACTTCAACATGAAAAGAAGATGAAAGTCATCACTCCTGTCATTACAAGTTAAGCTGGACATCCCAAAAATCAATGCTTTTTCTTGGACTCATGAGAGAGTAAGAGTCACAGGGCAAACCACCACCCTGAAGTCTGGAGAGACAAGTGAATCCTAATTCATAGCTGAGATTGTATCACCTGGAACAAAAGGAATGGGAGCTATAAACTGGTAGGAATATTTATATAGAAGTGTTGATGAATTGCAAGGCTAAGTATGGCATACCATGAGAGTAAAAACTTCTTGATGGCCTCAGTCTCTTGGTGACCCAAACATTCATGAGTTTCACCTCCAGGAACACTACAAGATGATCACAAAAAGGTTCCTTCATGGCCTTGGCAAGTGTGGCCGGGGGAAAGTTTATAATTGTGAAATAAGTTCAGAGACTTCTCTAAAACAACTATTCCCAGGAAAAAAGGCTTTGTGAGTCTTAATTCAGAGGAAGCTGACTGCTTTTAATTTAGGTCTAACTTTCTTGCCTCTCTTAAAGTAGAAGAAAAACAGTCAATAAAGGTCATAGCTTCAAGGTAACATGTTGCAGCCATGTAAGAGTATTTAAAAAAAAAAAAAAGAGCTATACTACTGGAAAACAGTCACAAAGGTCACAAGTGTACCAAAAGATTAAAGAGTAAATGTAAAATCCTTCAGAATCTTACCACCATATTAATAGGCTCCAGTATATCAGCTAAAACAGTTGTAAGATATTAACTCTATCTAAAGAGTCTAAGAGAAATTCATAGGGCAGCTTAAAGACAACAGAGTAAATAAGTCCAAAGTCATGAAGAATTTGAAACTTCTGGCATATACAGCTACTGTAACTTTTAAATACAGCCCAAATCCTAACTATATTAATAAAACCTCATACTCAAATTCTGTTATCTCAGTTCCTATTATCCAGTGCATCATGTATGATTTCAAAAACACACATACTACATATCATGCTAAAATATAAGAAGAAACTTAGTCTGAAAAGACAGAGCAAGTATTAGAACCAGATTCAGATAGATTTTGAAATTATCCAACAAGAAATTTAAAATAATTAATATCTTAAGGACTCTAAGAGATAAATTAAATAACATGAAAAAATGGGCAATATAAACAGAAAAAAATGGAAAGTTTAAGAATCCAAGAAATGCTAGAAATAGAAAACATTATAACCAAAATGAAGAATGCCTTTGATGGGTTCATCAGCAGACTGGACATGCACAAAGAAAGAATCAAAGAACTTGAATACACATCAACAGAAATTTCTCAAACTAAAACACAAATAGAGGGAAAAATCTGAAAACAGTGGGACAAATGTTAAAGATGCCACATAGTCATAAGTGAAATATCATAAGACAAAAAAGAGTGATAGAGGGTGGATGGAATGGCAGGAAAGAACACAAGAAATATTTGAAATAACAAGGCCTAAGAATTTTCCAAAATTAATAACAGACATCAAATTAAAGATCCAGGAAGTTCAGAAAACACCAAGCAGGGTAAACACCAACACACACACACACACACCCTACTAGGCTATCATATTCAAACTGCAAAAAACTGAAGTCAAAGAGAAAATTTGTAAAGAGATCAGAAGATAAAATTTCCATCTGCTGCTTCACTCCCCCAAATGCTTACAATAGCCCAGGATAAGCGAGGCTGAAGCAAGAAGTCTAGATCTCAGTCCAGGTCCCCCACATGGGTGGCAGAGACTAAGGACTTAAGCCATCATCTAACACTTCCCACAGTATTCATTAACAGGAAGTTGGAACCAAAAGTGGTGCCAGAACTTGAACCCAGGCATTCCAACACATGATGCAGAATACCCAAGTGGCGACTTCATTGCTGTGCCAAAAACCTGTCCCAAGAAATTCATTTAACTTGCTAATCTTTTGCTGAGGGTGTCTGTATCTATGTTCTCAGGAGAGATTCTCTTCTCAGATTTTCTGGAAGAGATTGTGTAGTATTGGTACTATTTCTTCCTTAATACTTCACAGCTGAAAGCATCTGGACCAGGTACTTTCTATTTCATAATAGAAACTTTCTGTTTCTTGTTAACTAAGTTTTCTTAATGTGAGCCTCTGTTTGGGTGACCAATTTCTCATTGTGGTCTTGCTATATTGTGTCTTTTAAAATATTGGTCAATTTCGGCCAGCGGCGCGGCTCACTAGGCTAATCCTCCGCCTTGCGGTGCTGGCACACCAGGTTCTAGTCCCAGTCGGGGCACCGGATTCTGTCCCGGTTGCCCCTCTTCTAGGCCAGCTCTCTGCTGTGGCCCGGGAGGGCAGTGGAGGATGGCCCAAGTCTTTGGGCCCTGCACCCGCCTGGGAGACCAGGAGAAGCACCTGGCTCCTGCCTTCAGATCAGCATGGTGCGCCGGCCGCAGCTCGCCGGCCACAGTGGCCATTGGAGGGTGAACCAACAGCAAAGGAAGACCTTTCTCTCTGTCTCGCTCTCTCTCTCACTGTCCACTCTGTCAAAAAAATATATATATTGGTCAATTTCATTTGTTATTAAATTTGTGAGTATAGATCCTCTGAGATTTTTTATCCTTTCCTCTACAATTTGTCAGAGAGTTTTTGCTCCTCTACAACATTTAATGGGAGACATGAATTTTCATAAGGGTCCAAGAGCAATACAGCAGTTTACTAGACTTATCTTGCAGGGATCTTGCCATATGTTAAATTCTGTATTATGAGATAATGTTCTCATGTCAAAAAAGCATATAATGACTCCCTCCATGAACTCTCCCAGCACATGACCAGCTAGTTCTTGCTATAATTTGTTTGTAGGATTAGTCTAGTGATCAACAGAGTTGGTGGTAGATCCTGAGGTGAACCAACATTCTTTGGCTGCTTGCCTCATAGTCCCCAAGAAAAGAAGATTCTATATTCCTACAATGAGGACCTGGTGCCATATCTGCAAACCCAGAGAAAACAGGGGAGTCTCTGGGTCAAGCGAATCTCCATAGATCACTTCCTATTAAGTGTTAGCATCTCACTGGTTCCCTGTCAAGGAACCATCATCAGCATGGAAGCCTTAGCTAGGCTGAGAATTTACCTTCTCTGAACTTCTTTTACTTCTAAAGATTAGGTCCTGGGCCTGGTCTTCCTTTCTATCTGTCCTCTACTAGCAGAAAAGTAGATGACGTTGAAGGCTACCTATGAAGACATCTAACTGCTGTACTTCACTTTAAACAGGTGACAGATTGTCTTGAGCCTATAATTCCTAGTTTTTCCAAGTTAATATGGTAATAGCCACTTGACTTCCTATTCCTTGTACTTTAATTATCATCTCTGTTCTGTATTCCAAAGTGATTTATAAATCTGTGCAACATCTCTCATTATATCTCCAAGCGGACATCTCAGCAATTGTACTTCTACTGCATGCCACAACAAACCATCAGCACTGGTGATGAGATAATATCCAGCTGCCATGACGAAAGTGATCCAACTTGGAAACCCGATTCTTAGAGTCAGCTTCCTAGGAACACTTCTGGAAATCGCTGCATTGTGTTGGATTCCCTAGAAGCAAAGCCCAATACAAGGTCTTGCAATACATACAATCTGAGAGAGTACTCTTCAGGAAAGATTCCTATAAAGGGACAGAGTGAAGCAAAATTGGATAAAAGGATAAAGAGTAAAGCAAGCATGTGGTGTCTGGTAAAATCCGGCTATGGCTTACTCCCCAGAGGGAGGCTTAGAAGTGTACCCCACACCACAGGATCGACCCTTACATTAGTCCGTCAGTGACTGAGGATCATCCCCAGAGGCAATGCAACTCCCTAGGAGCAGTGGTTCCCAACAGAAGCTGACAAATCTCTGGAAAAGGTAAGCAGCCACAGACCATGAGCAGCTGACACAGCATCTAGAGGCATGGACGCACTGCCTTGCTAGAAGGGGATCTACTGCAAGTGATGAAAAGAGAGTTTTTCCATACAGAGTGCCAGAAAAACTGGATATCAGGTGACTGAAAAATAATAATCTTGAGCCTTCTTCCTATCATACTAAAACATCAATTCCAAATAAGTCGTATATACATCTATTAAAGGTAACACAATAAAAGTCCATATTCTTAGAGTAGTATAGGATTTATTAAAAATTACACAAAAAATTTAAAAAATGATTCGTGATATGGGTAATTTTTTTTAAAGATTTATTTATTTATTTGAAAGAGTTACACAGAGAGAGAAGAGGCAGAGAGAGAGAGAGAGAGAGAAGTCTTCCATCCACTGGTTTTCTCCCATTGGCCACAATGGCCACAGCTGTGCTGATCTGAAGCCAGGAGCCAGGAGCTTTTACCAGGTCTCCCACACAGGTATTCCTGGAGCTCAAGGACTTGAGCCATCTTCTGCTTTCCCAGGCCATAGCAGAAAGCTGGATTGGAAGTGGAGCAGCTGGGACTCCAACCAGCATCCAAATGGGATGCTGGCACTGCAGGCAGCAGCTTTATTGGCTATGCCACAGTGCCGGCCACCAGGTAATTTTTTTTAAGATGGAAAGATTTTCTTTATTAATGACCCCAACTATATTTCTTTAGATATAGACGTTTTGAACTCACTTAGAGAAAACAAGTTAAGATTGCATTATCCTGCAACATTATCCAGTAATATATTGCAAAGCAGAACAGCTCGGAAAAGAGAATTGAAGGGAAGGGGAATGAGGGAAGGAAGATGAAAGAAAAGGAATTAAGTTGATCTTTTTTTTTTTCTTTTCTATTCTTGGGAACTATGAATCCTTGCAAGCACATTTCATTTCTGCAGATTATTTTCCAAACATGTACAAAATGGAACCAAAACGGAGAATCCGTTAAGAACCTGAAGAGGTGCAGCATTAAAAGCTACGATTATCCAGTAGCAAGTGTTCTAGCTTCAGTCTGTTCCCAAGAGTTAGCTAGTTGAAAACATCTTCCCTGTGACTGTTTTCTTTTATTTATTTATTTGACAAGTAAAGTTACAGACAGTGAGAGAGACAGAGACAGAGAGAGGCCTTCCTTCCGTTGGTTCATTCCCCAGATGGCCACAACGGCAGGAGTTATGCCCATCCAAAACCAGGAACCAGGTGCCTCCTCCCAGTCTCCCATGCGGGTGCAGGGGCCCAAGCACTTGGGCCATCCTCCACACCCCACCCCACCCCCCCGCCCAGGCCACAGCAGAGAGCGGGACTGGAAGAGGAGCAACCGGGACTAGAACCGGCACCCATATGGGATGCCGGCACCGCAAGTGGAAAATTCACGAAGTGAGCCACAGATGCGGCCCCCTGTGACTGTTTTCATTTCTTGTTTCTCAGCATCTGGACATGCATGCTTCAGTACCTTGAGGAAGTCAGCCTTTTTACCCACATACGTGTGTGAATACCGGCCTCAGAGCGCTTAATGTGGTAGTGCAGGTAGTCCTGGAAAGTGTGGATCAGGTTGATGGTGTTATCTCGGGCACTGAGTTGGTGTGCTGTGGTAACAGCATGAAGGTGATATAGCTGATGTCGCCCACAGCAGCTTCTGTGACTTTCGGCTCCAGAGGCGGCTCCCTGTAGCTAATGAGGACCTGGGGGGCTGTGTGACTGGCTCTGTGTCCTTCTTGAACTCCTGCATGAACACCTTTCCAATGACCACATCATTGCCATCCTTAAACATGGTGCTCAAGACTACTGTGCCTATCCTTTTTAGACTCAACACACATGGGCTCTTCATCCCTACCCTGGGTAACTGCCCTGCTCCCTCCTTCTTTCCCTCTTCTTGGAATTGGAAGTATTTCTCAAAGAAGCAAAACAGTTTCTCTTCAACATGCCAGCTGGATGTACAATGGAATCCTTGGCTGCAGGCAGATTTTCAAGGTCATATAGCAAAGAGACATTATATCCTGATTCCGGATTCACCAAGAAATTCCCATACACCCGTTCAATAACTCATCAGCACCATGTGCCTGAAGTTCTTTGTAGAATTTCAAAATACTGACCATCACCTTTGCTTTGTCTCCATTAGGATGTGAAATATGATAGAGACTCCATCAAAATCTACAAATGTTACTCCTACTGCTTCTGGTTAGTTTCCGGGGGCCGCGTTCTGGAACCAGAGAGCGAGTGCCTCCTCGATGATGTTGCTGTTCACCACTTGCAGGATCAAGGCGGCGGCTGGCCCCAGAAGCCTCAACCCACCTGCGGTGCCACAGCCGTCGCTGTCGCTGCCTGCGCAGCCTCACTGCAAGCCTGGTCCCTGCCCAGCCCCCGGCTGCAGGCGGCCACTTCCGCTCTCGAAGTGGGTAAATTTTTTACATTTCGAGACATCATTAAGAGAATGAAAAGGTAAGCACAGAATGGGAGATGATATGTGCAAGGTATAACTCCGGGAAAGGACTCATATCTGGAATACACGATGCATTCCTATAAAGTAATTAAAAACGAAAAGATTTAAGCAATATTTTTGACAATAAACATGTGAAGAGATTTCACAAAGGAGGATATCCTAATGACTAATAAATATATTAAAGGGCTCTCAAGTTCATTAATTATCAGGCAAATCTAAAACCTCTATATATTCATCTGAGTGAGTAAAATTTAAAAGAACAATAATGTAAGTGCTGGCTAGGATGTGGAAGAACTGAAAGCCACATTTCTACTTAGAGAATAAATTACTATGACTGCTTTGGAAAATTGTGTATCCGTATCTATAAAAGGAGAATATTTGCCTACTCAATGCATAGAAATTTTATTCTTAGGTGAAACACTCAATGGAAATATGTATGTGTGCATACAAAGGGGCATGTCAAGAATATTCATAACTATATTATTCAAAACAGCTGGAAACTAAACTAAAATGCCTTTAAAGAGTAAAATAGGTAAGTATATTCATATGATGAAATTCTACATAGTAATTAAAGTTTACAAATTACTACCACATGCAACAATATAAATGAATCTCACAGAAAAAAAATTTTGAACAGTATAATTCCACTTATAGAAGACGTAAATTATTAACTCTAGGGAAGAAATAGAAGATAATGGTTAGGAAAGGCACATGAATATTGTCTGGATGTGCCATGCTTTTTACTGTTTATTTTCTGAAATCCATCATGCTGTACAATGAGGATTTATACCTTTACCTATATGCATTTTATATTTCAACATAGATTATTTTGAAATAAAACATAGTGGAATTGCAGTCAGTAAATTGCTGCTTTCTAGTTTGGCCCAGCAATACAACTTATTTCACATTAATTTTTATATTTCCCAGAAACTCTCTTATGCTTGGTACATAAAGGACACTGAATAAATAGTGGTTCCCTTTTCTCTTCTTCTAAAAAGGATGAGAAAGACTTGAACAAGCTGTAAAAGAAGCATAGCAATACAACTTTTAAAAAAATGTTTCAGGGGGCCAGCGCTGTGGTGTAGCAGGTTAAGTCTCCACCTGCATCACTAGTATCCCACATGGGCCCCAGTTTGTGTCGCTGCTGCTCCTCTTCAGATCCAGCTCCCTGTTGATGGCCTGGGAAAGCAGTAGAAGATGGCCCAAGTGTTTGGGCCCCTATACCTGCGTGGGGGACCCAGAAGAAGCTCCTGGCTTCAGATCAGCCTGGCTCTAGCCTTGCAGCCATTTGGGGAGTGAACCAGCTGACGGAAGCCTCTCTGTAGCTCTACCTCTCAAATAAACAAAATCTTTAAAAAAAAAAGTTTCAGTTCTGATACTACAATCTGTAATTGTTATTACTTGTTGGATAATTGCATTTTACAAAGCCTTTATGTATGCTCTCTCTTCATTCATGTGATGGCAAAAATGAATAAGCCAGGATTAGCACTAGCCTGGAAAGGGATGGAATCTGGAGGCCAGCCATACCACACAAAATTGTTGTAAAGTGGTCTCATGGCTTGGGAGAAAATACTGGAAAAGAACTAAATGCTGTTAACTCGTTTTCATCTCCCAAGTGTGTCCGGAGTAGTCTCTTGTTTCCCTCATCATCTCATGTTTCTCTGCACCCTTCTCTCCATCTCTCCAATGCTGTTCCCTTTTCTTCCTATGAGTTTCCCTCCTCTTTTCCCTTTATTTCCTTTTTTCTTCCATATCCTCTACAATCACTCCATGGAGACAGTGGTGGTGATATTATCCCTAAGGCTGCTTCTGGGGAAGAGTGTCTGTTCTCATCATTTTCTATTTCAGATACTGATTTTAATTTTTTGACTAATTTTTCTCAGCACAAATAGAGTATAGTACGTGACAGAAGTGGCTAACTGTCCACCATCCGTAATGGTGTCTTTAAAAAGTGACTAACCGGCTACAACATTTCCCAGTCTCCCTTGCAGTTAGCTGAGACAAGATACATGAGCTCTAACCTATGATAACCGAGTAGAAATGGTCCATGTCAGGCCAGTTCGTGGGGGAACTTGAAGCATTCATATGCGGAAGTTGCCAAGGTTTCCATCAATTAGGATTCCTAAAGGACTATGGTTGAAAGCTACTGCCCAGATTTCCCCTTGCCCAATAGTAGTATACAGGCAAGAAATAAACTTGTACTTTATTTTAGACATGTAACATATATGTACTCACACACACACACACACACACACACACACCTGGAGGTCTACTTTTTTAAAGCACTTGGCCCACCTTAACTGATATAGAGTGTTTCCATATCTTTAGTAATTGTTTTAAGTCCCAGGCCTGCTGGGTTATAGGCTTTCTGTGAATATGCCTGTACATGGGGTAGACTAATTAATTATTCACCCCAAAAGATGGTCTCCTTTTTCTTACAGGGAACAGAGCTGTTATGTATCATCAGTACTTTGCCTCTGAGTCAAAGAAAAGGCCTGGAAAATGCCAATTAATTCTTGTAGCCCAAATAAAGAATGGATGGTGTATCTTTTCTCTTTAGGTTTATATTAGCATCTTGACTAAGGCTTTCTATCAAGTGGCTTTTCTAACAGAGTTCTCTTTTCTAACAGAGTGCAATAGTTGAAAATGATGATAGGATTCAGCAATATTTCATTCTGAAATGCAATGGTTTCCTGATAACCCCAACTTAAGAATTTTATTTTCTGGTTTGGAAACCAGGACCAGTCTTGTTCTGTGTAAAAAAAAAAAAATCATTTTAAAATAAAAAGGAAGAAATTCTGAATAGCTTGGTGACTGTCCCACTACCTAAGCCTCTTGCTCAGTAAAACAATGCCAAGAAATTCCAGTGGCTTGGTGCACATGCAGCTTGGCCACTGCTTTATATTTTAAAGGTACATGAGGTGCTGTTACGCTGGACCCAACTGGTCCAAACATAACCTTGGAGAACCAGTTTGTGTTGACTTTAACTCCATCCCAGAGACATTTGGAAATCTCTTGAAAACTTAATAATGAATTGTGGGTAGAAATCTGATAAGGTACTTAGGGCAACAGAGTTAATTCCGAATGAATTTATCATAATTAGTTTTGCCACAATAAATGTTAAGGGAATTAGAACGGCTTAGGCCAACCATTTAGAACATCATTGACATAAACCAAAGGACCCAAAGTACAAAATGTTATTGTGAGGCCACACAGATGATAGTGTGCAAAGTGTCACTGATCTCCAAGTGCCTCCATTCGGCATCTGAACAGCCCCACTGTTTACAACCCAGCACTTATAACCACGTGGTAGGGTACATTCCATAGCTCCCTCTGACAGGATAATTCCAATGTGTCATTTCATAAGAATACTGAACTAGACCCTAACTTGGCTAATTCTTGAGCACTCCAAATTCTCAAGAGGTTGCTTCTGATGGGAATCTGGCCCCAAGTGCTCTGAAGTGCTCATGCTTAACCTCTACAACTCGACCCAGGAACTATCTAGCCTGAGTTTCATGTTCAGTCCAGTCGGTCATCCTGGGCTAACAATCGTGAGGGTACATTGGTAAAGAAAAATGGAATTGACCAAAACTCAAGGCTAAAACTTTAGGCTACTGATCATTAGTGAAGGATCTGGTGTGTGATCTTAGGGCCATGATGGCACCAAGACTGTGGGTATTGACAAAGTCCACAGTAAACCCTTCACATACCAGCTCCATTCACACACACGGTCCCCTGAAATGCCGGTAGTACTGATATAAGAATGCCCATTCATAAACTTTAACTGCCTCAAAAACAAAGGCTACAACTCTTTCCTCTAGAAGATTTCTTAGATGAACAAGTAGGAGTTTCACCAGAGAAGCTGAAGTTCCTTTATACAATATTCTAAGTGAAATATGGTTTTCTTATCTTTTCACAAAAATGTTATTATAAACTAGAAAATATGAGTAAGCAAAAAATGTGAATTTGTATTTCTACCATCTATAGAGAACCACTATTAATAATTTTAGGCATGTCCTTTTAGCTCTACATTCTTCAATGCAGAAGCCACTAGCCACAGGAGGTTATAGAGTAGTTGAAATACAGCTAGCCAAATTGAAATGTGCTTAGTGGTACAATATGCATTGGACTTCAGAAAATGTAGAAAAATATGTAATACCTCTCATTAACATACTTTTATCAGTTATATTAAAATAATAATTTTACATTCACTTAGAGTATATTTAAATATATTTATAATTATAATCTCATTGTTTTATTTACTTAAATAAAATATTTACATTTAACTTCCCTTGTTTCCTTTTACTTTTTTAAATGTGACAATTAGAAAATTTTAAATGACCTAAATAGCTTGCATTTAGTATTGTATTTGTATTATTTATTATATTTCTACAGAATAATACTACTCTAGAACTTTTCTTATGCATTTAAGGAAATTTTTCTTATTCATATAACCTCTTTATGAGTGTTATAGTATATGTGCATTTTTGTTACTTCACTTTTCAGGTTTAATAATACTTATATATCAAGATACTGTGTATCAGCAAATACATATTACAACATTATTTTTAATAATCAGATATACAGTTCAGCATTATATTGACAACCTTAGTTTATTCAACCAATGTATTTGTGTTGAACTTTTAGGTTATTTCAATTTGGACATATTTCAAAAAAATACGAAGAATTTCTAAAATCAAAATCACTGTTTCTTCTGTCATATTGTTCCCACTCTTCTTTTTTTTGACAGGCAGAATGGACAGTGAGACAGAGAGAGACAGAGAGAAAGGTCTTCCTTTGCCGTTGGTTCACCCTCCAATGGCCGCCGCTGCAGCCGGCGCACCGCGCTGATCCGATGGCAGGAGCCAGGTGCTTCTCCTGGTCTCCCATGGGGTGCAGGGCCCAAGCACTTGGGCCATTCTCCACTGCCCTCCCTGGCCACAGCAGAGAGCTGGCCTGGAAGAGGGGCAACAGGGACAGAATCTGGCGCCCTGACCGGGACTAGAACCCGGTGTGCCGGCGCCGCCAGGCGGAGGATTAGCCTAGTGAGCCGCGGCACCGGCCTGTTCCCACTCTTCACCTTCAGGATAGAATGATTGTCTAAGAGTCAATGATGATGTTTTCATTTTATATGCATTTAAGTAAAAATTACCAGACAGATTTTTCTAAGGCACATCTGGAATATCTCCAGAAAAGATTTCACTTGTTACAAAACTGATTGTAAAACTAACCCTTATATAAATTAAAATGTATGAGTAAAAAATAGACCTGAGTTCTAATAGACTAATCTAATTAGATGTTTAATCACCCTCAGGTTTCTCAGTTTTTTTCTGAAAACTAATTTATAAAAAACTGCACTGATTTTAAGTAAATAAGTTATGGAAGCTCTCATGGCCTGGTCGTACAGCAAAAGAGAAGGAACTGAGTCTGTCTACAAATCCTATTGGTGACTCTGGTCACTACTGGTTGACTGATAAAGGTGCAAAGATGACCCAAAGATTCCCCAGCAAAAAACTCAGTAGTATTTTAAAACTTTGTAAAATAAAGTTTCTCCTCTGTTATTTAGGAATTTTGTCCTCTCTTCCTCTGTGCTATGAATTGAATGTATCTTCCCAAAATTCAATGTAATGGCTTTAAAAGGTAGGGCCTAAGGAATAGTTAGCTCATAAGGGTGAAGCCTCAAGAACAGGATTAGGACCCATAAAAAAGCCGTGAGAGAGCTTGCTTTCTGTCTCTCTCACTCTGCTCTCCACCATTTGAGAATACGAGAAGATGAACACCATCTCTCAACAGAAAGAAGGCCTTCCCCAAGAACCCCACCATGCTGACTCCCTACCTCGGAGTCCCAGCCTTCAGCACTGTGAGAAAGATGCTTGTTGCCTGGGCAACCAGTCTAAGGTGTTCCGTTACATCAGCCTACACTGACCGAAGCACTCTGTCTCAAGTTCCTCCAAGTTCTCAATGCAAGGCAACATCCCTGTGTATTTCAAAGAAAGATCAATGCTAAAAGGAATAGAGGCAAATGAGAAATTTGGCTTCTAACCAAAAAAAAAAAAAAAGACGATGACGATGATGACTTGACAAAAAAAGTTCTGAGATTTTAATGTGACAGAATGGAATCCTAGAAAGAAAAGCTCAATGTGACACGAAGAGGCAGGAGCAGCCTGAGAGCCAGCATCAAGAAATATTCATCCGCTTCCTACTCGGAGAAAAGCTGCAGAAACACAGAACAACTCTCATCCATAGGCTTTTTCTCCAAGGTCATCAGGTAAGCAACAAGCCAAAGGCCCAACAAGCCTACTTGATCTGTCCCTAAGATAGCAGCCTACTTCCCCATAAGAGTTGTACTATTAGAAGGAAAAGGAAAAGAAAGCTCGTCGTTTCACAATATTTGACAACCTCTGTCTTCTACCCAAAAAAGAGGAAAGAACAATAAAAGTAATCCATCCCAAATAACTGTCCCTGAACTACGGATGGAAGCTACAATAGAATTAATAAACTGGCTTAGAATAAAAAGCACTGTATAAATGCACCTACTGTCTGACCCTACTCAGGGGATCACACTCTACTTCAGTAAAATGCAGAACAGTTTAAGGTTAACCCTAGACATTGGACACTGTTTAACTGTGCTCTGTAAACGTTTTACAAAAGTAAACCACATGTGTTTATTCCAAGCATTTTAAATGTGGGCAGAAATAAAATCCTAAAATCTTCATTGGTACTGCATCCATTTTAAGACAGTAAATAGAAGAGAAGTACCTATAAACACCCCCTCTCTTAAGTATTTCTAGCTTTAAATACAGCATTCTTTGTTTCTATTTTTCACTGCATTTTTTTTGTTGTACCATGTGAAATGTAGGTCAAGTTGTTGGTAAGTGCTGGATAAAATCTGTTTATACTAAAAGTAAATGGTAAAATCCTTCCAGTTGGACATAGTTTAAAAATATTACTCCTGCTGATGTGCTATTCAGGGTATCCCCAATAGATTTAAATGCTGAGAAATTCTTAACATAAAATCTGGATGCTATATTTTAATCACAATTATATAACTCTCCCTTGAGAGAAAATACATAAAATTCACAAGACCTTCTACTCCTGGGGACCAAGCATGAGGAGCACAGTTGAAATCTTATACAGGTGCCTGTGCTTTATGCTCATTAAGTCATGAAAGAACCCACATGTTAGTAGGAACAAGAGGTAGACTATGGACTCAATGTTTGTGTCACTCCAAAGTTTAAGTCCTAATATATAGCATGATGGAATTTGAATGTGAACCCTTTGGGGGATAAATAGATTTAGATGAAATCCTAAGGTTAGAACCCCTATAATGGGATTACTGACCCTATGAAGAGAGAAAGCAACCAAGGATCTCACCCTGTCCATCACGAGGATGCAGCAAGAAGACTTCCATCTGAAAGCCAGAAAGAAAACACACACAAGGAACCAGACCCTGCCAGCACCTTGATCTCAGACTTCTAGCTTCCAGAACCATGAGGGGGGAAAATGCCCATTGTTTATATCACCTATTCTGTGGGAGTTTGTTATAGTGGCCCCAATAGAATAAGACAAGGTGAAATTGCAATACTGAGGACAGGTCAGACATGTAAAAGCTACTGTTGAGCCGGCGCCGTGGCTCAATAGGCTAATCCTCCACCTTGCGGCGCCGGCACACCGGGTTCTAGTCCCGGTTGGGGCGCCGGATTCTGTCCTGGTTGCCCCTCTTCCAGGCCAGCTCTCTGCTATGGCCAGGGAGTGCAGTGGAGGATGGCCCAGGTGCTTGGGCCCTGCACCCCATGGGAGACCAGGAAAAGCACCTGGATCCTGGCTCCTGCCATCGGATCAGCGCGGTGCGCCGGCTGCAGCGGTGGCCATTGGAGGGTGATCCAACGGCAAAGGAAGACCTTTCTCTCTCTGTCTCTCTCTCTCACTGTCCACACTCTGCCTGTCAAAAAAAAAAAAAAAAAAAAAAGCTACTGTTGACTCCAGGTGAAATTTTTCCTAGTTCATATTAGAATCATCAACATACATTGCTTTTCAAGTAGTAATTTTTGAACAGTAGCATACAGGAAAGCCTCAGTGTTGTCACATGGTAGCAGTATAAGAAACCAAAATGAAGTTCCTGGCTCCTGGCTTTGGCTCAGACCAACCCTGGTTGTTGTGACCACTTGGAGAGTGAACCAACAAATTGAAGATCCCCTTCTTTCTCTCTCTCTCTCTCTCTCTCTTTCTCCCTCCCTCCCTCCCTCTATTTCTCACTGTTACTCTTTTTAAAAGATTTATTTATTTGAAAGGTTGAGTTACAGAGAGAGAGAGAGAGAGAGAGAGAGAGAGAGAGAGGTCCTCCATCCTCTGGTTCACTCCTCAGATGGCCCCAATGGCCGGAGCTGCACCAATCTGAAGCCAGGAGCCAGGAGCTTCTTCCCAGTCTCCCACGCAGGTGCAGGGGTCCGAGGACTTGGACCATCTTCTACTGCTTTCCTGGGTCATAGCAGAGAGCTGGATCAGAAGTGGAGCAGCCAGGATTCAAACATGCACACATATGGGATGCTGGCACTGCAGGCGGCAGCTTTACCCACTACGCTATAGCACCGGCCCCCAAATAAATAAATCTTAAAAAAAACTTTTTCCCCAAAATAAGCTTATCTTTTTTTTAAAAGATATATTTATTTATTTATTTGAAAGAGTTACAGAGAGGCAGAGGCAGATCGAGAGAGCGAGAGCAACAGAGAGAGAGGTCTTCTATCTTCTGGTTCACTCCCCAAATGGCCATGACCATGATGGCTGGAGCTGGGCCGATCTGAAGCCAAGAGCTTCTTCCGGGCCTCCCATGTGGGTGCAGGGGCCCAAGGATTTGGGCCATCTTCTACTGCTTTTCCAGGCCACAGCAGAGAACTGGATCAGAAGGGGAGCAGCCGGGACTCAAACCGGCACCCATATGGGATGCTGGCACTGCAGGCGGCAGCTTTACCTGCTATGCCACAGTGCCAGCCCCAAACTTATCTTTTAACTACATTTTTCTAGGAACATTTTTAAATATGCACATGTACACACACACACACCTTCAGTTTGTCTGATACTCTTTTGCTATATTAATCCCAATCATGAGTTTTTATGCAATGTATACGATGTCTAAACAGATAGGAGTGGTTATTTTTGGTGAAGGGGCTGAATTATTTGATTCCCAAGTTTTTCCAATGTACCATCATCACTGTCACAGCTCTTACTTAAACCATTGTTGTCTGTAACTGTAGAATTGTGGAGTGGAATCATCCAGGTGCTGCCACGTGGCAGGACAACATTCAGAGTAACTCTAGACCCTAGGACAGATGCTCTTCTGGCTAAAATCTTCTGGTTTTGGGGCCGGTGCTGTGGCATAGCAAATTAAGCCTCCACCTATAGTGCTGGCATCCATATGGACACCAGTTCAAGTGCCAGATGCTCCACTTCCAGTCCAACTCCCTGCTAATGTGCTGAGGAAAACAGTGCGTGCTCCTACACCCATGTGGGAGACCTGAAAGAAGCTCCTGGCTCCAGATTGGCTCAGTCCAGTCATTGCAACTATTTGGGGAGCGAATCAGTGGATGGAAAATCTCCATCTCTCCCTCTCTCTGCCTATAACTCTGCCTCTCAAATAAATAAAACTTTTTTAAAAAATCATCTAGTTTTAGAGTAACCTTGACCTGAATCAAAAATTACTTCTCTGGCAGTGTTTTTTGGGTGTTCCATAGAGTAAAGAAAGGTATCACCAAAAATAAAAGCTCTATCATGATAAAAACAAACCAATATATAAATCACAATGGAAAAAAATAATAAAACCTACCAAGGAAAAATATGTGATGCCTAGAGTTTTACTAAGTAGGCATGGATCTGAGGTTCGTGGATAGACAAGGTATAGTCTTCAACTGTTCCTAAATAAGCTAATGCTCCCTAATCTCCAGCCATTTGCTTCTAACATGTGCTAAAACCAGCACCACAGTCCTGTAGAGAGCAGAATCTGTATTGGTAAATGACAATAGCTTTCCGTGGGAACTCCGCTAGTCCTGGCTCTAGTCCTGACTCAACCATGGACTTGCTCACCTAAAGTCTTAAATGAAGATGTCGCTTGTGTTTAGAGAATAGGGAGCACAATGCTGAGACTATAATGAAGGAAAGATTAGAAAAAAATAAGTTGCCAGTTGCAGTATTTCCTCCCAGTGCTTGTCTAGGTTATGAGCCAAATAAATTGGAGACCTCTAATTTAAAGGACAGGAAATGAAGAAAGTCTGCCCCTCTTATAAAAATAGAATCACATCCTTCCTGTGCATACTTTAAAAATAAATATTTTACTTGCTTATGGTGATTTAAGTGCCCTTCACTATTTTCCTTTGGAACAACTCTTACCATGGCTGAGCCACCCTCTCACCAGTAAACCTCAGCACTCTGGCTTGCTATGTTTTCTCAGGATTTCAGCATGGGTGGCCTGGGAGCAATGAGTCACTGGATTCAACCTGGTGTTGGATCTACTAGGAGATACCAAGCTGTGTTCCAAGATTGGGGATCCCAATTTGTCAGCTCATAAATGTCATGGGCAAATCCAAGGGGAGGTGCATCAAAGACCTTCCTCCAAAGGGGGTTCATGTTTCTGAAGTTCTCTATTCCCTACCAGTACAATAGTAAAGAAGGGATGCCAAACCCTGAAGGAACATAGCAGGCAGCTGAAGTACAAGAGCATCAGTCTGAGTTCTCTGCTCATCAGCAGTTTTGGAACCACAGAGCACAGCCTCACTGAGTTCTGCATTCCTTGGATAGCTTCTAAGAGCCAAATAGCATGCTAAGTGCTGAGCAGACAAAAATTAAAAGAAAAAATGGTAGGTCCCTATCTTCAATAAGCTCACCATCCAAAAGGTTTTCTCACATTTTTACTTAATCATTCTATAGTTGTAGCTCTTACATGTATGTATATGACCCATTTTAAGGTAATATTTTGATAGGATTTGATGTAAGGGTTGAGGTTCATTTCTTTGCATACAACTATTCAATTCCTCCAGCACCATTTGTTGAAAAGTTCACTCTTTCTTCCACTGGATTATTTAGATATCTTTTCTAAAAATTAATTGACTGCACTGTAGAGTCTATTCCTCGACTTTTCTATCTCATTGATTTATTTATCTTTAGACCAAAACCATACTTCGTAGGTTATTGTGGTTTTATCATCATTCTTAAAATTAGATCACATAAGTCTTCTAATTTTGTTCATCTTTTATTTATTTATTTATTTATTTTTTGACAGGCAGAGTGGACAGTGAGAGAGAGACAGAGAGAAAGGTCTTCCTTTGCCGTTGGTTCACCCTCCAATGGCCGCTGCAGCCAGCACACTGCGCTGATCTGAAGCCAGGAGCCAGGTGTTTCTCCTGGTCTCCCTTATGGGTGCAGGGCCCAAGCACTTGGGCCATCCTCCTCTGCCTTCCTGGGCCACAGCAGAGAGCTGGACTGGAAGAGGAGCAACTGGGACAGAATCCGGCGCCCAGACCGGGACTAGAACCCAGTGTGCTGGCACCGCAGGCAGAGGATTAGCCTAATGAGCTGTGGCGCCGGCCCCAATTTTGTTCATCTTTTTAAAAATTATTTTGATTTGTCTAGATCCTTTGCATTACCACATAAAGTATATAGTCAGCTTGTCAAAAAGAGAGAAAGAAAGGATAGCCTGCTGGTATTTTGACTAGGTTTTGAGTTGACTTTATAAATCGATTTGAGTAGAACTAACAACTATACTGACCATTTTTTACTCATGAACATACAAAATTCCATTTTAGTCACTATACCTGTGTCATCCTTCTAAGTATTTTTTGAGATTTTTTTTAAAGAACAGCATCTCTAACAGACTCTGCTATATAATATACAGTATTGAAGGCATAATTGATGTGTAATAAGTGCCAAAAGTTAATAACACTATCTCAGAAATTGTGCAGACATAAGCTATATGTTATAACAAATAATAGCAAACTTCAGTTACTACATGCAAACTGTGACAGTAGGCTTTTTTTGCTAAAATACCTTCTGATATGTTGTTTGGTCTCTACGTATTTGCTGACCTTGGATTATATAAATAAGATGTCTGGTTTCACTTTTACTTGAAGGATCTGTACCTTCATTCTCAGTCTTTCTATTCCTCAAAAGGTAGGACCTCTGTCCATATATAAACTGTTTGCAAAATTTGATCTGGAATAGCAAGTAATAGTGAAACCCCAAGACTCCACATCTAGATTCTTTCTAATGGAAACAAGAAGATAATGCATCTCCATAGCTGTACTTGAGTATGACACTTGACTAAGATTAATATTCGACAAGCCATATAGCATAGACCCAAACGATCAGAAAAGATGCCCATCATACATAACCAACCAAGAGAACAATGTAGTTGCAATGTAGGTGACTATAAGCTTGGTTCACAGATATAAGGACAACCTTCTCAGTATAACCTGGGGCATTTCATTGGAAGTGGACTGAAATTTAGTGAAACTTCAGTGTGGACAAAGAATGTTCTCAACTGCAGACAACTCCTCCTGCTTCCCAGCATCCTTGGACTACTTTCTCTACAAATCCAGAATGGTTCCATGCTTCTAAAATTTCTCTCCAACAAATCTCAGAATTATAGGCTTTCTGTCCTGAGACGATTCTTAGAAGTCAACTAACACAATCTCCTTGTTTCACAACTGCAAAACTTACCCAGTCATATACCATAGAGTACTGATGCAGAAATTGCAATAGAATTCAAGCTTTTTACCATTCATTACCCTCAGTAGCCACCACAGGGCACAAGCCACCACAGGGCACAATATCATAGAAATTTGTCTGAACATATGAATATGTTTAGGCACTAATTTTTTTAATTTATTTGACAGGTAGAGTTATAGACAGTGAGAGAGAAAGGTCTTCCTTCCATTGGTTCACTCCCCAAATGGCCGCCACAGCCAGCACTGTGCTGATCCGAAGCCAGGAGCCAGGTGATTCCTCCTGATCTCCCATGTGGGTGCAGGGCCCAAGCACTTGGGCCATCCTCCACTGCCTTCCTGGGCCACAGCAGAGAGCTGGACTGGAAGAGGAGCAACCAAGACAAGAACCTGGTGCCCATATGGGATGCCAGTGCCTCAGGTGGAGGATTAACCAAGTGAGCAACAACACCGGCCCTATGTTAAGGCACTAATTATCCCAGGATAGTTCTATTACTTCTTTCTTTATAATTACACAAATCATATATAAAATTTCATATTTTGAAACTTAAAGATTATAGAAGTCTTTACTATGTCCATAGAAAATTCTTATTATGAAAAATGCATAATTTCAGAACATTTTGCACCAAAATAAACTTGCATATTAATTCCATTTGCTTTGAACTTTTCGAGGTACCCTCATATACAAATCTCCCTTGGTCCTACAAAATCCCTCTTTTTTAAAAAAAAAAAAGGTTTATTTATTTATCAGAAAGGCAGATTTACAGAGAGGCAGAGGCAGGGTGGGTGAAGGGGAGGGAGGTCTTCCATCTGCTTGTTTACTCCCTGATTGGCAGCAATGGCTGCAGTTGAGCTGATCTGAAGCCAGGAGATAGGAGCTTCTCCTGGTCTCCCATGTGGGTGCAGGAGCTCAAGGACTCAGGCCATCTTCTACTGCGTTCCCAGGCCATAGCAGAGAGCTGGATCAGAAGAGGAGCAGCTGGGACTTGAACCAGCATCCATATGGGATGCTGGCACATGTGGGCTGTACCCGCTATGCTGCAGCACTGGCCCCACAAAATCCCTCTTGTCTCCCCTGACACACCTTTGTTCTGTGGTGGGTGTGTGCCTTTTTCCCCTTTGCATTTCATGAAAGTAACTTTTTGTACAAGCAAACATTTGGTTTATCCATTCCTGTAAATGACTTGGTATAAAGCACTAGCATTTCAGAAACCAGTGCCAAACATATTATGTTTTTCTTTGGTTTTTAATCATTCGAATTTATTTAATTTTTAAATTTTTATTTATTTACTTATTTGCAAGGCAGCGAGACATAAAGAGACAGACAGCGATCTCATCAACTGGGTCTCTCATGGTCAGGCTGAAGCTAGAAAGTGTGAATTCAACCTGGGTCACCTACATGGTGGCAGGGACTAACTAGTTGAGTCATCACCTGCTGTCTCCCAAGATGCATATTAGCAGGAAGCCAGAATCAGGAATAGAGTGGAATCTGAACTCAGGCACTCCAATATGGATGGGATGCAGGCATCCCAAGTAGCATCTTAAACACCTATCCAATTGCATGTCACATATTGCAATCTTAAAATAGCAAACACTCTAGTGGTTGCTGATGCTTGTTCTCTGGACTTGATAAAATTGTAAATATTTATGGAGTACATGATTCTAACTGCCAGTGGATCCCAATACAATCCCATCAAGGTGGCATGTACCAATGCCATCTCACTAGTCCAAGTGATCAATTTCAGTTCACAATTGATCACACTGATAGGTCTAAGAGTCAAAGGGATCACACAAACAAGACTAGTGTCTGCTAATACTAACTGATAGAATCAAAAAGGGAGAGAACGATCCAACATGGGAAGCGAGATACACAGCAGACTAATAGAATGGCAGATGTCCTAAACAGCACTCTGGCCTCAGAATCAGCCCTTAAGGCATTCGGATCTGGCTGAAGAGCCCATGAGAGTATTTCAGGCAAGGAAAGACCTAAATGGAAGATCTCTGTGAGTGAGATCCCAATGGAAAGAATGGGCCATCAAAGAAGGAGGTACCTTCCTCTGAAGGGAGGAGAGAACTTTGACTATGACCCTGTCAGAATAAGAGCGAAGTCGGCGAACTCAAAAGGCTTCCATAGCCTTGGCAACTCATGACTAGAGCCTAGGGAGATTACTGACGCCATAAACAAGAGTATCAAATTGGTAAGTCAACAACAGGAGTCACTGTGTACTTACTTCTCATGTGGGATCTGTCCTCAGTGTGTTGTCCAATGTGAAGTAATGCTATAACTAGAACTGAAACAGTATTTTACACTTTGTGTTTCTGTGTGGGTACAAACTGATGAAATCTTTACTTAATATATACTGAATTGATCTTCTGTATATAAAGATAATTGAAAATGAATCTTGATGTGAATGGAATGGGAGAGGGAGCGGGAGATGGGAGGGGTGTGAGTGGGAGGTAAATTATGGGGGGGAAAGCCATTGTAATCCATTAACTATACTTTGAAAATTTATATTTACTAAATAAAAAATAAAAAAATAAAAATGAAAAAAATTTATGGAGTACAATATGATGTTTTGCTGTATGTATATATCATGGAATGATTCAATCAAGCTCATATACCCATCATCTCGCATACTTAACATTTATGTGGGGACACCATTTAAACCTAGTAATGTAGAACTTTTAGTTCTATATACACTCAGTATACTATTACACACAATATAGATCACTTAACCTTTAAATATTATTAAAAATTATAATTTTAACTTTTTAATAATTTGGAGGTGATTTTGAAGTAAATGACATTACAATCACCTATCATTAGTGATTCAGTTTGTATGTCTGTTTGTTTTCTTACCATCTTGGACATCTGCCACATAACTGCAGTGTGCCAGGTGGTCAGTTATCCACTCCCCACCGTATCTTCCTCCTAGTATGCTTTCTACAGCATCACAAGGAGAAGGCCCAGAAATACACCCAGAGTCCCTTTTAACCATGGGTCCAGGTTAAATTCTGTCAGTTAAATGAACCCCCACAAGACCGAGAAGGCAATAGAGAAGAAACTAGTATTCTCTGGCAGTTTTGTTATTATTACGTATTTACTTACTTTGAAAGGCAGAGCACAGACAGAAGGAGAGAAAGCCAGGAGCCAGGAGCTCCATCCAGGTCTCCCACGTGGGTGGCAGGGTCCCAAGTACATGAGTCCTCATCTGCTCCCCAGGTGCACATTAACAGAAGTTGGATCAGAAATGGAGCAGGCAGGACTCAGACACTCTAAGACGCAGGCATCCCAAGCAGCAGATGAATCTGCTAGCCAAATGCCTACCCTTCGCCAGCAGTTTTGCAGGCAGGCATGTGGGCAAATGAAGAAGATGGGAGTTTACAGCAGCTACCAAGAAGGCTCCAGAAAACCACCTGCTACCTGGTTTGTAAAACAACCTTATGCAAAGCAAGCATTAATGCAAGACTCTTGGAAAGACAGAAATTCCAGGGCCGGTGCTGTGGCATAACGGGTAAGGCTCGCCACCTGCAGTGCCAGCATCCCATATGGGCACTGGTTCAAGTCCCAGCTGTTCCACTTCCGATACAGCTCTCTGCTATAACCTGGGAAAGCAGTAGAAGATGGCCCAAGTCCCTGGGCCCCCACACCCACATGGGAGACCCAAAAGAAGCTCCTAGCTCCTGGCTTCGGATCGGCACAGCTCCAGCCGTTGCAGCCAATTGAGGAGTGAACCAGTGGATAGAAGACCTCTCTCTCTCTCTCTCTCTCTCTCTCTCTCTCTCTCTCTGTCTCTCCTTCTCTGTGTAACTCTGACTTTCAAATAAATAAATAAATCTTAAAAAAAAAAAAAAAAAAGACAGAGGGCCAGCACCGCGGCTCACTAGGCTAATCCTCCACTTTGCGGCGCCAGCATACCAGGTTCTAGTCCCGGTCGGGGCGCCAGATTCTGTCCCGGTTGCCCCTCTTCCAGGACAGCTCTCTGCTGTGGCCAGGGAGTACAGTGGAGGATGGCCCAAGTGCTTGGGCCCTGCACCCCATGGAAGACCAGGATAAGTACCTGGCTCCTGCCATCGGATCAGCGCGGTGCACAGGCCACAGCATGCCGGCCGCGGCAGCCATTGGAGGGTGAACCAACGGCAAAAGGAAGACCTTTCTCTCTGTCTCTCTCTCTCACTGTCCACTCTGCCTATCAAAAAATTAAAAAAAAAAAAAAAGACAGAAATTCCAACCAGTTCTCCAAACACAGGTTTAATTCTTGAATCAGATAAGGCCATCAGCACCAATGTCTCATAGTCCAACCTACTTCTATATCCTATTTCTATATCCTATTTCAAATTTCTTTACTATTGTTTATTTGGGGTTTTTATTTATTTTTATTTAGATGAAATTTCTTTCATTTGAGTACGGAGAGAGAGAGAGAGGTCCCATCCACAGGCTCACTCCCCAAATGCCCTGAATGGCTGTGACCCGGCTAGGACTGGGACCAAAGCTACACGAGCCAGGAATTCAACCCACGTCTCCCACGTGAATGGCAGGAACCCAACTACTTGAACAATCACTGCAACTGCTATAGTAGAAAGCCAGAATCAGAAGCCAGAGACAGGCATTGAACCCAGGCACTCAGGTGATGGACAGGGCCGTCCTAACTGGCAGTTTAACTACAAGGCCAAATACCTACCTCACTAAGATTAATTTCAATTCAATATCACTTTGGTTAGTTATAAGGCAGCACTGCAAATCCCCTTCAGGTATTTCTTAGGGACATTGCTGCATATATCGTCTCCTATATGAAGGTCCATTTAGAAATGTCTTTCAGAACTAGTTGCCAAGGGAAAGATTTGCACATATAAGAAACTGATAGGTTAATCAATTAACTAATCGCTTTGTTTGCTAGGAAAATTAAAATAAAATTTTCACTCAGTTTTCAGAAATTATGTAGAACACAAAGGCTCTTTTGGGTTCTATCATCCTCGGTTTTTACATTCTATGTGAATTAATATTTTTCCAGGCCTGTATTTTTAAATTTGTTTATATTTAACCATACCTCTCCCAATTTTCAAAAATATAGGTAGCCCAGTCTTGGTCAGAACTCATCACTAAAGAAGTAAACTTGAACAATATTCACTAGTTTATACTCCTATTTATGAAAATCTTTGGGTTCCAAAAACCATGCCAACTCTACCCCAAATCACGTGTTTCTACAAGTCCTCAGTGGGTGTTTCACATGCACTCACGTGCGTCTGTTACCTCATCAGGCACTGGGCACCACAGATATGTACTTCTCCCTTCAAGCAACAGTCTAGATGAGTGTTCAGGTCAGCAGAGCAACTCACCCCTTCATGATCATTCTGGAACCTAAGCTGATGGCTGCTCTGCCACTTTAAACACAGGACTTCCAAAGCTGCCCTGAGTGTCAACATCCCATCCACTAAAGATGGTAAAAAAAAAAGGTGGCTCCATTGCCTGCAGCACCCACATTGCATATGAGCACCAACTCAACTCCCTGCTGCTTCACTTCCAATCCAGCTCCCTGCAAATGCACTTGGGAAAGCAACAGAAGATGGTCCAAGTACTTGGGCCTATGCCACCCATGTAGGAGTCCTGAATGGAGTTCTAGGCCCCTGGCTTCAGCCTGACCCATCACTGGCCATTGTGGCCAATTAGGGAGTGAACCAGCAGGTGGAAGATATCTCTGTATGTGTTCATGCGCGAGTGTGTGCGCACGTGTGTGTGTGTGTGTGTGTGTGTTTGCCTCCCTCCTTCTCTCCTCTCTCCTCCCTCTCTCTCTTTCTCTCCGTAACTCAACCTTTCAGATCAATAAATAAATCTTAAAAGAAAGAAAAAAGGCATAGAAAAACATGCATGGGAGATTTTTACACATCAAACCTAGAGAATTTAGTCACATGACCACACACAATTTCAAGAGAGGTTGGGAAATGGAGTGCGGCCACATAATAGGAAGAAGAGAATTTAGGTAAATAGCTAGTGGTCTTCTCCACAGCATATTTTCTTGTAGTCATTTTGCTGTATTAGTGACATATTCTATTTTGCCACAAATTATTATTATGAGCATTTCCCTGACATCTTCAAACACTGTTTCAAAAGATAAAACATTATTTCATCTCATATATATACCAAAACTCATTTACCTACTCTCTTACTGTTGGATATTTATATTTAGCTTCTTTCCAATTTTTGTGGTTTAATAAAAGAAGTTGAAACACAAATATTATATAATAATATTTGGCAGCTTCTCTAAAGTTTCTTAGGATAGATTCCTACAATTACAGGAACTACGGGGTCAAAGGTTATACACATTTAATGAAGGTGCATTCTTCCCATTTCATGTTGTGAGTAGAGTGGGGCCAGGAGAGTGAGGAGTGAGGTAGGATTGTTTAATCACACTCAGGTAGAATGCAAGAGATTTTCTTCACAATTATCACCCCTCTAGTTGTCAAGATCTCATCAGGATCTAAGAATGTCCCAAGTTCACATAAAATCAGATGGGAACTGGGCCTAGTCTCTCCTAGATAATCGCTGGGAGATAGGCTAAGTACTGTGCCTCCAAGATGCTCACAAATGCCATGTTCGCAGCCTGGGTTATGCCTAACAATCACTAAAATGAAAACCAAATGATCCAGAACACTGGCTTTGCGCCCAAATGATTTCCCAGGTGCTAGCAATTGACATCCTCAATTTAGTGTAAATTAGAGCCAACTCCATCCCTATCTGCAAAAAAATCTCTCCAGGTCTAGTGCCTCTTCACACTGCCATATACATTTTTAAGTATTCAGCAATGTATAGATATTGGCAAGCAGTTTCAAATCCATTATGAAATGCATCGATCTACAAGTAAATAAGTTAGAAAAATTATAGACCATAGAATAGGTCTCAACAAACAATAGCCCACAAGCCAAGCCTGGTCTGCAGTCTTTGTGAATAAAATTTTATTATAACACAGCCACATGGATTCATTTCCACGCTGTCTGTGACTGCTGTCTATTACAGCAGTAGAGTTAATTAGTTGTGATAGAGACATTATGGATGGCCTCCAAACTTTAAATATTTACTATCTAGCCTTTCACAAAAAAGGTTGCTGACCCTCAGTCTAGAATCCACATTGCAACTACTGAACCAGGTACTCAGACATTTCTACCCCTCTGTTGAGCTTGTTCAGCTTTATATAACTTTCTTCCCTTACTAGTGAACTCCTGGATGACATTAGTGCATTGTCAATGCCTCTGGCCTCCTTAACATCAGACCATTTCCCCTACTTGCCATAATTAATTTTTTAAATTAATTTTAAATTCCTTAATTTTGGTCCTCAATTTACGTGCCCATGCTGTTTTAGTCACTGAAATTAATAATGAACTTGCTAAGTGGCATGTTTCTCTCTGGAAACGAAGGACACAAGTATTTCTTAATGTATGGTGAGCAGCACTATTGATATTTCTCTTTCTCTTACTCCTAGTAAATATTATGCTGCGTCTGTGTGGTCACAGTCATTTCCATCACAAAAGACTCTACAAATGCAGGATTACCTCATCCCCATAGAAACAAAGGAGAAAGGGAGTTAGGCTGAAGGGAAAACTAAAGTAAAACCATCTTTAGGGATATCAAAGGGACTTAGAAATAACAAAGTATATTTCTTTCAAATAAATATGCCCTTTTTCAAGAGATTGTTGTGGCAGAGAAAACTATCTACAGAGTCCTAAAAATTGTCATTCAAGGCAAAGGAAAATAGAAAGGATCCTTAAAACTAAAAATCAATTCAAGAGATTCTAAAATTTAAAATATTTAACTAAATCAAACTAAATAACAGCAGAGCAAGCACACAGCTATTTAAAAAGCACATGTAAATTTGCAAGATACTTCTGTCTCCTACTTAAACAGCCAGTTAATCACTGTTTTCCAACTGACGTAACAAGAATGTACTTGCGTGTATTATTTACAAGACCAAATACATGATTAATAAAAAGACGCAGTTTAAAATACCCTCTTTTAATGTTTTTGTTATACAAGTGGACCCAGATTTGTGATTAAAACTCGTCAGAGCAGCATGTGAAAAAGTTCTATGAATCATTAGTGATTTCCTGCCTTGCCCCTTTCCAAAGTAACTCATCCTTTCTCCTAACTGAAAACACATAAAAAGTTGACAACTATAAAAAACCATGTAGAAAAAGGCAACTTGCTTTTTAAAAAAAATTATCTTAATCTCTAATAAAGGTCTTATTACCTAAATGCTCATATGTCACTTAAGTCCTTCCTGGAGGTACAAACGTGATTCATGATCTAACATGGAGATAGTTGTAGAAAGAGCCCCTTCTGTTTAATGAATGTGGAACCTCTTGCGGACTGTGGACGTGCTGCTTTTGTTGGCATGCTGACTTTTTAAAGGTGAAATAGTCCCGGTAGCTTTAACTAAAGATTTGCGTGGGGAGAAAAAGAAGGACAGAAGAGTCTCCAGAGACTTCTTTGACCTACGGTGGCCCTACAGCTTGATTAAAGTCAAGGGTTGCTCAGTGAAAAAACAATTTTCAGATCTTCACATAGTGTTGAAAGACAGATCAATTTGCAAGTCTTCATATTCAGGAGTGCGTCCCAAACTAACATCCAGCTTTTTGGCTTTTTTTTTTTTTTCTTCTACAAACTCTGGGAATTGGATATTGAATTCATTTTCTGCCTCCATCCAGCCCTTTCTCAGCATACCCTTTATAAAGTGTAAACAGTACCGGTTTGGGGCAAAAGTATGAAGACAATGTCAGTCTTTGGCCTCCCTGAGCTTCCCTTTCAATATTTCCTTCTTTAACTTCACTCTTTTCCTCAAGGAATCTAGCACCCCACGCTAGGCCCAAATATGAATTATCTATTGCTGTTTAACAAATTACCCAAAAAGTTGGTAGCATAAAACGATAAGCATTTATTACCTCGCACAGTTTCTGTGGGCCAGGAATTTAGACAAGGCGGTTCTGCCTCAAGATTTCTCTTGTGGTTGAATGCGAGATGTCAGCTGAGATTGCTATCATCTGAAGACTTACTTCCCCGAGGCTGGAGAATCCATCTCCAGTATAGCTCATTTACCCGACTAATTAGCGCTGATTGTGGCCAGGAGGCCTCACTTCACCACAAGAGCTCTCCCTATGACCTCACAACATGGTTTCTCCCAAGTGCTCTGGGAGATCTCCCAGAATGCTATAGGGGAGAAAGGCAGAAGTCTCAATGCCCTTTGTGACTTAGCCTTGGGAGTCACCCTTGAGAGTCATCTCCACAATGCCCTGTTGGTTTCACGGGTAAATTTATTCAACATTGAGTGTGACAAACAGGAAGCCATTATCACAGGGGCTGTCTTGAAGGTTCCCAAAGAGGCCAGGGGTAGGGAATGTCTGGCCTGTGAGCCATATAAGCTCCAAGAAATAATTTGGTCTGGCCCTGCTAAGGCAACTGCAGGTAAGAATGGAAATTCAATAAATCTACAGCAGGTTAATTTTTACGTTGATAATTCTGTATGGCCGGTGAGTGATGTTATAAATATCCGAATGCCCTTTGGCAGAAAAAAGATTCCCTACCCCCACTTAGACCCTAATGACCCCAGGCCTTCCACCTTGTCCGGCCTCCCTTTGTTTTGTCCTCTCTACGTGGTTTTTTCAACCAAAGCAAGTTATCTTATGAGTTTACTCTGCTGGTTCCCTATTCTTTACTGCATGGCTTTGCTGATCTGATAGATTACGTTTTGCTTTTGTGTTCAGAGAATGGTGCAGAGAATGCTGCTATCACACATTCTCCTTCATCAGAAAATTTATGAGCCACAGTTTCAACTGAGCACTGACTGTAGTGGAGACAGCTCAGGTAGGGGAAATGCCATTACTACATACAGGTGAGGGGAGTGCCATTAAGTCCTGGAAACTCTCACCATGTGGGCCTGTACCTGTGTCAACAATTCCCTAGTCTGAGTTTGTAGGGACAATTTGGACAATGGGATGATTCCAGTCACAACATGTTTCTAATCCAGCTCTCTGATCAGTCCCTGTACATGTTTTGTGTATCCTCAGAGCCTAGCAGAGTAAGAATACAATAAACATGAGTTGAATGAAAGAATGGTCCAGACAGACTTGGTTTCTGAATAAACGATATTACTGATGTTGTTTCATAGAAACACAAGTGGTATAGCTTCAAGAAACAAGAGCAGAGGACAGGCAAAAGAAAAAAATATGTTCAAAACACATTGAATCAAAACAACACAGTTACTATTAGAAGAGAACAATTAGAAGTAGAGCTCTCTGAAATTAAAAGAAAGCCAGCAATGGGATGACTTCATTTGAGTTATGTCTTTGAGATGAAAAATAAAAGAATTACAAACAGTAATTACCAGAGAATGACAATAATAATTTCATTTCATAAGCATCTAACTTGGGCCATGTACTTCACTTACATTATCAATACCTCTTTCAACAACCCAACCCTACATTACGGATATGAGGTGCCTTATTCACTAAGGAGAAACAAGAATGAGGCAAATGGCTAAGAGTGAGAGATCTGGAATTCAAACCTAGGTTTGTCTAACTTCAAAGCACAAAATACTTCTCCAACACTACACTAACTGATTAAGTAGCCCTGTGGGGTACCCACAACCTGTATCAGAGTGCCTAGTTCAAGTCCCAGCTTGTGCACTTTCAATCCAGCTTCCTACTAATGAACACCCTGGGAGACAACAGGTGATGATTCAAGTACTTGGGTCCCTGGCACTCATATGTGAGTCCCAGATGGAGTTCTAGGCTCATGGCTTCAGCCTGACCCAACTCTGGCTGTTGAAGAGAGGTAGGAAGTGCACCCAGAGATAGAAGGCCTCTCTACATCTATCTCTCTATTTCTCTGCCTTACAAATGAAAATAAATATTAGGGAACAACAAAAAAAAAAACAGATTGACTGACCTCTTCAGCCCTCTGTCACGTGCCTTGGCTCCTATGTCCAGGCGTTGTCAGACTGGTTCAGGGCCACTGTGGACTTGCCCAATAGGCAGTGTGCCAGAGCCAGAAACTTGCATGGTTCATCCTCGACCATATTGCTTTCTTTCTTTCTTTCTTTCTTTTTTTTTTTTTTTTTTTTTTTTTTTGACAGGCAGAGTGGACCATGAGAGAGAGAGACAGAGACAAAGGTCTTCCTTTTGCCATTGATTCACCCCTCAACGACCGCTGCAGCCGGTGCACTGCAGCCAGTGCATTGCACTGATCCAAAGCCAGGAGCTAGGTGCTTCCTCCTGGTCTCCCTTACAGGTGCAGGGCCCAAGCACTTGGGCCCTCCACTGCACTCCCGGGCCATAGCAGAGAGCTGGCCTGGATGAGGGGCAACCGGGACAGAATCTGGCACCCAGACCAGGACTAGGACCCGGTGTGCTGGCGCCGCAGGTGGAGGATTAGCCTAGTGAGCCGCGGCGCCAGCCTGCTTTCTTGAAAACTAGAAAAAATATGATTGGATTAAAATTCACCTTATTGCTGAAGTCTGTAAACTACAGTGCTGTGTAAAATTTGATTGGAGGAAGGAAGAGAAGGCTGAAATATTTACATTTCTTTTTTTTATCTGAAATATGTCACTACCTGGTGACTGGCTGTGCCACGAGGCCCGCAGCCAGTGAATAAGGTCAGCAGTTACTCTTCCAGAACTGTAGCACACTAAGGCAATAGCCAATATCCAGGTGTGACTATAGCCTGGATTACATTTCTTTAAGAGCAATAAGCTACATTTACTTTTCTCTCCATTCGTGTATAGATATATCCAAAGAGTCGAGCTTTCTGTATACCATCTTTTTTAAAGATTTGTTTATTTATTTGAAAGTCAGAGTAACGGAGAGGTAGAGGCAGAGAGAGAAAGAGGTCTTCCATCCACTGGTTCACTCCCCCAGATGGCTGCAATGGCCGGAGCTGCGCCAATCCAAAGGCGGGATCCAAGAGCTTCTTCCCAGTCTCCCACATGGGTGCAGGGGCCCAAGGACTTGGGCCATCTTCTACTGCCTTCCCAGGCCATAGCAGAGAGCTGGATCAGAAGAGGAGCAGCTGGAACTAGAAATGGCGCCCATATGGGATGTCGGCACTGCAGGCGATGGCTTTACCCGCTATGTCACAGTGCCAGCTCCTTCTGGATACCATTTTTTACATTGCGTAACAACATTCATCTCTATATGACAGGTCTAAGCTGCAATAAAAGATTTTAATGAGAAGTAGAAGAAAAGGAACTATACTCCAGGCTGACATGTGGCTACCAAGCATACAACTCCAAGGGGGAAAAAGATCATCAACCAATATAGATTTAGATTTTAAGAATGCAAGAAACATAATGTACTGAACACTATCATTTGATTACTCAGTGTTGAATAACACTAAAATCCTGAAGAAAGGAAAAGGAGAAAAAAACGAAGAAATCCTCTCCAAGTGGATTACCAATTTGTTTGCAAACTAATCCTCCAAGGCAATGAGGAAGAAAGAGTAGCATTTGATTTCCTAAAATTTCATAACAAACTTTTGAGTGTGTTTCAACTCTCTCCTATGCATGTCATGGAGAACTTGTTTTAAAACTCAAAGTATCTAAACTTTTAGTAACTTCTGCATTTCATCTTTGCCGTGGCATTGTGGAGGATGCAAGAAGACTAAAATTTGCCTCTTTCTTTGACAACAGCAGTTCTCAAATTTGAGCACACATCCAAATCATCTGGAGAGACTGTTAATTAAAATGCAAAGTGCTGTCCCTCCTCTGCCTGACTGAGGAGGTCTAAGTAGAAGCCTAAACAAAGTACAGCGCTAAGGGCTGATGTTGTGGTATGATGGGTAAAGCTTCCACCTGTGGTGCCAGCATCCTAAATGTGCAACTGTTTGAATCCCAGCTGTTCCACTTCAGGTCCCGCGAATGCACCTGGGAAAGCAGCAGAAGATGGCCCATGTGCATGCTTGGGCCCCTGCACGCACATGGGAGACCTAGAAGAAGCTCCTGGCTCCTGGCTCCTGGCTCCTGGCTTGGGATTAAAAGGCACGAGAGTGTAGAGGTTTGCCACAACAGTCAAAATACTACTTGGGACACCCACAACCCATATTCCATATTGGAGTTCCTGGGTTCGAGTCTTGGCTCTGCTCTCTATTCCAAATTCCTGCTAATGCATACCTGGGGAGGTAGCAGGTGATGATTCAAGTAGTTGAATCCCTGCAAGTCACATGGGAGAGCCAGACTGAACACCTGAATAGTGGCTTCAGTCTGACCTAACCCCAGCTGTTGCAGGCATTTGGGGAGTGAACCAGAAGATGGGAGATTTCTTTCTCCTCCTCTCTTTCTGCCTTTTAAAATCAATGCATTTTAAAAATAAACAAAAGACAACAGTGTGCACATTTGACTGGTGCAGCAAGACTAGAAGGAGGAAGCCAGCTAGCTAGTAAACGCCACCATCCGGGCTTCAGGTAATAAAAGCCTGAGAGAAACGAAGGCAATGTAAATCACAGTGGAGAGACCACTGGAAGAGCTGGAGAACTTGATCTCCACCTGACACAGAAGGACAGGGGGAAGTCAAGGTTGACTGAGGTTCTGAACCCTGTGCCTGGGAGGGAAACTGTAACAAAACATTTCACTCTGCTGGACCGTGCCCAACGATTTCTGCTGACAATATAATATCAGAAGGTACTGACTTCCAGGGAGGAATGGGAGAGTCTATTTTGGCAAGTTTCAAACCTTCCCTAATCTTACAGGGTCAGGATTTCAAGGCTGAATCTCATTTGTGTCCAAACCTATTTAAACTCTTTAAGAAGTGATTTCCTGTTTTAGAGAGGAAAAAAAATGTATATTTTAAAAATTATTCAAAGGGCTTAAATACTTCTTAGACATCAAACAACTCAAGAAATAATATTTTGATGATTTAAGTAAAATTAATAAAAAACATATGGATTGAATTTCCTTTCAAATACACATCATGTTTAGAAAGTAAGGGTAAGGCTGCTTCAAAAATGAGTTTTCTCTTTTATCAAACCCAAAATGGCTGAAAACTCTTCAAACATTCAAAATCTAGCCAGACATATCTTACCCTGGTGGCTGTGCTATTGAATATCAGAATCTTTTGGGCTATTTTACCTTTTTAGTCAATGAATCATGACATTGGTTTCCAAAAGACATAATATTTATGGACTGTTTTGACATATATATCTGCAGAATAAAACCATGCAGTTGAATCAGTTGAATGCTCCTATGAGAGCTTCCATACACATCCGTGAGTGCCCATTCTGTCAGTAACCTATGATTATGATCATGGCTTTCACATTTGGCAAGACAGCCTGTTCTGAGTAAATCCTCCTCCCTGAAGAGCCATGGGACAGCTGACTAGCTTGTTAGCTGTGGTTCATTTGCACTACCCCAGCCTATACACATACACACAGCAGCAGCAGCAGCAACAGCAAAATTGCTGGTGTTATGGTGCAGCAGGTTAAGCCACTGCTTGTGACATCTTGTGACTCCCCTATCAGAGTGCTGGTTCAAGTCCTGGCTGCACTATTTCCAGTCCAGCTCCCTGCTAAAGCTCCTGGGAAAGCAATGGAAGATGGTGCCCCTATCACACTCCTGGGAGAACCGAATGGAGTTCCTGGCACCAAGCTTCAGGCTGGCCCCAGCCATTGCAGCCATTTGGGGAGTAAATCACCAGATGAAAGATGTCCTTCTCTCCCTCCCTCCCTCTCTTTGTCTCTCTCTTCCTCTCTGTCACCCTGTCTTTCAAATAAATAAATATACACGTTGTTTTTAATTGCATGGCTTTTGTGTCTTATTACCTTATACTTTCTGATTTGTTCTCCCTTTAGCACAAATTCCATTACATTCATCTTAGACCTTGGCCTTACCCAGATCCTATAACTTACCTTCCCTACTCCTAATCTCCCCTTCCTGATTCTTCTGTTGCACTCCCTCACAGCCCTGATCCTCATCTGCAAAAGTAGATAATGTTGGGTTATTCACAAGATAAACAAATCCATAATTTATCCATACCTGAGGAGAAGGAACCTTATGGGTCACTTAGTTCAGCCCCCTTGTTATCGGCCAAGTGAAGAGAACTCCCATTGGGACACAGCTGGTCAGTAGCCAAGCCAGGCTTAGAGTGCAAGTTTCCTGATTTCCTATCCAATTTTTTCCCATTACACCACACTATTTCTTGGACACCTGCTTTTTACAAGTGACTGCATGACTCCCAAGTGACTGTCCTTTTCTATAAAACAAAAAGGAACCATTTCGCTGACTTATTGTTCATCATTTTGCTCCCAACTTTCTGTAAAACTACTTCAGCAAAAATATTTATGGTCAGCCTTCCTAGAGGATACCATGGGCAAGGAAGATAGCATTGGTCAGAAGAGTACCTCCATGGTGTTTGTATCATGGTTCATGATTTACTATTGCTGACTCAACCAGTGTCTGTAGCCAGGTCTCATCAACACAGTTTAGGGCAGTGGTTCACAAATTGGAGTGATTTTCACTACCCAGAGAATATTTATCAAAATCTGAAGACATTTTTTGTTTCCACAACTGGGGATACTATTGGCAGCCAGTGGGTGGAGCTCAGAGATGCTGCTAAACCTCTTTAATGCATGGAATAACTACCACACCCCCCCATGACAAAGAATTATGTCCCCAAATAGCAAAGAGCCGAGCTTGTAGGTCCTGATGTAGTACATGAGCTGTTGTAGACATCAAACAAGAATTGTAGTATTGTCTTTAGAGTCAAGGGTAGCAGCCAGACCCTTTTGCATTGGAGCACTCTGTGTCACGCTCTGTACCAGGTACTACTGCCAGATTTTCAATCTGATCATCTTTCTGCCTGGATATTAGGAACAGAGAATACTGTAGCCCTGCAAAGTCCTAGACATAAAGAAAGATAGTCTTCAGCAAGATATGTTCCTGGGCATGCTACCTTACAGTCAGATAAAACACTGCACCCATTGGAGAGTATGAAGTGTCTTACCCATTCCTGGGATGAACAACAGCAATTTGGACCTGATAAAGAACTTTCAAAAGATGAATGCTGTGTCGGTGCCGTGAAGCCATCCAAGAATAACTAGACAGGCATCTGTAAAGAATACTTTGCAAAGTGAAAAATGGCCACATGGTTTCTTTTGTTGTTGTTGTTGTTGTTCTGCCAAGTGAAAAGCAAACTATGCTTTAAATATTTCAAGAAAGAAAAAGCTCCCTTTGATACCTCTCATTCCCTTTCACCAAAATGTCATCCTGTGAGGCTGGGTGCTATCCGGGATGTATCAAAAGCCTCTTTTATCAGTGTTATTTCTACTTTGAACACATTCCTTTAATTTAAGTCAGTATGACTGGTTTGTATTAAACTATTGGAAATGTTCTTGGGTTTCAGTCTGATAGTAAATCCATAAAAAAGCAAATGGCTTTTCCATTTCCGGGAAATCTAATTAAATGTTGTGAAAACAAATGTGCTCTGGTGTGGTATAGAATGGAATAATGTTGAAGAATAAATACTGGGTTTCTGTTATTCAGTAAGCTCTTTGAACTCTGGAGAATGTGAGAAAAATACCTTCCCAAGCAAGGGGACTGGAAACACAGAGATAAGAAATGACAAATGCTCCCTCAAAACTACTCCAGATTCTCCACACTCTACAAACCTAAATCAAATTAAGGAAAACCTCCTCTACAGGCTCAGGTAAAAGATCTGTCCAACCGGGGGCCATATTTTGTATCTGAGGGATTTTCTCTCCCCTGTAGGCCCTACCAGAATCCTCAAGTGAGAAAATGTGTGGGGGGTGTGTGTGTCTGGGGCTTTTATCTCCTGCACCCTTCCCCCATCACCACCACTTCACACTCAGTCCAACTTGGTATTGGTGGATCCCGCCACAAGATGGCGGTCATAGTTTATCTTTGTTTTCAGCATCTATTTTTGACAAAATATTTGTGAGGTTCACTGGCGGTGCCATTGGGGTGTCTTTGGAAATGTATATAGTGTTGTAGTGTCCCATCACCTTAGTGCCTTTCTTCCCAACCTACCTATCATCTAAACAAAGCATAGGTACTTGCTATGTAAACACAGCCTCATGGCAAGGTCTCTCCTAACCAGAGTGCTGCTTATACACCCATTCTATAACTGAAATTCAATGCCCATCAGTGACATTTATATTTTTACAGAAAATAATATCCCTGTGCCTTATGGCTCACAATTTACAAGCTATTGCACATGCTATTGTATTTCATGCTTTATCACGTTTCTGACACCCTTCCCCCACCTAGAGGGGCTTTACTGAGTGCACAGAGCTGGAAGGCAGGCATTTTGTGTCTTTCTGTGCTGGCTTGACCAGGAATCCTGGCCACCTCTTATCTGCTTTTTGGCCTATTTCACTAAGATTATGCTTTAAAAGATATATGATTACCTCTCCTGTCAACCTAAATCCCTGGGGAATTCATTCTCAGTAAATTTGAACCTCTCGCCCTGCTTTCCACTTGAAAAAGAAAATTATCAGTGACTTTTGTACAAGTAAGTTGAGTTTTATAGTTTTCCCTAAAGATACCCAAACATCAGCCCTGTTCCTGAACAGAAGTAAGGCAATTACTAGCCTACTAATTCACTCAGGTCTCTATGGTTCTCCTTAAGAAAGTGCGGCACTGGTGTGCTAAATCATGTCCCTGATTCAGCTGGCAAATAGAGATCTCAGATCTCCGACAAATAGAGATCTGGCAAATAGAGACCTCAGGAGTGTGGGCCTCTCCTCCTTGCCTAAGTAACATCCAAGTCACATCCTGTCTAGTCCTTTCTCATAATGCCACTTGGCTCTGCTGTGTCTGTGTGACTCTGTCTGTGTGTGTCTGAGTGTAGCTGCTTGAATGTGCACAGCAGGAGGTCATAGAAGTTGTCAAAGCGTTCTGATCTAGTTGAAGGAGGGCAGCATTGCAATTAAACACTAAAAGGCACTAAGTGTTGAAATACTAAATTACCTGAAAGAATCTTTGTTCGTAGTTCCCTGGTCTTCAGAATTAGTTCCATGAACAGTAATTTCTAACTTAAATTTGTAAAGAACCAAATATACAGATAGAACAGTAAGCTGAAAAACAGCATCATTCAATAAATTGTATTTAACACTGGAGAAATGAAATTTCACGCTCTTTGCAAACTTTCTCCCTCTAAGATGATTGATAAGCAACCCTACAATCCAATATTCTTATGCATGCAATTTGTGTCATGTGACATCTATAACATTTTTACTGCACTTATTTTCTTTGCAAGTCTGCCTTCCCTCTCACCATTCCATGGGTATGAGAGCAGGGACTCGATATTGTACAACTACAAAGTCCCAACACCCAGCACAATGCTGTATAAAGCCATTGGGTGATAAATGCTTGTTGACTGAATTGAACAATTGACTCTGAAGTGCCAGTTCATGTCCTGGCTGCTCCACTTCTGATCCAGCTTTCTGCTATGGCCTGGGAAAGCAGTGGAAGATGGCCCAAGTCCTTGGGTCTCTGTACCGGCTAAATTAAAAAATGAAAGTTTATAGACTGGGCAGTGATATCTTCAAACATAAAACATTTTGAAACTCACTGGGGTGTTCAGTCTCACCACTTACACAGTGGTTAAGATACCAGCATCAGGTATTGGAACACCTGGGTTTGATTCCTGGCTCTGGTTTCTGATTTTAGCAGATGCAGACTCTCAGGAAGTGATGAGGACTAAGTGTTTGGGTTCTTGCCACTCACGTGGGATTGAGATCCACGTCCCAGCTTCAGCCTCCCAGCCCTGGCCACTGTGGGCAGAGAGGGAACCAGAAAATTGGAGAACCTTCTTTCTCTCTCTCTCTCTCTCTCTCTCTCTCAAATAATAAAACTAAACAGATAAATAAAATAGAAACCAAATTTTCTGTGTAGAATACCTTCTGTTGACAGTATGACTGAAAAAAAGATCATTAACTCTCTATATTAAATACAAACCAAAGCAATAGTGAAATATTTTTCCACCATCAGATGACTTTAATAACTATTTAAATATTAAGTCTTGACAAATGGAAACAAGCATGCTCAAATAGTGTAAATTGATTTGACAATATTTACCAAAATCTAAAATGTAAAAATGTGAGATAGGCATTTGGCATGGTGTTACCCACTTGGGATGCCAACGTCACATGGTGCAGTACCTGGTTTCAGTCCCAGCTCCTCTGCTTCTGATCCAGTCTCCTGTTATTGTACATCCTGGCAGGCAGCAGATGATGGCTCAAGTATTTGTGTCCCTGTCACCCACATGTGACACTTAGATTGAGTTTCAGGGTTCTGGTTTTGGCCTGGCCCAGACCAAGACCAAGCTGTTTCAGGCATTTAGAGAGTGAACTAGAAGATGGAAGATCTCTATCTCTCTTTTTTTCTCTCTTAGCCTTTCAAATAAAATTAAAATGTCTGTACAAATATGCAAACCCTTTGATCCACAATTCCTATTTGAGGAATTCACATGGGAGTAAACTCAACATGTGCATAAAAGTAGGAGGTTCAATAAAGCCTAGTTTTCCCACTCCTGGGAATTTATCTCAAGGAAATTAAATCAGCATATGAAAGTTATCTGTGCCCCCATGTTTATTGTAGCTCAAGTCACAATAGCTAAGACAAGGAATTGACCCAAATGCCATCAACTGAAGACTGGATAAAGAAATTATGGAATATGCACACTATGGAATACTACACAGTGGTAAAAAAAATGTAATCTGGTAATTTACAACAAAATGGATGTATATGGAAAACATCATACTTAGTGAAATAAGTCCCAAAGGGACAAATACCACATGTTCTCCTTGACCTGTGATAACTAATAGAGCACCTAAAAGGCAATCTGTAGAAGTGAAATTGATACTTTGAGAAGCAATAACTTGAACAGCCCTTGTCTTGACTGTTGAGGGATAGTTTTTTTTTACATATATACTATTTGTTGAATTATTTACTTAACATACAGTGTGTATAAAGTCAACTGAAAATAGATCTCAGTAAAAAATAAAAGTGGGAATAGAAGGAAGGAAGAAGAGGAGTGAGAGTATGGATGGGAGGGCGGGCACAGTGGGAAGAATCACCACGTTCCTAAAGTTGTAATTACGAAGTGTATGAAGTTTGTAACTGTAAAGCTGTACAGTTCTGTATATATTCCTTTGGACTTACTTCTAAGGATACAGTTTAAAAACTTGCCATGGCACCCCAAATCCCTTTAGGCTGGATGGTAAAAATACCATCTTAGGTGTTAAAGTAATCTAATGGATAGGATTAAGTGTCTGATAATAGTAACAGAATTTAAAATGAGTGGATGCTCTAACATGGGAAGCACAGCAAACTTATAGAATGACAATCACTTTAAATAGCACTCTGACCTCAGAATCAGTCCTTAAGGCATTCTAGTCTGGCTGAAAAGCCCATGAGAGCATTTCATGCATGGAAAGCCAAGACACTGTGGCAAAAAATGCCTTACATGAAGGACCTCTGTGGGTGAGGTCCCAGTGGAAAGAAGTGGTCATCAAAGAAGGAGGTATTTTTCTCTGAAGGGGGAGGGAACTTTGCTTATGGCCTTGTCTAAATACTGACAGAGTTTGTGGATTCAAAAAGCTTTCATAGCTTAGGCAGCTCATGTCAAGAGCCTCGGGTGATCACCAACGTCATACATAAGAGTGTTAATTGTTAAATTAACAACAGGAGTCACTGTGCACTAACTACCCCTGCAAGACTTCTGTCCTCAAAGAGTTGTATTATAATTATGTCTAAGTGCTTACAAAAGATGTGTCATTCTTGGGTGCTTCTTTAAAGTTAATTAAGTTTCTAAAATAAAAAAAAAGAAGTGAAATTAACTTCAAGATGCAATGACTTTGAACAGCCCTTGTCTCGACTGTTGAGGAACAGTTTTTTTTGTTGTAGTTGTTTTATGCAAATTGTTGAACTCTATTTAGTATAGAGTTGTTCTTCTGTGTATAAAGTTAATCAAAATTGGATCTAGGTGGAGAATAGGGATGGGAAAGGGAGGAGGAGGAAGGGTGGGAGAGTGGGTGAAAGGTCAGGTATGGTGGGAAGAATCACTAGATTCCTAAAGTTGTACTTATGAAATGCATGACGTTTGTATTCCTTAAATAAAAGGTTTCTTTGAGGGGAAAATCAATTAAAAATAAAGCATGGTTTGTTATTGAACAAAATGGAGAAAACAAATGTCCATTAATAAAGAAATGGTAAATAAATGAGAATGCATGCATATTATGAATCATTGAGACAGCATTTTTTTAAATGAGGTAGACCTCTCACTCATTTCAAAAAGCTTCTGAGTCTCATTAAGTAGAAGAGCAAGTTGCAAGCTCCCCTTTTCTCTCTTTGGTGTGTGCATGCACACATCCATGTGTATATGTATGTGAAGTAGACTTACTGAAAAGAGCCTCGAACTGGACACAAAGGAAGGGGCATTATAGCAATTCAAACAATGTCAGGCCCAATATGTTATTCTTCTTTGCATTAAAGCATCCCACAAGGATCTGTTTACCAACTGCTTTATCTCCTATCATACTGTAGCCTCTTGCCTACTCAGTGGTTTAGCTGTCTTTCCATTTTGTTTAAAACAAAGTGGATGTATTTACATATGTTATAGTGAAATTCAATTGTCTTTTTTTTCCTTGTCTTTGTCATTTACTTTTCTGTTTTTGTAAATAATTGATTGTGATCCTACTTTCTCCTTAGATTCATTCAGCCCATGACAGTGGCTGGGAACATTCAATATGGCTGAATAAGTGGATGGATAAATGAGCAAACACAGGCCCCCATTTTGTCTTAGCTGCCAGAATCTCCCCAGGTGTTAGCTGAAGGTAGGTTTTACACCTCAGCAAAGAGAATGAGAAGGAGGTCTTTGTATTCTAATAACAAATTATGAAAGACAGAAAATAATTTTAGCATGGGATTGTGTTGGTTACACACCTTCAGTAAAATATTCATTGAATGAATAATAAATCTCTGGTGCAAGAATTGATATGAAGGCAGTATTTAGAGAGGATAGGCCTTTGCTGAACCTTATAAACAATTATTTGAACAGTTCAGGAAGATACATAAGAGAAAGTTGAAAAACTACTAGCAATCCATCACTTTTACTCCCACCTTTCTTATTTTTTTTTTTTACTTAACTAATGTACAAATACATTCTTGTTTTAGATTCAAAACATGGAGTTTTTTTTTTTAATCAACAAAAGCTAAACAGCTCTTACTGCTCCTATTCCCACTCTCTTTCCAGAGGAACCTTCCAGTTGGCTGGGCAGCTTTTCCAACACCCTTTCCCTCTATGCATTTTACAGTTTTGTATGAACACACACTCATATTTTTGTTGTTTTCATTGGCCTGATCTACAAGGGGAAGATGTCCCCAAGGAAATGACTAAGTGGAGATCCCACATCTGAACCTTATTGTTGGAAGATCACTGTTGGGCAACTAGTGTTGTTTAAGTAACTCCTGAAATTCGTATATCTAGGACTCATGCAAAATGAAGGTGAATGTATATATGATTTCCTTCTACCCTGTTGGAAAATTGGTATTGCTACCTTCATCCTTGGCCTTTTGCATGCTTAAAAAAGAGTATTTCATGGTGGATAGAAATATGTAAGTGAAATAGAAATTGAGATTGATTGAGAGGCCTAGAGTTGGCAATAGAGGAAACAAAGAATAAGAGAAATTTGGAAGAAGGGAAATAGGAGCCCAGTTAGGCGACTAGTAACCAGGGGAAAGAAGTAGCAGCTGAGGGTTGATATATAAAACAGTAGGCAGAATATGATGGATATTTAGCAGGTAAGGCAAAGAGGACTTGGTGAAAAATGAGGTAGGGAAAGGATATGTTGAGGTTAAAGCCCAGAGTCCTTGGTGACCAAATGAATGGTGGTGACTTTCACCAAACACAGGGCACTGGTAGAGAAGCACTGGGGCTGGAAGACAGGCATTGGACCTCTTGACAGTCTTCAATATGTCCTAATCGAATGGTCTATAAAATACCCAACTAGAGATGCTAAGTAGGAGCTCATAAGAGCCGTGTAGGCTGGAAATACAAGCACAGGCATCACTGATGTTTAGACATGTGGCTGATGTCAAGTGGAACAGACAGGTGCCAAATAGAAACAGAAATGAGTGGTGGTCAATGACAAAATTACCCAGTTAGAACAGGACCAGATCTGGTAACCACAAAGTCCATGGAGACAAGGCCCAGCTGCCCTCTAGTGGAATTCAAGCCATTTGAACAGCCACAATCAGAAAGACATAGAGCTGATTTTCAGGTTTTTGAGCAGGAGCACTGCAGGCTCACAGAGGAGGAAACATTACCTCGAGGCAGGACACTTACCTCCCTCCAGAAGGCTCTCAATAAAATGAGGTGTCTCTAATAATGGATTTTTTTCAAAATACAGCTAATTATTATTAGTCATTTTGAAATATGCATCCACAATCCCTTTTCTATAATTCAAACTTCTAAAACTTTCCAAAAAAAAAAAAAAACCCACAAAATTCTTTTCTTCCTAAACCCAGTTAATGGGAAAACTTTACTTGATATGAACTCATTTGGAGGCAAAATCTGACCTGAGTTTCCATGACGCTTTTGTATTCTTCATGTATCCCCCTAACTGGGAACACCACACATTTCATTACAAAAACTTGACTGACCAGATGAAGGTGTTATACAATATGATAGATGTAGCTTATTGCATTTTTAAAACTCTAAAGTCTCTTACAAATATCTCAAATCTAACAATGCTAAGTCTCAAATGTATGAGGTTTTCAGCTCAAAAATTGGGCAGATAATCAGCAGCAGAATATACCCTATCATTTTAATTTTTAATCATAAGAATGTTCAAAAAGGGAACGTATCCCTGCATCATGTAAACAAATGAACAACATTCAGACTCCAGTAATCTAAAATTCAACAGTACAGTAATAAGGAAATCTCAGCATACAGCATAAGCAGATTCTAAGCAGAAGCCATTCAATGAACAGCCACTGCCCTGATGTGTGTGTGTGTGTGTTTTATGTGTGTTCGCATGTACACACCTGCATGTACATCATGCCTATGAATCAGGAGACACAGACTGTAGGTGCCTCCACTCTCCCAGAGCTACAAGCAAAGGCAGGGGCTCTCCCTGCTGTGGTGCCTTGAGGAAGCATACAATGCAGTGGACTTAGTAAGACCTGAGATCCTGTATCTAGTTCTCTTCTTCACACATATCTTAAAAAATTGAGATCATAAAATCGAAATGAAGATTCTATATAATATTTTTCCCTTTAAAAAGTACATATAAATAGTAATAAGCATTTTCCACTAAAACCATGCCAAGAACAAAATACTCTGTGCTCTGAAAGGGCCCTCACTACTTATTATGGAAAAAATCTATGATAGTCTCATTCCTTGTGCTCTTCCGATAGTTTCATGGCCCAAGGCCAGAAGCAAGTCAGGACAGAAATAGTGTCAAAAATTTTTATTTTATCTATGTCTTCTAAAAGCAGAAAAAAGTGCAGGATTCTTTCTCACAAAAAGTAATTTTTTAATATAATTTAGAATTAGAGACTTTTATGTGATGTTGATTCATTAATTAACCACATACTTATTGTGCAGTTACTAGGCACTAAGCATTGTCTTCAATAGGATGCAACGCAAAGTCCTCCTAAGTTGTGTGGAGAGTGAAGAAGCCAGATGGCATTACCCCCACCTTACAGCTACAGAAATAAGATTGAGAAGGATCTATATGTCCATATAAAGGAAGTAGGAGCGTATGTTGCCTCCAAGCCCTGTGCTCTAAGTCTGTACCTACTAACCCATGGTGCTCACAGCAATGCACTCCCAAAGGCCAAAGCAGACATCAGAGAAGGCCCAGAAAAGTTGCAAATACGAGCAAATGAGAAAGTCCCAGAACCAGCCAGAACACACACAGCCATGTTCCAGAGTGAAAGGAACAACACGATGGACCCAAACAAAGAAGCCACAGGGGAGGGTTTGGGGGAAGGATTGTGATCCCATAGCCAGACACACCAAATCCAAATCTGGATTATTTTTAAATCCGCTCCTAGGATGGAGAGGGTGGTAATATTCATTTGTGGTGAGTATATTTATTATGATTTTCCTCCAGGGTTTGCCTTAAGATGAACATTTGAGAAGAGTTTTCTACTGAAAAATAGGAAGTAATCCCAAGAACAACACACCTTGATTTTTCACAGAGTCCCTTTTTCCTTGCCAAGAATCTCAGAGCACTTTGGAGGGCACCCGATTTCCAATGAGTAGTAGCTGGATAGGAGGCGCTTCCAGAGCCTCTTGGAATTTCCTGAAGGAAGATAAAGGCTGCGAAGGGGTCATCAAAGGCCAGACACACTGTGTAAAGTCTGTATTCCTGCATATTTTGCAGACAGGTAGGGGAAGAGCTAGAGATGTTACAGTTCTGTAAGCTTTTGGCTCCCAGGGGATTGTGATGGGCCAAAAATTCAGGTAAACAAAATACCAGCTGAAAACTCCTCTACAAGAATGCTTTGGAATATCACACCTGGATTTTGGCTCCATGCCACCACAAACAGAGTATGTGGGCTTACTGGCATTGAAACAAGAATATCCGTGGGAGAAATCAGGGGAGTCGATGGCTTAGGGGCCTGATAATGGGCTATGTTTTGCCTCGTATCTTCTGGCTCATAGTCAGCCCAGGTGGAAAGTGACTAAAAATGGCTACCTCACTGTGGCCTCTGGGCTTGGTCCTTTCTACCTGGTAAACAAGGATCTACCTCCATCAAACAAAAGACCCAAAAGAGAAACTTGGAGCAACTGTCTAACAGATCTGCCAAGAACTCAATGGGCCATAAAAGAAAAGAAAAGAAAATAGTAATAGTAATAGTAATAAACCAAGAGAAAAAAGAAAGAAAAACTGGGGAGGTGGGGGATAGTGGGGGATTAGGCCTCCTTGCCTTAACAGGTGGCTGGGAGCTGGCACAAAAGCTGCTCTTGGGGAAAGCCCGTGTGGGTCTTGAAGAAGGGCTTTTGTAAGGAAGCAGTCAGTCGGGGCCTGAGAAAGCCAGTTACTCAGTTACAACACAGAGGGCAGTCTCAGCCTCATGTCACTCTCAGACAGGAGAGGACACAGTGCTAGCGTTAATTGAATACCTCACCAGTGCATTAATGGTGGACGTCCTCTCATCACGTGTCCATTAACCTGTCCTTCGTTTCCAGCCTCCGGGGCCACAACCCGCTTTTCAGATCAGCATTTCTCAGCCTCCATGCTGTTGCTGTTTTGAACAGGATGATTCTTGGTGGCTGCACTGTGCACTGTTGGACAGCATGCCTGGCCTACCCACTAGATGAGAGTAGCAACCTCCATCTCCCCAGACCTCAGAACAACCCAAAATATCTCCAGAAATTGCCAAATAGCCCTGAGGGACAAAAGCACCCCCAGTTAAGCATCGCTGTCTGAGGAGAGACCAACTGGGATGCTTGAAAGAGCATGAACCCTGAGGCCAGCAGTGGCCTGTGTTTGGTGAAAGTCACCACCATTCATTTGGTCACCCAGGACTCTGGGCTTTAACCTCGACATATCCTTTCCCTACCTGAGGCCAGCAGACCTGGGTGTAGGTCCTAATCTCATCTCCTGTCTTCACAACTTGGGAAGTTATTGGCCACTGAGCCTCAGTGTCCTTGTGTGTGCCCTAGGATTAGAGGAGAAACATCTTGGCACATGGAGGGTATCCAATTTCCAGTGTCCTTCCCTCCTGCTCTCCACAACCGTCTCAGCTTGGAGACCGTTTCACATCATTCTCTATCATTTTATTATTCTCTCTCCCACTCCTACTCTTCATCGAATTCCTGAATTCTTCTCTGATATGTCCTTATGGCATAAACTCTGAATTGAAATCAAAGGAGGTGGGCTTATGCCTCAACTTTGTGCTTACTTGCTACATGAACTTGAACGAGTTATTTAATCTTTTTTTGATTCTCATTAAATCAGTGTCACTATCTTGGTATCCACAAAATTGTATGCTTAGATGCCTGACCTGGCCCACTGTTCTTTGTGAGCCATGGGCCATATGGGATTGCAGACTCATTTTTCTTCACTCAACCAAGTTGGTATCTTACTAAAGTGATTCTCAAGCATGCCTATGCATTAAGACGCTTTGTGAAGAGCTTCAAAACAAAACACAGAGGCTCAAGGCATCACCAGCGAGTGGGAGGTCCAGCGTGGGGCTCAAGCAGCTGTCTTTTTTTTTTTTTAACTTCTTAGCTGATGCTTATACAGGATTGGGATTGAGATCTACAGTCCCAGACTCTCCAATCTTTAGTGCACCTGCTCACCGTCTCTAACTCATGACTAACTCAGCTCCCTCCCACATCCAAAGCAGTGGCCAAATTATTGCTCTACTTGGATTGCTCCTCCAGATTTTCTCAGCCAGTCCATGGTTTTTGTTTTTGTTTTTTGTTTTTTTCCTTTTTCAAAATTAACTCCTCTTAGCAAGCCTTCCCACTTTCCTCTGGTACTAGGATTTGCTCATCCAAGAAAATTCTTAGGACATGTATGATACATTGTACTTAGAAATCAAAATTTATTTTAAAAAAATCAGCAATTATACAGTATTATACTTGGGATAAAAATCTGGAAGAACTTCTTCCAACATCATCACAAATCAGAACATTATTTTTTTTTAACTCTTCACTTTCAAGTACTGTCAAAGACAGTGTCTGAGCCATGTAAGAAGGACCATGTTAGGCTGGCGCCATGGCTCACTAGGTTAAGTCTCTGACATTCTTACTAATCTTACTATAATACTCCTCAATCTAAACTATGCATTGAAATCATGTGGTGTGGCCGGCGCCGTGGCTCACTTGGTTAATCCTCCGCCTGCAGCGCCGGCATCCCATATGATCACTGGGTTCTAGTCCCGGTTGCTCCTCTTCCAGTCCCACTCTCTGCTGTGGCCTGGGAGGCAGTGGAGGATGGCCCAAGTGCTTGGGCCCCTGTACCCACATGGGAGACTAGGAGGAGGCACCTGGCTCCTGGCTTCGGATGGATGTAACTCCTGCCGTTGTGGCCATTGGAAGGAAGACCTCTCTCTCTTTCTCTCTCTCTCACTGTCTGTAACTCTGTCAAATATATATATATATATATATATATATATATGTGTGTGTGTGTGTGTGTGTATATATAAGGACCATGTTATTAAAGTCACCAAAACAAAAATTCTACAGTTCATCTTCACCAATACACCTTGCTCACCATTTGGCTCTAATTATCTTTTAGACTCTTCCAAATATCAAACCCCCCATTAAAGGATGATTTATTATTCTGGACAATATTCAAAAATTGTACCACATGGTCTAAACACAATTTCAAAATGGTTTTGAGCAACAGCAATATTATTAGAATAAGTATGTTAGTTTTCAAAGTTGATTACTTGGGTGGAAACATTCATTTAAATAAACAAATTATGACACATTTGCTTTGTAAAAAGTTCTCACTATGAGTCACAACATCTTAACACTTTTAAGTTTAATTACTATTACCAGTTTGAAAGCTGTTTGATTCGCGCTGAGGTTCTCAATGAGGAGACATTTGGCAATGTCTGGAAACACTCTCATTATTACAACGTGGAGGGTGTGGGGTGCTTCTGACATCAAGAGAGTCCAGGATGTTACCAGTCAACATCCTCCAGCGCACAAGACAGCCTCCCTCACTTTTCCCAAGCAAGAATGGCTCAGCCAAAAATGCAATAGTGCCACTGCGGAAAACACGGCATTAGATGTCTCCATGGTTCTGGGATGCTTTCTTATATATTTTGATCCACCTCTCTGTCTTAAGTTGAAATTTATTCTTCATCATATGTGATATAGGCAACAGGAGAAGTACTATGTAACTCCCTAGGATTTTTCCCCCTGGTGATTGGACATTCCTATTAATCAGGAGTCATTTCCTCAAGAAAGTGTGACTGACAACAGTATGATATTGTGATTGGGGGTGTGGACTCCGGAGCCAGCCTGCCTGGGTAGAAATCTCAGCTCTGTCATTTACTAGCTATATGACTTGGGGCGATTTACTTAGCTTCCTTATACTCTCATTTCTTCATCTGCAAAATGAGAATAAAACTCTCTTCTCATATCATTTTTGTGAAGGTAAAATAAATTTTTAAGTATTTAGTGTCTGGCATGTAAGAGGTGCTCAATAACTTAGCTATCAATATTATATTTATTACTATTATTATTAAGTAAACATCACTGAAAAAATTACAATGCTAAACATTTTCAGAGTGTAAACCAAAGTAAAGTGATTAGCATTGGCAGGGCATTATAGCAATGGCCCTCAGTCTGTGGACATTAGAATCACTCAGTGCAGGGTTAACGTTGTGGTGCCGTGAGTTAAGCTAGCATCCCACATAATTCCAGGCTTCTCCATGTCCCATCTAGCACCTGCTAATGTACCTGGGGGAAAGCAGCAGAAGATGGCCCAAGTGCCTGGGCCCCTGCCACCCTCGCGGAGACCTGGGTGGAGTTCCTTAGCTCCTGGCTTCAGCCTGGCCCAGCCACAGCCATTGCAGCCATTCAGGGAGTGAAGAAGCAGATAGGAGATATCTCTCTCTCTCTCTCTCTCTCTGTCTCTCTTTCTCTCAGTAAACAAGCAGGGGATAGAAGATCTCTCTCTCTATATATATATCTCTCTCTCCCTCCCTCTCTCTGTTATTCTGCCTCTCAAATAAAATAAATAAATCTTTTTAAAAAAGAATCACACAGGGAGTTTTCAAAAACATGAACAAACACCATCCAAGCTACACTTTAGACTAATTACATCAGATTTCCCTGGGAGGGGACCCAGGTATTTCTACTGTCTTCAAACCCACCACATGATTTTTTTTTATATTTGACAGGCAGAGTTAGACAGTGAGAGAGAGACAGAGAGAAAGGTCTTCCTTCCGTTGGTTCACCCCCCAAATGGCCCGCTACAGCCGGCGCGCTGTGCTGATCCGAAGCCAGGAGCCAGGTGCTTCCTCCTGGTCTCCCATGCGCACGCAGGGGCCCAAGCACTTGAGCCATCCTCCACTGCCTTCCAGGGCCACAGCAGAGAGTTGGACCGGAAGAGGAGTAACCGGGACTAGAACCCAGTGCCCATATGGGATGCCGGTGCCACAGGCGGAGGATTAACCAAGTGAGCCATGGCGCCGGCCACACCACATGATTTCAATGCATAGTTTAGATTGAGGAGTATTATAGTAAGATTAGTAAGAATGTCAGATAAGAAGGGGGCATATTAAGAAAAGAAACAAATGCTTGTGAAGGAAGTAAAAGAAGAAGAATCTTTGAATTAATGAATAAGTTTAGATTAAGAAATAAGAATACAAAAGTTCCTACTTTTTTAAAGAATTTACAACCCCTTTACCAATATAATATACAAAGTACCATGGGAACAGGGAGGAAAAGGCCAGGGTCAGCTTGTGGTAGTAGCTTGGACCACTGCCGGGCCAACACCCAATATGGGTGAGAGTTTGAGTCCCAGCTGCTCCACTTGTGATCCATCTCCCTGCTAATGACCCTGGGAAAACAATAGAAGATGACCCACATGTTTGGGCCCCTATACCCACGTGGGAGACCCAGAAGAAGTTCCTGGCTCCTGGCTTTGGCCTGGCCCAGCCCTGGCTGTTGTGGCCATTTGGGGAGTGAACCAGCAAATGGAAGATATCTCTCTGTCTCTCCCTCTCTCTGTAACTCTTTAAAATACATAAATAAATAAATTGTTAGAAAAAAAAAAAAAGGAGCGACAATGCCAAAAATCCCAACAGAAATCTGAATACTATAGACGTGTATGTTGATGTCTTTCTTTTTTTTTTTTTCTTTAATTTTGCCTTCCACTCAAACTTCAAAGCTAACCACTAAAACAAGTGTTTCCACATACTGGAAGAAGTTTTCAGTATGTACATTTGCCTCTCCAAAGGCCTATTAAACAGATCAAATCCTAACTGCAAGAGCAAAGCTACCGCCACTCACTCCGACCCGGCATAAGCCTCAATATCTTGTTTTATTTTTCTTTGTGCATCCTATTATGGACCTGTATAACAATGCAAGACCACCACACAGGGCGGAGAGGAGCTTCAATTGTAACAGCTGTGGTCTCAATGCAGGAACCTCAGCCCACTGTGAAATTCTCCATAGCTCTGGATCACAATTAGAGCAACACCTGTGCAAAACAGGTTTTTTCTGATCCCCTAGAAAGCCCTCTATTTTATGCAAGCCCAAATTGTGTTTGTTGTTCTTAAGCCATTTCTCTGCCTCGGAATTTGGACAATCACTCAACTGCTCCATTTCATCCCTCTAAAGCAATCCAGAGAGTTCATGGGAGATACATCAATGAGTCAGTTCATTCCTGCCTCACCCGACCCTTCCCTATGTGACTCCCTGGGCAAGATAACTTTTACAGGATGAAAAAGAATATCCTTGGTCTCTGCTGCATAAAGGCTTTTTATGAAGTCAAATCTTCCATGGTGTTGATGGCACAGGGGAAAACTGGGTGGGGGAGGATGTGATTCCTCCATTTCTGCAGGACCTAGTCCACGAGTGAAAGAGGCAGAACTGCATGCCCCAAAGGAAATGGTTACCAAATTGAGGCGATCAGTTACGCTAAAAAATTTCTGTGGTTTCTGTTTGAAAAGGGTCAGAAGAAAGTCATTCTTGGACACTACTGAAAACGTGATTAAGACAACTCTTCAGAGGCCCACAATAGGGACAGGAAATGTCAGAATCAAATTTTCAGGCTCAATTATTCATCTAATAAATAAATTTTGAAGATGGGTTTGTCTTATGAAAGTTGAGAAGTACAGTGTTTAGCAATTATGCAAACCCTGAAGACTTGGCTCCTTGAAACCATTTCTGTTGGTCTTGGAATGTTCTCTGCATCCAAGTAGCTGACAAAGTTTTTTATTATTATTATTATTAATAACACAAGACTTTAAGAAAGGTATGAGATCTTTGAGTGAGTAAAGAGACTCTGGCTTAATTCCATTTTTCCAGTCTTACTACGGACCCATGGCTGCTGATTTTCTACTTAAGTTTTGCGCTTGTGTCTTTTCTACTACTAATAATTCATCATTCAATTCAGGATGAATTTGAAATCTGGATATTGAATCTGTTAAGAAGTCTTACAGAAATATTTGCACAAAGGAAAATCAGTTGAAATCTTAGTAGGTGATAATTGTAATAAGTGTCCTCCTGGTATGCCTGGCCCCTGGAGGTGTAGCTACCCAATAGCTCTGTGCTGTTTCACATCCATCGCAATGTATTACAGTATGCATGCATCCTATGGAAACTTATAATCAGGTTTCTTTTGCTCTCATGGTCCTCATTGTTCAATGATCTAACACGATGATATGTGAAGCCTTGAAAAAAACACCTGCCCTCTAGGGGCTTACATTTTTAGTCATTAGAACATGCTGGCAGTAGCTGACAATAAGTGGATTTAAATAAATTGCTTACTACGTGCTTAGTATCGTGCTAGATACCCACAGAGGTTTCAAAGGTATAAAACATGCGTCATCCTCACAGATGACACAATGGAGTTTCAGAGACAAGACAAATGCTTGGGGCTGGCACTGTGGCATAGCGGGTAAAGCCACTGCCTGCAGTGCCAGCATCCCATATGGGCACTGGTTCAAGTCCTGGCTGCTTCACTTCCAATCCAGCTCTCTGCTGTGGCCTGGGAAAGCAGTGGAAGATGGCCCAAGTCCTTGGGCCCCTGTACCTGTGTGGGAGACCTAGAAGAAGATCCTGGCTCCTGGCTTTAGATTGGAGCAGCTCCAGCCATTGGGGCCATCCAGGAATTGAACCAGCAGATGGGAGATCTCTCTCTCTCTCTCTCTCTCTCTCTCTCTCTCTCTCAATATGCCTCTGATTCTCTGTAACTCTACCTTCCAAATAAATAAATAAATATTTATAAAATAAAATAACAAACAAAAGAGAAATGCTAGCAAGGAGATCCACAGAGATCAGAAGGATCAGAGAAAAGTTGAAGAGGAGGTACGCCTTTAGCAAGACTTTGGAGAATTGATAACATTTGGGTGGAAGGAAGGTATTTAAGTAGAAGGCTAAGGTAACCAAAGATATGAAGGCAAAAATGAGTATGGCAGACATGTGGGACTCCAAGGAGATGCCCCCTCTTCAATTTTCTTTTGGTCATATTAGATCTATCTGATGGGCACAAGATCCAAATTGAGAGAATTGTGGTTCATCAGTGTGGACTCCCTACGGAAACAGAAAGACAAGGGAGCCTTTGAGTGAGGGAATATTGATAGTTCAGAGGACTGAAATGTCTGTGTCTGTCTAGAAGGGAAAAAATAGAAGAATCATGATTATAAAACAGTGTATAATGAGCTACCATGGGAACATATAGTCCAGGAGCCAGGAAGATTCCCAGGAAGACATGTCTCCTTTCATTCAGCAAGGTGTTCACACACACACATCCATCACGTGGACCTGGTTAAATTTTATTGCCAATTATACAGAGTGTAAGAGTGAAGAATACTCCAGATGATATCTAAGTTTCTCGATATTCAATCTGGTCCTGTACACTCCCTTCCATATGCTTCCATCATTGTATACTAAGCCCATTCATTGGCATCCACCAAAATCCATTCATGCTTAAGCACTTCTTGAATTCAGTACTTTGGTTATAAATTGGGACATGTCATGCATACAAGTTGCATTTTAGAATACATGACCTTCCATCATTCAGGTAGATCCACCAGCTCTTGTCTCTCCTTTCCTTTTTTCCAAGAACGAACACATTCTTTGCTTGTCCAGCACAAAATAATTCCATCCACATCCTTGAACTCTGATTCTGTACCTCCAAGCACTTATCTGAACAGATCATTCACCATCTATTTGAATTCTAGTGAATGCAATTTTCTCCGTTTTGTTATAGAATAGAATGATGATTACCAGGACTAATGAGAAGTGGAAATGGAAAAATGATAGCTAAAGGGTGTAAAATTGGCACAGTGGGTTAAGCCATTGTCTGCAGTTCCCGCATCCCTTATGAGCATCAGCAGTTCGAGTCTCAGGTCCTCTGCTTCCAATCCAACTCTCTGATAATGGCCTGAGAAGGCAGTGGAAGATAAACCAAATCCTTGGGCCCCTGAACCCATGTGGAAGACCCACAGAAAGCTCCTAGCTTCAGCCTGGCCTAGCACTTGCAATTGCAACCATTTGGGGACTAAACCAGTAGATGGAAGATCCCTCTTTCTGTCTCTCCTCTCTCTCCCTGTGACTCTTTCAAATAAATAAATATTTAAAAATTAAAATAAAGGGTATAAAATTTCAGTTATGTTAGATAAATACATTCTGGAGATCTACTATACAGCACAGACCAACAATTAACAATACTCTATTATATATGTACTTAAAGTTTGCTAAGAGGATAGATCTCATGTTACCTGTTCTTATCAGAATACAACTAATAATAATGATAAAGGGGAGAAACCTTAGGAGGTGATTAAAATGGTTATTGCCTTGGCAGTGGTGATACTTTCACAGTTGTATAATTATATGCAAATCATTGAGCTGTAGACCATAAATTTGTACAGGTGTTCAATCATACGGCAATACAGTGGGTTTTGTAAAAACTCTTCCTGTGTACAGGTGAAAAGGGGAATAAGTGTATCACAGCTTCCAGCATATTCTCCTCACTACACACACACACACACACACTCACGGAAAGGTTTAGGAGATCAGACAAAGCACACTGATGAGTTGCAGTAGTTCCCCTCACACCATTGCTTCTCTTCCCTCCACAGCCCTGACTTACTCTTCTCCTAAGGCCTCAGAGAAAAGCATTCTCTAAAAAGCCTCTCAGAATCCTCTTCTGGCTCTTTCACTTCATTCATTTGAGAGGTTGCTCCTACTCAGACCAACCATGCAAGGTCCACTCTGGCAGCAGAGGTCTCCAAAGATCCTAGAGAGAGGGACTTCTGTGAATCCACCACTACTGTTGGCTTTTTTTTTCTTAAGATTTATTTATTTGTTTATTTGAAAGGAAGAGAGAGGGGCAAGCACTGTGGCACAGTGGGTCAAGCTGCCTCCTGCAGCACCAGAATCCCATATGGGCATCAGATCTAGTCTCAGCTGTTCCATTTCTGAACCAGCTCCCTGCTGGTGTGCCTAGGAAAGCAGGGGAAGATGGTCCAAGTGGTTGGACCCTTGTACCCACATGGGAGGTCCAGAAGAAGCTCCTGGCTCCTGACTTTGTTCTGGACCCTCCCAGGCCATTGCAAGCCATTAAGGGAGTGAACCAGTGGATGGAAGATCTCTCTCTCTCTCTCTCTCTAACTCTGCCTATCAAATAAATAAAAGAAATCTTAAAATATATATAGTGAAAAGCGTAACAAATTTGTTTAAGAAAGAAAGAAGAAAAGAAAGGAGAGAGAGATCTTTAAAATGGCTGCAATAATTGGGCCAAAGCCTGGAGCCTTGAACTCCACTCAGGTCTCTTGTACGGATGGCAGGGGCCCAAGTACTTGGGCCATCCTCCACTGCTTTCCCAGACACATTAGCAGGGAGCTGGATAGGAAGTGGAGCAGACAGGACTCGCACCAGTGCTCATGGATGCCAGCATCACAAATGGTGGCTTAACCCAATGCACCAAATGCTGGCCCCCAGCACTACAGTTAATATGGTCAAAGGCACTAAGATTTGAGAGTCCTAGGAAGTAGGTGGAGCTTCCAGCTCCACCATGTTCCACATTTTCTTCACCTAAGAGTGAGAGACCTCCCTGGATCTCTGAATCCTGTCCAGGGGAGGGATAGTGTAGACACCTTGCCTTTGGCAAGCTGCTCCCTCCAGGCCCTTGCCCACACACGAGAAAGGGTTAGAGTTACAAAGCACCGTTGCTCAAGGTGCTGCAGCAGGTTACCTCTCTACCCATTTTCTCATTTCTTGGCATTGATTTCTAGAAAAGCAAGGGTTTTCCATGCTAGTAGAAGTCTGTCAAAAAACTTTTTCTTCCACTGAAAATCACACTATAAGGTGGTTCTCAACTCAAAGTTGATGAAGCAGGAAGTCTGATGAATGTTCTTCCATCACATACATTGACAGGAGCTACCACCAGTCTTATGTGTGAGGTAGCATATTCCTGGCTTCTTCTGAAACAACTAATATCAAACAACATATTTTCATTCTAAGGCTATCTTGTCTACCTCTAAGCAATTTCCAAAACTTCATTCTAAATTTAAATGGAATTTCCAAAGTCATCATGATTCATGGCAGATCCCACAGACCCCTAATCTCCCTGCTTGATGCACCCTGCAGTTTAAAAGTCATGATGATGCCATACTCTTGGTTCACTTTGCCCCTTGATTTGACAGATACCGGACAGAACACCAAAATTAAATGCAGATGTCAGATGGGAACTCAGGAATCTGTTTGAATTAGGACAATCCCCAATTCTCCAGGACTGTGAAAGGCAGTGCTCTGTGCTTCCTGCCAGTGCACAGGCCTGGCTTCCTTAGGCTTCTGCTCTGCACTCCCACACATCAGTCCAAGAAGGACGCTGAGTCTGCTCACTGACTTCTACAAAAATCTACACACATCCAAACACATTTTGAGTTGAGAACCTTTAGGAAGACTTAGAACTGTTTCACAGGGAAGGATCACACCCCACTTTTCTCCATTTTTCTTCTTTCTCTTTCTCACTCCACCCCCAAACTACCATTCCTTTGCTATCCACAAAACAGTCCTGTGCTCAGTCAGAATCCCTAGCTCAGAGAAGAAAGCCAGTTCAGTATTGAACCTATTCTGTTGGAGATGACTATGGATCAACCAGTTTGGGGTGTCCAGCTACCAACCAAATGTCAACTGAAAAACATTCTCTCTCTCTCTCTCTCTCTCTCTCTCTCTCTCTCTCTCTTTAGATTTATTTACTTAGTTAAGAGGCATAGTTATAGATAGAGAGAGGGAGATACAGAGAGAGAAAGATCTTCCATCCACTGGTTCACTCCCCAAATGCCACAATAGCTAGAGCTCGGCCGATGCAAAGCCAGGAGCCAAAAGTTTCTTCTGGTTCTCCCATGCTAGTGAAGGGGCCCAAGCACTCAGGCCATCTTCGACTGCTTTCTCAGGATATCATCAGGGAGCTACATCAGAAGTGGAGCAGGGGCTGGCGCTCCACTAGAGGGTAAAGCTGCCACCTGCAGTGTGGCATCTCCTGTGGGCACTGGTTCTAGTTCTAGCTGCTCCACTTCTGATCCAGCTCTCTGCTATGGCCTGGGAAAGCAGTGGAAGATAGCCAGATAGTTGGGCCCCTGCACCAGCATCAGGGACCTGGAAGAAGCTCCCAGCTCCTGGCTTCAGATCAGCGCAGCTCTGGCTGTTGCAGCCATTTGGGAAGTGAATCAGCAGATGGAAGACCTCTCTCTCTCTGCCTCTGCCTCTGCTTCTCTGTAACTCTTTCAAAAAATTTCTTTAAATCTTAAAAAAAAAAAAGATGTGGAGTAGCTGAGACTAAAACCAGTGCTCATATGGGATGCCAGTGCCACAGGCAGAATTTTTTTTTTAACAGATAGAGTTAGTCAGTGAGAGAGAGAGACAGAGAGAAAGGTCTTCCTTCCGTTGGTTCACCCCCCAAATGGCCACTACAGCCCAGCGCTGTACCAATCCGAAGCCAGGAGCCAGGTGCTTCTTTCTGGTCTCCCATGCGGGTGCAGGGCCCAAGCACTTGGGCCATCCTCCACTGCCTTCCCGGGCCACAGCAGAGAGCTGGACTGGAAGAGGAGCAACCGGGACTAGAACCTGGCACCCATATGGGATGCCAGCACCGCAGGCGGAGGATTGGCCAAGTGAGCCACGGCGCCGGCCCCAGCACAGACGGATTCTTAATCTACTATGCCACAGTCTCAGCCCCCAAAAAAACATTCTCAATGTCAATGAAGATCAATGCTCTCCTGTTGATTGCACCAATTTCTTGTTCACTTGATTCTTATGCCCCGAGCTTTCTCTATGCATTTTAAATATTGTTCCATTTGTTTTTGTGAATCAGTTCCATGAAGGGAACTTTTATTTCACCCACTATAGTATAAAGTCCCTACAATCAGCCATAGGACTTTTTCTTTATCTTCCTTCTCTAACTTCTGTTATCATCATGTGCTATACACTGTCAGCCAGCACTGTCAACTGTGTGACCTGCTAACTAGGGAAGAGTCCTTGTAATTGGGAATTGCTTCAGGAATTCTGGAGTTAGATATTGTAGAAACATTCGGAAGGGGGATACTGAGGTGACTTGGCTTTGGGGAAGGAAGAAACAAGAGAAAACATGCAAGAAGGGAACAAGAGAGAAAGAATATGGAAGCAGAGAACACGGGACTTTTGAAGAAGAAACAAGGACATATGTCAGGTTAGTCGGGGCAGGCTGAGCCTCTCTACTTGAAACCCATGGGGAAAAGAGTCCTGCTTCAAATATTTTTAGCTGGAATCAGCAGAGCAAAGCATAGGATTGGCAATAGAAGTTGAATTGATTAGGTTGAACTAAATCATGTTGCTAATATGCAACTGTTTTTCACCTATGGAGATAATAATGTCATATGACTCAACCATATCTAACTAACCAGGAAATTCAATTTCACAAGGGTAATGGAAAATAATTGTTGGATATATGACTCTTTTTTTTTTTTGCTTAGCATTTGTAAGTTGAAAATACAAGCAAACACTAAAGTTATTACTTTAAAAAAGACAAAAATCAATTGTTTTCACTTGCCTCTACTTCTTTTATATTTATATGCATGGATTCAAATACATGCTTTACATTAACCGTGTATGTGTGTTCTAACAAGAAATGTACTATATAATTCCTCTAACTCTCCAGCAAGAGGCTATTAGGAGGGCCAGGTAAGGTCTTTTAATTTGCATATATGTATGCTACAATATGTCCAAAGCCCATGAGAGTAGAGTGGAAAAGAGGTCACTTTGATGGGCATTCAGGCAAGGCGAAGGAATAAAATGACAAATGAGATCTGTGTCAAATTTTTTTCTTTGTCTTAAAAAATGAAAATGGAGGTGCAGTGGGGGAAGGGATTTGCTAGAATTAAACATTTAAAAATCAATAGAAGAAATCTGTGATCAAATGGAAACACAATTCTTATCAGATGAAAATATTGCCCATGGATGCATAGACATCATTCTTCAACACAGCACACTAATGAACTGGGATTCTGAGCCAGTGAGTATGAAGAATAATAATACCATAACTATATATATGGCTGGCTTGAGAATTTCTGTTTTGCAATTTTACTTGCTCCAAGAAATGACAAATTGAGGTTTAACAAATACAATAATTTTTGGTCTTTGTTTATTTCTTTTTAAAGGAAAAAGAAAGAACAAAAACTTCACAGTTGGGAATAGAAAATACCTCATGGATATGGGTTTTATTGCAAGCTCTGCGTCTGAGTTAAAGATGTTAATGCTGAATTCGCCCACCAAGATCAAAACTCCTACAAAACTCTTCCAGCTGCAGCATTTATGGCTCCAGGTTTTGTTTCAGAAAGTGAGGAATATGTTCCAGGATTATGATCTTATTTCTCTTTCTTGCCTGTTGTAAGCATAACTGTAGCCTGCACTTTTAATGCTATGGAAATGTTCAGTTGGCATTGTTTTTCCCACAGCCATGGAAACACCTGCTTCCAAATTAATTTATAATCTATTTTACACCTATGGCTGCAAGCCACATTCTAGCTTTTTTTTTTTAAGAATTTTGGTAAAGCATATAAGAACATTTATAATGTCTGCTTCTTCTCCTTTCTGTTCCTCATGACATAATGTTGGATTTTATACATTTCATATTATGTCCAGCTTTTTAAGATGTTAATAATATGTAAAGATATGTGATATGTCAGAATATATGTAGTTTTTTCTGGGTCTTTTAAAGCATATCCCAACACAGATATTTTACACTGCTCACACTTTTCTTGACTCTCATCCCAATTTCTCCTTTTATTTGGCCAGACTAAACCACGCAATAAAATATCTTTTGAGTTACTTTAACAAAGGAAGAAATCTGAGTGTGCCCACAACCTTACTAACTTCAAATATGAGTGATTCACTTCTGTAGAAATATGTATTCCCCGCTTAGCTTTTCTGGTAAGGTAAAGAGAAGAAGTCTTTAATACATCCCAGGTGATGCTGTGGAAGAAGGATTATGAAACTCAGCTTAACTACTGTTTCCTTGACTTGGCTTTACTCTATTTATCAGTTACAAGGGGCACAGTATTTCATAACTGAAACAATATTTAAGCTACATTAAGTATTACACTGAGATGGTATGGGACTGGTACATGTTAATTTTTAAATGTATCTTAACATATTTTTTAAAATATTTTGGGGCAGTAAACATTCCTTTCTCAAAACAAAGAAACAAAACTGAATCAAGTTCCCAAATCAAGGATGAATCATAATTGATGAGCATCAAATTAAAAATTATCACTTTCTTCCTTCCCCTTCTGAAAGGTGGTCTCTGTAGCATAAAGACACAAATATTTTCAGTCCCTAAAAGTTTCATGTGGCACTGTTTTAAGACAAGAAGCTTTTGTTGCCATCAAAGCCATCATTTGTGATTATTTAAATCCTCCTATCAGTTAATGAATAGGACAAAAATGGAGTTGACTAATTTTTTAAATTAGTGTCTATTGTGGCAAAAATGTCCTACATGAAGGACTTTGAGGGGTGAAACCCCAGGGGAAAGAAGTGGTCATCAAAGGAGGTACTTTTCTCTGAAGGGAGGAGAGAACTTCCACTTTGCATGGCCTCGTCTAAATACTGATGGAGTTTGTGAATTCAGAAGGCTTTCATAGCCTAGGCAGCTCATGTCAACAGCCTCGGGTGATCACTGACATCATACATGAGAGTGTTAAGTGTTAAATTAACAAGAGTCACTGTGTACTAACTTCCCATGCAGGACATCTGTCCTCAAAGAGTTGTATTATAATTATGTCTAAGTGTTCCCAAAAGACATATCATTCTTGGGTGCTTCTTTCCACCTGCGGTGCCAGCAACCCATTTGGGCACCAGTTCAAGTCCCTGCTGCTCCTCTTCCAATCCAGCTCTCTGCTATGGCCTGGAAAGCAGTAGAGGATGACCCAAACACTTGAGCCCCTGCACCAGCATGGGGGACCTGGAGGAAGCTCCTTGCTCCTGGCTTCTGATCGGCTCAGCTCTGGCTGTTGTGGCCATTTGGGGAGTGAACCAGTGGATGGAAAACCTTTCTCTCTGTTTCTCCCTCTCAATGTCTGTAACTCTCTCAAATAAATAAATAAAATCTTTCTAAAAAATAGTTATAAAGTTAATTAAGTTTCTAAAAAAAGAAGTGAAATTAACTTCAAGATGCAATGATTTTGAACAGGCCTTGTCCCAACTGTTGAGGAACAGGGTTTTTTTTTGTTTGTTTTGGTTTGCTTTGGGGATTTTTTGCTGTGCAAATTGTTGAACTCTTTACTTAGTATAGAGTTGGTCTTCTGTGTATAAAGTTAATCAAAAATGGAAGAAAAAAATTAATGTCTAAAGGACTTGTAACCAATATTACACAGCAATCCTTTTTTTTCTCATTAAAATTTCAAGCAATAGAATACACATTGATTTTACTAGAGATCATTAGTATTTAAGTTTTTTGCAATGTGAGATATAGGTCTCAATCATTTGAAGTCTCATGGGATTACGTTGTTGTTGATGTTGCATCACTGTTGTTTGTCATGTGGGCCTGCAAGTTCACACAAGAGTGTCAACAGAGGATGTCTTTACAATGCACAGACTTAGACTCATAACCCAATCCCTTTGAGTCCTGAAGCATTGTTGCTTCACTTGTCTACCTTTGCAATCTTTTAAATTAAGAAGGGAAAGATTCTAAGGCAGAAGAAACAAATAACAGGTACATAAGGAGCCTTGACTTTATAGGAAGGGATTAGCAACACTATCTTGTAAAATGATGAGAAGTCATTGCCTAATTGGTAAGCCATGCCCTTCAGAAGACAATATTAGTCACCTATTTATTACTTTTTCTTTCATGTATTATATTTATTTTTCCCGGCTTAAAGAGCCTTCATGCCATGCCACATTGACTAACAGTGATGGATTGGGAGGCTAGATTGTAAAACCTCAAGACTTAACTCTGACTTACAGAGACATACAAGAGTACTTCAAAAGGTTCATGGAAAATGGAATTAAAAGATAAGTTTATTTTGTTGCAAAAAAAAAAAAGATCCATGCCTAGGTTTTTCATAATATGCATCTTCCATTTGAAGATGCTCTCATATTGTAACAGCTTTACAGACCACGGGTAGATGAGTTAGTTGTGAAAATAAACCTTTACACTCTTTCATATGTGTAAGGTACTTACTGTTTGAGTCACTGTCATTCTATTAGCTCATTTTAGTTAGAGAAAATTAAATTTTACTTTGGTTTCCCATTATGGGGGCAACAGAATGGTTCATTGCCTTTTCTGTTGGTATTTTTCTTCCAAATTTTTACAAAAACTCTTAAGACATGACTAGGGGAAGATTAAAACTCTGGTACAGGAAGACACCATTGAGGACTGATACCTTTTGATTATCACCTACAGTGAAACATCTGTGAGAACCAAGTTCTTCTCCTTCCCTGCCATTCTCTCCAAGGAATTCTCCTAAAAACGGGCACACTACAAGGTTGAGTCTTCAGGCTGCTGTCAATCCCTGCTTTTTTAAGGAATCTTGATGGATAAAAGCCTCTATTACCATAATAAGCTGGTGGCTCCCAAGTCCACATTTCCCATCCTAATGATCCATAAGAATTCTTGGCCTAAGCTTACATAATGCCACTAATGTGTTCAAACCTCATCATTTCCTAACAAACAACTCCTTTTCCAAGTCCCCTACCTTAATTATGCATTACTGTAACTCCTTTGCATACATCCAAACTCATTTTCCCCTTCTCTCCATTATTTTTCTTCAAAAAATTAACCACCAGCTAATATACTATGTATTTTATTACAAACCTTGATGATGTCTTGAAAAGATACTACTTGTTCCCCCAAGGCCATTTCCCATCATCTCAATCTTTTTCTACCTTTCTCCTTCTTGTAAGAGGTTAGAAGCCTTCCTTGTTTATATTCTTATTATCTATTTGTCCCTCAGTTGAACATAAGTTCCATGAGGTCAGAGAGTTATCAATGCTTTTGTCCACTGGATGCCAGCACTGAGAACATAGGAGGAACACAAGACGGTGGAAATGCATAAGTGAAAGAACAAAGCCACAGTGCTTTCTAGGACCTCTGGATCACAAATGTTACAATTATATTTCAATCTGGATTTACATCTGCCCTGCACATCTAATCAGTTACAGAGTCCTATGACTTGGCCTTTCAACATTTTGTTTCCACCAAGTCCAAACCCTAAATGCTTCAGACGTAGATTTAAAACAAGTCTCCAGGATCTCTCCATTTCAATTACTTCTTCCAGATGAATCTTTCTAAAGCTCTAGTTTTCATCACTCTACAGATTCTAAAAGCTTCCATACAACTTCTAAAATCCCCATAACCTTGTCTTTGATACATTCTGTCTTTACTGATGCATTCGATCCCAATTACTACTCATCATTCTTCTTTCTCACCCACTTACGTTGAACTTCTGACTAGCCACCTCACATGAAATGTTCTTTCCTACTTCAAGGCTTTTACTGCTAGATACATGTACTCCCTTCCCACAATTTATCCAAATTCTATAAATTTTTTTTGAAATCCAATTCCCTGTGTTCCACTGGGCTCTTTGAAACCGTCACCAAAAACCACAGCCCATACTGATTCCTGCTTGTCTGGCCTCTGGAAATACATATCGTCAGCGTCTCATAATCCATCACTCTGTTAGTCAGAGGTTTCACAGCTTCCCTGGGCTCTCGGGTAAGATGATAACACAAGTAAAGCTGAATCATTCTTATCAGAGGTCTTAAATCAGTGCTGCAATCTACAGAAACCTACATCCAAAACCCCAACATACACTTGAAAGCATCTTGAATTTTTACTGAGATTTTTCAGGTAGTTAGCAAATATCTCAATGTTCCACATTTCCCCTCATTATCTCTGAAGTCTTCCTAACAGTTATTCAATTACCAGTGGGCTCTCTCCTTCTCATTTATATTCTCTACCTGTAAAACTCTAGTCCACGTTGCTTTTCTGTTTCTTTCATTGTCACCTTGCGTATCAACCCTGAATCTTTTATTATTCCAGGAATGGCTCTGCCCTCTGTCTCTTGTATATCGATTTAGACTTTTGAGGTTCTTTCCAATGTTATATACAGATATTAACCAAAACAAAATCCCAGCCCCTACAACTGTTGAAATAAAGAGGCATCATCCTCCTTCAGAAGTAGAAACAGAAGAAAAACCATCAGTGTTTAATAGGCTAACTTATTTTATATTCCTGTCCTACTTTTCCTCCAGTTAAATCTTGGTGGGTTTCTGAAAAGGGTGCACTACTTGTTCTTCCTAGGGCATTTCCATCAGATCCCAACCCCCTCCTGCCTTTCTCCTTTCTCCTCCTCCTTTCTCTGTGATGTTGGGAGACTCATCTTAACAAGCATCATTGTGGGATAGACCAAGCTAGACAATGACCTCTCTAGCCCGAAGCTCCTGCTGCATGCACCCCACAGGCAGTAATCTGTGATTTCCAGACCTCTGACTCCCTCACATGAGTGCCCTGCCTAGGCCAGCCCCTCCCTCCTGATGCTTTGTCCTCCGCCACAAAAAAAGATAATCAAATATCCAAGTGATTTTCTCACAGTTTCATGACTCTGCTGTATCTGTGGGTAAAACAGGCTACAATGTGACCATGGAGCCACCTCGGTGCCACTGAGTACTGCAAAACCCAAACCTGAAGGTGTCTGGCCATGGAAATACTCCACAACAGAGCAGGAGAGGAAGAAAACGGTAGGCCATGCAAGTGGAAGGGCAGTGGTGAATGCAAAGGCTATTTTCACGAGTACACAGAGGACGCCCACAGACATTTTCCATCATAACAGAGGGGCACTTTGGAAGCGCTAAGGTCTGTCAATACAGACAGCATAGGAACAGAACTAGGAACACAGTGATACTGTTCATGTGATTCCTATTTTATTCCTTGGCTCTGCAACTGGGAAAACAAAGTTGCATGGAAAATAAAATAATCACATCCATATCAAAGTGCTCTTGTAATATTTACAGTATGTGGAAAGTATGAACCCTGAGCCAGGCACATAGTAGGAGCATAACTGTTCTCTACCTACTACTCCTCTTCCCAGACACCCCTGCCTTTCCAAGTGAGGGCTCCATATCTTCCAAGAATCTATCCATTAAAAAATATTCATCAGGCACTTACTAGGCATTGGAAATACAGTAGTGAATAGGACAGAAATAACTGTAGCTTACAAGCAAGTTAGGCACAGAGCAGGTGCTTAATAAATATCTGTGCATTGACAAGACCAATCCTAATAGTCTCATCTCCTCCACTGGAATCTGCATGTCCCAGAGTTCTCTAACCAGGATTTGCTATCACAGGAAGCAGTTAATGTTGACTTAATGCTTAAGGATAACCAAGAGATGGAAATAAGAATAAGTATCCTGGGGAAAAATAGAGAGATGAGAGACCTAGAATAAAAATGCATTGCTAAAATGTCCTTCCACATCAATAGGAAGTAAATCTGGTAAATTCTAGGAGGAGTAGTATCAGGATTTACCATATCAACCCATGCCAAAATCCATCATAAATCAAAGTAGGAAAGGTCAAATGAAAATGTTTACTATTGAGATTTATCATCATTGTATGTATATTATTCAAGCAATACAAGTTAATTTTCCACCACAGTTTATAAAAACTTTAAAAGGGTTCAAATTGGGACCAGTGCTGTGGTGTAAGTTGGTAAAGCCTCTGCTTGCAACAACAGTATCCTATGTGGGCACCAGTTGGAGTCCCAGCTTCTCTACTTCCAGTCCAGCTCCCTACTAATGCCCTGGGAAAAGCAATGGCAGATGATCCACGTGATTGGGCCCTTGCTGCCCATATGGGAGACTTAGATGAAGCTCCTGGCTCCTGACTTCAGTGTGGCTCAACCCTGGCCATTGTGGTCTCTAGGGAGTAAACCAACATATGGAAGCTTTCTCTCCCTCCCCCTCTCTCTCCCTCTCTGATTTTCAAGTAAAATAAATCTTTTAGAAAAGAGATCAAAGTATAATTGGGCTCCATTTATACAAAGGAGATTGAACAAGGTGAAGGTTTACGGGACTGGCATTGTGGCGCAGCAGGTAAAGCCACCACCTGCAGTGCTGACATCCCATGTCACAATTTCAAGTTCCTGGCTACTCCACTTCCCACCCAGTTCCCTGATAATGGCCTGGAAGAAGCAGCAGGAGATGGCCCAAGTGCTTGGGCCCTGCTACCCATGTGGACGACCTGAAAGTTCCTGGCTCTTAGCTTCTGGCTTCAGCCTGGCCCAGCCCCAGCTGTTGTGGCCATCTGGGGAGTAAACCAGCAGACAGAACACATTTCCCTGTCTCTCCCTCTCTCTCTGTACCTCCATATGTGTGTGTGCATGTTTGTGTGTGTGTATGTTTGTGTGTATGTATGGCCTTAAATTTTAAAAAAGATCAGCAAATTGCTGTTTCTGTGATTTTCTAATATCTTATGATCCATTTGGCACAAAACAGCCTATACTATAAACCATATATTCTTTGGTCTTATACTCCAACAAAACATTTTTTCATTCAACAAACTTTTATTGACTATTATCATGAACTCTTCTATTTCCTGGAGAGATGATAATGATTAAGCCAAAATATCATGTAACACAGTGTCTACAGCCTAGAGGGGACAAAAAAGAAATACAACAACATGTCAGCAGTGATCAGTGAAAGAACAGTGAATTCTTCCTAGGGAAAGGAGGTGATCAAAATGTCCCAGGAAAAGTGGTTCTTATTAAGTCCTGAAAAATAAATAGGAATTTGTCAGGTAGATGTGAATAGAGGTAAGGAATACCATCCCAGGGGCAGAAATCTGAGGAGAGACAGATTTTGGACACCACACAGAGTAGCTGTGTATATTTGTCCCAAGTGATGAAGTTGCCATCAGTTAATATTTTCAATAATGGACAAGTAAGGATTACCTAACTCATCTCTGTATTTTCTGTAGATCCCATGGCACATAGTATGTGACCAACAAAGATTTCTTCTTTGTTGCACTAAGACTTGACCCTCTGTGAAAGTACTCTGAAGAATTTTTAAGGTGAGAATGACGTAACTAGGTTTGGGTTTTAAGAAGTATTGCTGAACATCTCTGCAGAAGGTGAGCTGGAGGAGAAGAAGCAAGCAAGCAAGGAGATAAGTTTCAAAACAACTACAAGAAATGATGAGACCTGCACCAAGGCATCACTGGAAGTTGGAGAGGATAGAAGAATTTGAAAAATGATTTGGGAACTAGAACTGGTAGTGCCACGTGACTATTAAAGATGAGAGGTGAGGCAAGGAGGGCAGCCTCGAACAGCTCCCAGGTGTCTAATACCCAGGAGAATACTGTGCTTCCAACAATATACGAAATACAAACAAATATGAAACTGTTCACCATAAACACAGTCACATGTATGTATAATAAAAGTTCTGAGCTAAATAGAAGACACATGTTGGAAAGGTTGGGATTGTTTTATAATTCATTTATTCATTCAAAGAATATTTAATGGGTTCCTGTTCTATATCACACATTATATCCAGTGGTGATTGGGGATATAACTGTATGGAAAAATATATAGTCCATACCTTTGTGGAGCTTATGGCTTCGTGTAGAAGGTAGGGTATCAATTATATCATAGGCAGATAGGCGATAAGACTTTAAAAAGCCTTATTAAGAAGATTCTCCTTATCCTGAGAGCAATGGAGGGCTATGGAAGGGTTTTTAAGACCAAATAAGATTTTCACTTAAAAAAGATTACTCTGGCTATTGTGCAGTGGATTATGGTACACTAGAGGATCCAGGCCAGAGGCAATTGAATCTTTTTTTTTTTTTTTCGTTTTTTTTTTTTTTTTTTATTTGACAGGTAGAGTCACAGACAGTGAGAGAGAGACAGAGAGAAAAGTCTTCCTTCCATTGGTTCACTCCCCAAATGGCCACTACAGCCGGCGCTGTGCTGATCCGAAGCCAGGAGCCAGGTGCTTCCTCCTGGTCTCCCATGCAGGTGCAGGCGCCCAAGGACTTGGGCCATCCTCCACTGCCCTCCCGGACCACAGCAGAGAGCTGGATTGGAAGAGGAGCAACCAGGACTAGAACCTGGCACCCATATGGGATGCTGGTACCACAGGTGGAGGATTAATCAAGTGAGCCACAGCGCCTGCCCTGGCAATTGAATCTTAGATTCCAAAGAATGGTGCTCACCAGTATTGGCTATTTTGGTTGTTTATAGCCAGTTTCCATACTTATAGGTCCATGTCTTGTGCCATATAAGACTTTCAATATTTCCTCTATAAACCCACTGCTGAGGCTGATGTTGGTGGTATAGCAGGCTAAGCCAACTATGATGCCAGCATCTAATGCTAGAGTGTAGGTTCAAGTCTCAGCTGCTCCACCTCTGATCCAGCTTCCTGCAGATGCATCTGAGAAAGCAGCAGAAGATGGCCCAATGAGTGGGTCCCTGCCACCCATGTGTGAGACCAGGACAGAATTCCTGGCTCCTGATAGCATCCTGGCCTAGACCTGGTTATTTCAGCTATTTGGGGAATCAACCAGTAGATGGAAGATATCTCTCTCTCTCTCTCTTTCTCTCTCTCTTTTTCTCTCTCTTTCTCTCTCTCTCTCTCTCCCCCACACACACACCTCCCACCCCATCTTCTCTGTCACACTGCCTTTCAAATACATACATCTTTTTTTTATAATCCACTGCTAAGGAGGTGGTGGTGATGGTGATAGAGGGAGGTACATGAAAGAGGTTTCTGGGAGGTAGAACTCATCCCCTTTCGGGAAGCCAACAAGATTTACCCCTGGTTACCAACTGCCTCTGGCTATTGATCCAGGGTGAGTTAAGTGTAGTAAGGATACAGGAGGGCCAGAAAAGAGCCCACCCCCTTGGCAGCAGTAAAAGGCCATGCTGGGAAGTGCCCACCCCCTTTTTTATTTCTATTTCCCCCAGGCACTTGGCCACTTCCATCTCAAGGAACAACACCACTTAGCCTTTTGGTTTATAAATGAAGAAAATTAGGCTTTGAAAGTACATAACATTCCCAGACCAGTTCATCTATTGTAAAACAAATTGTCAGATTCTTGTTTCATTACACAGACAGGCCAAAGATTTGGTCAATGCTGCACGTAACACATGTTGCTCTCTGACCATCGTGATCAAATCCAAGCTGAATGTTTTGTCCAAGTCTGTTGCCTCTCCTTCACTCTGCCTTATGTTCCTTGGGCTATTCACAGTACCCAAAGCAAGTAGAGCAAATGAAACTCACCAATTTGTTGCTTATTGCAACTCAACTCAGATAAAAGTCTCAGCTGATAGGGGGATAATTAAACCTTTGTTCTAAATGAGCTTATAGGATTATCTCCAGCTTTTAGCTCTCCATGCCATTTTTGTCCCCAGGGATCAAATATAATCTTATGTTGGCTAGAAGCAGAACTTGGCAAGCAGGGAGCTAGCAAAGAAAAACTAAGGCAAAAATCAATAACTAGTCAATATATTCTTATGCAGCAGCTGCTTCTTGGAAATCATTGCACTACCTTTTACAGAGAGTATAAGCTGTTGTACCCTCAGGAAGCACACAAGCTTGATTTTAAAAAGGAAGAATAAGAAAGAAAGAAAGAAGAGAGAGAAGCACAATTACTAAGCCATATGCAAACTGCATCAATTGAAGCACAATCAATGACTTTTTTTTTAAGATTTATTTATTTCAGAGCCAAAGTGAAGAGAAATGTATCTTCCACCTGCTGGTTCACTTCTGAAATGGCCGTAATGGATGGGGATGGTCCAGACTGAAGCCAGGAGCCTGGAACTCCATTCTGATCTCCCTCAAGGGTGTCAGGGGCCCAAGCACTTGGGCCATCTTCTGCTGAATTCCCATGGACATTAGCAGGGAGCTGGATCCAAAATGGGGCAACCGGGACTTGATCCTGCACCGATGTGGCATGTAGTGCACAGGCCACTTCTCATCCTGCTGCACCACAACACTGGCCCCACAACCAGTATGTCTTTGAAGGTCCTAAAGGGGAGGTGCAGTTTAGGGAGTGGCCAGAAATATGTCTGGAGCTGTCAGTGTTGGCAAGTTGTAAAAGGGAGACAGCCCAAGATTGAACAAATGAATTGGGACAGCAGAAGATAAAGGATGGGGCTTTTTGGCCTTTGTAGGGGTCTGGGAATTTGGAGAGAGGTTGAGGGTGTTTTGTTTGGTTGGTTGGTTGGTTGGTTGGCTGGCTGGCTGGCTGGTTGGTTAGTTGGCTGGCTGGTTGGTTAGTTGGCTTTCATATATATTTTTATCAGCTTAACTGGAATGTTTGGAAGAGAGGTAAGAAGAAAGGAAAGGCCTACATTTTCCACTCTGGTAGGAATTTCAGTTTTAAGAAACCTTTTTCTACTTCTATGTAAGAGTCCTAATCAATCTTTACTCTTTTTCAACATTCCAAATGCTGTTAGAGGTTCACAAAAGAACCTTGAAATGGAATTTCATGGAAAAAGCTCCTCTGTGTGACACAATTATGAGAACCCCTGGAATACAATATACACGAGTAATCCAGAGTGTTCCTGCAAAATGGAATTCAAAGAGAAATTTATTTTGGTACAAAAATGTTTTTATCCATGCATGTCTTTTCATAGCACACATTTTCCTGAGCTTTTTCGAGAACCCCCTATGCAGGGATTTCAAACGTCTTCGCACCAAAACAAATGAATCTTTAAATTCCATTTTCCATGAATTTTTTGAAGTATTCTCATATATGAGAGATTGTGACTTCAAAGGTGAAATCAATCAGAGATTCACAGGTATAAGATGTTCATTTTCACGTTTTAGTTAGGAGATTCAAAAGGGAAGGAAGAGTAGGCTGCCTCAGAAGTTCTCTGTGCCAAGGATATGTTGATTTCTGGGGGTCTCAGAGAGTAAGGAGACAGGAGAATTCTCATGCAACTCTAACCAACAGAAATTGCTAGTGATGGGAAACCCATTAAGAAGCTAGAAAGTTTTGTTGTCACCAGAAGCAGGATATTGCATAGGGGTTGGCGCTGTGACGTAGTAAGCTAAGCCTCCATCTGCAGGGCGGGCATCCCATAAGGGTGCTGGTTCTAGTCCCAGCTGCTCCTCTTCCTATCCAGCTCTCTGGTATGGCCTGGGAAAGCAGTAGAAGATGGCCCAAGTACTTGGGCCTCTGCACCCACGTGGGAGACCAGGAGGAATCACCTGGCTCCTGGCTTTGGATTAGTGCAGATCCAGTCATTGAGGCCAACTGGGGAGTGAACCATCGGATGGAAGACCTCTCTCTCTCTCTCTCTCTCTGCCTCTCCTCTCTCTGTGTAACACTGAATTTCAGATAAATAAATAAATCTTTAAAAAAAAGAATCACAAATCCAAGAAAATGTAGGCAAGTAAATTGAAAACAAGGCATTGTGGACTACAGGTAATGTGGAAAGTTTTCATACAAAAGTAACGTGAATAATAATAGCTCTAGTCTTGAGCATGTATCATTACAGGTGCTATGCTTGGCACATTTCTATATTATCTAATTAACTTTTTACAACTCTATGACAGAATTATTGTTTTCAGAGCTACCAATAAGTAGGGAAGAGGAGATTCTGAGCCTAGCTTGAGCCTGAAATCCACTCTCTTTCCACTGAAGTCTTAGTTCATGGGAGCTATTGAGGTGCTTAGTACGAACTAATATACAAAAGACAGGAAAGAAAGAAAAGAAGGTGGCCAAGGTGGCCCAGCAGATAAACACAGGCAAGTCTAGATGGAAAGCCAGAAGAAGTAGACGCTGCAAGTGTAACTGCAGGTTTTGAGCATTCATAGTAAAGAGACTAAAACATGGAAGTGACCATGAGAATGGATTGGAAGGCTTTAGGAAGATAAGGAAGAGTGGGAACACAGACAAGAGAGATACTAACACAAAGAGAAGGTGGTGAGTGTCCCAGGGCTGGGTTCCAACATGACAGGCATACTTGGCTTGACAAACCGGAAAGTGCCTGAAAGAAGAAAGCCTGGATGGAGATGAAAGGAAAGAAACAGACACACCCACCTGCTGGAAAACAGAAATGGACCTACAGCAACAGCAGCTGATACCCCGCATTTTCAAACGGGCTGAGCTCTAACACAAAGGAGTGACAGATTGTCAGCAACTGTTTTCAAAAGAAAGCCTATGATCACAAGATCCAGGACATATCTGGATCTACACCACATGTCACTGGGGCCAGCACAAATGAAATGTCTCCACCCCTAGGGGCTCAGTTATGTTACGGGAGTTTATCTCCGAGAATTCTTTGTTTTCCATGCATTCTTGTGGTCTAGCACTGCCATATCCTAAAGAAGGTTTTCATGTCTCTCATTTTCCCAGCGAGTGAAGTTAGTCATAGAACCAATGATCAGAGCAACCCTAACTCTGCCAGGGTCTAGCCCTGGACAGGATCATGAAGAAAGCCAAGCCCCAGTGGGAGATATCCAGCTCCCCTCATCTCTGCCTCCCTCCTTCAGCTCTGCATCCTCTCCCCTCCCTCCTTTTGTGCCTACTTTGTGTTCTTAAGACTTTAACTCTCAGGTAGCTCTCCATGCATCATTTCAGTGATTCTAGAACTTCACTAGGTGTAGTAACCACTCTGGCTTGCCCATCTCTCTGCCCGGAGATTCTGTCCCAACTGGTCTGGGTGGGGGCCCTAAGTCAGTGTTTTTCATAGACCCTCAGGTGTTGCTGATGGAGAGAAGCCACAGATGGAGCAACTGCATTGGGGTGTTTGTTGATGATTAAAGTAATCATTGTTAATGGCAGAGGTTTTAACAAAGACTCTTGACTGGAAGTGTTTAAAGCTAAAGATATTTATCTCCAGTGGCAGGATGTTGGCTAGGGAAAGTCAGAAGATCCTCTCTGGTACTTTCCAATTGATCATGCATGCTAAAAGGAAAAAAAAATGTGCAGTCTTTCTTTGTAGCCAACAGAAACATTTCACGTCATTCCACTGACCTTATAGCCTTAAACACTATCAATATTGTCATTTGAAATCATGATTTTGACATTCCTTTGATCAAAAAGAAAGCTGCTTGCAAAATGTTACAGAATGGGGACCAGTGCTGTGGCACAGCGGGTTAAAGCCCTGGCCTCAAGAGCCAGCATCCCATATGGGCACCAGTTCTAGTCCCAGCTGCTCCTCTTCCGATCCAGCTCTCTGCTGTGGCCTGGGAAAGCAGCAGAAGATGGCCCAAGTGCTTAGGCCCCTGCACCCACATGGGAGACCTGGAGGAAGCTCCTGGCTCCTGGCCTTGGATCAGAGCATAGCTCTGGCCATTGCGGCCATCTGGGGAGTGAACCAGCAGATGGAAGACCTCTTTGTCTCTACCTCTGTCTGTAACTCTGTCTTTCAAATAAATAAATCTTTTTTTAAAAAGTTACAAAATGAAAATAAAATTAGAAATTTTTTTCAAAATAATCATTCGACCTATAAACAACCAGTGTTCAAACCAAACTCTCTAAGGGGCAACTACTCATAAAGTTGGCCCTTGGATCTTCCCTGCCCCAGTCCCTGCAGGTCTCCTGGTGTGAATACCTTTGTCTGCTTTGATGGTTGAGATAAATCCACAGCATCATCTGAATATTTCCCCACGTGTCCATACCAAGTAGGATTGTACAGAAAATAGAACTTATTGTGTAATTTAAAGATGTTGCCATTTTTTTCTGTTGTATTCAGAACCAAACGTCAAAACCACAAACACCTCATAGTAAATAGCCATGTCTCTATTATTCATAGTTTAATTGTTCTACCTTCCCTTTTCCTTTCATTGATTTTATCTTGGCTTATCCTTTTCATCCTTTTTGTACATTTATAACTACCCTCAAAACCCAGTCCTTACTATTTTGAGCAAATATTCGAAAGGGAAAAAGTAATAAAGTACTCAATGTGTATTCTATAAGTCACATTTGACCTTTATTCTCATCACTGCTCCAGAGAAATTCAAGAAACAAGATGAATTGTCATTCAACCTTGATTTTCAGACACATAATTCTAGGACATCCCTCCCCTTGTCTCTCCCCAGAGCGCCTACCCTTGAGCCTAAATGCCAACAAGCTACACTAGAGGGCAGCTTTCTAGATTCCTGACATGTGAAAATTAATTGACTAGTACTACTTCCTATTAGTTATCCTTCCTTCTCCAAAAATATCCCATTAGTTAGGAGAAGAGAGCAACAGAAAGAGTGTCATAATTCTAAAGACTATATTTTCAGTGCTATTTTTCCCTGATACAAGTCCTAAATTTGGAAATTGTTATTTTCCAAGAACCTCTAAAAATCATATTTATGACATATGGATCACTTTTTCCCCTGGAGCAGAATTCATTTTTTCTAAAAGTTATTACTTTATAAAACCAATCATGAAGTGTTTAATCTTTGCATCATGTGCAAACATGTGAATGAAATTAATATTGGAAAGTAAAGCTACAGATTGTCATTTTTAAATAATTTATCTCCAATAATAAACCTGATATTCTAAGAGCTACTCCTTAATTTTTAGAAAAGTTGTATATATTAATGTGTATATTCCTATAATATCCTGAATATAAATTTGACAAATTCAGGGAGTTTGTGTTTTGGTTGGGGTGGGGGGAGCTGGTAGCAGGAGCAAAGGACCGACACTCTGAAATTTCTGTGTTCCTTCTTTAGGCAGATGCCTGAGAATCTGAACACACGTAAATCTTTAAAAGATGCCAAGACTGGGGCAGGCATTTGGTCCATCAGTTAAGACACTTCTTGAGATGTCACATCTCATATTGGAGTCCCTGGCTCGAGTCCCAGTTCCTCCACTTCCATTTCAACTTCCAGTTGATGCACACCCTGGGAGGCAACAGATGCTGGCTCAAGTACTTGGGTCCCTGCCACCTACGTGGGAGACATGGATAGAGTTCCTGGCCCTTGGCTTCAGCCTGGCTCAGCCCAGGCTGTTACTGGCGTCTGGGAGTGAACCAGCATATGGAAGATCTCTGTCTATCTGCCTTTCAAAAAAAAAAATGAAAAGAAATTTTAAAAATTCTACAGGACAAGATTCTTTAACAATTTTTGAATTTGAGAAGGGAAATCCTACATAGCTTCCACCCATTCATAGTATTGCCAAGAAATCTTTAACAGCTCTTTGAATTGGGTCAGGGTTCTTTCATTCATTAAACAGTATTTATTCACTACTTCTTATGTGCCAGAATGGTGTCAAAAAATCAGCAACGCATTAACAAAACAAAAGTGACCTTATCATCTTCAATTGGTTGAGAAACATTTAGGAATGTGATCAAAGTAATTCTCAGACTAGGCAGTCACAGGTTTAGACAACTATGTATTTCAAATATTTTGTCCCCTTGGAGATAACACGAATTTCTTTCTGTTTTCTTGTTTTTCTTTTGTTTTTTTCTATTTTTGATAGCATGAATTTCTATAATGTAACTTAGTCTAGACAATGAAAATATATTAAATCATAACTGAAAAATTCTTGTCTTAAAGCCAGTTGCTCAAGGACAAAACCATCTACCTATCTTTGAAGGTGCTATAAAAAATGAACTGGGATATAGAAATTCTAACATATTTGAAAAGAGCCACACTGTATTATATAATTATTCCTCCTAATTCGCAGACCCTAGTTCAAACAAAATATCAACATTAAAATTATTCATAGATTTCACTAAACTACAATCCAGAAATAATCTTTATTTATGATGCTTTTAGGGCACTTCCATGTTGCTTTATGTCAGGGGTCCCAAGGAGTGGATGTGAGGTCATACACACTTTCATGAGCACCCAATGTGTGAGAAGCAGTGTAGTCCAGTGTTTAAGAGTAGGGGCTGTGGGCCTCATTTCCGGAACTGACTCCCATCTCTGTGCAACCATACCCTCCCTATGCTTCAGTTTTCTCCCCTTCTTATAAAAAGATTTCTGCCGGCGCCGCGGCTCACTAGGCTAATCCTCCGCCTTGCGGCGCCAGCACACCGGGTTCTAGTCCCAGTCAGGGCGCCGGATTCTCGCCCAGTTGCCCCTCTTCCAGGCCAGCTCTCTGCTGTGGCCAGGGAGTGCAGTGGAGGATGGCCCAAGTGCTTGGGCCCTGCACCCCATGGGAGACCAGGATAAGTACCTGGCTCCTGCCATCGGATCAGCGCGGTACGCCAGCCACGGCGGCCATTGGAGGGTGAACCAAAGGCAAAGGAAGACCTTTCTCTCTGTCTCTCTCTCTCTCTCTCACTGTCCACTCTGCCTGTCGGGGAAAAAAAAAAAAAAAAAAAAAAAAAGATTTCTAATAGCCCTACCACATGAAATTATTCTGATAATTAACACTACTACTACAGTGGCAGGCATTTGGCACAATGGTTGAGGTGCTACTTGAAACAGAAGCATCCTGTGTTTCTAGAGTGTCTGGGTTTGAGTCCCAGTTCCTACACTTCCAATCCATCTTCCTGTTAATGTGCACCCTGAAAAGCAGCAGGTGATGATTTAAGTATTTGGGTTCCTGCTACCCACATTGAATTCAAGGCTCCTGGATTCTTCCAGGCCCAGCTCCAGTTGTTGAAGGCATTTGGGAAGTGAACCAGCAGATGACAGATATCTCTCTGTTTCTGTCTCCCTCTGTGTCTCTCTGTCTTTCAGATACATAAAATAAATAGCAATAACACTATTTATTACTACTGTAATAGTAGTAGTAATGCTATTAATACTACTATAACTCTCACAGCAAAAAGGAGCCTGGGGAAATATAATGACTAAAGGTCATGTGGTATTCTGGATGGATTCTGGAACAACAACAACAAAAGTATGGACTTCTGCTAATAATATTATTTCAGTATTAATCATTAACTATAACAAATGTGCCATACTCATTAAAATGTTAATAATTGGTAAAGTGAGTGTAAGATATATGGAATCATAACTTTTCTGTAAACCTCTAAAATAAGGTTATTTTAAAAAGTAAAAATTAGAATTAGAAAAAAATTGTAATAGTGCTTTAATTAAATTTACAAGACTATATGAGCCACAGTAGGCATTCAATAAAATAGTAGTAATAGAATCCAGAAAAAGCATTTAGGCAAAATTGTGAATTTCTATTTCCTTATGGTTTTATGTATTTATGTATAAATACATAAAGCTCAAATAGATATCAAATAAATTTGAGATTCAGAGTTATAGAGAGAGGAGAGTGAGAAGGAGGGAGAAAGAGAGAAAAATGTTCCATCCACTGGTTCACTCCCAAAATGGTTGCAATGGCTGGGACTAGACCAGGCTGAAGCCAGGAGCCTGGAATTACATCTGGGTCTCCCACATGGGTGTCAGGGGCCCAAACACTCAGGTCATCATCTGCCACTTTCCCGGGGGTGTTAGCAAGGGCCTGGATTGGAAGTGGAACAGCCAGGACTTGAACCAGCACTCATATGGGGTGCTGGCCCCTTCCTTATGCTTTCTGTTTTATTTCTATTGCTACTTTTGAGGTTTTATTTTAAAAAAAAAACTTTAACTATAAACAAAACTATTATTTAATTTTCCAGAAACTTATTGTTTCAGCATTATATAGTAAAGGGATTAGTGTGCCAAAGACTGTATTCATTATAGTGATAGTATGTTTGAGGCAGAATTGTATGTGGTGTGATTAGTTAAATAAGCATTCCTGAAATGTCAACAGCACCTGTTTGAGAAGCTATGAATTTATTCCATGAGTTTCCATCTGAACTGTTGTTTTAATTTCTAGGTTATAATTTTTATGAGCATTTTATAGTAACAAGTATAGATCTAGTCATGTTATATGACCTTTCACTGCTTTCTGTTGTCTACAGGATCAAGTCTTCATACATCATGTAAAGACCTGAACGGTTTAACCTTCCTAGATTATCAGTTTCCTGCCCCACAATCCTATGCTCTTCAAACATTTATGTCTTTTCTTGTGCTTTTGTCTGGAATATTTGTATCTCCACTCTTCTAATAAAGTTACTCATCTTTGAGGGTCTGTTCCATTTGGTATAAACATTTCTATTCCTTCAGAAAAAAAATTACTCATTCTTTTATCTTCCCATAGCATTTGTCCACAAAGATTATGAGAGTTACAGTCTTCTGGGGTATATTGAGTATGACTTATTCATCTTCATATTTATTTTTTGAACTGGATTTACTAAATTCGAATGACCCTTTCTTGGGAGCACAATGATTGTGACTAATTAAATGAATCCACACAGAATACCTTCCTGTTCTAAATTCCCCTAAACATTATGTATACCCTCTGCATATAATGTACTATATACATTATATATACTCATGTGGGTTGAGGTTGCTTTGGGATTAGTTCATTACTGTTTCACATCCTCACTCTACCTGAGACTCTCTACCATGTCTTCACTCTCTAATGAGATGAGATAAACATATCTATTTCTGTTTGTGTTTCTTTATGAGTCAAAAACATAGTCATATTGCTACGTATTTATGAGCTTGGGCAACCATCATTCAATATCCAAAGACTTTAACGCTTCCTGTTTAGTCTCTTCAATTTTATCTCTGAAAATTGCCAATACTCAGGGTTCCCTCATCTGACCCAGATCCTGCTGGAATTATGTTTATCATTAAGGAGTAAAGATCCATTTAAAAAGTTGTATACCTTTATAGAGAGATTTGGGTGTCTTCAAAGATAGCTAAAGTTGACCAATAAACATATGCATTATTTCTTTACAAAATTAATATACTTATTACAAAAATTCAAATCATACCCAAAAGTAGAAAGACAAATCCATCTTTTATCCCCTAATATAGCAATTTATTGTATAATAAATGATATCTTCTCATGTTGTATACATTAAATCTCTCACATATATCAAAAATGTACTTTTTCTAACTTTTTACATATAAATTCATATTATAGTAACCACTCCACTTACTAAATGATAGGAATCTTCTTATCTTCATATCTTTTATTTTTATTTTGACCAAACCATATAAATGTATTTAGAAAGAGGAGTTTTGATAAGAAGTAGAACGTTGAATATGAAATATGGTAAAGAAACAAGTGCCCAAATCTCAAATCTGTCTTACAGACATGTTTTTTTCTTCAATGAACCAAGGAGGCCAAGTTCTGTGATGTCAGAAACAATCCTCATAAAGCCCAGAACTTAATTTTTGAACTTAAAATTAATCTTGGCCCACTTTATTTCCACACCTTTGATGCTACTAGTTCAAGGCCCTACATTAGACCAGCTCATACTCCTACACCAGATTCTTAACAAGCAGATATCTTGATGAGAGAAACTCCCTAAGCTCCTAAAATTATGATGAAGCCAGCATGTTAGATTTGATGGCAGACTTTGCTAAAGCTATGAAATCTGCTCTCTACCACCAGTTGAATTTGGTACATCTATTTGTGCAGTGTGCTAGACAAAACCATGCTTCTAAAAGCCAGAATCAGACTATGCCCAGCATCCTCTTAAAAACGAAGCCAGCACAGAAGGCAGTATCATGCGCCGTTGGTGCAATCATTCAGGAACTTCTATATATTCAATGACTTTCCTTCTAAATCCAAAGCACAAGAAAATACACGAGATTCCATGGGACTGTGTCCTAGATGATGCACAACCATTCCCATACAAAACTCTAGCCCAAACCTAGGTTGGTGTGGTCACCTCCACAGAGGAAACTTTCACAAATTCATTGGGCAGAGCCTTAAATGCAAATTCCACTTTCTAGGAAATTTGTTGTTCAGAGATGCATAGGCAGCCTAAAAAACAAAGTGCTTGTCCAAAAACCAGCCTTTCTGGTGGAACTCATCTCCAAGAGGACCAAGATGGGACACTAAGCAGTCAGTGGAAGTAAAGTGTTCAGCATCAGCATCTACTCAAAAGAAGAATGACAGCAGGCTGAACCCTCCCTCACTCCCCCTTGCAGTCTCCCCGGCTTCTGTCATAGGCCACAATAGGCATGAGTGGAAATACAAGAGTGCCAGAAACTAAGATCCAGTCACCCTATTAGCATCTGAGCTCTGCTCTTTGAATCTCTGGCCTTGGGCATGTGCACTAAACCACAGCAGCTGCACCTACCACAAGCCAAAGGGCTTGATGAAAAGCAGAGCCAAGAGGAGGGAAGAGGGAAGAATGTGTAGAAGTTGGACAGTTAGGGAAGTGGCGTGTCCTTTGACTCCTAGGACACTACAGTGGTCAACAGATCAATGCTGCCCACTTCAAACCTGGAGGAGCTTTTTGTTCGGTGAGATTTCATGCAGCCCCAGAGGTGAAGAGACAAAGCCACCAATGTGGCATGCAGCCAGACTACATGTGTGCTCAGATGAGACTGGACTGTGCGTCATTAATCAGGCAGCCTTGGGCCCCACTCACACACACAGATAGTAACGCTGCCAGGGGCAGCCATCATCTAATGCCAAAACCAAAATAAATGCTTCAACCTGAAATATAGACGCAGGCCAAGACAGGTCCCTCCGGAACTTTGAATTCTTTTCATGGCCTAAAGATGACTGATGGTGATGACGCTGCAGTCTGTGGACATATTACTATATCTGCCCTCATTTTTCCAGGACGTGTTTCTGATACCCTTGATTATTCTCAGTCTTTGCAAATGTCATTTTTCCTGAAGTTTCCTCTTCACTTTCTGGGTTGTCTCAGAGATTTCCCGGAGCTCTCTTTCATTTCTGTACATGTAGCATGTAAGCTTTCATTGTTCAGCTACCTGAGCATTTCTCCCTGCCCCAAGCTCCCCCCACCCTGTTTCACCAGACTGTGCTAGTCTATCAAGATGAAAACAACACTGACACTCGGAACAAACTTCTCCTGTCAGATGCATACAGGGGACTCTCTGTTGCACAATCTGCACTTGTCCCTCATGCAATAGAGATTCAGCTCGCAGATACGAGATCCAGACTGTAGATCAGAAGGGAGACTGACTTCTGCCCTTCATTTGGGCCAGAGAATACTTATCTCCTTCTCTTCAACTTCTTCTCAAGTTGCAGTTCGACCTGGGGAGATGTAAATATGTAAGTAAAACCCAGGACCACAGTCACAGGTTATCCCTTTCAAAATGCCAGCACTTTTCAGTTGCCTTATCACAGACTGATTCAGCTCCTCATTCATAAAGGGCCAATAGCAAGAAAGGCTGCTGAGTGTGTGGCAGGACCGCAGGAGCTACCTGCATAGTGGGATCTTTTTGTTTTGACACATTGGTGAGCGGGATGGGGCTGTGGGCAAAGTTTCTAGGTCTCTTTCTTGCAGCCACAGGCTGTCCTTCATTCACAGTACTGCTGAAGAAAACTTTTCTGGGGCAGACATATCCTAGGATTCTCCAGCAATTGTTGTCAGTGTTTAATATTTATCAAACACCTAATACTGGAGCTGGCATTCTACCACATGTAACTTGCATCTTGTTAGAACTTTCTAGGAGGGAAAAATTACTTTAGCTGAAAGCTAAAAGCTGTTTTGCTATGGTAAAGGCAACAAGAATACACATTCCTCAAATATCTCTAATTGCTTCCCATAACACAGTGCAATTTTTTCTACTCCTTCCATTAAGAACAGTCATTAGCATAATATACTCCATGAGTATATCTCTATAGTAATTTTTTTAAACATTCAGCTAAGCCTGCCAGTATCTTGGAGTGAAAACAGAAGTCATCATGTTAAAGCATATTTTAAAGACTTTTTTTTCAGAAAATGTATATTATAATTGGAAATAAATTGACTCGTCTTCAACCTGCACAATCTTAGTCTTTGTCTCGGTTCCCTGCCTTTCTCTTCCCCAGCACCCGAGGTTGGAGCCTCTGATGAGCTCCATCTGTAGAGCCCGAGCCTGTCCCCTCTCCTGAAATAGGAGAAGGCAGCACCAGGGAGTCCTAACTTCACCATTCCTAAAGGGCTCAGGTCACTTTTCCAGACCCGCGGGCCTTTCATCCTTTTCCTATACCTTTATTGACAACCTGACCCCAAAACCGGCCCAAAACTCAGTCTGGTCTACAAGCCAAGAACTCTAAAGCTTGTCTATGTCCTTCCAACCTTCCTTCTCAAAGCAGATCCTACATGTTGTCAGGGAGCATGCAAAGGAACAAGTATTTCTAACGCCCACATCTTCCAGTGCACTGGATCTCTGCTGGTGAGCCACCCGACTGGCCTGGTATTGGCGATCTCCTCCATCATTCCATTAATACAAGGAAAAAGCTTGAACGGTTATCCACTAAAACATGAGCCAGTTATCTCTGGGAGCTAAAGAGACACATAATCTCAATTTTCTCCCTTATTATACTGTATTTTCCAAATGTTCTGCCCTAACCCATGCTACTTTTATACTAAACAAAATGTATGTTGGGTTGTGTTATAACTTTGCCAAGTCATACCATTCCCCTTCTCTTGCGTGTCTGCTTCGGTACATTCTCTCCTCCCTTTTCCAGACCTACGTTTGGTGAAAAAGAGTTTTTGCTGTATAAAGGAAGCCAAAAATCTAAAGACAAAATCCTAAGAGAAAATGCTTTCTAAAAATATTTTTAAATCTTTTGTAAAATAAAAGGGTGAGGTTTTGAATCCATAAAGTGTAGAAAAAATTAGTGATTTAATAATGATACAAGAAATTTAGATGTTCATGGCATCGTAAGAAATAAAAAAAAAAGTGTGTTAAAAATTAAATTAAGGGCCGGCGCCACAGCTCAATAAGCTAATCCTCCACCTAGCAGCACCGGCACCCCAGGTTCTAGTCCCAATCGGGGCGCCAGATTCTGTCCCGGTTGCCCTCGTTCCAGGCCAGCTCTCTGCTATGGCCCGGGAGTGAGTGGAGGATGGCCCAAGTCCTTGGGCCCTGCACCCCATGGGAGACCAGGAGAAGCACCTGGCTCCTGCCTTCAGGTTAGCGCCGTGCGCCAGCCGCAGTGTGCCAGCCGCGGTGGCCATTGGAGGGTGAACCAACGGCAAAAGGAAGACCTTTCTCTCTGTCTCTCTCTCTCACTGTCCACTCTGCCTGTAAAAAAAAAAAAAAAAAAAAAAAAAAAAAAAAAAAATTAAAATAACCTAAAGTTAAAACTGAATTAGAAAATGTAAATCAAAATCACAAAGAAGGGAAGCAGGATGCAGGGAATCATACACTGGACCCAAAGCCAAAGAACCCTCAGCTGTGGAGTCTTCCCCGCCACTCCCATCGCCACCCCCTCTCCCACTGAGCTTTAGTCAAGACAGACTTTTCTGTGTTGATGGGGAGCTACCAAATTGTAACCTCAAGGTTTTGCTCTACTTGGAAAGTGTGTTTCCTTACAAAATAGGGATTTTGTACTACATATTCTATAAGCCATGTTCCTCTATTGTATCCATCCGTAACAGAGTTCACTGTTGTATATTTGATTTCTTTAGTCTGCAATTTACAAGTTGCCGTCATTCATTTCCTCATTGCAAAATCTCTTTATATAACTTTAGTTCTAAGTAGAATTTACTTTTTTTTTTTTTGACAGGCAGAGTTAGTGAGAGAGAGAGAGAGAGAGACAGAGAGAAAGGTCTTCCTTTTGCTGTTGGTTCACCCCCAAATGACTGCTACGGTCAACACTGCGCCGATCCAAAGCCAGGATCCAGGTGCTTCTCCTAGTCTCCCATGCAGGTGCAGGGCCCAAGCACTTGGGCCATCCTCCACTGCACTCCCGGGCCACAGCAGAGAGCTGGCCTGGAAGAGGAGCAACCAGGACAGAATCTGGCGCCCCAACCAGGACTAGAACCCGGTGTGCCAGCACCACAGGTGGAGGATTAGCCTAGTGAGCCACGGCGCCAGTCAGAATTTACTTTCAACAAAGAAAAAAAAGAAAACCACAATGATATGTAACTTTATATGTAATTAATATGGCTATAATCAAAAAGACAGTTTATAACAAGTGTTACTGAGGTTATCAGACATGGAAACACTCATACACTGATGGTATTAGTACAAAATACTATTTGGAAAATAGTTTGAAAGTTTCTCAAAAAGCTAAACAGAATCACCATATGACCTAGCAATTCCACTCTTAGGTACATACGAATATTCATGAAAGTCTTATTCATAATAGCCAAAATGCAGAAACAACACAAATGTCCATCAATGAATGAATAGGTAAGCATGTATGTATAGCCATTTAATGGCATATTATGTGACTATAAAAAGGAATGAAGTGGGCCAGTGCTGTGGCATAGGGGGTGGAGCCGCCGCCTGCAGTGCCAGCATCCCGTATTTGTGCCAGTTCGAGTAGCTGCTCCTCTTCTGGTCCAGCTCTCTGCTAGGGCCTGGGAAAGCAGTAGAAGATGGCTCAGGTCCTTGGGCCCCTGCACCCGTGTGGGAGACCCAGAAGAAGCTCCTGGCTTCTGGCTTTGGATCGGCACAGCTCTGGCCTTTGCAGCCAATTGGGGAGTGAACCAGCGGATGGAAGATCGATCTCTCTCTCTCTCTCTCTCTCTGCCTCTCCTTCTCTCTGTGTAACTCCGATTTTCAAATAAATAAATCAATCTTTTTTAAAAAAAATGAATAAAGTACCAATACACTAGGCAACATGAATGAACTTTGGAGATATGATGCTAAGTAAAAGAAGTTGTTATACAAAACACCACATATTGTATGATTCCATTTATAGGAAATGTCCAGAACAAATAAATCCCTACAGAAAGCAGATTAATGGTTACCACAAGGAAAGAAAGAATGCAAAGTAACAGGAGTACTGGCTTTCTTGCTGGGTGATGAAAGTGTTGTAGAATCAGCTGATCTGGACGGCGCCGTGGCTCAATATGCTAATCCTCCGCCTTGCGGCGCCGGCACACCCGGTTCTAGTCCCGGTCGGGGTGCCAGAATCTGTCCCGGTTGCCCCTCTTCCAGGCCAGCTCTCTGCTGTGGCCCGGGAGTGCAGTGGAGGATGGCCCAAGTCCTTGGGCCCTGCACCCGCATGGGAGATCAGGAAAAGCACCTGGTTCCTGGCTTCGGATCAGCGTGATGCACCGGCCGCAGCGCGCCAGCTGCAGCGGCCATTGGAGGGTGAACCAACGGCAAAAGGAAGACCTTTCTCTCTGTCTCTCTCTCTCTCACTGTCCACTCTGCCTGGCAAAAAAAAAAAAAAAAAAAGAATCAGCTGATGGTGATGGTTGTACAACTCTACGACTATTTTACAGATGGCTAAATTCTACACTTTAGGAGTGAATTTGGTGGCATGTAAACTAGACCTCAATAAAGCTGTGTTTTTAAAAAACTAAACTGGGATATCAGTATAAATTTATGATTTTTAAAATACATTTATTCTAGCTCTGTCCATTAAAATTTCCCAGAAGCAACATGACAAGGAGCATCCCTAGCACCTAGATTATAGCCTTTAATGTCATCACCCAATTAAAAAACAAACAAACAAAAGAGATCCTTGGGAAGTGACTGATTCCACACCTAGGGCAACAAAAAATGTAAGGTCAGTATTGACAATTTGTTCAAGAAATTCTAAGATTATTGGGGTTGTATGAAAAAGATATAGAGGCTCCCTTAATGGGTAGTCCACTGGTCAAAATTATAAGATCGAGGCAATAAAAGAACAATGACTGTAGGTGATGGCAAATCTGTGAATATTCGTGAGTCTGTAGCATGCGTGACTCTTCTGAGGGCCAGTCTTTGAAAAGGGAGTGAGAGAGGAAGCAATAAACAGAAACCATCATTTGTCAGTTTATCAGGGATAGGCCTTCAACCAACACCTTACTATGAAAACATGTAAAGGGGAAAAAAAGAAGCATTTATTCTGCCCCTTAAGTTCCAACCAGGCTTCAGAGTAATCAAAGAGCCCCATCCATAAATACACGTCTATTTGTCAGACGTTTTTCTTTTATATTATACATTCATACTTCTTATATATATTTAAAGTATGAGGGGTCTTCAAGAAATTCACAGAAAATACATATTATGAAAAAGCCACATAGATTTCAAAAAATTTACATCAAAATAAAGTTATCCTTTAATCTGAAACTTACACAAAGTTTTTGAAGTATCTTCACATACACACCCACTGATATTTGATCAGACACTGGAAGGAAGGGAGGGACAAGCCACTTAGGCATTCACAGGAAAAGTCTGTCAAGTAAAAGAGCAACAGGTGCAGGTTTCCGAGGCAGGAGCACTTTTGGAGACCAGTAAGTTCAGAGAAAGGAAGGAAGGAGAAAGCAGATGATGCAGTCAGAGAGGCCGCAGGGGGAAATGCCTCTGAGAATCGCCTAGAGTAATGATCGGTCCAATCTGCAGGAAACTCGGGCCCATTTTCACTCTGCTAGTGTATGCGATTGCCTCCTAGCTACCCCTGATCACCTGCATCTTTTTGCCTGAGGACAGCAAACATGGATGCATGATACACCTCCACTTGGTGCTCAAGGCAGAGATCACTGATGAGCTATACTTTTAGAAACCCTTTATGGGGGCTGGCTCCATGGCTCACTGGGTTAATCCTCTGCCTGCGGCACCAGCATCCCATATGGGCGCCGGGTTCTAGTCCCGGCTGCTCCTCTTCCAGTCCAGCTCTCTGCTGTGGCCCGGGGAAGGCAGTGGAGGATGGCCCCCAAGTGCTTGGGTGCCTGCGCCCACATGGGAGACCAGGGGGAGACACCTGGCTCCTGGCTTCAGATCGGCATAGTTCCGGCCGTGGCGGCCATTTGGGGAGTGAACCAATGGAAAACAAAGACCTTTCTCTCTGTCTCTCTCTCACTATTTGTAACTCTGCCTGTCAAATAAATAAATAAAATCTTAAAAAAAAAGAAACCCTTTATGTTCTCATTTGATAAAATGTACCTATTTCCCACTCCTGGTCTATACTACTAACATGTAAGCCTAATTGAGCCACAAAGTCTATATTGTATAAAAAATATGACACAGCAGTGATCTCATCAATTCTTCAAACCTGTGAACAGAATCTCCCATCCTCTTAGAGCAGATTCCATGAAGTAAAGCCTGAAAGAAAGTTTAACTAAAAGTGTTTATTTATTTATTGTAAAGGCAGAGCAACAGAGAAAGAGGAGAGAAAGAGATAGAAAGTGAGAGAGAAAGAGATCTTCCATCCTCAAACAGCTAAATAGCCAGAACTGGGCCAGGCCAAAGAACTCTATCCTGATCTCCCAGTTAGGTGGCAGGGACCCAGTAACCTGGGCCATGATTAATTGTCTCCCAGCATATTAGCATAAAACTGGATTGCAAGCAGAGCAGCCACAACTCAAACAGGACTCGGATATGGACTGCCCACGTCACAAGCAGTGATTTAAAGCACTACACCACAACTCTGCGGCCCCAGATATAAGCTGTTTACTGGAGCATGTTACTCAACGGCACCTAATGAGGAAAAAAGGGAGAAGGGAAGGTGCCGGGGTGCAGGTTAACCACCACTTAGGATGCCCACATTCCAGACCAGAACGTTTTGCATCAAGTCTCACCTTGGCTTCAGATTCAGAGTCCAGCTTGTGCGCATCCTTAGAGGCAGCAGGTGGTGAGTCAAGTACTTGATTCTCTGCCACCAGGTGGGAGACCCAGAGTTCCTGGCTCCTGAATCCAGCCTAGCCAAATCTCTCTCTCTCTCTCTCTCTCTCTCTCTCTCTGCCTTTCAAATAAATAAAAAGTAAGCTTTATTTAAAAAAAGAAAAAATGAAAGTCAACACAAAATGGCATTACTGAGCTGGCCACTTTCATGATGACGGATTGCACAATCACACAGAGTAACCTGACATTTTTCACAGGAATAAAGAGAAAGCATTTGTCCAGGGTGTTCCATTATTGATGATAGTAGATGAGTTGTTCTGCAGAATGACCCATTTTCTGGATTTACCTGATTATTTCCCTATGATGTAGTTCCTCTACCTTCTAAATTTACCGTAAATGGGAAATTAGAGATGATACCTTGATGAGGTCCAACTTACTCATATTTGGCAAGAATTCTTCATGAGTGAAGCTATTTCTGTGTATTATATACATCAGGGCACACATATAACTCATAGCCCCATTACAGAGACACAAAGATTAGCCACTGCACTTGGATGATGATAGCTTCATCCCTCTAATATATCATTGTGATCTCCCCCTTGAAATAAATAAGTAACCTGATCACTTTGGAACCATGTAAATGTCAATTCCCCATCAATCATTCAAGGAACAGTTTTTATAGCAATTGGTTCTCATTTGTACTCATTAAATACTGTGCATACTCAAAAAGTATTGTTTAATGTGTGAATAAATGCCAGAGATAACTGTGGATGGATTTTTCATTTTCTATTATCTTTTCACTTATCTGATTTGAAAGGCAGACAGACAGAATATACAGAAATCTCCTATCTTCTGGTTCACTCCCCAAATGCCCACAATAGCCAGGGCTGGACCAGACCGAAATCATGAGAAAACTCAACCCAGGTCTCCACGTGGATAGCAGGGACTCAAGAACTTGAGTTATCCCCTGCTGCTTCCCAGGGTACACATTGCAGGAAGCTGGAATGGAGAGCAGAGCTGGATGGACTTCAAACCCAGGCACTCTAATATGCAATGCACACAACTCAAGCTGCCGCTCACCCACTGCACCAAATGCCCACCCCGTCCATTCTCTTTACCTCCGCTGTAGGTGTTGCATCCCAGATGGCCTTTGGAGGCTAAGATTGGTCTATAGAAATCAAAGATTTCCAAACAACTGTGTATCCCAAGATAGTGCTTGGACCCTTTTCATACCATTATCATGTAAATTTTAGATCTTGTGTTGCTGCTCTCCTTTAAAATTAACCCAGAAACTGCTTGGGGAAACATAACCTTTCTTGGGTATCAGTTTACAAAACAACTTCGCATTGTCTTTCATTTGTTTGGTTAATTCATTCCAAAGTGCTTGCTGTTCTTGGTTGTAATTTGTCACATCTAAGTAGATCTTGCTGTTTCTTGGGTCAGAAAGGAAGATGGACCAGTGTTACCTGTGAGACATTTTATCTACAAAAATGTCACTGACCTTTTAGGGCATCAAACGTCTTTTTCATTCCCACAGTATCCCTGAATCCAAGACCCAAAAAGAAACTAGTCCCTCTTCCACTACTCCCTATACCAGGAAATATTACTGCCCACTCACTTATTCAGACTGAAATCCAAGATTCATTAGACCCAAACTTTTACAAAAATTAACATAATCTGTATGACCAACTTCTCCATTCTCCTGAATCTCCACTCTTCTGAAACCTAGTGCTTGGATCATCACTAGACTTCTTTTGCTACTTCAAATGACTCTTTTCTTGCCTCCTGAGCTTCACAAATACTTTATCCCCATTTCCCACCAAGCATCAAAGTCTCCTAACTAACCATTCCTCAAATGTTAAGATCTCAGTTAAATGTCATCAGGAAGATTTTTCCCTTTCTTCATCCTACTGTGTTGTACTTAGTTATTTAAAATCTGCCTTCTCTTTTATCCTAAAATATTCAAGAAAACTACAACTATATTTGTCTTATTTGTTTCCTTATCCCATCAAAGAGTCTAAAGAACATAATAGACTTGCTGTACTTCCATATTTTGTGCAGCCCATCTATAGATTTCATGATTAACAGTAGAAAAAACATCTCTGAAAATATCTTAAGCTGTTCAGAATATAGTAGTAATTATAGAATTGTTCATTTTATTTGTTATTCCCCGAGAAGCCCAAATTGCAATTCCTTCCAAAAAACAAAGCTGTCAAATGCTCCTAATTCAGCCTCCCCCCTCCAAGTTTTATGAAGAAAATGATGATTAATAATACTTACCTGGTAAGGTAGCTAGGAAAAATAAAGTTGACATATTACATATGTCTAGCATGGAAACGGCACTCAATGCATGGTAGCAATTACTAAAGAATAAAATAATAGGTACATATCAGAGTGTGTGTGTGTATGCATGTGTATGTGTGTGTGTGCATGCGTGCTGAACTCTGTCAAAACAATTGTTGTAAAATGATGACACTGGTTAATTTCTTTTTTTAAAGATTTACTTTATTTATTTAAAAGACAGAGTTAGAGAGGTAGAGACAGAGAGGTCTTTCATCCGCTGGTTCACTCCCCAGATGGCTGAAAAGGCTGGAGCTGCGCAGATCCAAAGCCAGGACCAGGAGCTTCTTCCGGGTCCCCCATGTGGGTGCAGGGGCCCAAGGACTTGGGCCATTTTCCACTGCCTTCCCAGGCCATAGCAGAGAGCTGGATCAGGAGAGGAGCAGGGGGCTGGTGCCATGGCTCACTTGGTTAATCCTCCGCCCGTGGTGCCAGCATCCCATATGGGAGCCAGGTTCTAGTCTCGGTTGCTCCTCTTCCAGTCCTCCTGCGAGACCAGGAGGAAGCACCTGGCTCCTGGCTTCAGATCAGTGCAGCCCCGGCCATAGCAGCCATTTGGGGGGTGAACCAACAGAAGAAAGACCTTTCTCTCTGTCTCTCTCTCTCTCACTGTCTAACTCTATCTGTGAAAGAAAGAGAGAAAGAAAGAAAGAGAGAAAGAGAGAAAGAGAGAAAGAGAGAGAGAAAGAGAGAGAGAAAGAGAGAAAGAGAGAGAGAAAGAGAGAGAGAAAGAGAGAAAGAGAGAAAGAGAGAAAGAGAGAGAGAGAGAGAGAGAGAGAAAGAAAGAAAGAGAGAAAGAGAGAAAGAGAGAAAGAGAGAAAGAGAGAAAGAGAGAAAGAGAGAAAGAGAGAAAGAGAGAAAGAGAGAAAGAGAGAAAGAGAGAAAGAAAGAAAGAAAGAAAGAAAGAAAGAAAGAAAGAAAGAAAGAAAGAAAGAAAGAAAGAAAGAAAGAAAAGAGGAGCAGCCGGGACTAGAACTGGTGCCCATATGGGATGCCAGTGCTTCCGGCCAGGGTGTTAACCCACTGCGCTATAGCGCTGGCCCTGACACTGGTTAGTTTTCCTAAGACAGTCTAATATGTGGAGTTATACACCTGGAAGAATATTCTGAGATCTGAAAAGTCCTTGGAAAGCAGTAGACTGGCAGAATAATCATCCCAAGTACAAGTGTTATATTTCAAAGTTAGGAATCTTAATCTGGATCCATAAAACCCTAAAGGATCTGTGCATGGATTTCAAAGTGTCTATGACCTCCTTAAAAATGCATATGGGGCAGGTGTTTGGTGTAGCAGTTGTAACAACAGCAGGGACTCTCACATCTCATATCAGAGTGCCTGGTCAAGTTCTGGCTCTTCCATTTCCAATCCAGTTTCCTGCTTATGTGCATCCTAGGAGTCAGTAATCAATGACTCAAGTACTTGCACCCCTGCCACCTCTGTAAGAGACCAGCATTGATTTCTGGGCTCCTGGCTTTGCCCTAACCCAGCCGTGGCTATTAACAGACATGTGGGAGTAAACCAGAAGATGTAAGATACCTCTATCTCGCCCTCTCTCTCTTTGATTTTTCTTTCTTTCTCTCCCTTTCAAATAAATAAATATTTTAAATGAATGCAAAGCTTTGAGTGGGTGTGCATGTGTTTGTGTCTGTGTACTATTCTGGGGAAATGGTCTATAGCTTTCAATTACTTCTCCGCTGGGCTCTGAGCAAGAAAAAGTTAAGAACTGCTGCCTATTTCTTCAGGAAATCTGGTGCTCTGGCAAAAATGAAAATGTTGACAATGTGATCGCTGTGTCATCTGGCTGGCCAAAGCAATGTTTTCTGTTAAAGCAGAGTAGAAGTCTTGGGGCCAAAATGATCTCAACTAAATGGTTCTTCTACATTATGTTTCCATCTGCCCAGCATGTGAGCCATTAACACATGCTTCCTGTTGATGATTTTCATATCCTTATTTGTAAGGAAATTGCACTGAGACCAGTTCAAAAGAATAATTTATCTAATGTATTAGAAAATAAAATAAATGAACTCTTTATATACACTAATAATTTTATGTTGCTAAAGAGTGACTATTTATGGGAGATAAAGCATACACTGACTAAGATGTCATCTACTAGTTTCCATAATATATATATTTCTATTCTAGTCCAAAAAACAGCAAGTCTCAGCCATGTGTTGAAATAATTTATTTCAACACTTAATGCATCATCTTTCCTGTATTTCCACATGTTGTGTCATAAGCATTTGACCTCAACCCATTGTTAAATATTTAATAGTACTGTTGGATAAACAATACAAAGTATTGTTTACTTTTGAATGTGCCATTTACATGAAAAAACTAAGCCAATACATGCTATAAAAGGTACACATTTAGGTTGTGATACTAACCCTCCTGGAAGACAGAAAATGAAATATAGGGGGAAGCAAACTACAGAGAGGATGAAATGAATCAGGAACAGCAATGACAACTGAACAGATGCCATAACTCTCCAATAAAGAATAAAGGCAGAGAGAAACTGCCACCCAAGGGCTGGCATAATAGAAAATGCATGTTTCCACCTCTCAAAACTTCAGCACAATAATGAATTGATTTGAGTAGGAGTCTATTTATAGGAAAATGATTAAATACTATTCCACAAATCAACCAATAAAGGGTCATTTTTGACTCTCCCTGAGTTTAAACCTCAGCGTGGCAGAGTTGTATTCACTGAAAGGAGCAACTATGGTACAAAAGAAACATGGAAAGAATGCATGCAACAAATTTTGGTGAGTTAACACACCATTCCTGGAAAAAATGCTCTATTTATGTTCTTTTGGATTTATCATATCCACTTAGTCTTAGGGATTATGAGGAAAAATAACAGCCTGTACCAAGGAATCTTTATAACCCATTGAGTTTCTTGGAGATGCTGAACTGAAAACTGTATATAATATCCTACTTCAACATATGTTTTCCAATGACAATGAAAATACAAAATGGATCCACAAGCCATAGTTGATATAAATTAAACTTAAGTAAATGAAAAGATACACCATGTTCACAGTTTTGAAGTCTCAATAGTGTCAACATATCAATTCTCCTCCAAATCGATCTATCCTGATCATAATACCAAGCTTTAACCTTTTTTTTTTTTTTTGAAGCCAATAAAGAGATTCTAAACATTATTTGGAGATGCAGCTAGGATATCCAAAGTGACCTTGAAAAAGAAGAACAAAGTTGTAGGAATTATAACATCTGGTACACTTAACTATAATGTCACAGTGATCTAGATAGTGTGGTACTATCTAGGGTGGCTTAAGATCAACAAATAGATCAACGGAATAGAGCAGACAGCTCAGAAATAGGTCCACACTTATGAGATTATTTAATTTTTCTCTTCATTTTATTTAAAAGGCATGGAGAAAGCAAACAAGAGATTTTCCTATCATTGCTTCACTCGCCAAATGCCTACAACAGTGAGCCAGGAGCTAAGAACTCTATCCAGCTCCCAAATGGCTGGCAGTGACCTAAGTACTTGAGTCATCATCTGCTGCCTCCAAAGATATGCATTGGCAGGAAGCAGGATCATAAACGGAGGAACCTGGACTTGAATCAGGCACTCCAATATAGAATGCAGACATCCAAGAGATGACTTAACCACTGCACCAAATGCCTCCCACTCCCCATTTGATTTTTTACAAAGTTACAAAAGCAAGATACAAAATGGATTTGGAACAAATGTTACTTTGAGTAACAATGACTATGGTAGCCTATTCTGCTACTATAACAAATACCTTGGACTTAGTAGTTTATAAACAGAAATGTCTTGCTCACAGCTAGGAAGTCTAAAACCAAGGCACCTGGTAAGGCAGCTTCTCTGCTTCCAAGGTAGTACCTTGTTATGTCCTCCTTACTGGAAGAAGGGTGACGTGCCAAAGCAGAAGTGCTGGCATTGTGTCACCATAGGTTAAGCCACTCCTTGGGACACCATATGGGAGGTCCTGGAACCAAGACCTTCTTCTGTTTCCCATCCAGCTTTCTACTCATGTGTGCTAGAGATAGCAGATAACAACCCAAGTCCTTGGGTTCCTGCCACCTATACGGGAGATTCAAATGGAGTTCCTGACTCCTACCTCCAGCCTGGCCCAGCTCCAGCATTGTGGGGATTTGGGGAGTGAACCAGTGGATGGAAGATCTCTCTCTCCCTCTTTTTTTCTCTTTCTTTGCCACTCTGCATTTCAAATAAAGAAATGAAGAAAGAAAATAAAGCGGATAAAACTGCTAGGAGCCAGAGTTGTGGCACAGCCCATTAAACTACAGCTTGGAGGGTCCAGCACTGTGATATAGCCAGTAAAGCCACCGTCTGCAGTGTCAGCCTCCCATATAGGCACCGGTTTGAGTCCCATTTGCTCCACTTCTGATCCAGCTCTCTGCTGTGGCCTGGGAGAGCAGGAGAAGCCCCTGCACCCACATGGAAGATCCTGAGGTAGCTCCTGGCTCCTGACTTCGGATCAGCACAGCTCTGGACATTGCAGCCAATTGGGGGTGAAATCAGTGGGTGGGAGATCTCTCTCTCTCTCTCTCTCTCTCTGCCTCTCCTTCTTTCTCTTTGTGTAACTCTTGACTTTCAAATAAATAAATAAATCTTTTAAAAAATAAACCACAACTTGGAACAGTCCCATCCCACATCAAGAATGCCTGGGATATTGAGTTCCTCCTCTACCTTTCAATCCAGCTCCCTATTTTTTAAAAAAGATTTATTTGAAAGGCAGAGTCACAGAGAGGCAGAGGTAGAGAGAAAGAGAGAGAGGTCTTCCATCTGTTGGTTCACTCCCCAGATGGCCACAATGGCCAGAGCTGTGCCAATCCGAAGCCAGGATCCAGGAGCTTCTTCTGGGTCTCTCACATGGGTATAGAGATCTAAGGACTTGGGCCATTTTCTACTGCTTTCCCAGGCCGTAGCAGAGAGTTGAGTGGGAAATGGAACAGCCAGGACTTGAACCGGCACCCATATGGGATGCCTGCACTGCAGATTGAAGCTTTAACCCACTGCACCACATCGCCAGCCCCCCAGCTCCCTATTAAAGGAACAAGCATTCATTCTCTCCTCCCCCCCCCCCGCCCCCTGCTCTCATTAATAAATACGCAATTAGCCGACGCCTTGGCTCACTAGGCTAATCCTCCGCCTTGCGGCGCTGGCACACCGGGTTCTAGTCCCGGTCAGGGTACCGGATTCTGTCCCGGTTGCTCCTCTTCCAGGCCAGCTCTCTGCTATGGCCAGGGAGTGCAGTGGAGGATGGCCCAAGTACTTGGGCCCTGCACCCCATGGGATACCAGGATAAGTACCTGGCTCCTGCCATTGGATCAAGAGCGGTGCGCTGGCCACAGCACGCCAGCCGCAGCGGCCATTGGAGGGTGAACCAACGGCAAAAGAAGACCTTTCTCTCTGTCTCTCTCTCTCACTGTCCACTCTGCCTGTCAAAAATAAATAAATAAATATGCAATTAAAAATGAGAGTGAGAGGCTCTATTGCATAGTAGGTTAATCCTCCACCAGCATCCCATATGGGCACCGGTTTGTGTCCTGGCTGCTCCTCTTCAGATCCAGCTCTCTGCTATGGCCTGGGAAAGCAGTGGAAGATGGCCCAAGAGCTGGGTCCCTGCACCCGCATGGAAGACCCAGAAGAAGCTCCTGGCTCCTGGTTTCAGATTGGCCCAGTTCTGGCCATTGAGGCCATTTGGGAAATGAACTAGCAGATGGAAGAACTTTCTCTCTGTCTCTCCCCCTCACTGTCTGTAACTCTACCTCTCAAATAAATAAAATCTTAAAAAAAAAAAAAGAAACATGATCAAAAGCAACTGTACCAACTAATGATTGCAACAATGAATAGACAAACAGTAAAGAATTAGTTAAGTGTTCAAACCATTGCTACTCTATGGAAAACTAAAATGAGGCAGCAGAAAGCCAAATATACAAAAGTAACAACAGCGCAGCAACCCTCCTTCAAACAGTGAATAATCCAGAAAGGTGGCCTTTACTTTGATTGACACGTTGTTTTGAACATGAAGTGAGGAAACAGAAGAGCAAACAGGGGTTGGCCCCTTCACACTTCCCACGCAGAAGAAAGTGTAAGTGGAACCTGGGTTTAAACGCCAAAGGTCACACTTTGATATTTTCAGTCATACCCAAATATAGGAATCATCTGTATTGGGACCTATGATACTTCAGAACTTTCTATTAATCCAATGTAACTTTCCTATCCTGAGGCATAATTTGACTTGTTTACTAAGGTTTATTTTAATAGCTTAATCAGGTTGAACTTGAATACGCTGACACGGCTGGTTAAGTGAGTATGTACCACATCTTTCAGTTGACTCCTAGACACTCAAAATATTTCTAAAATTGGAAGAGAAAATGAGGCAACAAAAATGTCACACAGAAATAGGTAGTATCAAAAAGAAAACACTATGAGTGCATGACACTACATAATACCAAAGCAACAGTGAAAAGAGAAAATTTCAAATAATCAACTAATTGTTATCTCAGTACCATATTAAAAAACATATTTTGAATGATTTTTTTAAATCAACTGGCAGTTTTAACATATTGAGCAAACACCATTTTTATGTACTCACATTTCTTTTCAATTCTGCCAATACAGAACTAGCAGCCTCCAACCCCCACTCAAATCCTTATTGTATCCTATGAAGTTGCACAACGCCCAAGAGCGTGACGCACTAAGCAACTGTTTTTGTACCTAGAAGGACAAAACCTGATTTTAAAACCCTTTCAGTCTATTTCTCAAATGCTTAATTTCTGCTGTCTAATTAAGATAGACCATTTGCATTTGAACACTTATTTTACAAAACACCTAACTTTAAAAAAGAAAACTTGACTTTTAACATTTTTAAGGCAAAAAGTAAAAGCTGCTTCGTTCATGACTTTCAAATGGTTCATGCATAACCTCAGCCCACTCCCTCCATATTTCTCTTAGGACTGAAATTTAACCAGGTCAGTTCTGGACTTAAACAACAATTCCGTGTGAGTTCAAATAGCTACCTGGGGAGTTAGATTGAATCATTTGCTAAACTCTAATATTTTAAATTTATAAACTTCAGAAGGAAGATAGCTTTTGAAGCTGACAAAAAACAATCAGAGAACAGTAGTCTTTTTGTGTGCTGCCCAGAAACTCAGTTACAAAGTGGTCCTATTGTGTTTCTCATAATTTACATTCACTTTTTTGGCAGACCAGAAAGGAAAAAAATAAGAAGTCAAATTTGGAGGCATACAATAAAAATGAAAAACAGCATTTTTATTTTAAAATGTCCCTTTGACATTTAGATATCTACAACCCCAATATTTAACATTTCCAGGCAAGAAGACAGCACAAGAAGCCACAGCTGTTTCTCTGTGACGTCACTGAACAGGTGTGGTACCATTTCATTCCACAGAAATTGGCTGGATCTCTGGCTGATGCCCACAGGAGGCCCATATGGAACCATTGTAGACACAGGTCTTGTCTCTTTCAAGATGGCCCACGAGGGAAAAAAAAAAAAAAAAGATGACACGGATCCTGGTGCCTGAACTGTGCAGATGGGAGTAGACATTCTCCCAAACAGATCAATACTATCCAAGGTGCAGTTGAAAAACAGGATGAGCTTGTCTCGTTAAACAAACACCAAGCGGCTTATTCACAGGGCAAAAGAAACCCTGCACTCCTGTTTTCCACAGTGTGTTTGCCAGTGACCTCAGCCCTGACCTGCACGCCTTCCCTGTCTGTGGTGGGAAGCAGTCTTGCCTTGGGTCTTCCTCTGGCACTAGAGGACTCCCAAAAAAGTTGGTGTTTCTTTTATAGCGAGAGCTACTGTGTCTGCTTTGGCCTGGCCAAGACAATTACGCGATGCACAAACTGATCAATGTGGTTGATTTAGTTCAATGACTGGTCTTGAGCATTTGACATTGCACAGACAAGAAATGAAACAGATAGCATTTTTACATATCACCCAATCATACTGGAATGATGTGGCTGTATCTTGGATCAAATTAATTTAGAATATTTCTTATGACACCAATCGTTTCTATCTACCAAAACTAAAGTAACTGGATAAACCAAGTACTTTTACTCCAATGACCAGGTAAATATCTTTACGAAGTCCAAAAAAACTGCTTCTATTCCCATTTTCATCTTGCCACCTAGCCCCTCCCCCCTAAAAAAGCAGTATTTGTGTAGACATGTACAATCTTTCTGTAACAACTCTTTATATGTGTATGTATATACGTAAATGGAGAACTAAATCTGATAAGAACACCCAAGTTACATCAGTATCTTCACTGCTTAGGTTTATAATAGATGGGGAAATTATTATGATCTTTAAAGCGATCTTCCCAAAAGTCCTGAAAAATCAGCTGTGAATTAAAATGTGACCTTATATTCCTCTAGGCAGGAAGACTTGATACACAAGTGGACACGTGTAAAATGGAAACGTTTTCTATAGCCGCTGTGTGGAAAGTCTAAGAAAAAGAGCCCAGCTTCCAGGGGTCACTGGCTGATTCAAGATCAATATGTTGATTTAAACGTAGGACAAATATAAAATCCTGTAATGATGCGAGGGTCTTAAAAACGTTTTAGTGGCTCTTGGTAGCAAAGCCACGGAGGCAGGATTCCGTTAACCTGCTTCAAACAAAAGCTGCTTCTCTCGCTGCCACTGACAGACAAATCTGTGCAGAAGGAGGAAAAAGTAACAATACTTGTTAGCGCCTCTCTTTCCTTGAAGTTTTCCCAGGGAGGAAAAGTACAGGAGGGGAGAAGACTAACTCTCCCTGCAGCACAGCAGCGTGCAAGCCCTCTCTCCACCTCTGTGAATAAAGGAGAAATAAATTCAACTTTGGAACTCTGCCATGGAGTGGCGGCTCCTGCAAAGGGGGCAGTTTGCTATTAATTGTTAATGTCGTCTGCCATTAGAGGGCACTAAACAACTCTACATTAATGCGTTGGAGGGAAGCGAGACAAGGAGCCGGGAAAAGAAAGAAGGGAGGGAGACGAGGGAGGGAGGGCATGGGCAGAGTCGGGGAGAGGGAGGGAAAGAGAGGAGAGAGGGACGAGGGGCGGCAGGCGTAGGAGGACCGGGGAGGAAAGGGAGGGGACGGGGCGGGGGGGAGGGGGGGGCGGGACGGACAGACAGACAGACTGGGAAACACAGCCAAACTGAATCTGGGCAGATTAAAAAGGACGTGCAGCTCCAGCGCCGTCTGAAGTGCGCCGAGAGCCAGCCTCCCCCGACCGCCGCGCCCCTCCCTCGCGTGCTCACGACGGTAATTATAAAGCGAGAGGCGGCGGCGGCGGCGGCGGTGGCGGCGGCGGCGGCGGCGGCGGCGGCGGCGGCGAGGTCACCGTTTTTACCAGCCTGCTGCACCGAAAGCGCGCGGTGCAGGTGCGGCGGCCGCGGGGCTTTGTGATTCATGCGCCCACTTTCAAAGGGGGGCTCGGGCCCGTCTGAGAGGCACCCAAACAACTGTCTTCTAATATTAGCACGGCTGTACTTCGGGATCTATTATAGTCTGTCCAGACAGATCCCATTGTAATGGGATCTTTTATTAAAAGATTAGCACTATCTCCTGCAGTTGGTGGAAAAAAATCTGTTATCACTGAGTTATTTGCAGTTGTGGAGGGGGTGGGAGGGGGGTGACGGAAGATGGGGGTGGGAGGGCCTGGGGAGGACTGGGGGAGGGGGGCGAAGGAGGGGCGGGTTTGAAATCCGTAGAACAAATCCCAGTGACCTGCGAATGTCCAAGAATTTTGTCTGCATACTTCGCTGTCTGTTGTCCTACGGGCTGGAGAAGCGAAATGAATAGCAATTTAAAAGGCAGCTTTGGAATAAACAATATAGCCTTTTCCGTGAAGTAATCGCTTTATATAAAAGGAAATATCGCCTCCTCAGTTTCATTCAGCGGTGCCAAAAATGTTATAAATGAGAGACCCGCCAACTTCCAGTGAAGAATGCCAGGCACTGTACTTAATAAACTGAGGCTACAGAAGTTCATTATCGATGTTGCAATCTTTTTTTATTCGCGGGGGGGGGGGGGGAGGGAGAGAGAGAGGAGAGAGAGAGAGAGAGAGAGAGAGAGAGAGAGAGAGAGAGAGAGAGAGAGAGAGAGAGAGAGAGAGAGAATCGAGTCTGGAGCCGAGCTGGAGACGAGAGAGACAGAGACGCACAGGACAGAAACTAGGGGAGTCGCCGAGCGGGGAGGAGGGGGCAGACCGCCTACGTCGGCGCCCCCGCTCGGGGCTCCGACTCCAGACGCCCGGGAAGTGAAAGGGGAGAGAGAAGAAAAGGGACAGGGCGAGACTGCACCGGGGGGGAGGCCGCGTCTGAGGTGTTAAACATTTTTGTTTGCTACTCGTGGAGACCCGGGGCTTGCGTCTCCGCGCTGCTCCGCCAGGGTGGAAGGTGCCGGGGCCGGGGTTCCCAGCGACCCCTCAGGGCCGAGAGCCGCCGCCGCCGCCAAGTCCAGCACGCACAGACCCAGACACAAAACCTCCCGCCGGGTCCCCCGCGCCCAGGCTGTACGGGAGGCTGGCAGGGTCCGACCCCACCCTGAGCGAGCGAGGGCTCTCCAGCAGCCCGCGGCTCTCCCGGCGTCTGCAAAGTCTTTTGCCAGAGCCGAGGAGCGGAGAAGCAGCGGCGCGGAGACCAAGTGCCGGCTTCCCCGCTCGGCCCGCCGCCCGCTCCAGCGCCCCGCGGCGCACACCCGCACACACACACACACACACACATACACATACACACGCACGCACGCACACACGCCACCCCGGGCGCGGCGCGCTGCCCGCAAGCGGCGGCGTGCAGGACATGAAGTGGGTGTTCTTCCCCGCTCCCCACCCCCGAGCGTCGCCCCCACCCCCCGCCCCGGCCGCCTGCCCCCTCCCTCCCGCTCCTACGCAAATAAGAACTCGGCGATTCCCCTCCTGCCGCTTTGATTTCGGGCACCTCCGACAGATAACTGGGAAGGGTTTCCAGAAGGTGGGAAATGTCACCTGATTCACAGTGAACTTTTAAAAGCTCCCCACCCCCAAGGAGCCGCGCACACCCTCGCTCGAGGCCGCCCTCCCACAGCCCCACACACTGGGAGACCGCCCACCGCAAACCGCGGAGACCCCCGTCTAGATTTAAAGCGCGGCTGCGCCCGGCTTCTGACGTCCATTGAATCGCGCGGGCGGCCGGCTGTGAGCGCGGGGCTGCGCCCGGATCTCTGCGCCCTCCGCCGCTCGCCTCCGAGACGCGCGCCGCTCGCACCAGCCGCCCCGCCGCCGCGCCCGCTCCCCGCGCCGCCGCGCTCCTCGCCCCGCGCCTGCCCCCAGGATGGTCCGCGCCAGGCACCAGCCCGGCGGGCTTTGCCTCTTGCTGCTGCTGCTCTGCCAGTTCATGGAGGACCGCAGCGCCCAGGGTAAGCGAGGGGAGGGGGGGATGCGCTGGGCAGGCTGGGCTGAGGGCAGGGGGCTCTACTTTTCCGTGGTCTGTTCGCCCCAACGCTGCTCTTGGAAGATGTTGGACCAAGTTAGCGACTCCGCGATGGAGAGCAGTGGGGAAACACCAAGGCAGTGACACTTTGGGACCGGCAGCGGAGTTGGGAGCTCGGCTCTCCTTTAAAAGGAAAAGGAGCAGGCTGGAGTCTGCCTCAGTATTAGGGTTAGATGCTCCGAGTTCTGGCCGGGATGACTTGAGATGGTATCTCCGGGGTTGGGGACCAGCATCAGTAGTAGCCTGCGGATTTCGGCCGCCCGGTTTGCAGTCTAACCTCTGTGCCTCCCACGTCTTTTGGAGACTTTTTACAATGACCTGGGGCTGCGGAGACACTGAATTTTCTCCGGTGGCTTGGGGGACGTGGTTTCAGAAAGTTTGCCCAAACTTGGAAATGTGGGTGCTGAAAATTTTCGAGGGAAGTAGCTTTCTGCCTAATGGATGCTTCTTCCAAACCCCCTCCCCCAACCCCGCAAAAAAAAAAAAAAAAAAGTCAAATTATTACCCGGGAGTGTTGTGAGTTACTTTACAGGTTTTTTTTTTCCCTCTTCTTTGCTTCATTCCTCGGACTGTTAACTTTTTGTAAAACAGCGAGCAGCCCACAACTGATTTAAATGCTAAGCTGTATCAAGAGTAAATCTCTTAAGTTTGTCTTGTAAAAATAGCTGTTTCTTTCCATTAGTCTTGGGCAGAATTTTTAAAATAATACTAGCAGCCTGTGGTCCAGTTATTGTTAAAGTCTTACTTCCTGACCCAAATCTGGGTGTTAAAAGAGGGGAAGGGGGAGAGATTCCTTGCACAGGTTTCTTCGTGCTAGGTGGGAGCTAGGTGTACGGAGCCGGGACCCGGCAGGACGCTCGCCCCGGGCCGAGGTGCCCTGCCCGCGTGAGCGTGAACGTTTCCAGGGTGTGAGCGACCCCGCCGTCTGCACCGCCCTGCGCCCGGCTGCCCGCGTCCAGGGACGTGGGCGCCAGGGAAAGCAGCCCTCGGAGATTTCGAAAGCTCCCGGTGGCCGCGGGCGTGCTCAGGGGCGGCGGATTGCAAAACGGGCCCGTCGGGCGGGCTGCGCCTCGAGGCCGCGCGGGGCAGCTCCGGATTGCTTTTTTGCTTTCATTTTTCGCAAGTGCCTTTTTGCTTGATCTGTTCCTGCGCGTGCGTGCGTGTGTGTGTGTGTGTGTGTGTGTGTGTCTCCTTCTCCTCTCTCTCCCTCTCCTCTCCCGTTCTCTCACTTTCTTAACCCCTGTCACAAATAATTCCCGTGCCGCCTACATGAAACCAACATGTAAAAACATCCGTCGCATCCTGTTTTTGTCAGGTTCTTTAATCTGCCCTTCGAGTCGCTGCAGGTTATGAAATGGGACGAATAAAAGTAAACAGTCTAGTAAAAGTCAATGCAAGCTGCACGTGTTGTGTCTGGGTCACTGGTTAACTGACATTGATATGGCTGGGGCGCTCTGGCTTCTGCCTCGCCCTGCCTCCCCTTGTCTGCCCCCCACCTCTGGGATCAGGGCTTCCCCCCCTCCTTCCCAACCCCTCCACCCCCTCCTATTTATTTGCCGCGCGTCTCCCCCGCCGCGCGCCCTGCCCTCCCTGCACCACGCTCACCCCCTCCCTACGCCCGCCGTGTCGTCTGTGCTCGCTCGCCCGCCGCCTCCCTCTCCCCGTCCCCCGCCGCTCGCCGGCGCATCCACCTCCCACCCCCGACTCTTCACAGCTGGGAACTGCTGGCTCCGCCAAGCCAAGAACGGCCGCTGCCAGGTCCTGTACAAGACCGAGCTGAGCAAGGAGGAGTGCTGCAGCACGGGCCGCCTGAGCACCTCGTGGACCGAGGAGGACGTGAACGACAACACGCTCTTCAAGTGGATGATCTTCAACGGGGGCGCCCCCAACTGCATCCCCTGTAAAGGTGGGACTCTTCCTCCCCAACCTCAGACCCTCAGCAGAGGGCGTCTTACCCTGGGCTTCCTCACTACCTGCCTTGGGGGGGGGGGGGGGGACTGGAACCAGGAGAGCTGTGTGGGTGGGCTCCTCCTTCCTACGCCCAGCTCTGAGACGCCATTGGGAGCCATTCCTGCCTGTCACAACTCTACGCAAAACAGAGTCCGCGGAGGTCCCCGGACTTCTGAGCCACGTGTGGAGACAGATTTGGGTATGGGGCGCTGCCCCCCTCCAACCCACTAAAAGAGGGCCTGGGGGCTCCTGAGAACAAACTCAGAGCTACAGGATTGCACAAGGCACCAGCACGACCTCCGGGCTGACCTACGGACCGCCCGGCCCTGGTTGTAAGCCCTACCTCTTTCCAATCCATAGAAACGTGTGAGAACGTGGACTGTGGCCCCGGGAAGAAATGCCGGATGAACAAGAAGAACAAACCCCGCTGCGTGTGTGCCCCAGATTGTTCCAATATCACCTGGAAGGGTCCCGTCTGCGGGATGGACGGCAAAACCTACCGCAACGAATGTGCACTCCTCAAGGCCAGGTGCAAAGAGCAGCCGGAACTGGAAGTCCAGTACCAGGGCAAATGTAAAAGTAGGTCCCGCCCTTCCTGAGCAAGCCCTCAGCTCCCCTCCTCGGAGCTCTCTACCTACCGTAGACCCTCTGGAAGCCCCGTAGGGGATAGAGTAGTCCACAGGAAGAGCCTCATAGCGATGCTAGTGATAGCAGGTAAAGGAACTACTTTTGTAACTTGTGAAGACATAGTGAGAGTACTAAAGGGACCGACCTGGAGTCGTAGATTTTCTCTGGAAAACCACAGGACTCCCCAAGTGCCTTTTGAAACTGGATGCTTTAATTCCATAATTGCCTCCGTAACATCAACTGCTCACTCCTTGGGGGCCACAGGTGCCTATTAATGTGTGTTTCTCTCTGTGTTTCAGAGACCTGTCGGGATGTGTTCTGTCCAGGCAGCTCCACGTGTGTGGTGGACCAGACCAATAACGCCTACTGCGTGACCTGTAATCGGATTTGCCCTGAGCCTACCTCCCCGGAACAGTACCTCTGTGGGAACGATGGAGTCACCTACCCCAGCGCCTGCCACCTGAGGAAGGCCACCTGCCTGCTGGGCAGATCCATCGGACTGGCCTATGAGGGAAAGTGTATCAGTAGGTATTCTGAATGCAGGAAGGAAAAGCAGAGAAGGCAGGATCAAAAAGGCTGGCTCTCTGGTGGTAGCCGCTGGGTTGAGCAATAAAGAAGGCTGCGGGCCTCCCCAGGCACATGCTTTCACCAGAGGGCGAAATACTCCCTGCTTTGAGTAAACCCTCATGATCACAGCATTCATTCATTCCTCTCGGAAACTTGTTTTCTGGAAGCACTGACATCTATATTCAAATGCCTGCAAAGTGCAGGAAAAAATGTTCCATCTCAGAAAACTTCAAACTCTCAATTTTACACTTTTTTTTTTAAGTGCCAGACTTGCTGGAAGTGAAAAATAATTACTTAACAGTTCCTGAAATCTGTTGTCAGATTCTAGTAATTGATGGAACTCTTTTTTAAAAGACCCCACTTGTGGGAAATAATCAGACACACTTAATTCAAGGATATTCTGAAATCCTGTTCCCAAAAAAAATTTATTTTCATGCACTACTATTGTATGTTAGAAATGGGCTGGGGAGGGTGGGAGTGTGTGTGTGTGTGCGTGTGGGTGTGTGCACATTTCACTTTTATTATCAAGTATTTTTGTGTAACTTCTTCATTACCCTCCCCCGTAAGTAATAATACAAAAGTGATTTTTTTCTGTTTATTGATGGGATTAGAGAAAGAGAATGGGCAAGTCAGTTTACTCATCACAAACACATTATATCCTAGAAGCAAAGTCCTGTGAAGACATCCAGTGCACTGGTGGAAAAAAATGTTTATGGGATTTCAAAGTTGGCAGAGGCCGGTGTTCCCTCTGTGATGAGCTGTGCCCTGACAGTAAGTCCGACGAGCCTGTCTGCGCCAGTGACAACGCCACTTACGCCAGCGAGTGTGCCATGAAGGAGGCTGCCTGCTCCTCAGGTGTGCTGTTGGAAGTAAAGCACTCCGGATCTTGTAACTGTAAGTGTGGTTTTTAACCTTGCTGCAATTTAAGTCTCTCCCAGGCAAGCCCTGGGGAACGGACACTTAAAAAGCACGCAAACCTCCCCACGTGAGCCTATTTGTATTCCAGTTAGGCAGCTGCTGAATCTCACCAGCAATTCCGTGACCCACAAAAGATTCTCTGCAATGTTTCCTGGCTTTTAGGACTTTTAGGATGGTGATCATCAACAGGATGGCCTCTGAAAACCTATTTCCAGTTGTTTACCCATAATTCTTTTGCTTTAGTAATGTGCTTTGCTCTTTGCCTTATTAACACTTGAATCTAAACTAACTGCTTCAAAAGTTTCAGGTTTTTTTGTTGTTTTTGTTGTTGTTGTTTTTACCAAAGACAGATATCATATCACACATGGGCTGCTGCTTTTTGCAGTTGCCTCTACTAACTCTGATTAAGGACCCAAAGCAGTTATAACTAGAACACAAGAACGCTTTTTATCTAATTTCAGGAATCTGCCCGTAAAACCTGAGCCATTGATTCTTCAGAACTTTCTGCAGTTTTTGACTCCATAGATTATGTTTTTTTTTAATTAAACTTATTGCATAACAGCAGATGCCAAAAACAAAAAATAAAAGCATCTCACTGCAAGTCACTTAAAAACGCAACGCTGTAATATGGCTGTATCAGAGGGCTTTGAAAACATACACTGAGCTGCTTCTGCGCTGTTGTTGTCCATATTTAAACAACAGCTCCCCTGTATTCCCCCATCTAGCCATTTCGGAAGACACCGAGGAAGAGGAGGAAGATGAAGACCAGGACTACAGCTTTCCTATTTCTTCCATTCTAGAGTGGTAAATCTTCCACCAGTGTTCAGTGTTGGCATAGCCTATGAGCAAAAAAAAAAAAAAAAAAGAAAAAAAAAAGAAAGAAAGAAAGAAAAGAAAGAAAAGAAAAAATATATTGTCCATACTGTAAATAAGTGTATGCTTATTTATTTGGGGGGGAAACTATACATTAAAGACCTTTGTCCTAAAGCTCTCTCCCAGGCCACCTTGCTACTCATTGGACATGGAGAGGCGGTCATTTTGAGGTCTACTGGATGAGGCCCATAGTTGAGACTTGTAGACATTTATTTATACTGTGTCATGTTTTTATAATTTATACATACAATGTCTGGTTGACTGTACACCTTGTTTTTGAAGAAATTTATTCGTGAAAGGAAGAGCAGTTGTTATTTATTGTGAGGTCTCTTGCTTGTAAAGTAAAAGCTTTTTTTTTTCCTTGTAAACCATTTAAGTCCATTCCTTACTATTCACTCACTCATCTGTCTCCCTACATTTCACTGTTGTTAGACCCTTTTCCACTTTTAACAAACTTGCATGTCTGTTTCCGTCATGTTTATTTATTGGATTTTCTGCTGCCTGATCTGTACATACATGGTCCCTCGGGTTTTGTTTACAAGGAATCTTGACTGACCAAAAGGCATTATAACTCTGACTCAAATACAAGGTACAGAGGATGTGCATCTTTGCGGAAACTCCTAATTCAGTTCTCTTGTTAGGATGAAGATGTTTGAGAGAAAGGGGATGACAGTCGCTTTAGAATCCTAGTGATGTACTCTTATGATGTTAGAGATCCAAAGAAAAGGAGTGATGTGGGTATCAGGAGACTAAAGGAAGGTGGAGGCTACACATTCAGCTTCTGTTTGGTGTCTCCTTTAAACTAGCTGGCTGTACCTTTTAAATTAGCTCTTTTTCAACCAGTGTGTCACTCAAAGTTATATTGAAGCTTTATCAGTTCAAGTTTCTTGCTTTTCATAATACTTTTTTCTGATGCAATTTTATATTTTCAAACATGGCAAGTTAAATATAAATTCATTTAAATATATAGTTTTGTACTTTTCTACCATGTAAATGTGCAATGTATATAAAAGTTATAATGTGTATTTGTAAATAAATGATGAGTGAAAAAATAAAAAAATTTTAAAAAGCCAATAGCCTCAATTCCTGATGGTGCAAAAGTGGTTGTTTGGGCTTTTGGTAAAATTGTACATGGTAACATTTACTATGGATTACAGTGACTTTGAAAATAAGTGGCAAGGCCAACAGAAGCTTGGAATTTGGAATATAAAGGGATCTGAGGTGCAGTAACTCCTGTGTGGAGTCACACATGCATGTCATGAAACACACTGAGGAACATTCAAGATGTGGACCTCTCCCTGTGTTGAACCAAGCCTAAAGTTTTCTCTTTAAAGCAACCATCTTAGCTTAGTCTTTCTTATTTACAAGCTCACTGCCATCGGCAGGGGTACCCTATAACCTACTTTCCTTATTAAGTAAAGTGCACCTGTGGTGGGTGTGTGGCACAGCTCTTAAGTCACTATTTGGGATACCTACACACTGGATCAGGAGTGCCAGGAGTTCAAGTCTTGACTCTAGTCATTCGAGCTTCCTGCTAATTCTCATCCAGGAAGCAGCAGGAAATGGCTCAAGTATTTGAGTCCCTGCCATCCACATGGTGGATCCTCCTAGCTGTTGTACACATTTGAGAATTGAACCAGCAAATGGGAAATTTCTACCTCTTTGCCTTTCAAACAAGTAAAAAATTGTTTAAATAACGTGAATCTTAGATCTTTGCAAAAGCCACACATCACAAGGAAAAGTAAAAACAGACTGGTAATATTTGACAGGCACATTCTAGAAATCAGAGTATCAACTGCAGAAATAGGCATGACAGTCTTGGAATTCTAAACACTTAGTGAGGTAAGGATGAGAATGGAGATTTTCACAGTGTTATGCATGATTCCTGGGGATTCGATCATGAAATCCATAAGAAAGCATGTCAGTGCTTGGCAGTTTTTGTTAGATACTATCACAGCCATAGGACAGCATTGGGAGTATCAGTGGTCCCGTGATACACTGTAATACATGGGCTACATAAGTAGTTTCTCACCACAAGTTTCCTATTCAGTGTGCTACATAGTCAAAGCCCAAGAATATTAAAAATATCAAATGCCAGCAGTTAGAAAGTCTGAGTAGAGACTATGAAAGGGAAAGAGCAAAGAATTTTCAATGTTACCAAAATTACTTATCAAATAGATTTTTTTTCTTTCAAAGTGTTTTAGTCTTTTTTTTTTTTTTTTTTTTTTTTTTTTTTTTTTTTTGCCAGGCAGAGTTAGACAGTGAGAGAGAGAGACAGAGAGAGTTATAGACAGTGAGATTACTCCATTTCTTTTTCAAGTTTTATTCCCTTGTGAAAACTGTTTCTTAAGAATAATCACCAAAAACTATTATGTTTGCAAATGTTGACTCTCCACTGTGGTCACCAAATGAGAACTTTGGTGGAGGCAGAGGAGTTTTTGGCAGGCAGAGTCTGTATTAATGATTAAGAGTCTAGGGTTTTATTATATACCCTCCCTGGGTTGCCAGAAAAAGAGAAGCAGAAGTGACTAAAACAATCAAGTTGCAATTAACCCCAAGAAGGCTGAGGGTTAGCGGATGAGCCACCCTGGGGAGGGGCTCCCAGGAAAGGAGTCAAGACAGAATTGGTTTCACAGCTCTTCCTGGAATTGATTTGTTACTTGGTCCCAGGATGCTACAGACACTCAAAAGCTGCCATTGGTTATTGGAGTAAAAATGTCAAATTTAGCAGGCACCAATGTGTGTCTTGGCAAGGGGGAGTGACAAAATCAGCAGCTTGCCTTTTAAACAACATCCAGATTATTTATTTAAGATTTTTATTCCATGCTTGTCAGCATCAATCATTCCTCCTAAACACCAAACCGTATCTCATTTTCCTTCTTGGAGTTTTCTGCTTGTCCACTAATCCTGCATTAGGCTAATTAGCAGTAAAACATTTTAAATTAAGTCTCTTAAAAGTATATCAACATTTGGGGCGAATGCTGTGGCACAATAGGTTAATCCTCTGCCTGCGGCGCTGGCATCCCATATGGGTGCCGGTTCTAGTCCACTTCCAATCCCACTCCCTGCTATGCCCTGGGAAAGCAGTAGAAGATGGCCTAACTCCTTGGGCCCCTGCACCTGCATGGGAGACCTGGAAGAAACACATGGCTCCTGGCTTTGGATCGGCACAACTCTAGCTGTTGCAGACATTTGAGGAGTGAACCAGCAGAAAGAAGACCTTTCTCTGTCTCCCTCTCACTGTCTGTAACTCTACCTCTCAAATAAAATAAATAAAATCTTTTTAAAAAAAGTTTATCAACATCATTAGATTATTGTTAGAAATTCAGTGATGACCAAAAAAGTCTAATTTACTTAATAGAAATACTTTCTATTAACTAGTTTTAATTAGTATGACTATATCCTAATCATCATTAGGAATTACACAAATATAAATAATTATAAATCTGATTTTCATCAGCTTGTCCTCAAGTATGATAAAAGTAAAATCTCAAGTATGATAAAAATAAAATATGGCATAATTAAAATAATTCTGAAACAGAACTGCTAGATGCAGTGTATGACTAGACTGGATCCTGTTCCTTAGGAGAAAATGCTATAATAATATTGGGCCAATTCATAATAAAATCATAATACTATCCAAATATAAAGTATTGCATCAAAGACAAATGTACTGAAATTGATTGCTGTGGTTATATAAGAGAATATTCCTAGACTCAAGAAACATTCACTGAAGTATTTAAGAGAAAAAGTCCCAAAATACATGCAATTTATCCTTAAATGGCTTAGGATAGATTTTATCATTTTTTTCCATCCACTCAAATATTCAAATAACAAAATGAAGTCAAAAAAAATCTGAGTACAAGGTTTATGTAAATTTTTGGTACTTTGTTTTTGTAATTTTCCTGTAAGTTTGAAATTATATCCTAAAATCATTATCAAAGAGAAGGGGGATTGGGGCTAGTGTCGTGGCTAAGTGGTTTAAACTACCACCTGTGATGCTAGCATCCTGTATGGGTGCTGGTTCAAGTCCTGCCTGCTCCACTTCAGATCTAGCTCCCTGTTAATGTGCCTGGGAAAGCAGCAAAAGATGGCCCAAATGCTTGGGCCCTTGCCATCCAAGTGGGTAACCTAGATGAAGCTCCTGGCTTCTGGCTTCAGCCTGGCCCAGACCTGGCTATTATGGCCATCAGGAGAGTGAACCAGCAAAAAGAAGAAATTCTCTCTCTCTCTCTCTCTCTCTCCCTCTCCTTCTTTCCCATTGCCTTTCAAACAAATATAAATGAATAAACTTTAAAATAAATAGTATAAGTCTTATTAAATTTTAATACAATTTTCCACAAAAGGACCATAGACCCCTAAGATTGTAATAGGGAAAATTCTATCCAAGTGATCAAAACTTCTAACATAAATTATGTAAGGACTAGATACAAATCATTTAATTAATAAACTTATTTGTTAAGAAACATTTTTTCAAAACCTAATTCCTAAGATTGGCACATTTCTGCTTTTCCCATTCCACTTTCCATTCAGGCACCACACAATTCTTTTTCAGCCAAAAGCCGTCATGTAAATAGACTCCAGGCGTGCCTGCCCTACGTATTCAGCAGACCTGCCCAGACATGCCCAAACCCCAGCTTCTATTTTGCTGGAATCCCCCCTCGAGAACTGGATGGTCCCTAGGGTTTGCCGTCCTGGGACCTCAGATGTCTTGGCTGGTGCTATCAAGATTCCTGTGGCAGAGTCCTTCAGACACTTGAAAACATATTCTCTGGATTAGACCAAATGCAATCCTGGCAGAGCTATAATTTGTCATTTTTCTATTTTAAGAAGGTGGCCATGGAACCAACTGGCAATGTTGGGAGCCAGATATACTCCCACCAAACATCTCTTGCATTCATTCCTGAAGGACTCACCTCTGACTAAAGAGAATGCAAGCTTTTCTCAAGTAGTTGATGGCTTTGCCCCCTTAGAGGCAAAAGCATAAGCCTAGTAAGGATCCCATTGATTCCAGTTTCAAAACAAGATTGTGACAGAATTGTAGCTTTTCCAGTACCAAAATGAATAAATTAAGTAGCAGGATGATTCCATGGGCATGGCACAGCCCATAAGCAGTGATGCAGTTAAAGACAGCTCCTTAAGGTTGCTGTGGGCTCAGAGCTCAATGACAGCAGGAAACAGACGGGTATCCTAAAGAACGAGTGCCCCCAGGAGAAGTTACCAAAATGGATTTACAGCAACTTATTCATTGGACATCTGGAATTAAGACCAAGTCAATACAATTCCCTATAAATAACGCCGTTTAAGGTGCGTGGATGAGTAGCATCAGCATGGCCCAGGGACACATCAGAGCACTACCCCAGAACCAATAAACCAAATCCACAGAGGGTAGGGCTCAAGAGACTGTGTTTCAACAAGCTGCCTCAGTGCTTCTAATTAATTTTAAAGTTGGAGAACTATTGTCTGAGAATCATTTCAAACTCTGAGTGAGTCCCTAATACCCATGCAGGACACCTGTTTCCTCAGCCTTTGCCGGCCAGAAGTCTCATATATAGCTTGGCTCTTTGCTATAGGGAATATGCCTCATGGTGGTAAAGACTCCTGGCCACAGACATCACTGGATATATTTTTCCTAACAGAATATTCTCACCCTTGTTTGCCCCATCTACCAAGAAACTGAAGGCCATTCTTAGCAATCAGACCACTGACATTGCAGAAAATGTTGACATCAATCCAAATAGTTACTGTGAAGTGTCCCAGAGGAACCCTGCAGAGGGACTTCAGTCGTATCAATGTGGAGCTCAGCCTCCTTGCAAAGGAAGAGAAGCATCCCCAGTCTGATAAATGGTAGGGAAGTAGAAGGAATTGGTGACCATTTGCACTGTCAGTCATCATGTGCAGAATATGATCGAGGGGTTATGCTGGGCTTGCACTACAAGATGAGGTCTGCATTTGCTCACTTCCCTATGAACCTTTTTATTCAAGAGAATGGGTCTCTTGTTGAAATCTGAAATTTCTTGGATGAAAAGAACATCCAAAGGGTTAGTTGAGAAAAAATAATCAGTCCTTGAAGACAATGACATTGAACATGTCTCAAATTCAGCAGACAACAACAGTTAAGAACAAAATTTTTGGATGGTATCTATGTCTCTGAAAAAGGAACAGCTCAGCAAGCTGATGCATAAGATCTAAAGGTGTCCAGCTACAGAAATAAGAATTGTAACAAAAATTATAAATCTAATTTATGTTAGTAATGCGAAAGAAATCTACTGACCTACCAGCTTAAAAAAATAATATTCTCATCCTCCACTTTCCAAAGGGAGACTCTCCCAGTGAAACTTTAACTGGGCTGGTAAGAGTTGTGAACTTGCTTCCACCACCCCTGTGTAAAGTGGTTTGTCTGCTAAGAACAGACTAGGATTTTGAAGGAAGGGTGGTGCTATTCCAACCCTGTACTCCCTTACATTGCCCTTTGGCCCAGTTCCCCTCTGTGGCATTACAGCTTCTTGCAGGAGTCCTGCCTCATCTCTTAGGGTAGCACTTCAGCCTTATCCAAGGATGTCACAGCCGCTACACATCTCACCCACCTCTTTCAAGAACAGAAAGGCCTCAGCAACCAACTGCACTAGAAACACTGGCTCCAGACAATTGCAAATGAACTTCAAGAGTCACATCCAACAGCAACATCCCAAGACCCAGGACCTGAAGCAACAGCAAAAAAGCCCCTCTCCATTGTCCTGCCCAGAACTCTAGCCCTCCTGGCCTCAAAGAGTTTCCTACCTCAGTTGCTTCAATGACCTTCCTCCCAAATCTTAGTTCTGTGAATTCCTATTTTTCCATTCCCTCTGGCCAAATCCTAATGGTAAAGCAGTGAAATCCACCAGCTCCACACCTGTACCACTGCTGTTAAAGATGAGATTCCCCAGAAGTACAAGCGGGAGCCCCTACATAAGGATGGAATCTAATCCCAACTGGGCTAACCTCCCAGCAATGTTTCATATACTCAGATGTCTCTCATTCCCATTCCCCTCTCTGACATTTCCAAACCTTTTCATTTCCAAACCTTTTTTTTTTTTTTTTTTACAGGCAGAGTGGACAGTGAGAGAGAGAGAGACAGAGAGAAAGGTCTTCCTTTTGCCGTTGGTTCACCCTCCAATGGCCGCCGTAGCCAGCACGCTGTGGCCGGCGCACTGCGCTGATCCAAAGGCAGGAGCCAGGTGCTTCTCCTGGTCTCCCATGGGGTGCAGGACCCAAGGACTTGGGCCATCCTCCACTGCACTCCCTGGCCACAGCAGAGAGCTGGCCTGGAAGAGGGGCAACCGGGACAGAATCTGGCGCCCCGACCGGGACTAGAACCCGGTGTGCCGGCGCCGCTAGGTGGAGGATTAACCTAGTGAGCCACGGCACCGGCTCCAAACCTTCTTACTCTCCTCAAACAGCAAATCCCCTCTGACTCCACTCACTGTCGGCAGGAGAACCTTAGCTCACCTGCCTACTTAGAAAAGAATTCCCTACCCCAGCATCCTCCATTGCTGTCATGAACCTTTGGTTTGCTCAACTACATGTTACTTCTAAGTTTATTCTGTTAAATCTCAGAGAATCTTATTTTATATCTGGTTTTCCACCACATCTCCTCCCTTCTCCCTTCAGCAGCCTTCCCTCCATCACTTTGAACTTCTAAAGTGGTTTTATTCACATCAACCCATAACTATGCTTCCTAATTTTAAAAATAAGATATAGAAAAATGAAATAATGCACTTAGTACAGTTTGCCTAATTCAGGGTATATGTATATGTCTGCAAGCGTGGGAGTATGCTTCAGCCTTGGTTAGACCTTTAAAAGGAAGCTGTCTCTCTGGACACGGCTCTTGAAGAAGTCACCACTGTGTCTCCATTGCCTCACCTCCTTCTCTTTCCCCAGCCCACTGCAATTTGTTTTTTTCTTGTACTTATTCTTCTAGAGAGTTTTGACAGAGATTGCCAGTGACTTCCAAGCTACCCAGTCCAATGGACACAATGGACACTATTCAGTCCTTATCAAACAGGGCCTCTCCTCCAATTGTATGCTGTTAACCATGCTCTCCTCCTGTCATTCCCCTGACTTTTGTATTCTCACCCCACTCCTGTCTCAGCATTTCTTCTTTAGGAGCTCATGCCCTTCTGATCAGTAAAGAAGGGATCAAACCCTGGCAACCCATGGGTTCTATCTCATTTTTGTTTATCCCACAAACATGTAAAATCATGAGCAAGCTGGCAATATGTAAACCTTAGAAAATGTCATCAAAAACTTAAATTCTATTTTATCTTGAAAAACTGACAACTGGGTATCACTGGGCTTTGGACACCACCCAGGCACAATCACCAATAGCAGAGTGGGGTAAGCCCTCCCTAGCTCACTGCACTTCTCTTTCTCCCATTGTCTTGTGTCTGTTTTGCTTCATTCATCCACATTTTCTGTCTGCCCTTTGTAGGCCAAGATTTCCATTCAGCACTCACTTACTTTTCAATCCACACAGTCTTTTCTGTATTCCTCAGCATTCTAATGCCATTAAGCTTGTAACTGCAATCCACACACTGGTGACTAGGTCTTTGTGACGAACTCTCATCTGTTACTAAGCTTCAGATCACGTTTGCACTTCCATGATCAGGATACTCCACCTCAACCACAGATGCACAGATGTACTACCCTGCCAGAGGAGTGCCCCTCACCCTGCTTACTGCCTCATGCAGATTCCCTACCAACCTACAGCTTACAGCAGTACATCTGATTGGAGATTACATCTCTACAGGGGAAGCTGAGAAACGCTGAGCTACTTCAGTTTTGAGTTGGGAAGGTGAAACTCAGCACAGACAAGAATAAGTTTGTAGAGAAGGTATCTAGTGATCTTGGCAGCCACAGTAAAAGGTAGATACTACCAGATAATCCAAATACAAGACAGCTATAAGGTGGTTAAAGGGGATGGGCATTTGGTTCAGTGGTTAAGATGCAGCATGGGATGCCCTCAAAGCTCCTGGGTTAGAGTCCTATCTCCACCCTCCCAGCTTCATGATGATGTTCATCCTGGGAGGCAGCAACTGATGGCTCATGTAGTTGGGTCCCCATAAACTATTTCAGTTTCTGGCTCCTGAATTTGGCCTGGCCCAGCCCTAGCTCAACCCTGGGTATTGTTGGGAATGAGTCAACAATGGGACATGTCTCTTTTTCTGTCTCATTATCTCTTGATTAATTGTTTAAATTTTATACTGACAGAGAATCAGATTTAAAAAACAAAAAAAAAAAAAGTAGAACTGCAGGTGAATGCAGCCACAGGGAGAGTCTAAAATTCATCAATATCAGCAAAGTTGAAGAGTATTTTCTCAAAAGAGTTCAACAACTGGGAAAAGCCTTTCACAGTCTACCACAAGTCAAATGCTCCAGCCAGCGAGACCCCATTCTGCAAACACTGCATTGTTTCAACAGAGAACAGGGACATCAGGAAAACACAGAAACATTTCCCAAATAACAAACAATAGCAATCAACATTCAGCAGAATGTTTGCAAACAAAAGCTTCCTCCACTCCAGTCTTTAGAGAACCAGTGCAGGTGTTTACAAATATGCCTTTGAGGAGCCCGAATTTAATGTCAAGCAAAGGCTGATGGAAAATTAAGAATTCTCAAACAATAGTAAAGAGCCTTGGATCAGAAAGTCAGATCTAAGTGCTGCTGACATGTGCCAGAGATCTAGTTGGTAAAAGACACATGACCATATCAGGATAAACATTTCCCTTCACCAACACTTAGGGACAGAGAGAATGAATAGATTGTGAGAGTTATTTCGTTTGCCTTATTGAGTATCTGTTCAAAATCTTCTTGAAGTGCTTTACATCTTATGAGCAAAAATGATACCTAAATAAAAACCTGTGTCATTATTTTATTTTATGACAGCAGTTTGGAGTTCAATTTTTAAAAACTTACATTTGACCTCAATATTAAACTAATGTAAAGTTTCAACAATCAAAATGAAAACATAGCCAGGTTTGTATTGAAATGTAATGTCAATACAAAATTGAGAATTTGTCAGAGAAAGGTTATACTTTTAAAAATTGCTTAGAAATCAAGAACATACCATCTACTCGAGATAACACATTAGTGAATGCCAATTCTGATAGTATTGGGGAGAAATGGGGGAACAGGACTGTAAATATGCTCTAGAATTGGTGGTGGTGATGATTCTACAACTCTGCAAATATATAAACATCATTGACTTACGCATTTTAGTTTTTTTGTTTTTTGTTTTTTGTTTTTTTTTTTTTTTGACAGGCAGAGTGGACAGTGAGAGAGAGAGACAGAGAGAGAAAGGTCTTCCTTTGCCGTTGGTTCACCCTCCAATGGCCGCCGCTGCAGCCGGCGCACCGCGCTGATCTGATGGCAGGAGCCAGGATCCAGGTGCTTTTCCTGGTCTCCCATGGGGTGCAGGGCCCAAGCACCTGGGCCATCCTCCACTGCACTCCCTGGCCATAGCAGAGAGCTGGCCTGGAAGAGGGGCAACCGGGACAGAATCCGGCGCCCCAACCGGGACTAGAACCCGGTGTGCCGGCGCCGCAAGGTGGAGGATTAGCCTATTGAGCCACGGCGCCGGCTCGCATTTTAGTTTTAAAAGTTTGTTTATCTTCATTTTATTTGAAAGGCAAGAGAGATAAAGACAGAAACAGACAGCATAAGATCTTTCATCCACATTTTCACTCCTCAAATGCCTACAACATCCAGGGCTGAACTAGGCCAAAGCCTGGAACTCAATCTGAATCTCCCATGTGGGTGTCAGGAAACCAGGTACTTGAGCCATCATCTGCTGCCACCCAGGTGTGCATTAGCAGGAAGCAGGATGAGAAGCAGAGAAGCTGGGATTTGAACACCTGCTTTGATATGTAATGTGGGCATCCCAAGTGGCTTCTTAAACACTTTGTCAAATGCCTGCCCCTGAATAACACAACTTAAATGGATGAAAGGGATAGAATGTGCATTGTGTCTTGATAAGGTATTACTTTAAAAAATTATCCAGATAGTTTAAGTGAAAGAAGTTCATAGTTCCATCTAATTTTAAAATTTTGGTTTTTTATAAAAATCAATTTATAAAAGATACACATTAACATTTTAAATCTACATTTTAACATATTCTAGTTGTGTATACATATTTACTTTAGATTTTGACACCCTTAAATACTAGTTTTATAGTATTAACTATAAACATTAAAATTATAGCTCTCAGGGCTGGCATCATGGGGTAGCAGGTTAAGCCGAAGCCTGCAGCGCTGGCATCCTATATGGGCACAAGGTCAAGTCCCAGTTGATCAACTTCCAACCCACCTCCCTGTTAATGTGCACAGGAAAGCAGCAGAAAGATGGCCCAAGTTCTTGAGCACCTGCACACACTTGGGAGACCCAAAGAAGTTCCTAGCTCTTGGTTTCAGCTTGGCCAAGCCCTACCCATTGCGGCCATTTGGGGAGTGAACCAGCTTTTGGAAGGTTTCTATTTATGTCTCCTTCTCTCTCTGTAACTCTGCCTTTGAAATAAATAAATAAAATTATAGCTCTCAAAAAATTAGTCATTTTTAACTTCAATAAGAAAAAACTAAATCATTTAATAGGCTATGAATGTCACATATATGTCATACTTTATAAGATTTATTTGAAAAACATCAAGAGAGAGATCTTCCACGCACTTCCATGTCACTCTCCGAAGGCCTAGAACAGCCAAGGCTGGACCAGGCTGAAGCTAGGAGCCAGGAACGTCAAGTCTCCCACATCAAGAACCTAGATACTGGCCTGTGCTGCGGCTCACTAGGCTAATCCTCCGCCTTGCGGCGCCGGCACACCGGGTTCTAGCCCCGGTCGGGGCGCCGGATTCTGTCCCGGTTGCCCCTCTTCCAGGCCAGCTTTCTGCTGTGGCTAGGGAGTGCAGTGCAGGATGGCCCAGGGCCCCAGGGGAGACCAGGATAAGTACCTGGGTCCTGCCATCGGATCAGCGCGGTGCGCCAGCTGCGGCGGCCATTGGAGGGTGAACCAACGGCAAAAGGAAGACCTTTCTCTCTGTCTCTCTCACTGTCCACTCTGCCTGTCAAAAAAAAAAAAAAAAAAAAAAGAGAGAACCTAGAACCAAGATACTTGGCCCATCATCTGCTGTCTCCCAGTACATTAGCAAGTAACTGGATGGGAAGTAGAAAAGACAGTACTGAATCCAGCGCTCTAACATGAGATGCAGGTGTCCAAAGTGACAACTTAGCGCACTGCTCCACAACATGCGCCCCATCCCAGTTTTACTACTAAAATAACTGCAGGGGCTGGGGAGGGAGGCACGGGGTAGGCCTGGTATGTGCCAAGGTACAGCATGTTAAGTCACTTAAGACACTCCACATCTCACATCGGAGTGCCTGATTTGAGTACTTGCTGCTCCACACTTGTATCAAGCTTCCTGCTGACATGCCTGGGAGGCTGCACATGATGACGCAAGTATTTGGTTGCTTGCCACCCATATGGGAAATCCAGATGAAGTCCTAACTCTTGGTTTCAGCTCGTGGGCATTGGAGGAGTGAACCAGCAGATGGAAGATCTCTCTCCTTCTCTCCCTCTGTCACATTTCCTTTCAAAGAAATAAATCTCGTTAGTAATTAATAACTGGGGCCAGTGTTGCAGCAGAATGGATTAAGTTGGTGCTTCCAGTACCAGCACCCCATATCTGAGTGCCAATTTATGCTCCTGGTTTCTCTGCTTCCAATCCACCTCCCTGCTAATGTGTGGGGAAGCAAAAGATGGCCAAAGTTCATGTGGGAGACTGTGATGAAGTTCCTGGCTCCCGGCTTTGGCATGACCCAGTTCTGGCTGTTGTGACCATTTGGGGAGTGAACCAGTGGATGGAAGATCTCTGTCTCTCTGTATCACTCTGACTTTCAAATAAATAATCTAAAAAAAAAAAAAAAAAAAACCAAACTGCCCTGAGATGTTGGGAAAAGGAGTCAGAATTCTAAGGAAAAAAAAAAAAAAAAGATTTAAAGTGGGGCCGGAGCTGTGGCACAGTGCATTAAAGCCCTGGCCTGCAGCGCTAGCATTCCATATGGGTGCCAGTTCGAGTCCCAGTTGCTCCATTTCCAATCCAGCTCCCTGCTAATGCACCCGGGCAAGCAGCAGAAGATGGCCCAGGTCCTTGGATCCCTGAACCCGTGTGGGAGACCTGGAAGAAGCTCCTGGCTCCTGGCTTCAGATCAGATCAGCCCAGCTCTGGCTGTTTCGGCCTTTTGGGGAGTGAAGGAGTAGAGGGAACACCTCTCTCTCTGTCGCTACCTCTCTCTGTAACTCTTTCAATTAAATAAAATGAATCTTTAAAAATTATTTGAATTTATTTAAAGATTTAATTTACCAATGTAGACTTTTATTAGCATCACTAAAAAAATGCATGAACTGGGAAAAATGATAGGTTTCCTGGATTTTTTGAACTAAAAACTTCTATTGCCAAATTCATACAAATATCAGGCATTTGGTACAGCAATAAACACAGTGCTTGGGACGACTGCAGCCCCTATTAGAGTGCCTGCGTTCACTTCCTGGCTTTGCTTTGGATTTCAGCTTACCGCTAATGTGCACCCTGGGAAGCCGCAGGTGACTGGGTTCCTGCTACTCACAAGGGAGACCTAGAGTGAGTTCTTAGCTCCTGGCTTCTGGCTGTTGCAGGCATTTAGGGAGTGAACCAGCAGATGAAAGATAGATCAATCTCTCTCTCTCCCTCACACTTTCAAATAAAAATAAATAAATAATAGCCATTGTGCTTTTAAAATTTTGTTGTGAAAATTTTACCAAAGGAAAGAAAGTTTTATTTTTTATTCATTTATTTGAAAGGCAGAGTTACAGAGAGGCAGAGGCAGAGGCAGAAGCAGAGCAAAAAGAGAGAGAGAGAAAGAGAAATAGACGGAGAGAGAGAGAAAGAGAGACAGAGAGAGAGCAGTCTTCCATCCACTGGTTCACTCCCCAGATGGCTGCAACAGCCATAGCTGCACTGATCCAAAGCCAGGAGCTAGGAACTTCTTCTGCAGAGAATCTTCTACTGCTTTCCCAGGCCATAGCAGAGAGCTGGATCAGAAGTGAAGCAGCCAGGACACGAACCAGCACCATTATGGGATGCCAGCACTGCAGGTGGCGGCCTCAACCACCACACCACAGTGTCAGCCCCAGGAAAGGAAGTTTAATCTACTTATATATTAGCACAGTCTTAAGGCGATTCATTATGTTATCATGAATTTTTAATGGTGTGCTGCTAATGTGTGTCATCATAAAAGTTGATTTTTTTCCCATTTGATCATAAAGTGATGCTGGAAAAAGAATTATGAATAGTTTAATCTATAGTAGTATTTTAATTTTACTTGAAGTATAAACTTCATTTTGGGAATGAGAAGTTTGCAACATTTTTTTGCAAATAGAGTTGTATACACTCATTCCACTGAGAGCAAATTATTCCATCTATAAGAAAAATTTTCACACTTAAAAATATGCATTTGTTTCTACTGAGAAACTAAGTAGAAAATTAGACCCTACCACCTGAATGTTAATTTTCTTTAACTAATTAAAAATTAATTTCTCAAATTGCCATTTTTAAATTGTAGCTTTCCTTTTCAGAATGTGAAAGGAGAAAAGAGTTAACAATGTCATTTCTCCTTCAAACACTCTTACCATATTCACCAATTCTATTCAGATTGTTATTTAAAGTTGGATGTACACTTACTTTCTTCAGATTTTAATTTGCTAATTTCTTTGAGGGGAAAAACTTGAGAATTTATGCAAGCACTTTGTTGCCTATCTAGAATATTAATTATATAGCTTGAGATAGGAGATGCAACTTACTATAGCAATGATGCAGATACATATATAATAATCAGGTATTCAAGAACGTCTTTCCTTAAATCCCTATCTCAATTCACATAGGACTCCTATAATTACCCACAGCCAGATGGGGTTTGGACAGGTCAAGGTTACTATCAGTTCACCTGTCAGAAAACAGAGACACACTGCTCCACGTTTGGATCTTCCCCGAGTTTTAATCCACTGTTTAATCCACATCCACTCCCCATTCATTCTCCACCCGGCCTTCTCGTGCTCTGTGCCCTGGAAGGCTGAGCCCTGGAGACTGCATCTCGCATGCCCCTGTAGGAGCTGGTTTCCCTATAGATTTGGACTGGGCACTGAGAAGACAGCAGATGAGCAGAGTGGAGGGATGGGGGGTATTTTTTTCTCCTCCTCTCGTTCAGCACCACCACTCCGGCTGAGCTACCATCCTCCAAGTCTGCCCAGGGGAAGCTTTCTTGAGCTCCAGAAACTCTGTCCTCCTGCTTCCATTCAACCCTTACCAGCCTCCTCCCTAGGGAAGGCAACATCTTGATCCTGGTCTCTAGATACTTCACATCCACTTTTCACTGCAGTACCCCAGTACCCCTGCCCACTGAGTCATCCTATACAGACCTGATTTTTCGAAGGCTCAGTCCTTAATTCATATAGGAAAAGTGACGAGGCAATGCACAGGCAGAAAATGGTCCCTCTTCCACAGTCTGAAATGACTGCTTCTGTTTGATCCACCTCGCTTCACACCGTAACAACACTGCTTTTGCTGACAGTGTTTCTAAATGTTGGATCCTTACCCAACATCAGAAGCTCCACTTCTGATCCAGCTCTCTGCAATGGCCTGGGAAATACTTGAATATGTGCATTTATTCTTTTGTACCTAATTTAGAGTGTACAGTAGTTCCTCAGATGTGAAATAGGCAGCAAAGACAGACAATTTCCACTGAAAACCAGAACAGGATTTCAGGAGGCCTCTCCAGCTGTTACATTAGCACACTCTGATTTTAGGGCTAACGCAAGCTATTCTACCACCTTCTGTTCAGACTTGTGTTCAGAACATGCTACCAATTTGTCTGAAAACATTACTTTTTCCTCTGTGCTTTTGTGACTAGATCCGCTCTAAGCACCCTTTCCTTGCACAACTGAGGAGGAGACTAGACTCGGAACCGGCCACATTTTCTAATGAACAAGGGAAGTTACTCTGTGTATATTATGGGGAGGATAATTATAATGAGATCAGTAATATCATAGTCAGTGTGTGAATTATCAGAAGCTAATAAATTCCATTTGCTAATGCAAACATTGATTGCTTTAAGTGAATAAACATAATTTTGTATAACAAACATTCTAACACATACTGTTTCTTACAGTAAGCATACTTCAGCACACTCTGAAACTAACATGGCCTTAAATTTATGGGGTACAAAGTCAAGCAAAAAAAATCCTATCTTTAGAAGCTTCAGATAGTAGAAATCTTCCTGCTTTTGCTTAGTCAACATTCAGAAGGAATCATCATTATGTTTAAAAGAGATGAAATTTGTGTTGTTTAAAGTATAAGAGCATTGCTCCTCCCCTTACCAGTCATCTGATCATTACATTCTTAAAACCACCAAATATAAGCACTTATTTAAAAGAATCCTTTTAAAAAGCTTTAAATGGAGACTGCATACGCATGGCTATGGAAGTGAAAAGTAACAGAAGAACACCAAGGAGAAAGCACATTTGTCTCCCACCCCTATGCAAGCTCCCCACCCAAGAAGCAATGAATGTTCCACTTCCTATTGAAATGGGAATACTGAAGAAGTATTCAGTGCATAATCAAGCAGGTGCCTGTATTTTTGCTTTGTTTTATTTTGCTTTGCTTTGTTTTGGTAGTATAATAGAAATTCAACTGTGCAATTTGCTTCGTCCATTTTTTGTACCTTATAGACTGCTCAACATCAGTATGGAACTGGTTTTATATTTTAAAGAAGATGCCTAGCTATCCTGCACAAATGTAACATAACTTAGTCTATTTATAAACATTTAGCTTGCTGCAAGTATTTTGATATTACATACAATGGTATCCCAAATATGTGAATTAATATATACCTTTATATATCTACATATATGCACATATTATAATTAATGCCTTGATTATAATTTCTGAATCATAGAATAGATATGGCTTACATTTTTAAAAATGTTTATTTATTCATTATTTTCAACTACTTGAAATGCAGAGTGACACAAAGGGAGGCAGAGACAGAGAGAGAAATCCACCATCTGCTGGTTCATTCTCCAAATGCCAGCAACAGCCAGGACCAAAGCCAAGAGCCAAGAACTCTATCTGGGTTTCTTATATAGGCCACAAGGAGCCAAACACTTGGGCCATTATCCACTGCCTTTCCAGGTGCATTAGCAGGAAGCTGGACTGGAAGTGGAGTAGCCAGTACTTAAACCACCATGCCAATATGGGATGCAGGCATTGCACCACAATGCTGCCCCCAAAAGCATATATTCTAAAATGACCACACAAAGTCTGAAGAATCTTCATAAAATGTACAAGTAAAGAATATGGTAATGCTATAGTAAAAAAATAATAATGTATAAACGTTTCTGTTTCCTATTATTCAAATCAAAGAAGGATTTTTGCAGGATTTTTTATAAAATATATTTTTGGGGAAAGTTTACCAATTTTATAGAATTACTAGTATCATGATATTCATCTATGTATAGAATTACTGGTGCCATGATATTAATTAGAATATCTAGAATTGTGATATCTGAGTCAAAGTACCACAAATGCAGCAGCTTCTAACAGTGCCCATTCATTAGATTAATCTAATCTAATCTGTAGATTAACAGTTCAGGCATAGGGCCAGCACTATAGCATAGGTCAAGCCTCCACCTGTGGTGCCTGCATCCCATATGGGTGCTAGCTCAAGTCCTGGCTGCTCCACCTCTGATCCAGCTCCTTGCTAATGTAGCCTGGGAAAGCAGTGGAAGATGGCCCAAGTGCTTGGGTCTCTGCACTCACATGGCAGACCAAGAAGAAGCTCCTGCCTCCTGCTGTTGTGGCCATTTGGGGAGTGAGCCAGTGGATGGAAGACTTCTCTATCTCTGTAACTCTCTGAAATAAAAGATCTTTCCAAAAAAAAAAAAATAGGCCTTTCTCTAACCTTAAAAAAAAAGAAGTAGTAGTTCAGGTATGACATGGGTGAGTAAGATCAAGCCTCAGGATAGTTCAAGGTTGAAACCAATATGTTAGCCAGTCTGTGTTCTCATCTGGAGCTCAGTGGCCTCTTCCAGTCTCACATGGTTGTTATAGAACCAATTTCTGTGAGGTTGGAGGGCTCAGTTCTCAATTTCCTGGCTGGCTCTCAGCCAGAGGCTGCTCTCTGCTCCCTTTTCACGGCCACATGGCCTCTGTCTTAAGACACAGCAACAGACTCTCAGAGACGATCTATATTTCCAACCTGTAACGTCACCTGTCTCTGCTCCCTAGATGCAGATTAAAGGGAAAACGCTATTACGTCAGGCCCCCTTGAATAATCTCTCAGTTTTAAAAGCAGCAGATTTGGAAACTTTGTGACTTCTGAAAAAAATCTTTTCTTGGGTCAGTGCCATGATGTAGTGGGTAAAGCCACTGCCTGCTGTGCTGGCATCCCATATGGGCGTCAGTTCAAGTCCTGGCAGCTCCACTTCTGATCCAGCTCTCTGCAATGGCCTGGGAAAACAGTAGAAGATGGCCCAAGTCCTTGGGCCCCTGCACCCATGTGGGAGACCTGGAAGAAGCTACTGTCTCCTGGCTTTGGATCAGTGCAGCTCCAGCCATTGAAGCCATTTAGGGAGTGAACCTGCAGATAGAAGACCTCCCTCCCTCCTTCCCTCCCTTCCTCCCTCTCTCCCTCTCTCCCTCCCTTCCTCTCTCTCTCTCTATCCCCTCACCTTCTCTCTGTGTGTAACTCAAATAAATAAATAAATGTTAAAAAAAATAAGAATAAAAAAATCCCTTCACAGCAGCACCTGATTGGGATTTGACTGAACAACTGTGTATGTTGGGAGCCAGAGATCTCAAGGGCTGTTCTGGACTGAATGTTTGTGTCTCTACTTCCACCCCCGAATTCACATGTTGAGACCCTGATCCCTCTATGATGCTATTAAAAGGCGGGGCCTTTGAGAAGTAACAGGTCATGAAGATGAAGCACTCATGAGTGGGATTAGTACCCTTAGATAAAAGACCCCAGAGGGGCCAGCGCTGTGGCATAGTGGGTAAAGCTGCCACCTGCAGTGCCAGCATCCCATTATGGGCTCCAGTTCAAGTCTCAGATCTTTCACTTCTGATCCAGCTCTTTGTTTATGTGCCTGGGAAAGCAGTAGATGGCCCAAGTCCTGGGGTCCCTGTACCCATGTGGGAGATCAGAAAAACACTCCTGGCTCCCCACTTCAGATTGGCCCAGCTCTGATGTTGGGGCCATTTAGGGAGTGAACCAGTGGATGGAAGATATCTTTCTCTTCCTCTCTCTCTTTCTCTCTCTCTCTGCTTCTCTGTACTCTTTCAAATAAATAAATAAATCTTTAAAAAAAAAAAAAAAAGGACCCCATGGAACTTTCTCATCCACTCCCCATCATGTGAGGACACTCTATGAAGCTGGCAGTCTGCAGACCAGAAAAGCACCCTCCCTAGAATCTGAGCATGACCCTGACCTTGGACTTCTAGCTTCCAGAACTATGAGATGTCTGTTGTTTAAGCTGCCAGGTCTGTGTTCTTTTTTTACAGTATCCTAAGCAAACTAAGACAGAAAGCATTTTAGAATTTTTCCCACTATGTATTATTTTAAAGATAAAAATATTTGTTATTTAATATATCACCATAATTTTTCACCAACATTTTCATAATATATCACTTAAACTATATAATCAATTAAAATATATTCTTGGGGATTTTTTTCTCTTTCGCTCTTTACTTAAACTACTCTACTTGTTTTTCAAAGTTCTGGAATTACTTACCCAAACATATCCCTTAGTTGAGAACACATTTTATTCAGAATTTTCTCACAAAGATATAAAAGTACATTTGTTGAGATCCTTTAATGTTTATATTCATGTATTTTAATCAACTTTGGGAAATTTTCAGCCATTATGTCTTTTTTTATTTTTAAAGATTTATTTGAAAGTCAGAGATACACAGAGAGAGAAGGAAAGGCACAGAGAGAGAGAGAGAGGTCTTCCATCTGCTGGTTCACTCCCCAGTTGGCCATAATGGCTGGAGCTGCTGCCATCCAAAGCCAGGAGCCAGGAGCTTCTTCCAGGTCTCCCACACAGGTGCCGGGGCCCAAGGACCTGGGCCATCTTCTACTGCTTTCCAGCAGACAGCCGGATTGGAAGTAGAACAGCTGGGACTCATATGGGATGCCGGCACTGCAGGCGGCAGCTTTACCTGCTATGCCACAGCGCCAGCCCCCAGCTGTTATTTCTTTACACATTTTCTTGCTCTCTTTTCTTCTTGGACCCCACAATTTATATGTTGGTTTGCTTGTTAATCTTCCACAATCTGTTTAGGCTCCGTTTACCTGCTTTCAATTGTTTATCTTTCTATTCCTCAGGCTCCATTGTTTCCATTGTCCTTTCTTCAAGTTCACTGACCCTTCTGTCTTTGAATCGCTCTAGTGCATTTTAAACTTCAGTGACCGCACTTTGCAACTCCAGAATTTCCTTTTGTTTTCTTTTTAGGTTTTCTATCTGCTTGTTAGTATTTCCATTTTATTTGTGCATTGTTTTCTTTGGTTTCTACACCTTTTGCTTTAGTTCTTTGAGCATAGTTAAGTGTTTAAAATATTTGCCCACTATACCAGGCCTTTTCTTGAATATTTTCTTTTTTTTAAACATTTATTTATTTATTTGAAAGTCAGAGTTACACAGAGAGAGGAGAGCCAGAGAGAGAGAGAGAGAGAGGTCTTCCATCCACTGGTTCACTCCCCAATTGGCCACTACAGCCTGGAGCTGCGACGATCTGAAGCCAGGAGCCAGGAGCCAGGAGCTTCTTCTGGGTCTCCCATGCAGGTGCAGGGGCCCAAGGACTTGGGCCATCCTCTATTGCTTTCGCAGATTACAGCAGAGAGCTGGATTAGAAGTGGAGCAGCCGGGTCTCAACCTGGTGCCCATATGGGATACCAGCGCTTCAGGCCAGGGCCTTCATCTGCTGTGCCACAGCGCCGGCCCCCGGAATATTCTCTACTGATTTTTATTCCCCCTTGAATGGCTCATACTTTTCTGTTTCTTTGTATGTTTTGTGATTTTTTTGTAGAAGACTGGATACTTGAATCTACTGACGTAGTTATTTTGGATATCAGGTTTTCTCCTCTCTTCAGGGTTTGTTGGATTTTGTTATTTTTTTAATGATTGATTGCTCTTATTTATTTGAGAGGCAAAGAGACAGAAAAAGACAGGGAAGTGTCCTATCCACTGGTTCACTCCCCGTATACCTGCAACAGCCAAGACTCTGGCACATCAAAGCTAGGAGCCAGGAATTCAGTCTGATTCTCCCACACGGGTGGCAATGCCTCAATTACTCAAGACATCATCTGCTGCTTCCCAAGATGTACAGCCAGCAGGAAACTGGAATCAGGAGTGGAGCTGTGATCCGAACAAAGGCATTCCAATCATGGCCTATGGATGACCTAAGCAGCATCCCAACTGCTATGTCAAACATTTGCTTTTGCTTATCGGATTTTTAGTATTTTAAATGCTTGTTTATTTTCATCTAGTTGGAAGGCAGAGTTACAGACAGAGAGAGAGACAAAGAGATATCTTCCATCCACTAGTTCAATCACCAAAATACCCTTTGTAGCCGGAACTGGGCCAAGCCAAAGCCATGAACTAGGAACTCTGTCTGGGTCTCCAATGTGGGTGACAAGGCCCAAGCACCTGAGGCATCATCTGCTGCCTCCTAGGATGCTAACAGGGAGCTAGATTAGAAGCCGAGTAGCCAAGACCCCAGTTGGCACTCTGACACGGAATGTGGCATACCAGGTGGCATTTTAACCTGCTGCACCAAAACACTTGCCCCTTCGTTAGTTTTTAATTGTTGTGTGTTGTCTGTGTCAAGGACCATCCTGGGGTAATTACTGAAGGTCTCATCAGGCCTCGTCTAAGGTTGTACCTTCAAAAAAAAGTATTTATTTATTTAAAAGGCTGAGTTACAGAGAGAGAGGGAAAGTCAGAGCAAGATAACTTCCATCCACTGATTCACTCTTCAAATGGCTGCAACAGCTTCAGCCAGGCTGAAGCCAGGAGTCAGGAGCTTCATCCAGGTCTCCCACATGGGTTGCAGGGGCCCAAGCACTTGGGCCATCTGCTGCTGCTTTCCCAGGCCAATAGCAGGGAGCTGGATCAGAAGCGGAGCAACCGGGACTAGAACTGGTGCCCATAGGGGATGCCGGCGCTGCACATGGCAGCTTAATCCACTCACAATAGCACCAGCCCCAGCTTGTGTCTTTTCTTGGGCTTGTGCAGCCACTTATAATTTTCCAAACATATGCAATTGCTTTTAAAACAGAAGATTTTATTTATTTGAAAGACAGAGCTACAAAGAGAGGTAGAGACAGAGAGAGAGTTCTTCCATCCGATGGCTCACTCCCAAGATGGCTGCAATGGCCAGAGCTGCGCTGATCCAAAGCCAGGAGCCAGGAGCTTCTTCCAGGTCTCCCACATGGGTGTAGGGGCCCAAGCACTTGGGCCATCTGCTGCTGCTTTCCCAAGCCATAGCAGAGAGCTGGATAGGAAGAGGAGCAGCCAGGACTCGAACTGGGGCCCATATGGAATGCCAGTGCTTCAGGCCAGGGCTTTAACTCGCTGCACCACAGCACCTGGCCCCGTATTGCTTTTGAATGTCCTAGTCTTTAATGTCTTGCTCCCAAAAGTAGGAAAAAAGAGAAAAATGAAGGGAGGCCAAGGGGGTACAGGCTATTTAAATCCCCTAGAAATCACTTTCACTTAAGAGATAGAGTTGCAGCAATAAAGGGAGGTGCAAAACACTGACTGCCAGCAGCATTCAGTGACCAGAGCACAGATCTGGAGGACACGGTACTTTCTGCCCACCGTAGAGCCATCAAACTATGCTCAGGTTGCTATAGGAACATGTTCCTGTCTGCCTGCCTCTGGCTCAGGGTGAGGGCTGGGTAACTGCTGCTATACTAAGAGCTGAAATTAACCCCAATTTATGGTCCAAGCCTCCCCCCTAAAAACTGCAAACTTTCAACAGACTCCAGATTTCCAAAATAGTTACACCAGACAGACTGCCAGTGCAAGTACTGTCTAGAGAGGAGCACAGATTCCTTGTGCTTCCTAACCAACCACCTTCCCAGCCGTTTATTTGGCTGCTTCTTTATTTTTTAAAGATTTTATTCTATATGGAGCATATTTTTTAAAAAAACATTTCAAAGTAATGACTTTTTTGTGCAGAGATTTTATTTTAAAAATTCCTCAAAACATTTACATTTATTGAAATTTCCCTTCTCTAAGCTGATTTTCAGCACACTTCAGATTCCAACGAAGGTTATAGCCCCAGAGTTTTATCTGTACTGTGAAAAAGTTTATAAAACTTGCAATACTTTTTACAAGATACGTATTATCTATTCACTGTATACACATAACATGCTCCCTCAATTTCATCATTGACCTAGTCATAATAACACTCTAGTTCTTCTAGGATATCAAAAAGTCAAAGCTTTTTAAAAACGAATTTCAGATTTTCTCAATAGTTAAAAGTTTATCTGATGTTTCTGAAAATATATGTAGGATGAGATATAAGAAAGGGCATGCACTTTCCCTAAGCCTAATTTTGATGTCTTAAAAAAATACACATTCATTATATAACATTATTTAGGCTGAAAAGAAATGTAAACGAATCTTTAATCCATCAGTCTGCACTATGAACACCTAAGGCACTCAAGAACTTAAGATTTTGTGCTTCCTTTGTTATGAAGCTAAATATTACGAAATATAAAATCTGACCCAAATCTTGACTTCTCCTTAATGTGGAATTTGAAAAAAGAAACTAAATCAATGTTTTATTTGCCATCATTCTAAGGAACAATGCTTGCATCAGCAAACCTCTGGTCACTGGAGATAAGAGTAAGTTCACCTCATTCCTTCTATTATCAATATATTCGTATCTGCTGGGTTCCAAGTTTCCCAGTTTATAAATAATGTCCATGTTGTTGATTATAGCTGACACACCACCCAAAATAGTGTCTGGCCCACAGTGCCTCCTTAATAGATATCTGTGGAATGACTGCATTCAGTCTAACATAACTCATCATTACATAGATTTTTGCATGTAATTCTTCACTCTTATAAATTACCATTTTTCAGGGCCAGCATTCAGTGCCCTTAGAACTGAATTCCTTAAGAAAAGCAAAGAAGTGTTTCTGGTCAAATTATTATTTCAGCACACACACAAATGAAGAGCTTAAAGAGAATTTAGTTAGCGGGGTGTGATGGCAATCAGAGTTGAGTAGGGAATGACAGATTAAAGCACACAGAATACTATATTTCTAGGTACTTTTCCCTGATGAGTCAGCAATCCTACACCATCATACACCACACTGACTTCGCCACAGTTGGAGTGGACAGGCCAGTATGTTTCTTGGCTCAAACACGGTGAAAGCAAAGGCAAAAAAAAAAAAAAAAAAAAAAGTGAGGGAAATGTCTATTTCATCTTTTGGTGAATAGCTTCAGCCCATGATCACTGCATATTGTACAACTGAGGGTGCTCCGAAAGAGCCATGCATGGGAATAATTTTTGAAGTTCAAGGGCTTGACGAATAACCTTGGAACTAGAGAAAAATAAACGGCAAATATCAGAGCCTTTTAGGAGTGGTGATCATTCTGGACTTCACTGTGGCTAGGAAGAAATGACCAAGTTTCCTGACCGGTGGTTGGAAGAACATAAGCCCAGGAATATTTCTCAGCCTCAGGATATTTGAATAAGATGAAATCAAAACTATCAATGCAATATAAAGAGTGTAATCCCATATATAATTATCTATTTGCAGTTAGCACTTCCCTGACTATAATGGCATCCCTGTGCTAACATGTATGACCTCATTAAAACGACTATATTTGGCTACTTTTTAAATTTTAAATTGAACCATTACAAATGACTTAGTTGACTCAATTCAAGCAAAGAGTAGTTTGAAGGACTTAATCTCAAACTCAGCAACTGAGAGCACACTAATCTGCACGCTTAATCATTGCTAGGTTCACTCACAGCAAAAACAATTCTCATAACTTTTGCTATATGAGTTGAAAGGTACCCAGTGTTACTTACAAGTGCAGGAATTACAAATTTCTTTGCTTTTAATGAACTAATTCTGTCCCTGAGTCCCCACTGCCAGTGCTAATTGAAGAAAAATGTAAAGTCTAGTTAAAATTAGCTGTGCTCTCTAGCATAACGTATCTTAACTAATCTGTAATGTTGAGTCTCTCTCAAGCATATTTCTTACTGCTGGAAGGGTCGCTTTTCCCTCTCTCCATTGCCAAGATGATTCCTAAGCAGAGAAGGAGCCCTCGATGTGTTTGTGACAGTGGGAAGGAGCAGAACTTGTGGTGTGTGTGCTCTTCTCTTGATGGTGCTATCCACTACAGTAAACACTAGTCACTAGGCACATATGGCTGTTGAGCACTTGAAATGTGGTTAGACCAAATTAAGATGTGCAGGCAATGTAATATATTCACTGGATTTCCAAGACTCAGTATAAAGATTATTAGTATTTTTATATTGATTACAGGTTGCAGTGAAAATATTTTGCATTATGGGGTTAAATAAAATATGTTAAGGATTTAAAAAATATTTTTTTGCTTTTGCTTTTTAAATGTGACTACTAGACAATTTTAAATTACAGTTATACAGGCCAGTGCTGTGGCATAGCAGGTAAAGCCACTGCCTCCAGTGACGGCATCCCATATGGGTGTCGGTTTGAGTCCCTGTTGCTCCACTTCCGATCCAGCTTTCTGCTATAGCCTGGGAAAGCAGTGGAAGATGGCCCAAGTCCTTGGGCCCCTGCACCCACATGGGAGACCTGGAGGAAGCTCCTGACTCCTGGCTTCAGATCGGTACAGCTCTGGCTGTTGCAGCCAACTGGGGAGTGAACCAGCAGATGACAGACCTCTCTCTCTTTCTGCCTCTCCTCTCTGTATAACTCTGACTTTCAAATAAATAACTAAATCTTTCTTTAAAATGATGCTGTTAATTTTTTAAAAAATTGAAGTTGTAGCTTGCATTGCATTTCTACTAGACAGCACTTCTCTGAGTCTTCTGTCTTCAGTGTAGCTCAGTTTTTTCCTCAGTGGTAGCCACTGGCATCTGCTAAGAAGTGTCTGGGCCTGCAAGGTAACCACTGCAGATGACCACTAGCCCTACCAGGGTTTCCAGTCCCAAGTGTCCCACCCACTCCAGCTCTCACTTAACCACCCGAGCCACTTTGATCTGCTCATCCTTGCAGCCTACCTGCTTCCAGTACACGAAAGTCATAGACTGTGGACAAAATTCCAGGACCATCTATCTGGAATCCTCCCTCTGCATCTGTTCACCTTCCATTCCAAAGCGGTGGGGCTCCAGCAGGGAAGCACAGTGCAAGCCTGGATGTTCTCAGATTCCCCCTCAAGCTCTCTGGGTTTGCCGTCTTCTTGCCACATGCCTGGTTTGCCCAAGGAGCAGAAAAACTCATCAAATCCCTCAGCAGCAGTTCCACGAATGTTGGTCTTCTCTCTGTTTTTGTCTCCCATCTCAATCTCTCAGCCCTTCTCCCATCATATAAAATTTCCCCTTCCTCTTCCTGGCTGATGGGTCATTCCCATCCATCATGTTCTCCATGCCATTTATACTGTGGATTGTGGTGAAAAATCTACAAAATGAGTGCATGAGATCCGGCTGTTAATAGTCAAAGAGAGCTTTTAGAATATTAAGCCACTGAGCTCTACTGGAGAAGGTCATATCATCATTCATATTGGTGATATAATGCTGGATTTTCAGTTATATTTGGACTATAAGTATTTCCTGAAATCTTATGATCCCCTATATAGCAATTGCTTCTATAAAATAATAAACTATTCCATCCTTTATTTTATGCTAAAATTATCTGTTGCTATATAATTTCTGTTTAATTATACATAGTAATTTGTTAAAAGATTTATTTATTTGAAAGGCAGAGCATCAAGGGAAGAGGGAAAGAAAGAGCGAGAGCAGGGGAGAGGGTGGGAGAGGGAGAGAGGGGGGGAGAGAGAGAGAGAGAGAGAGAGGGAAAGAGAGAGAGAGAGAAACATATCTTCTATCTGCTGGTTTGCTCCCCAGAAGACCGCAACAATCAGGGCTGGGCCAGGCCAAAACCAGGACATAGGGAATCTACTAAGTCTCCAACATGGTTGATAGTGGCTTACATACTTGGGCCATCCTTCTTCCACTGCCCTTCCAGGTGCATGGGCAGGAAGTTGGATGGAAAGTGGAGCTTCTAGGACTCTAACCAGAACTTTGGTATGGGATGCCATGGTTGCAAGCAGCAATTTAACCTGCTGCACCACAATGCCAACCTGACACACATATTAATTGAAAAAAACTGAAGCAGTACAAAAAATTCCAAATAAAAAAATAACCAAAATACAAACACCTAATGATAATTGCTACGAACACTTTTGTGAGTATCTTTCCAGATACTATTCCAGGTTCTATGCTGGTAATCAATTTTAAATAAATGTTACCATTCTATAGCTGCTGTTATTCACTGATAGACTCCAGTGGACACATTTTTATATGAATTAATTCCTATATTAACTTTTGTGGCCAAGCAGTTTTCCACAGTAGGGTTCTGTCCTACTTTTTTCATCTACTCCTATGTTAAAGGACTGCAGAGCAGGAGGTAAAATAGAAACAGAATAAATTTTCTGAAATTTATTTAATTTCTTGGCTGTTCAGTTATATTTCTTTGGTAACTAATAAAGTTGAATATATTTTCATATTTATTTGCCAATCATATTTATGTATTCTTCACCTATTCAGATTACTGTTTTCTACTGGTTTAATGCATTTGTTCATGTGTACACTATCAGTATTAAACTTTTGAGAGATAGTGATTTTTTCATCATTTTTTATTTTCCATTCAGCTTGCTTATACTATTCTTGACAATAAGAATGTTTTCAAATGTAACGCAATTTCTTGTGTGTGCCAATTTCTGAACAATAAAATATAAACATGTGGGGCCAGCATTGTGGTGTAATGGGTAAAGCCGCTGTCTGCAGTGCCAGCATCCCATAAGGGCACTGGTTGGAGTCCCAGCTGATATGCCCAGAATTCCACTAAAGTCTCCATCATGGGTGGCAGGAACCCAAGTACTTGTGCCATCTTCCTCTGCACATTAGCAGAAAACTGGATCAGAAGTGGAGCAGCCAGGCTCAAACCCATGTTCATACAGGATGCTGATACTGTAGGCAGTAGTCCCTCTTTACATTTAAACCATTAATTTATTTTAGAGTTTGTGGGGGTTTAAAAGTAAGGATTTAACTTTTCTCTAAACCATGATCCAATTGTAAAAATGTCATTTGATGAATAAGCCATCTCTTGTTTTGAATGCAACTTTACCTCCTGGTAAATGCCCAGATACAAGATGTTTGCCAAAAGTTCATAGAAAATATGTCTTACGGAAAAATACATACATGTATTTCAAAAAGTTTTGCACCAAAATAAATTTGTCTTGATTGCATTCTCCATTAACTTTTTGAAGTATCCTTGTATATTTGGTTCTATTTTTAGATCCACAAGATTTTTCTATAAATCTGCCCTTTTCTGAGCCACTAACATACTTTTTTTTCTATTTTAAAGATTTTATTTATTTATTTCAGAAGTAGAATTAAAGACAGAGTGAGAGAGAGAGAGAGAAGTCTTCTATCTGCTGGTTCACTCCCCAAATGGCCACAGCTGAAGCGAAGTGAAGCCAGGATCTTCTTCCAGGTCTCCCACATGGGTGCAGGGGCCCAAGCACTTGCGCCATCCTCTACTGCCTTCCCATGCCACAGCAGAGAGCTGGATTGGAAGAGGAACAACCAGGACTCGAATTGGCACCCACTTGGGATGCTGGTGCCACAGGGCGAGGATTAAACTACTGTGCCACAGCACTGGCCCCTGACATACTGCTTTTAAAACTGATGGCTTGGGCTGGTGCTGTGGCTCACTCGGCTAATCCTCCGCCTGCGGCCCTGGCACATCAGGTTCTAGTCCCGGTTGGGGTGTCAGTTCTGTCCTGGTTGCTCCTCTTCCAGTCCAGCTCTCTGCTGTGGCCCAGGAGTGCAGTGGAGGATGGCCCAAGTGCTTGGGCCCTGCACTCGTGTGGGAGACCAGGAGGAAGCACCTGGCTCCTGGCTTTGGATTGGTGCAGCGCCGGCCATAGCTGCCATTGTGGGGGTGAACCAACGGAAAAGGAAGACCTTTCTCTCTGGCTCTCTCTCACTGTCTAACTCTGCCTGTCAAAAACAAAAACGAAAACAAAAAACCTGATGGCTTAGCCACACATTTTAATGTATTGTTATGCTGTGGGTTGTCTCCCGCAGAGGTTAAACACACTAGTATTGTGTGGCAATAAGAATAGAATTTATTTAACAGGGAATAAACACCAATTATTAGTGTGTGGGAGGCTACTCCACACAGAGGAATACCCCTGTACCCACATGGGAGACTAGGAGGAGGCACCTGGCTCCTGGCTTCGGATGGATGTAACTCCTGCCGTTGTGGCCACTGGGGAGTGAATCAATGGAAGGAAGACCTCTCTCTCTTTCTCTCTCTCTCACTGTCTGTAACTCTGTCAAATATAAATATATATATATATGTTATATATATATAGAAGGACCATGTTATTAAAGCACCGGTTTCTAGTCCTGGTTGCCCCTCTTCCAGTCCAGCTCTCAGCTGTGGCCCGGGAGTGCAGTGGAGGATGGCCCAAGTGCTTGGGCCCCTGCACCCACATGGGGAGACCAGGAAGAAGCACCTGGCTCCTGGCTTTGGATTGGCGCAGCACCGGCCGTAGTGGCCATTTGGGGAGTGAACCAATGGAAAAAAGACCTTTCTCTCTCTCTCACTGTCTATAACTCTGTCAAGACAAGAAAGAAAGAAAGAAAGAAAGAAAGAAAGAAAGAAAGAAAGAAAGAAAGAAAGAAAGAAAGAAAGAAAGAAAGAGAAAGAAAGAAAGGAAGGAAGGAAGGAAGGAAGGAAGGAAGGAAGGAAGGAAGGAAGGAAGGAAGGAAGGAAGGAAGGAGGACCCAAAGAACAACTTCTTGCAGAGTTTTACATTTAGGATTACTTTGTTCTTAAGAACCATTCTTCTCATGGGCTCCCTCTTAGTCTGTCAGCTTATTCTCCATTCCCTTTGTGTGTGTGTGTGTGTGTGTGTGTGTGTGTGTGTGTATGTGTGTGTGTGTGTTTTGACAGGCAGAGTGGACAAGTGAGAGAGAGAGAAACAGAGAGAAAGGTCTTCCTTTGCAGTTGCTTCACCCTCCAATGGCCGGAGGCTGGTGCGCTGTGGCCGGCGCACAGCGCTGATCCGATGGCAGGAGCCAGGTGCTTCTCCTGGTCTCCCATGGGGGTGCAGGGCCCAAGTACTTGGACCATCCTCCACTGCACTCCCTGGCCACAGCAGAGAGCTGGCCTGGAAGAGGGGCAACCGGGACAGAATCCGGCGCCCCGACCGGGGCTAGAACCCCGTGTGCCGGCGCCGCAAGGCAGAGGATTAGCCTAGTGAGCCGCGGCGCCGGCCTCCATTCCCTTTGAAAGATTCACTTTCTCTTACCACAGAACATAGATCCTTCCTCAGGGTTCTCAGGTTCTTTTTGTACCCTGCACACTATCTAGGAAATTCTCATGTGCATCAGTAATTTAAAATGCTGATGACTTACATGTGTGTGCCTCTAGCCAAGGTCTCCATCTCTACTTCTAAACTCACATAGCCGATTGCCTACTGGATGTTTTTCATTTGCTTGTCTTACAAGCATTTTAAATAATCCTGGCCGGCGCCGCGGCTCAACAGGCTAATCCTCCGCCTTGCGGCGCCGGCACACCGGGTTCTAGTCCCGGTCGGGGCGCCAGATTCTGTCCTGGTTGCCCCTCTTCCAGGCCAGCTCTCTGCTGTGGCCAGGGAGTGCAGTGGAGGATGGCCCAAGTGCTTGGGCCCTGCACCCCATGGGAGACCAGGATAAGCACCTGGCTCCTGCCATCGGATCAGCGTGGTGTGCCCGCCGCGGTGGCCGTTGGAGGGTGAACCAACTGCAAAGGAAGACCTTTCTCTCTGTCTCTCTCTCACTGTCCACTCTGTCTGTCAAAAAAAAGCTAAAAATAATCCTAACTGAATTATTTGTTTTTCCTATAAGCTGCTTCTTCTCTTGCAGTTTCTCTATCTCAGTAGATGGCAGGGTTATACACCTAGCTGTCCATTTTTTATCTCTCTCTCTCTCTCTGTCTCTCTCCAATTACATGTAATCAACTATTAAACCCTATCCTTTCAACTTCAATCATCTTACCAATTTTGCTTCTTCATCCTCACTGTAACTTTTTCAAGCCATGGTATTTTTCTCTTCTAAAATATTGCAACAGTGGCCAGCATTGAGGTGCAGCCAGTTAAGCTGCTGCCTGCAGCACCAGCATCCCATATGAGCACCAGTTAGAGTCCAGCTGCTAATGTACTTGGGAAAGTAATCAAAGATGATCCAAGTCCTTGGGTCCCTGTCACCCATGTGGGAGACCTGGGTGGAGTTACAGCCTGGCCTAGTTTCAGCCTGGCCCAGCGCTGCTCATAGCAGCCTCTTGGGGAGAAAACTAGCAGATGGACAGTCTCTCTCTGTAACTCTCATAAAAATCTTAAAAAAATAAAATATTGCAACAGCCTCCAAACTGTTCCATCTTCATTCTACTTTATTAGTAATCAAATAAAATCTGAAATAATCATGTTTCTAGTGAGAAACACAGATGAAAGAAACAATGAAATAAAATTTTAGCATATTGGATTCCCTTTCTATAACTTACAATACAAGTCACCACACCTGGTGGTATGAAATATTAGAAATTTATTCTTTTATAGAGTCCAAAATCAAGATATTGGCAGTACCATATTCACTCTAGACTTTGGGGATAGTTCAATTCTTACTGGTTTCATCTTCTGGAAAAATTTATCATACCACTCCAAATCACCTTCTTCACATTACCTTCTCCCTTTTATACATGAGATTCTATTTAGGAACCTCTGGAACAACTCAGGATAAACTCTTCTGTCAATATCTTTAACTTAATCACATATTTTGCTATGTTAGGCACCACTCACTGTTTTCCCCTGAAAGGCAATAGTCACAGATTCCAGGAAATGGAATATAGACATATCTTTTGGGGGGCACCTCTATTCAAGTCATTATACTTATCAAATTAGTAAGGCTTTAAATCAAATGAATATTCAGTGTATGCAAGACAACCACAAAGCACACACACACACAGCTGAGAAGGACATAAAGTGGTACAATTCTATTCAATGCAATATGGCAGCAGGAATCAAGACCATTAAAAGCATTCATATTCTTGTCTAATAATCCCTCATGTAGAAATCATAGACATATGTTTCAATATGAACAATCAGAAGATTCCAATTTATATATACATAAAATTTTCATAGCTTTGGAGAAAAGACATGGAAAAATACATCAAAATATCCCTAGTAGTTGCCTTTGCATGATAACATTATGGACACTTTTTATTATAGTTGATGATATTTGCATATTTTATAATGAGCATGCATTGCTTTAATAATCATGTTTTACTTTCAAGTTTAATCATATGAAATGTGAATTGGAGATTGTTCACAAGGAAAAAATAAATGACTAGTCATAGAAGTTCCTCAATTATTTTCCAAAATATTCACAGTCTATATGGCTTTATCTCCAGATCCAAAGCAAGATAAAATCCCGATAAAATAGATGATGAAAGCCAAAGTTCTGGGGGTTCCCAGGATTCAGGCCTCTCTAAAGAAGATTAAAATTAGAGCAAGACAAGCTTCTGTGCTATGATCTACAAGGACCAGCATGTTATGAGGATAAAGCGTTCTTAAGAAGTCATCTTAGGTCAGCACCGCGGCTCAGTAGGCTAATCCTCCACCTTGCGGCGCCAGCACACGGGGTTCTAGTCCCGATCGGGGCGCCGGATTCTGTCCCGGTTGCCCCTCTTCCAGGCCAGCTCTCTGCTGTGGCCAGGGAGTGCAGTGGAGGATGGCCCAAGTCCTTGGGCCCTCCACCCCATGGGAGACCAGGAGAAGCACCTGGCTCCTGCCATCGCATCAGTGCGGTGCGCCGGCCGCAGCGCACCAGCCGCGGCGGCCATTGGAGGGTGAAGCAACTGCAAAGGAAGACCTTTCTCTCTGTTTCTCTCTCTCTCACTGTCCACTCTGCCTGTCAAAAAAAAAAAAAAAAAAAAAAAAAAAAAAAAAAAAAAGGAAGTCATCTTGGTCACATTTTTTTTATTACCTAAAGGCAAGCTGCACTGTAGAGAAACAGGCATTCTAGAAGGAGGAATCCAGTATTTCTGTTGGGTTTTCATGTTCTTAAATATATCAATTATATTTGACAATGTTCTGCAGGTTAAGTGACTGAAGGAGAGAGTCCATGAATTCCCTCTTGGGAACAATTTAAGAAACAAAGGGGAAACTGTGTCTTTGATTCTCTATTAAAATTTGTTACATAAAGCTCAAAATTATTTTATGATTCTATTTAAGCAGATTCCTGTATTAACTTTGCCTTATGATATTAGTAATGAAATAATTGTAAAGCACAAAGCTATCTCTATTAAAACTGCCATGAAAAATATTCAAATTCCTCCCACAAAAAGAAGTTTCCTAATGTGCCAGATACAAGTAGAAGTAATGTGTTTAACCCTCATCATCACCTTAAAAAATCATTAGCTCAACAAGACAAATGCCTTTTATGGAAGGCCAGCATATAAGGTTCGACATAACCTGAAGACACCAATTAGCCTTAAAATATAGTTACAGAGAATTTAGTTAGTGTGTGCTTACTTAGTCATTATTAACTTCGTCTCTTCAATGCATTACTCAATAAAATCACCAAGAAGCAAATATCTTGCAGATCCTGTCTCAGGAAGCCTTAGAAGAACTGATGGCTTTCCCATTCAGGACACACAAAACATCTTAAGGATTAAGACAATTGTGGTCAAAAGACTCTTCTCTTCCATTATGTAAAAAGATCCTCAAAGCCTTTAACCTCAAGAGATTATGCAGAAAATGTGCATACAGTTTCCCTAGAGGAAATTCAGTTTGGGTGACTAACTCCATGAGAAGGTGAAGCACAAAGAAAGGGAAGAGAATAACTGAGGAAGACTTGATTAAAGTTGGACAGTTATGCTGAGAATTGAGATCTAGTCAGGTGCATTTATCATCCTCAGGACTGTAGTTATAGTTCCAAAAGTCATCTTTCCAGGGAAATGACCATGCAATAAACATGGTACTTACATAGAGTACATAGCAAACAATCTATTACTTGATGGACTTGGTAAGGATATTTGGGTGTACTTATAACCTATGAAGGGAATTATTTAAATGGAGATTGGGATTTTAAAATAAATGACAAAAATACATACACATTTCAAATATACATAAGTATGTGAATATATACACTCATAAATGTGTGCAAGGACTGTGTCTTTCCCATTCTTCAATTGAAAAATCAAAAGAAGACAGAGGTAAACCTGAGAAAGCTTAGCTTCAAGAGATTGATGAGAAATTAAGAAAGGCCCTACCTGGGAAAGCAGTGGAAGATGGCCCAAGTCCTTGGAGCCCTGCACTCATGTGGGAGACTGGGAAGAAGCACCTGACTCCTGGCTTTGGATTGGTGCAGCTCCAGCCATTGCAGCTATTGGGGGAGTGAACCAATGGAAAGAAGAACTTTCTCTGTCTTTCCCTCTCACTGTCTGTAACTCTTCCTCTCAAATAAATAATAAATAAATCTTAAAAAGAAAAAAGAAAGGCACTAAGACAATACTTATATACATAGAAAGAAAGTATAAAGTCTAGACAACCATTAAAAATGATTATATAGACATATATTTGTTGGCTCTGACATATTTCTTCTTATTAAAAAGTAATAGAACACCCTGTCTGATGTGTTCCTATTTATGTGAAAGTGTTTATACATGTATAAAATGTTTCTGTTGTTCGTTGAACACCCAATAAGTATTTTGTTAAAAGAACAGGGATCATCTCAAAGTAGTTAAACCTGGAATGAATTTTGCTTCTTCCTTTTCCTTTTCTCTATTGTTTTATTTATTTTTTAAATAAAGATTTTGACAAGTAGGACAAAGATTTGCTTTTTTCAAAAAGGAGAAAACACAAAGAAATAACATCACATTATTTATATAGCATGTGGTTCAGTAATGCAATCGTTTTGAAACAATATTCGTCATTCAATTTGGATTTCACTCAACTTCATTGCACTGTTCCAGGTTCTGTCTTTTTCACAAGCCAAGTTTCAGAGAAGGAAGAATTTAGATAAGGACAAGTCATGATGACAACAGTGCATAAATGAACTCCCAAAAAGTTAGGAAGAAAAAAAGATTCCATATTTCTGTGTTTTAGTTCAAGGTTTTCCCACTTTTCTGCTGAGCACACTCACAGTAAAGAAGATATCCATAAGGTCATTTCAACCTCCAAAGTTCTCTAAAATCTTATGTTTGCTCTAGACAATTATGAAATTTTGCATTGTATTTCTTTTTTAAAAATATCTTATTTATTTATTTGAGAAGTAGAGTTACAGACAGTGAGAGGAAGAGACAGAGAGAAAGGTCTTCCTTCAGCTGTTTTACTCCCCAAATGACTACAATGAACAGAGCTGTGTGGATCCAAAGCCAGGAGCTTCTTAGGGGTCTCCCATGTAAGTGCAGGGGTCCAAGCACCTGGGCCATCTTCTGGTGCTTTCCCAGGCCATAGCAGAGAGCTGGATCAGAAGAGGACTAGAAGTGGTGCCCATATGGGCTGCCGGCACCGCAGGTGGAGGCTTAGCCTACTACGTCACAATGCTGGCCCCAATTGCATTGTATTTCATAATATCTTTTGAATTTCTAATACAAAATAAGGTTTAAAACTACTTAATTTGGAGTAAAACTGATGCTCCTATATAGAGTAAGCTTGACTTTTTTTTTTAATGGCTTTTGAATGCTTGGTAGGCTGAGAGGATTGGGTGCCCATTCCTCTAGAGAAGCAATTGCAGTCTTGCAAATGCAGCGTGTAAGAGCCGCACTGCCAACAGAACCGCTGCTCTTGTGAAATAAGGCTCCAACTTTGCCTAGGGCTGCCCAGCACCTGATGGGAATCACTGAACATGGACGGGAAACACATGATGAGTTAGGCATCGAAGTCATTCGCTTTTATTTACTGTTACTTTAAGAAATAGTGTTCATTTTACCCGTTCTTTTTAACCTACAAGTCCTAAAAATTTAAATAGTTTTTCAAAAATGTAAAACAGTAGGTAAGCAAAACAAAGTCACTAAGTACTCGTTGAGTACTTTGAATTTGACACATCAAAAAAAAAAATATAAAGCTGAGACCAAGTTTTTATTTCAAAGGACTTTATATGTGTGATGATGATCTTCTTGTCATTCTGTCAATATTGACAGCTTCACTGCAGATTTTGTGGTAACATTTAAAACATTAACAGACACTCAGCAGTAAATGAGTAAGCCCCTGATATTCATAAATCACCTACCAAATAAAATTTAATTTTAAAACAAGGTATTTCCCCTTCCTTCTCCAGAACGACAAAACTTAGAGTTTGTCTCTATCCTCCAGAAAATAATATTATCCTTTCCAGTACACTTTTTTTGCTCTTAAGAAACATATTTTCACAATCCTGAAAATTAAACAAAAAGAATAATTTTAATAAAGACGTCGGACATTCAAAATCTATCCATAACTGATCATTCTTCTTATTTCAAAAGGAAAAAGTAATGACCCTGTATATCTCATGAAGAGGGAGGCGAGGAGCAATAAAGATACCAGCTGATGAACATTAAATTAAAACCACGTGGAAACTTGGCAGGAGGCTCTGGAATACAAAAGCAGAATTTAGAAATTACTCTTTCTGAATTTTGGTAACTGAGCAATCAAGAAAAATAAGTTCCATGTCGTTGTAAACCTGTGCAGTTCAAAAACTCTAAAATAATATTGGCTTTTGAAGGAAGGAGAGTACAAGCTAGAGCTGCCAGTTTGGGGCAGGTTTTCAGGGCTAAATGGAACCTTTAATGGCTTCTTTTTTCTTTTGCAATTATTCATTTCTTGGGTTCAGTGAAACGTGTTGAATCCCAAAGAATGATCTTGTTTTTTTTTTTTTCCTAAAAATAATACAGTCCTACAAAATAAAAGAGAAAAAATTTAATCTACTTCTAGCTAAAAGAGCATTTGTAAAAGAACTACAAGTTTTTTTACATTCAAAAGTTACTCAATGTAGTAAATTACTGTATCCTATTTTGGCACCATATTTAAATTGTCGGAGCCTGAAAAAGTAAGTGCCAATGCTTAATTCAAAGAGATATTTATCACATTCTCTAAACTGATGGGAAGAATACACAGACACAATAGGGATTACAAGTCTCTTTGATGAAGTCTCCGTGATTGGAACCTGTTTTTTCCTCTTTCATGGAACAAGAGATAATTGCTCTGAAATAAATATTTCCCTTTTTGAAAAATGATTCAAACAAGAGATAATTGGACAAAATAACGTACTGCGTACATAGTTAAGGTAGAAAATAATAAATAAATACAAACACACACCGAACACTAAGATTACATCTCTGCTTTCTATTTTCAAAAGAGAAAAGGTAATGAGCAGACAGCCACTTGTAATTTACAAGCTGAAGTCTTCCTTTGACAACCCACAGATCAATTAAATCCTCTTCAAATTAGTTTTGATGTGTTAATGTGGGAGTCCCCCACCTCCTGAGGTTTCCAGGCACTGTTACTAGATTTTTACATTGGCTTTCCATTGAATTGTTTCTAGTGTTTTGTTGCATGTTAATACAAGGTCATTTGAAACTATGTAAATACAGGGAACAGTAACTCTAAAGCAGATTATTCTTCAGTTGGCTTTGTTTTTTCACACTGTCTTCTGCCTTAGACTAGCTAATAAAAGCTAGAAAAGACTTGGATCTTGTTGAGCTTTTCTATAGCTGTGTTTGCAATCTTCAGCAAAACTTAGATTATCAAAATGTAGCAGGTGACCACATTCCAATTACCACAACTTGTTCAAAACCACCGATTATTAACCTTAATCTGTCACACACAAACATTTACCTCTAACATAGTAACTAACAGATGAAGAAAGAATATTTTAAATTTATGACTGGGTACTTCTTTTCACATATGATGGAATCCAAAACAATCCCTCAGTTTTATCTGACAGGGAATTACTGTCACGTTTGCCTCCCCAATGCTTCCTGTTGGGGGTGAGCGGTCTATTCTTCAGCATGACAAAGTCTGATTTCTGAATGGCTGGTGGTGTCAAAGGGCCATTCGTATGCTAAGCCTTTTAGTGGCATGGGATAGCTCCATCCTGCTTCCCTCAATTGTTGCAATTGGGCCACGTGACGAACTGATGATTTCAAGGCAAGCTTTGGAATCTTGATGTCTTCCAGAAATTAATATTCCTTCTGGTAAGATAATCTATTGACTCCTCTAGCTCAATTTTTAAATGTATGAAAAGAGGCACAGCCTTAATGAAACTTCTGAACCTTGAGAAAAGAGAAGCCTCTTCAAACAAAATTGCTAGCTTCTCTCATAATTAGGCTTTAAGACTTTAAAAACAAGTTTAATCTGTTGGGAGAACCTGTTGATAGCTTTCATCATGCTCTTCATAAATTTTAAAAATTCTACAAAAAATGGTGAGAATTAGACTGACAGCAATTTTTCAAAACTAAATCAACCATGCAAAAATTTTGAGTACTTTTTTATATAATTAACTCTTTTATCACCCAGTACTAAGTTTTTTTCCTTTCTTGAAATACTATTTTTGTGTTTATTATCCAGCATCCACAGTACATTAGAATAAACACAAAACAATCATTTGAAAACAGATTGGCTGTTTTTTTTATTAGATGAGTATACTGGTTGATTCCTTATGTTTTATAATTATTCACATTTAATCTGAAAATCATTGTTTGTTTAAATAGCACATTCAGCTCCAAAGATTTGAAAGAGAATACATTTTAGGCTGTGATTCCAAAGGAGCAGATTACAAGGCAAAATTGATCAGTTTCTTGGCCTTCAGAAATGAGATCCACATAGAGTGTGTTAATTTGCTTGTGTGTGCATGGGGGTGGGGATATCCCAAGAGTATTAAACCACATACATATTCAAAGGCAGAGAGAAAACAGTTTGCCAAGTCCAGCGCCTAGTGTTTTCTAGATTACTGATATTTATATTAGACTCAAATTTGCTTTTATTTCTAGTTGGTGAACAGCTAAGAGCTGAGCAGGTCTTGCCATTTCTGTGACATAGGACATCAGGGACTGACTGGCTTTTTAGAAAACCTAATCCCACAGCTAGTACACCCACCTTTGCTCCCTTCCAGTTTGGTATAATTATTTGACTGAGTTTCAGCTAATTATGTCAAGGCAGCGAGGTAGATATTAGCCTATGTGTGTAAGGAGGGGCTGAAAAAAATGAGAAGTTTTAAAGAAAATAAATGCATGTGCAATGGAATGAGGAAACAAGTGTTTAAAGCAGAACCCAGCTTCTTGTCGGGCTCTCCTGGCCCAAGATGTTCTTGCTTATCCTTTATCAAAGAGTTCACCGACTTGAGGGAGCGATACAGCAGGTCCAACAAGGTTATAATCACCGGCATGAAGGAGTCGTTTGCTTCTCCAATAGATAAGAACGCTGATGCCCAGTATTGTCCGGAGGGGTTTGTTTAGAGCGATTCCACATCCAAAAATCTCACACCCAGACTTTTCCCAGAAGAGGGAGGAGGGGAGGAGAAACGGGGGCCCATAAGCCTGTCCATAAAAACCCCAGTCTGAATGCAGACAGGGCTCCAAGTCCTTTACTGAGACACCTGCCTGGGCTATCCGATGTAGGGATTTCTATCTCTTCACTTTTTCCAAAACAGTGTGCTAAAATCGCCTGCTCATTCATCAGCCACATTCTTAGTCGATACAAGTTGTGTGTGTGTTGGGGGATCGAATTAGCGGTAACATCTTGGTGCGGGCTGCGCCAACACTGAGTCTGAGGAGGCGATCCCTGTTAGCCATCACAAAGCACACCGAACACTGGAGCAAATGGAAGGGTTTATTGGGAAAAACGCAGCAGACCGGAGGGGTGGGGTGGCGAAGGGAGGAGGAAAAAAGGGGAGACTGTGAGAGAGAGAGAGAGAGAGAGAGAGAGAGGAGAGGAGCTAGTGAGGAGAGAAGAGAGGGGGAGAGGAGAGCAGAGGACAGGAGCCAAGAGAACAGGAGAGAAGAGCCGAGAGCCACGTGTTCAGGAACAGGCCCTTTTAAAACTTTGCCCGAGGGCGGGCAGGGAAGCAGGAGCGGCGAATCCCATTAGGATGGGGGTGGAGCTTGTTGACTACAGCGGTTGGGCCATGTGGCCACCTGGCTTTCAGCAATGGGGGTGGGGGGAGCCAGGGCATAGGATGTAAATCAGGGTGTAGATCGGCCAGAACAATCCCTCTCAGCTATTTTTCCCCTTTCCTGGCATCTCTGATTTCCTTTCAGGACAAGACTCTGGATGCGCATGGCGGGGGGAAATTGGAAAGAGGACTGAACGGCTCAGGCCAAGCGACTCCTCCGTGACACTTGAAAATCTTCCGGGGGAACCCAGCTGCCGATTGCCCGTCGAGGATGCGGAGGCTAAGAGCGAATTCCCCTTTTCCTGTCACTTCTGCCCAAGCGTCTCTCCTCGGTGGAGGGAAGGTGAAACCCTGAAGTCCCGCTTGAGCACGATCCCCTCGGAGCGGCCTTCGGAATGCTGCTGGTCTCTCTCTGTGCCTCCTCTCTACCACTTTGGGGGTTTTCCCAGGCGAGTCTTGGAAACGGGGTCCCCCTGTCCAGCTCGCAGCTCTTGCTGTGGCTTCTGTTAAATGCCTGCCTTGTAGCAGCATGTTCCATTCCGGTTTTTCCTTTTCCTGGATGGGGAGGAATTCATTGTAGACAAGTCGTTTCCACGGCCCACCTTGAGAGGTGGCTAGCTGGGAAGACATGTGTCATCATCTCCCGCTGCCCTAGCACCTCCTCTGATTGTCTGGCGGCTTAAGTGGCGGGGGTGAGTTCTTGCCACCTCTCTAAAATGTGGATGTAAGTGAACAAACTCCAGTGGGCAGCTCATCCGTGGCACATCTCCTCTGGCCCACTGTCACTTTTGACAACTGTTTTGCAGCTGCCTGAACACTTGTTTGTCTCAGAGACAGTCTCAATCAGTTGACTGTTGACCAGGTGTTGTTGGTCTGTTGTGTTTATTGGGGGGAAAAAAACACCCAGGCTCAAAATCAACTTAAAATCTAAAGTGACATCTTTGGTAAATAACAATCTCATGCATAAAAATGCCAGAGTAATGTCTCATGCTAATTTGGTTCAGCTGTAACTGGACACTGGCTTTAAAGGGATTTCTCCCTTTAGGATCCAGGAAGATCACTGCCTTGAGAAATTGCTAAGTAACTTGCCAAACTTGTTTTGTAATTGGATTCAACAGGTCTAGCCAAAATCACAATGCATGGTCAGAGATCCATCTTTATAATCTCTAGGATGTATTTTGCAAAATCATAATTTTTTAGTTTGAAACTATAAAAGAAAGTGTTTCACAACAGCACTGCTTAGTCTCATACTTCCTAAGATCAAATAAACAGCCACTTAATAGACCTCAGTCATGTCACAGTTTTCCAGCTAGAGCCGTTTTATTAAAAAAAGTAATATTCTGTATAAATATAACTTTTTAAAAAGATATATTTATTTATTTAAAAGGCAGAGTTACACAGAGAGTTAGAGGCATAGAGAGAAAGAGAGGTCTTCCATCCACTGGTTCACTCCCCAGACAACAGCAACAGCCAGAGCTATACCGATCTGAAGCCAGGAGCCAGGAGCTTCCTCCAGGCCTCCCACTTGGGTACAGGGGTCCAAGGACTTGGACCATCTTCCACTGCTTTCCCAGGCCACAGCAGAGAGCCGTTTCAGAAGTGGAGCAGCTGAGACTTGAACCAGCACCAGGGTGGAATGCCGGTACCGCAGGCGGCAGCTTTACCTGCTATGCCACAGCGCTGGCCCCTAAATATAACTTTGACCTTAAGAATAGTTCACATAAAGTATGATATACTATCTCAAAATCTTAAGTCATCTGAGTGTAATTGCTAAGTATAAATTGGATAAAGATAAATAAAATAAACGTCTTTAAATGCAAACTCAGGTACTCAGCATCTTATATTCTACAAAAAAAGACAGTTTGGGTTTGTTAACAAGTAGGTTTTCATGAATTGTCCGTATATGACAAAGTGGGCCCCAGAAACTCTTTCCTGGTTCTGATTCTATTAAATTGTTCCAAATTATGGGATGATTTCATGTGCTAACACTTATATTCGAGATTTTTGTTTCCCATTCTGGTAACCAACAAGAGACACAGACTTTGTATTCTACTGAGGTAATCTCTCATTTTCTCTATTGTCTTTCTTAAGTTCTGATTGCTTGGAAAGAGCTGAGTTTTAAGCGTTAAGGTTGTTTTGGATATGTACTTATTTTGAAATATTTGTGTGATCACTTCATAACTGAATACATCTGATCTATAACTGGTTGAATCACCCTGACTAAATGGATGGATATTATTTCACAATGTTGAAGAATCTTTTTGATCACATATGTTAAGCCCTCTTGGCATCTTTGACAGGCTTCATAAAAATCAAAGTTCTAAATTCTTAAGACTTTTATATTTCCAGTTGGGCCCTTGAAATGTCAAAGGAAATATCTCTCATTTTGTAGAGATAATAAGTAATTAGAGTACCTGGGTTATATTAAAGGTATAATTAAGAAGTGAAATGGTGTAGTGGGTTAATCCTCCGCCTGCAGCGCCGGCATCCCATATGGGTGCTGGTTCTAGTCCCAGCTGCTCCTCTTCCAATCCAGCTCTCTGCTATGGCCTAGGGAAGCAGTGGAAGATTGCCCAAGTCTTGGGCCCTGCTACCCATGTGGTAGACCTGGAAGAAGCTCCTGGCTTCAGATCGGCGCAGCTCCAGCCACTTCGGCCAACTGGGAAGTGAACCAGTGGATGGAAGACCTGTCTCTCTCTCTCTCTCTGCCTCTCCTTTTCTCTCTGTGTAATTCTGACTTTCAAATAAATAAATCTTTAAAGAAAAAAAAAGTGAAATGATCCTAAAGTTTAAGTTATGCTAATGTAAAAATCGTTATTCATGTGAATGTTCTAGAAACTAAATAAAATTTTATAAAGTTGTATAAAGTCCAGACAACAGGGCTGTGATTCACTATCTCTTTGTTCCATTACGTATTTAACAGTTATAAGTAATGGGTTGATATGCTGATGTCATGTGCTAATCCTTTTCATCAAGGTTTTTCTGTTTGTCTCACCAACTGAAATAAGAATTTCATGCATCTTAGGGGAATATCTCACATGTTTTTCTGTTGTCATTACTGGCTCTTGATTGCTTGGGAAAACAGAGTTTTAAAGGAGTTAGCATTATCTTCCTTTTTAAAAAACATGTTTGAGTGATTATGGTAACTTTGATTAGATTTGCTCCATAGCTTTGGCTAAAATACTCAGGTTAAATGGATTATTCTTTTTTTTTTTCTCCAGAAACCTTTCATTTCATAAACTTCCTACATTTCATAATTACAACTTTAGGAACATGGTGATTATTCCTGTTATACCCACCCTCCCACCCACTCTCTCATGCCTCTTCCTCCTCCCTCTCCTTTTCCCACTCTTATTTTTTACTAAGATCTATTTTCAATTAATGTTATACACATATGATTAACTATGTTAAGTAAAGAGTTCAATAAATAGTATGAAAAAAAACCTTGTTCCTCAACAGTCAAGACAATGGCTGTTCAAAGTCATTGCTTCACCAAGTGTCAATTTCACTTCTACAAATTGCCTTTTAGGTGCTCTATTAACTGTCACAGATCAGGGAGAATATATGGTATTTGTCCTTTTGCAGTGGCTTATTTCACTAAGTATGACGTTTTCCAGCCTCATCCATTTTGTTACAAACTACTGGATCTCAGTTTTTTGTTTGTTTGTTTGTTTTTACCGTTGTGTAGTGTTCTATGGTGTACATATCCCACAATTTCTTTATCCAGTCTTCAGCTGATGGGCATTTGGGTTGATTCTATGTCTTAGCTATTGTGAATTGAGCTGCAATAAACAAGGGGGTACATACAACTCTTTCATATGCTGATTTCATTTCCCTTGGGTAAATTCCCAGGAGTGGGATGGCTGGGTCACATGGTAGGTCTATATTCAGATTTCTGAGGTATCTCTGTACTGTCTTCCATAGTGGTTCCACCAGTTTACATTAAATGGATTCCTCTTGCAAGGGTCTAAGATCTTACTTTGATAGCTTTTTGAGTTAATTTACATTGTGTAAAATACATTGTTGGGTTGTAAAATGATACCAAATTTATGCTATACTTATATAAAGGTCTGATGTTTTATGTGCCAGAGGAAGTCACTGACTAAAAAGAGGGGAGAAAAAGGCCAAAGAAACAGCCAGGAAATGCCAGGTCAAATATAAATCAAACGGAGGTCCAGTCAAAAGGAAAGGAAATTTCCAAAAGATACTTAGAGATGACTCAAGACAGATTGTGCAGTGGATACTAGATAGTAGAGTTCCGGAAACCCAGAGAAGTTCTTGTATGGGTCACCTAGATATTAGTTCAGCCCAGCAACTCAGGCCCTGTCTCTCTGGCTATGTGATGGACACTTGTGAAGTCCAAGGCTCAAGGAGTATGCCACATGGTAAGCACCAGACAGGTCAGAAAGCCCGGGAAGGCAGGCTAAGCAATCAGTGAGGCCTGACTTCTTGCCTCATTTCTCCTCTATACTCTTCTAGACGGGAAATTGAATCTAATCAGAAGGACCCTTCATGAGGCTATATGGCTTGATCTCCAGATATCGTAAAATGAATAACTAGCCTTTTTTCTGTAATAATGCCTGGTCACATATAGGAGACCAAATAACATAGAAAAAAAGACACAGAGAGAATTTGAACTATGATATTATTTTATGGCCAGATATATTCTGTTCTGGCCACAATAAGTGGGCAGAACTCCCCTTTTCAAACCAAACTAAGGAAGAGATAAAGTTTTATTCATAACTTCAAGATTTAGAGACAGGTTGTGTGGGGTCATCATTATGTTTGATCATACCTACGTCTTTCTAGACGTAGCTCACCTCATATGTACTGTCTTACCTCTTGGGGGTAAAAAAAAAAACTGTCGGAACATGCCTGTGACCATGGATTTCTAGCTCAGGCCACAAAGATTAGGGATGGGACTGAGCACCCCTTTGGCTAACATCCTAAAGGCTGCCTCCATGGTCTAACTTTAACATAGACCAGGAGGAAGACAAGCAAGCTGGGCAGCAGGTACAATGTGAGGATAGGTGGTGGGCCAATTAAAAGCTGCTTTACACAGTGTTCTGCCTTCAAGGAGACCCAACAAGGCCAGTCACCCCCAAATAGCACTTGTTTTCAATGTGGGAAGCCAGTGAATTGGACAAACAGCTGTTGTGACAGAAGCCAGCTTCTGCAGAGCCCTGTCAGCTCTGCCAAGAGCTAGGCCACCAGAAACAGACTGCCCTGGGATCGAAGGACTCTCAGGTTAGAGCTGAAAAAGTCCTTTACTCTGCCCAGCTTCCAAAGTAACCGTCACTTGTGAGGGGACACCTTAGGATCAGTTGCAGGCAGGACCATAAATTTCCTTTCAGAGATACTGCCTATTCTGTACTGATCTATTCAGGCCATCCAGGTAATGAGAATCTAGGGGGTGTCTTTCCTAAGCAGGTTCACACCTCCCTTGTAATGTCTCTTCCAGTACCCAGTGTGAAGAGATAGATAGTTCTGATCTCACATTTACCTGGCCAAGTTTTAAAGCCTACCTGGTTATTATTGAGCTCATCTTGTCAGTTTCTATTTGCCTTTAAATGGATTAACAAACAGGGCATAAGGCAACAGCTAATCTGGACAGTGTGGCCACAAGGTTTATATACAATGATACACCTCTTTGGGCAAGCTCTCATGGAAAAACTTAACCTATTTTTTTGAGGAGGGAAAATAATACCATATTTAGATGATTTGCTCATCTGTTCCCCCAACCGAGACTCCAATTTTGGACATTTGACTAACACAGTTAACTTTCTTTTTTTTTTTTTTTAAGGTTTATTTATTTACTTGAAAGGCAGAGTTACAAAGAGGTAGAGGGAGAGAGAGAGAGAGAGAGAGAGAGAGATGTCCTCCATCTGCTGATTCACTCCCCAAATGGATGCAATGACTGGGGCAGTGCTGATCTTCGGATCAGGAGACAGGAGCCTCCTCTGAGTGTCCCACATGGGTGCAGGGGACCAAGAGTTTGGGCCATCATTTACTCCTTTCCCAGGCCATAGCAGAGAGCTGGATTGGAAGCGGAGCAGCCGGGACTTGAATTGGAGCCCATTTGGGATGCCAGCACAACAGGTAGTGGCTTTACCTGCTATGCCACAGCGCTGGCCCCAACACCCTTAATTTTCTTGTAGAATGGGGCTCCTGGGTATACAAGAAAAAACACAACCGGTCTTTCAGGAAGTGAAGCAATTAGTGCACATCCTCATCCTTGGGGAACAAAGACTGACCCTGGTGAGAATACTAGAGCCCCTGTGCTGGGATTGCTAACCCCAGCCCTTCAGAGCAGGCAGGCAGTTTGATGTGCTGACTGCTGCCCACAGAGGTGTCTTCTTCACCCTTCAAAAATGTTTTGGGCCTAACTAGATAGGTGCAAAAACATGTTTGTACATTCTTGGACAAGGCCAGACAACTTTAGGACCAGGCTGAACAAGACAGACATTTCTAGCCTAATATCTGGTCATGGAAATTCTGGCTTGTGGGGAGCAACTCGGACTAGACTAAGTTACTGGAATTAAGACTTATTCTATGCATCTGCTCTCCCACAATATGGCGCTGGGAGAGGAGGAAACAGCTTCTGCACAGCTGCCTCAGTTCAACCAATAAGCAGCAGGACCTGCTCTTGATTGGAGGAGAGCAGCGTACTCGGCGTGTGGGTAGCAGAGTTGGGATTGGCGGAAGAGGACTATAAAGGAGGAGAGAGACAACATGCACCAGGAACATCTAAGAGGAACATCTATCTGAAGGAACACCTGTGCAGCCCCCGAGAGAGCCGGCTGGCGGTGTGCCGCTCCCCCGCAGAAGTGGGGAAAGTGGCAGGGGGAACCGCCCCTCCACGGAGGTGGAGGGACGGTAGCCAACCCGGGAAGAACCAGCAGCAAACCCGGGGAGGGCCGAGCAGACAAAAGAACAGTGCAGGGTCCTGTGTCGTTCCTCCACGAAGACGGGGAGCGACATAATGGTGCCGTGACTCGGATATGAAGCCTAGGCAGGGTTTAGTGTCGTTCCTCCACGAAGAGGGGGAGCGACACTGGCTATTGCCCTTCATTGGCCCTTTAGCTTTCATACTGTTACTGCTTCACTTTATACCATGAGTCTTTAATGCCCTCATTCATTTTGTCTCCTACAGAGTGGATGCCACCCAACTCCAGATGGTTGTGAGGCAGGACTTCTAGCCTACCCCAGTCCTCAGGATAGCACAAGACAATCTTTTCCAAGGTCACCCTCAAATACCATAGAACAAACAGCAAGAGATGAACACCCATAAAACACTCTGTGCCCATGTATCACCTTGAAGGAGATACAGAAATTGAGATATTCATCCATGTACCCCCATAAGGTTATGGGTTACTTCTCTTGAGGAGGGAACGTTAAGGTAGCTAGGTCAATACTAACCTATGTGTGCTAGAGGGAGCCAATGAAAATAAGAAGTTTTAAAGAAAATAAATGTATGTGCAATAGAATGAGGAAACACATTCTGAATGCAGGGACCAACCTCTTGTCCATCTCTTCTAGCCCAAGGTGTCCTTGCCTGTCTTTTATCTAAAGGAATTCACTAACGTAAGGGAGCGATACAGCAGGTCCAACAAGGTTATAATCACTGGACTGTAGGAGTCATTTGCTCCTCCAATAGATAAGAACCTTGATGCCCAGTATTGTCTGGAGGGGTTTGTTTAGGGGAATTCCAAAACTCACCCACCCAGGCTTTTCCCAGAAGAGGGAGGAAGGAGAGAAGAAACAGGACCCACAGTCCGAAGGCAGACTGGGCTTTCAGTCCTTTACTGAGATGCCCGCATGGTGTATCAGGTGTAGAAATATCTGTCTCTTCCCTTTTTTCTATAAACTACACTAAAATCACCTTCTGCTTGTTCATGGCAGCATACTTTGTCACCAGTAGAACAAGTTCCTGAGGTTCAAATCAGTAGTTACAACTGGGTGCAGTCAATTAATAAGATGTGTTCCACTATCAGGTTTGGCCCATAAAAGTCTCTCATTTGTGATCTTTTATTCCCATTCTCCACATGCCAATCTGGTTCAGGCCATGGTGGCCTGTGATGGAGAGACCTGAGCCACCAGACAGAATGAGCCCTGGCTCCAGAAACACTTTAAAAAAGAGCCACCAGTCAGGAATTGGATTTTATGTGAGTGAGGATTAATAATAAGCATATTAATAATAATAACATTATTATTAATATCATTCTCAATAATAATAAGCATATTATTTTTGAATCATTACACATATTAGAAGTGGTGTATGGCTGAAAACAAGAAATTTCATGGCATTGGTTTAGTGATTGGACATCAAACAATGAAGAAAATGATAATGGAGACTGGGAAGATAGAGAATTATGATATCCAGAAACAAACACACTGCAAAGCTGTTTCAAAAAAAAAAATTGAAGGAAGAGATGGAAACACTGAAACTAGCACTGGTGGAAGAGACAAAAAAAGTTAATAGTGGTTGCTTTTAGCAAGTTTGTCACAAGAGGCCAATATGCTCAGAAAAGAATCGGACAGTTTGCAAACAGAAAAGAAAACAGTTAAAGACAGTCCAGAGATTTGGTTCATCCAGGGATTGAACTGCTCCTAAACCTTAGGAAAGAAGAAAAGAGACAGAAGAGGGGGGAGGGAGGCTTGAGTACAAATGGCCATAAGGTGACTGTGGGTGTTAGTGTACCCAGGATAGTTTACACCTGTTGTTTCAACCAAAATATTAATAGCATGACTACAACTCACTCAGAGGCAAAAATTAAATTACAGGTGTGGCCTTCCTACCTATAGTCAAGGTATCCTAAAGGAAGTTGGCCAGGTAAGAGAAGAGAAAAGGATATTTCAAAGAAGGCCAGGGACTATCACCCCAAAATATGGCAGCCTGATATGTTGATTATTTTAAATGAAAGAGAAATGCTGGAAGAAGCTTTCCTCTGATTTCTCCTTGTCCACTTAAAACTTGGACTTGCCAAGGGAGAAAATAATTACTGCTGGTTCCTTCTTTGAGTTTAAAGACAGAGAGCTGGCATCATGGCTCACTTGGTTAATCCTCTGCCTGTGGTGCTGGCATCCCATATGGGTGCCGGGTTCTAGTCCCAGTTGCTCCTCTTCCAGTCCAATTCTCTGCTCCTCTTCCAGTCCAGCTCTCTGCTGTGGCCCGGGAGTGCAGTGGAGGATGGCCCAAGTGCTTGGGCTCCTGCACCCGCATGGGAGATCAGGAAGAAGCACCTGGCTCCTGGCTTTGGATCAGCACAGCGCCGGCCATAGCAGCCATTTGGAAAGGGAACTAGCAGAAGGAAAACCTTTCTCTCTGTCTGTCTCTCACTGTCTATATCTCTACCTGTCAAATTAAAAAAAAAAAAAAAGTTACAGATAGCGTTAGAGCCAGAGAGAGGTCTTCCATGCGCTAGTTCACTTCCCAGATGACCAAAATGGCCAGAGCAGTGCTGATCCGAAGCAAGGAGCCTAGAGCTTCTTCCAGGTCTCCCATGTGAATGCAGGGGCCCAAGGACTTGGGCCACCTTCACCGATTTTCCAGAGAGAGCCACTGCAGAGAGCTGGATCAGAAATGGAGCAGCCAGATCTCCAATCGGCGCCCATATGGGATGCTGGCGCTGCACACTGAGGCTTTAACCCACTGTGGCACAGCACCGTCCCCCCTTGAGTCTTTTTTTTAACTAAACTCATCACAGGAGGAGAGATTAAATCCTGTCAATATACCTGGACAGACATTTGTCACACACCATTGTTCTCTATTTCAATCGCAAAAGTATCATTTACAAATCATGGTGTGTCCGAGAGACAAACAGACTTAGTCTCAGGCCATTATATGTTCTCCAAACCCATTGATCTCCCCTAGACAAGCACTCACTATTCCCCTGACAGTCCCTGTTCTCTCTTTCTCCAATGCAAAGGAAGTATACAGGCTTCTGAAAAATTTGGGGCTAGTGAGTAATTACACTCCTGTGATTTTCCCCTGTCCTGTGATTTTTTTCCCCTCTTCTGCATGTTAGAACATTTGTAAAGTGTCACCCCCCCTCTTCACGGAGGAACGAAACAGGACCCTGCGCTGTTCTTTTGTCTGCTCGGCCCTTCCCGGGTTTGCTGCTGGTTCTTCCCGGGTTGGCTACCGTCCCTTCCACCTCCGTGGAAGGGCGGTTCCCCCTGCCACTTTCCCCACTTCCGCGGGGGAGCGGCACACCGCCGGCCAGCTCTCTCGGGGGCTGCTCAGGTGTTCCTCAGGTGTTCCTCAGGTGTTCCTGGTGCATGTTGTCTCTCTCCTCCTTTATAGTCCTCTTCCACCAATCCCAACTCTGCTACCCACACGCTGAGTACACTGCTCTCCTCCAATCAGGAGCAGCTCCTACAGTTTATTGGTTGAACTGGAGGCAGCTGTGTAGAAGCTGTTTCCTCCTCTCCCAGCGCCATATTGTGGGAGAGCAGATGCATAGAATAAGTCTTAATTCCAGTAACTTAGTCTAGTCCGAGTTGCTCCCAGTTGCTCCCCACAGTAAAGCTTTTCCATTTAATCTTTGTCAGTTTATTACAGCGAACCTTTAAAGGTGGAGGGAAAATTTCCTTTGCTCCTACAATAGCATAAAACAATTTTTGATTGCTGTGTAACAAGCTACTCTGAACACACTAGTTTAAAAGGCAAAATTCATTTGTCTCCTCATGACTGTGCAACTGGGGAAGAGCTTGGTAGGGATGTCTTGTTTCCATTCCATAAGGAATTAGTTAGGGCCTTGCAGTAGTTGTGTTTACCTGGAATGCTATTTATCATAAGGGTCAAGGAAGCAAATAAATGAGGCCTGAGAACTATGTCTAAGAAGGCCCTTTAAGTGTGGTCACTGATCCATGAACATAACTGAAAAACACATAATTTATAAGTCTTCTACTATTTTGAAGGCATTGAACTTTCAACACAATCACAAGCTGAAACTTGCACACCAGGAGCGAGTGGTAAATATGAGCAGTAACCAAATGCATTTATGTTTTCTTTTTCTTTTCTTTTCCTTTGCTACTGTTTTCTTATTTACTTACCGAGTATACTAGTGGAGGATGCAGGTCAAATAGGTACTTCTCAGCGGTCAGGATCATGGAGAAGGGACTATCCACCAGTAGGAAGAGTTGGGGTCTAATCAAAGTATTATCATACTTCCTGCTGAATAAAACTTCAAAATCGAAAAGACCAAGGATAAGTGGGTGTCTAACTCTTTTCCTTCCCAAATATGAGTATTTATTGCAATTCCACCATTGTAATTTAAGTGAACATGTTGACGGCAATGGGAACATCAAGATTGTCTTTTTAGTTCACGTTGATAGGCTACGAGTTGGCGCACCTACGTGGACAAGTTGTGGATACACTGTCTACATTAAATTGGTTTGTTTTCCTTCCCTAGGAAGCAATTGAGTGCTTCCCATATGTAAGGGGAGAAGAAGAAAAAAAATAAACAGGCACAGAAAGACCAGTGCAGCATGAGCTCACTCATACATGGATTCTGAAGCTCCAGCTCCCTGTTAGTGCACCTGGAAAAGAAGCAAATAATGGCCCAAGTGCTTAGGCCCCTGCCACCCACGTAGGAGACATTCAGATGGAGTTCCAGGCTCCTGTCACTGATCTTTGGGGAGTGAACCAACAGACAGACGGTCTCTCTCTTTTTCTCTGCCTCTTCCTCTCTTTCTGTAGTTCCACCTTTCAAATAAATAAATAAATAAATCTTTTTAAAAATAAAATAAATAAGTGGATCTCATAGAAGTTGAGAGTAGACTGATGGTTACCAGAAACTGGGGAGAGTAGGAAGAAGAGAGGGATGGGGAAAGGCTGATAAATGGATACTAAGTTACAGATAGGAGAGAGAAGCTCTGGTGTTCTGATCAGCAGGAGAGTGATGACGGATAACCTTTATGTACTGTATATTTCTTTTTTTATTTTTTATTTTTGACAGGCAGAGTGGACAGTGAGAGAGAGAGACAGAGAGAAAGGTCTTCCTTTTGCCGTTGGTTCACCCCCCAATGGCTGCTGTGGCCAGCACGCCGATCCGAAGCCAGGAGCCAGGTGCCTCTCCTGGTCTCCCATGCAGGTGCAGGAGCCCAAGCACTTGGGCCATCCTCCACTGCCCTCCCGGGCCACAGCAGAGAGCTGGACTGCAAGAGGAGCAACCGGGACAGAATCCAGCACCCCGACCGGGACTAGAACCCGGTGTGCCGGAGCCGCAGGTGGAGGATTAGCCTATTGAGCTGCGGCACCGGCCCATGTACTGTATATTTCAAATAAGCCAGAGGAAAGGGTTTTGAATGTTTTTGACACAAAGAAAGGATATGAGGAGATAAATGTTTTTACTGATATTTAACCATTGTACAACATATACATGTATTGAAAACCACATGGTATCCCATAAATATGTATAGTTTTTAGGTGTCAATGTTTTAAAAGTGGAGGTGCTGCATCTGGTGCAGCATTAAGACGCTGCTAGGAGGCCTGCATCCTGAATCACAGTGCCCGCATTTGGATCCTCACTCTGGTCCCAGTTCCAGCTTCCTGCAAAAGCACATGCTGGGAGGCAGACGTGATGGCTCAAGGATCTGGGTCTTGGCCACCCACTTAGGAGCCCTGGATGGGGTTCTAGTCTCCTATCTTTGACCTGGTCCAACCCTGGCTATTGTGGGCATTTGGGGAGTGAATAAGAGGATGGAAGATCTCTGTCTGTCTCCCTTAGTCCTTACTACCCCCCTTTTGCTTTGGAAATAAATAAAAAGCAAATAAGGTTTTTTTTGTTTGTTTGTTTGTTTGTTTGTTTTGACAGGCAGAGTGGACAGTGAGAGAGAGAGACAGAGAGAAAGGTCTTCCTTTGCCGTTGGTTCACCCTCCAATGGCCGCCGCGGCCGGTGCGCTGCGGCCGGCGCACTGCGCTGATCCGATAACAGGAGCCAGGTACTTATCCTGTTCTCCCATGGGGTGCAGGGCCCAAGGACTTGGGCCATCCTCCACTGCCTTCCTGGGCCACAGCAGAGAGCTGGCCTGGAAGAGGGGCAACCGGGACAGAATCCGGCGCCCCAACCGGGACTAGAACCTGGTGTGCCGGCGCCGCAAGGCGGAGGATTAGCCTAGTGAGCCGCGGTGCCCGCCAGCAAATAAGTTTTTAAAAAATATTTTTAAAAAATAAAAATTTAAAAATGAATCTGTATTTTGAACGCTGAACAATGGCAGACACAGAGAGTGAGAATATTTAGTTATTAGTATATTGGTTCTGTAACAAAATCATAATAATAAAAAAAAAAAAACAAGCCTAACACAGAATAGCTAAAGAGATCCATCCATGAGAGACAAACAGAGAACAGAGGGGAGGAGGTGGTGGAGGCAGAGCATGAGAATCAGAAACATCAGTCTGGAGGCGGATATTGGGTGCAGCGGTGAAAACACAGTTTGGGATCTCCTGATGAGCAGTGCTGTGAGCAGATGTGATTCAGCTCATCCGTCGTCCTTTTAAGAAATCTTATGTTGAAAAAAATTCTGACTGACTGGAACTTTACAAAAATAGCACAAATAAGGAGATCCAAAGTGGCTGAATAGGTGTACCCACACTAACTTCAGCTGCTCTTGGATAAAAAAAAAAAAAGAACAAAGGAAGTACCATGTTTCCAGAGGTCTGACTGATGGGAATTTTTGGCAAAGAAGTGTAAAAATAATGCATATTCCATGGGACAAGAGGAGAGAAGACAGAAATACCACTGTAGCACAGCCAGCTGCCACCTTGAGCCGCTATCTTACCATGTCAAGGTAGAAAGAAATCACCATGTACCCCATGACTCACAGCTGTGGCAGAGAGGGAATTCCACAGTCAGCTAGTGGTTTTTATTTCAGCCTGGGGAGCTGACTGGGATCTGAGCACCCACAAGGCTTGGAGCAGGGAAGCCACATTTCTTCTCTCCCTTCCCCCCACTTCCAGAGAGCGCCGTGCTACGCAGTGAAAAGTCACGCAGCTCACCTCTGTCCCACTCCTACCAGCATCAGAGCCTGAGCCAGGGCAATATGCAGGGCGAAGGACAGATCCCCTACATTCTACAGCTGCGGGAGTTTTCGGGCATTGGCCCCAGAGCTACACCCGTGCATTCTACGTGAATCAGGGGGATTCACCTTAGCTTCTGGGGGCAAACACCAGAAGCAGTCCATAAAAATATTTGCTGGAAGGTCTGGGTAATGACCCCACTAAACCCTGCAACACCAGGACGGTAACAGTTCTAAATTTCTCATTGCCACTGAAATCTACCCTGTGGACCTAAGGAAAGAACCTACCTGCATTCCACCATGCTGGACTCCTACCCTCCAGAGCAAAATGTCCTGTGTACCTTGTAATCACCCTGTAGGACTGGAGCAAGGTTCAATTCACATTCCCTAGGACTAGGGAATTCCCTGGACTCCTACCCTCCAGAGCAAAATGTCTTGTGTACCTTGTAATCACCGTGTAGCAAGGTTCAATTCACATTCCCTAGGACTAGAACAAGGGCTGTTGGTGTTATAATCCACAGCACCAGTTGGATTCTCCTAGCAGGACCTGAGGAAGTGTCCATCCTCAGCACATAGTCCTAGAGACAGAGCAATTGGTGCTACAAGCCCAAGTACCACTCAGACTTGCCAGTAGAAGAGACAACCATCCTTGTCTCAACACCAAGGACAAGGCTCTGGCTATCACATTTGCCAGGGAGACTAACAGTGAACTCTGTGGACCAAAGATACACACCATAGGAAACCCATACTCATCTCAAAGCCACAGTTCTACACCTATGAACTACTGCTAACTAGTCCACTGTGTCACTTATAGACACAACTGACACTGATTAAGACAAAAGAAATCACTCAAAGACTATAGTCCTGGGCACACCTAGAACCAAAGCCAAAGCAACAAGCCAAGTGATACCCTGCATTCCAGCTAAGCTATAAACTCTTTTTTAATAAAGCCTACTCCATTTAGAAGGGACAATTACACCTGCTGTGCAGATATTAATGTAGGGACACAAGAGACATGAACAAGCAAAGTAGCATGATATCTCTAAAAAACATGACAATCCTCCAGAATTAGATCCTGAACTGAAGGATATCCATGAAATGGCAGATATAGAATTCAAAATAATGATTGTAAGGAAACTCGATGAGATGCAAAAGAATATAGATAGACAGATAAAGAAATGAGGAAATCAATGAGTGATGTGAATGGAAATATTACTAAGGAGATAGAATTCATTAAGAAGAACCAAATAGAAATTTTGGAGATGAAATCCTCAGTCAGTGAAGCAAAAAATATGGTTGAGACCTCTGATAATAGACCATGTGGAGAAAAGAATTTCTGACTTACAGGACAAGACTTTTGAAATAACCCAGACAAAAACAAAAAGAATTAAAAGGAATGAAGAAAGTCTACACAAAATATGGGGAGCCATTAAACAACCAAATATTCATATTGTAGGTATTTCTGAAGGAGAAGAAAAGGAAAAAGGTGTTGAGAACCTGCTCCATGAAAATAGTTGAAAATGTCCCCCATCTTGAAAGAGACGTGAACATCCAGATACAAGAAGCTTAAAGCACAGTAAGCAGACTCATTCAAAACATATCTTCTCCAAGGCATATTGTTGTCAAGTTGTCAAAAGTTACAGGAGAGAATTCTAAAGCCAGCGAGAGAAAAGCATTGAGTTACATATAAAGGAAAGCCAATCAGATTAACATCAGACTTCTCAGCAGAAACCATACAGGCCAGAAGAGAGTAGGATAACATATTCAAGGTCTTAAAAGAAAAAAACTTCCAACCAAGACTATTCTATCCAGTGAAGCTACCCTTTAAAAGTGAAGGAAAAATAAGGCATTTTCCAGATATGCAAAAACAGAGAATTCAGCATCAGCAGACCAGACTTATAAGAAATTCTGAAGGGCATCCTGCATTAGAAGTAACCAAGAAAGCACACGATACCACCAAATTGACAGAGCAAGTATAATCAGTATCCAACCAAGAAAATGGCCAGTCTTAGTTCCTATCTATCAATACTAACATTGAATGTAAATCAATTAAATTCTCCAACCCAAAGACTTAGATTGGCTGAATGGATAACAAACCAAACCCCTTATATGCTGCCTACAAGACACTCAGGTCACAAAGACACACAGACTGAAAGTGAAGGGCTGGAAGAAGGTATTCTAGGCAAATAGAAACAAAACAAAACAAAACAAAACAAACACAGGAGTAGCTGTCCTGATACCAGATAAAATAGACTTTAAATCAAACACTGTAAAAAGAGATAAAGAAGGATATTATAGGGACCAGTGTTGTGGTGTAATGGGTTGAACTGCTGTCTGCAGCACCTACATCCTATATGGGTGCTGGTTGGAGTCCCAGCAGCTCCATTTCCCATCCAGCTCCATGCTAATGCCTGGGAAAGCAGCAGAGAATGGCCCAGATCCTTGGACCCCTGCACCCATGTGGGAGACACAGATGAAATTCCCAGCTCTTGACTTTGGCCTGGCTCAGGCCTGGTAGTTGAGGCCATCTGGGGAGTGAACCAGTTTGAAGGCCTCTACTTTATCTCTCCCTCTCTCTCTCTGTAACTCTGCTTTTTGAATAAATAAAATAAATCTTTAAAAATAAATAAAAATAGGGCATTATATTTTGATAAAAGGTTCAATTCAGCAAGAAGACATAACAATCGTAAATACATATATACACAACACATGAGCATATATATATTTATTTTATATATATATAGCAAATATTAGTAGCAAAGAGAGAGATAGACTCAATACAATAATAATGGGTGACTAACACTCCACTCTCATCAATGGATGGATATCCAGACAGAACATAGGAGTTGAAACATACTATCAAATGAATGAACCTGACAGACATTTACGGACATTTCTCCCAATAGTTACAGAATACACATTCTTCTCATCACACATGGAACAGGATAGAACACATATTAGGCCACTAATCAAGTCTCAGAAGATTAAAAAGATTGAAATCATACTATGTATCTTCTCAGACCATAAAGGACTAAAACCAGAAATCAACAACAAGAACAATACAACATTGATAAATACTTGGAAATGAAACAACATGCTACTAAATGATTAATGAATCATTGAAGAAATTAAAAAGAAAACAAAAAACTTGCTCGAAATAAATGAAAATGAAAACACAACATATGAAACCTGTGGGATACAGCAAAACAGTATTGGAAGCTTATAGTATTAAGTGTTTACATTAAAAAACAGAAATGTCTGAAATTAAAGATCAAATGATGCATCTTGAAGACTTAGAAAAAAAAAAAAAACAAGAAGAAAACAGAACCCCAAATCAGCAGGAGGTGAGAAATAATAAGGATCAGAACATAAATAAGTGAAGTTGAAACTAAAAAAAAAAAAAAAATAGATCACCAAAAAGTTGATTGTTTGAGAAACTAAACAAAATAGATACATCTCTAGCCAGACTAACAAAGAACAAAAAAGAAAAAACTCAAATAGATAAAAATAGAGATAAAAAGGAGATTTTACAACTGATACCACTGTTATACAAAGAATCATAAGCAACTACCATGAAGAACTATATGCTGGGGCCAGTGCTGTGGCATAGCAGGTAAGACCATGGCCTGCAGTGTCAGCATCCCATATGGGCACTGGTTTAAGACTCAGCTTCTCTGCTTCCGATCAGGCTCTCTGCTGTGGCCTAGGAAAGCAGTAGAGGTTGGCCCAAGTCCTTGGGCCCCTGCACCCATGTGGGAGACCTGGAGGAAGCTCCTGGCTCCTGACTTCACATCGGCACAGCTCCAGCCATTGCAGCCAATTGGGGAGTGAACCAGCAGATGGAAGACCTCTCTCTCTCTCTCTCTCTCTCTCTCTGCTTCTCCTTCTCTCTCTGTGTAACTCTGACTTTCAAACAAATAAATAAATCTTTGAAAATAAGGAGAATTATATGTTAATAGACTAGAAAACCTCGAAGAAATGGGTAAATTCCTGGGTACATATAACTTACAAAGATTAAATCAAGGAGCTGTAGACAGCCTAAACAGATCCATAACAGCCAATGAGATTGAAGCAATAATCAAAGTCTTCCATTAAATAAAAGTCCAGGACCTGGTGACTTTACTACTGAATTCTACAAAATATTCAAAGAGGAAGTAACTCCAATACTTTTCAAACTATTTCAAAATATGAACAGGATGGAACTCTACCAAACTTTTTTTTGAGGCCAGCATCACTTCAATACCAAAACCAAAGACATGACACAAAAAGAAAACTATAGTTCTATATCCTTAATGAACATAAATGCAGATTCTCAACAAAATACCAGCAAATCAAATTCAAAACCACATCAATAAGATCAAGAGGATTTATCCCAGAAGTGCAAGGATGGTTTAACATTGTTAATAGCAGTATTGTTCACAATAGCCAAAATTTGGAATCTCTCAAGGTGTCCATCATCAGATGAATAATGAAAATGTGAAGTATATACACAATGAAATATTATTCAGCTATTAAAAAAGCTTTTTTTTTTTTTGCATTTGCAGTGAATTGGATACAACTGGAGGAAATCATGTTGAGTGAAAAAAGTTGGTCCAGAAAGACAAATAGCATAAGTCCTTACATGTGTGAGCAGATGATGGCTCAAGCTGGAACCCCTGCCCACCACCCATGTGAGAGTTCTGGATAGAGTTCTAGGCTCCTGGCTCTAGCTTGTCCCAGCTCTGGCTGTTGCAGGCATTTGAGCAGAGAACCAGTGGAGAGATCTCTTTTTCTCTTTCTCGCTCTCTCTGTCTCGCTTTCATAGATGAAATTAAATTAACATTTTTGAAACATAGATTGGCAGTTCTCATGGAGTGGAAGGACAGTTGGTGATCTATTTTTCTTCCACCTTGTTATCCACTCATCATAGATCTTGAGCTCTTATCTTCATGTATGGATTTTCACATTTATATCCTGGCAGCTTGAAGGCAGAAACAAAAGGCTGGAATAAAAGATACAACTGCTAGGCCCAGTGCTGTGGCACAATGGATTAAGCCACTGTCTATAGCAACTGCATCCCATATGGGTGCCAGTTCAAGTCCCTGTTGCTCTACTTCCAATTCAGCTCCCTGCTAATGTTCCTGGGAAAGCAGCAGAAGATGGTCCAGGTGCTTGGCTCCTGTACCCACTTGGGTGACTCAGGTGAAGCTACAGGCGCCTTGCTTTAGCTTAGCCCAACCCTGGCTATTCCAGCTGTTTGGGGAGGGAACCAGCAAATGGAAGATATTTCTCTTTCTGTCTCTCCTTCTTTCTCTGTATTTATTTCAAATAAAATAAATAAATCTTTTTTTTTTAAAGACACAACTATTACCTCTGTTTTAAGAATATTTCCTTGAAGTCATCACATAATGCTTCTCCTTGTGGTCAGAACTTAGTTACATAGATATTCATAGCAATAAAAAGGCTGAAAAACTGAAGTTTTTATTCTGGATATGAGTAAACAGTAGCAGGGTCTATTACCAAGGAAGTAGGGAGAAAATATATTAGGGTAGGATATTACTCTATTTGTTTGATTTAAAAATACTCATTTTCTCATACTTTTCCTTTATGAAATAAAGATACATAACTTGCAGTGTTTAGCTGCTGCCCTTTTTTCTTTCTTTATAGTTTATGGTTGATGATATGTTCTATTGGAAGAAAGATGGTAGTATTTTGCCAAGACATAGAATACTGAAGGGGAGGAACAGATTTGCTTGGGGCAGGGGCAATGGAAGAAACATCTTTAGATTGGTGTTCTGTGTGTTAGGGCTAAAATTAAACAGTGGAAAATTTTTAGAACTAGAACTCCAAAGTATGATGATGTCAGTGATAGGATTCAGGTAGGAAGTTCCTTAGTTCATAGGGATTTGGATTGTTTTTGTTAAAGACATTTATTTATTTGAAAGGCAGGGTTACAGAGAGACAGAGCCAGAGGTAGAAAGAGAGAGAGAGAGTTTTCCATCCGCTGGTTCACTTCCCAAATGGCCACAATGGCTGGAATTGAGCTGATCCAAAGCCAGGAGCCAGGAACTTCTTCTACGTCTCCCATGTGGGTACAGGGGCCCTAGCACTTGGGCCATCTTCTACTGCTTTCCCAAGCCATAACAGAGAGCTGGATTGGAAGTGGAGCAGCTGGGACTCGAACCGGTGCCCATATGGGATGCTGGCACTGCAGGCAGCAGTTTAACCTGCTATAGCACAGTGCTGGCCCAGTGGTCTTTGTTTTGCAAAAATAATTTCAAGTTGCAGTTTTTCATTCTAGGATAAAATTATTTCATTTGTTGTGAAAGCCTCAGCAGCCCTAATAGATAGCATGATGTATTTTTTTAAGATGACAAGGTATTAATTCAAAGTTTTCAATTAAATTGGCAGTGAAAAATAAGATGTGATTTAAAAAAATTATCTGGTAGCCCATAAATAGTGGTGGAGTTTCGCCAAATCTATAGTGATTGTATGTGAAACTCCTGATAGAAGTATTTGTTGTTGCTGTTGTTTTTAAGATTTTATTTATTTATTTGAGAGGTGGAGTTACAGACACTGAGAAAGAGAGACAGAAAAGTCTTCCTCCTTCTGTTGGATCACTCCCCAAATGGCCGCAATGGCAGGAGCTGCACCAATCTGAATCCAGGAGCTGGGTGCTTCTTTCTGGTCTCCCATGCAGGCGCAGGGGCCCAAGCACTTGGGCCATCTTCTACTGCTTTCCCAGGCCATAGCAGAGAGCTGGATTGGAAGAGGAGCAGCTGGGACTAGAACTGGTGCCCATATGGGATGCTGGTGCCACAGGCAGAGGATTAACCTACTGCACCACAGCACTGGCCCTGAAATACTTGGTTTTAATGTATTTTTTTTTTCAGGATAATTTACTTAAGACTCCTGTGCAAGGGGAAAAATTAAAAACAGACAATTTCGGATCCACTGTAAATTTCACATGCCAGATGAAAGACTAAACTAAATTTTTTTTTGGCCACTATGCATGGGAAAGAATAAAAAATAAAGTCAATTCACATTTTAGTTCTCCTATTTAAATTATAAAATAGTATTTGGAATAGACATCCTATTAAGCTTATTGGTAGAATTTACAATTTGGGTGAAATTGTAAAAAAATAAATGCACATAGCAAATGATATCTGTTCCATTCTCAGATGTATGTACTATATTTGAAATAAGAAGGCAAAAGTGGTTATTAATTTTTTCAATACCGGCCTGGTAAAAGGTAGATTGATGCTATCAGGTCTCTGGTCAGCAGCACCGATTCCCAACACTCACTATTCCACCAAAAGCTTCAGGAAATGAAACCTGATCAAAGGTAAAATTCTGAAAACCAGTAAGATTTACAGACTCACATTAAACATAATAAGCTTTATTATGTTAAAGAACTATATTTAAATAATTGAGTACGTAATATATGACACAATATTAAGTTAGATAAGGTAGCTCTGTTAACTCATTCATTCATTTATTCTACACATCCTTTGGAACCTATTATGTATTAAGCTACTGGAAAAATGATCAGCAAAGAAGGATATGATCCTTCAATTCAGAAAATTTTACTTTCTGGAGAAAGGGTCCATTAAAATGGAAGCCTGGGTGGTGTTGTGAAGGAGAAAGATATGGTCCTAGGGAACTCTACACAAACTTTGACTTGCTCAGATTTCAGAGAAGTATTGTTTGTAACAGCATTGGGAAAAAAATGGTTTTGGCCACAGACAAGTGGCCACATGTTTTAACACATTAAAACATTTATTATCTCCTACTGCAGGAAATCTGGCAGCATGTTAATCAGGGTTCGTTTACAAGTTGGTTGCTGTTGGCTCTGTGAGGTCTTGAAAGCCCTGGACTCTCCCTGTCTCTGTTGCTCCATCCTTTCCCATTGTCTAACTCTGTGTGCTTGTCCCTTCATGCTCTGAGGGTGCCACAAATCGAGGCATTTGTACTCATGGAAGTGCATGCAAAGGCAGGAAGGGACACATTTCTCCTTGTGTGTCTCTTCTGTTCTGAAGCCTTTTTCCCCCCATAGGCGTATTTCAGCTCCCACTGGCCTTGGGCAAGCACATGTGCTACCAGTTGTAAGAGATCACGGAAAGCAAGTATGTGGTTATTTTCATCTCTATATTAGGATCAGGCTCCGTCAGCAAGCAGGTGGTGGTGGGGTGGATCCTGCAAGGTCCTTAGAGTTCTACCACAGGGAGTGACCTGAGGGAAGTGACTCAGAGCTGTGATCTGAAGGGCAAGGGGAGTGATGAGGGAGGAGTAAGGAAAAGCACATCACAAGAGTGAAAGGCTCAGGGGCTGCGCAGCTGGTAGGCATAATGTGAATTAAAACTAGAGCGAGAACGGCACATAGACTGCCCAAAGCCTATCAGACCACATGAAGGTATTTTGTCTTTACCCTGACAGCAACGGTTTGCCATTGTAGGGATTTATAGAGGTGACGGGACATCAATCAGAGGCTAAAATTAATTTCATGACCTAGTAGGGACATTGCAAATGGCTAAGAAAACATGAGAAGAAAATCATGTAATTCACTAATTATTTTAAGCAAGAAGTTAAGCAAGAAGTTTTTTTTTTAATTTATTTTTTTAACGATTTGTTTTTGGAAGACAGTTACAGAGAGAGGTAGAAACAGGCAGAGAGAGGTCTTCCATCTGTTCACTCCCCAAATGGCTGAAATGGCTGGAGCTGAGCCGATCCAGAGCTAGGAGCCAGGAGCTTCCTCTGGGTCTCCCATGTGAGTGCAGGGGCCTAAGGACTTGGGCTGTCCTCTGCTGCTTTCCCAAGCGTATCAGCCGGGAGCTGGATCAGAAGTGGAGCAGCCAAGACTTGAACTGGCGCTCATATGGGATGCTGGCGTTGCAGGCCAAGACCTTAATGCGTTGTGCAATAGCACTGGCCCTGAAATTCTTTATTTGATCAATATTTATTGGGGGAATTTTAACACTTCTTCCTGGAAGCGTGACTGTGAAGAGAAGGAAAAGTTGAAGTCCAAAGCTGAAGGGAGACTGATGTTGTCTACCCAAGTTTCCCCTTTATTTTATAATTCACATTTGTCACAGAAATTTCATAAAATACTGAAATTGAGCAAACATGCTAAGGAGGAAAAATAAAGCAGGGCAGGTGTATGGAAACTGTGGGTCAAAATTACAGAAGGGATGATCAGGAACAGGTAACGTGAGGAGAGATCTGGAAGAGATGAGACTCTCGGAAGCAGAGTATTCCAAACACAGGGAACAGCTCCTAGGCGTGACGGGACATCAACTGCAAAGACCTTCGGATAGAAATGTGCCTTGTGTATTCCAGGAATCTCAAGGAGACCCGTGGGCTGGACTGCAGTGGGTACACAGTAGTAGAGTATAATAATGTCAAGGAGCCTTTGGGTGCCCTACTGTTCTGAGCTTCAGATGTCATCTAAAGGCCTTTGACTCTGCCGAGGCAGGAAGCCCTCGGGTTTTGCACAGAGGAATGGCACAATCTGACTTCTGTTTCGCATCTGACGGCTGTGCAGAAGCTGTTGGGAGACCATTGCAAGCATCCATGTAAGAGGTGGTGGTTTTCTGGGTCAGAGTACTAACAACAGAGGTAGGGAAAACAGTCACATTCTGGACGCATTTTAAAGATTAAAGAGGAAGGTAAAAGAAAGAGAGGAATTAAGAATGACTCCAAGGATATTATGAATACCCAAGTCAGGAATATATTAATAATATGAAATCATTTCTCAAGAACATCTGTTAAAGTCTCTCAAAATTAGCATTCCTCAGAATATCATTTGGGAAATGAGGTTAAGGATACTAAGTGAATTAAAAGCTGCGCCAAACTACTGAGGATCACGTTAGCTAGCACTCCGCTGGCAATAACACAATTGTCTTAGGTTACTATTCTGTTTAGCTCATTAGCTAAAAACTTGACTCAGAAAAATGATCCAAAATGGGAGATAAAATTAAATGTAAAAGGTAAAATTGAAAACTTTTAGAAGAAAACAGGAGAAAATCTTTAGGGCCTAGAGTAGGTGAACAGGTATTTAGATGACACCAAAAATACAATCTATACATTTTAATAAGTGAATAAACTAGACTGTATTAAAATTTTAAAACAATTGTTTCTGTGAAACACCCTGCTGAGAGAAAGAAGAGATATAGGCTGCAGGAGGGAAACATATTTCTGAGCTATATATCTGATAAAACACATCAGGAACAAAGAACTCTTAAGTGGAACTAGAAAACAGGACAAAGACATGAGGCATTCAAGTGAATAGAATATACAAACGGCAAATAAGCACATGAACAGATCGTAAGTCACTGGGCAAATGCACATTAAGGCCATAATGAGGTATCAATACATAGTTTTTTTCTTTATTAAAATTTATTTATTTGAAAAGCAAAGTGAGAGAACTCTTCTATCCACTTTCCAAATGGCTACAACAGCTGGGTCTGCAAAAGTCTGAAGCCAGAAGACAACAACTCCATCTGGGTCTCCCATGTAAGCTGCAGGAATGGAAGCACTTGAGCCATTGTCTTCTGCTTTCCTGGTGCAATAGCAGGGAACTGGATTGGAAAAGGAGTAGCTGTGGCTGGAACTGGCACTTCAATAGAGGAAGTGGGTGTTAAAAGCAGCAGCTTTATTTGCTGTAGCACAGTACCTGCCCACTAAATACTTGTTATTTATGTTATTCTTCTAAAACAAAAATAATGACAATCCCAAACTCTGATAAGGATATGAATAAAATGGATCTCTGTACATTTCTGGTGGAAATATAAAACAATACAGTTATTCTGAGAAATAGTTCAGTAGTTTCTTTTTAAAATTTTTTAAAATTATTTCTTTTTAAAGATTTATTTTATTTGAAAGGCAAAGTTACAGAGAAAAAGAGAGAGAGAGAGAGAGGTCTTCTGTCCCACTGGTTTACTCCCCAAATGGCTGCAACATCTGGGACTGGGCCAGGACAAAGCCAGAGGTAAGGAGTTTCTTTCCAGTCTCCCACCCGGGTGCAGGGACTCAAGCACTTGGGCCATCCTCTGTTGCTTTCCCAGGCACACTAGCAGGGAGCTGGATCAGAAGTGAGGAGCTGGGATTCAAACGGGTGCCCATGTGGACATCCAGCACTGCAGGCGGTAGCTTAATCCACTATGCCACAATGCCAGCCCCCAGATTAATTATTTTTAAATTTTCATTTTATTTTAGAATGAGAGAGATTGGCTGAGATAAAGACAGCTTCCATCTGCTGGTTCACTTCCCAAATTCCACAACGGCCTGGACCAAGCTGAAGCCAGGATCAGAAACTCAATCTGAATATCCCATATGGGTGGCAGGGACCCAAATAGTTGAGCCTCCCAAGGTGTGCATTAGCAGTAAGCTGGACTGGAAGCAGAGTAGCCAAGACTCAAACCCAGTCACTTTGATATGATGTATGAGCACTCCAAGAGGCAACTTAACTGCTATGCCAAATGGCCACCCCAACTAGTTTAAAAACTAAATATACTTGTACCATATGACACAATTACACTTTTACATTTCTTATATCTGAGAAATGAAAATTTATATCCACACAAAAATCTGTAGGTAATTGCTTGTTGCAGTTATTTGTAGCAGTCAAAAATAAGAAATAATAAAAATGTTGGTGAATGATTAAACAAACTGACACATACATACCACAGAATACTACTCTGCAATAAAAAGGAGTGAGCTAATGACAGATGGAACAAGTTGGATAGATCCCTAAGCCATTATATTGAGTCAAAGTAATGAATTTTAAAAGATCAGGGGCCAGCTTGTGGTATAACAGACAGTGGCATTCCATATGGGCGCTGGCATCTCGGAAAGTGGTGGAAGACAGCCCAAGTTGTTGGGCCTCTGCACCTACATGGGAGACCCAGATGAAGTTCCTGGCTTTTGGCTTTGGCCTAGCTCAGCCCTAGCTGATGTGGCCATTTGGAGAGTGAACCAGTGGATGGACGATCTCTGTCTCTCTATATATACCTCTGCCTTTCAAATAAATATATATTTTTAAAAAAACTCAAAAGGTCACATTTGTAAAATGCAAAAATTATAAAATGGAAACACAGCGGTGGTCACGAAGAATTAGAAGGATGGGTTTTACTACAAAGTAGTGGCCCTAGGAGATCTTTGTGGTGATGGTGTATCTCTGTATCTTGATTGTGGTGGTGGTTAAACCAACAATTGACATATTTAATAGGATGACATAGGACTACACAAATACTTTATGTTAACGTCAGTTTACTGGCTTTGATGTGATACTAAAATTAAATAAGAGGTAATCCGGGGCTGGTGCTGTGACGTAGCGGGTAAAGCCACTGCCTGCAGTGCCAGCATCCCATATGGGCGCTGGTTTGAATCCTGGCTGCTCCTTTTCCAATCTAGCTCTATGCTATGGCCTGAAGCAGTGGAAGGTGCCCCAAGTCCTTGGGCCCCTGCACCTGCGTGGGAGACCTGGAAGAAGCTCCTGGCTCCTGATCTGCCCAGCTCCAGCCATTGTGGCCATTTGGGGAGCGAACCAGAGGATGGAAGACCTCTCTCTTTCTCTGCCTCTGCATCTCTGTAACTGCCTTTCAAATAAATAAATAAATAAATCTTTAAAAAACAACAAAAAAAGAGGTAACCTATGGGGGAATCTGGGTGACAGGCACACAACACCTCTCTGTACTATACCTGCAACAGCTGTAAGTCTTTAATTCTCTTTTTTAATAAAGTTTTTAAAAATATACTTTAAAAATTTATTTGGAAGGCAAAGTTACAGAGAGAGGAAAAGAGACAGGTCATCCATCAGCCAGAGGTGAGCCAAGCTGAAGCCAGGAGCCTGGAGCTTCTTCTGGGTCTCCCACATGAGTACAGGGGCCCAAGGATGTGGGCCATCGTCTGCTGTTTTCCCAGGTGCATTAGCAGGCAGCGGCACAGGAAGTGGAGCAGCCAAGACTCAAACTGGTGACCATGTGGGATGCCAGCATCGCAGGTGGAGGCTTAACCTGCTGGGCCACAACGCCAGCCTCTCTGATTGTTTCAAAATAAAAGATTTAAAAGAAAAATCCCTTTGGCCATCTTTCCATTGCTTTTCTTTCTTTCTTTTTTTTTTTTTGACAGGCAGAGTGGACAGTGAGAGAGTGAGACAGAGAGAAAGGTCTTCCTTTTGCCGTTGGTTCACCCTCCAATGGCCGCCGCTGCAGCCGGCGCACCGCGCTGATCCGATGGCAGGAGCCAGGATCCAGGTGCTTTTCCTGGTCTCCCATGGGGTGCAGGGCCCAAGCACCTGGGCCATCCTCCACTGCACTCCCTGGCCATAGCAGAGAGCTGGCCTGGAAGAGGGGCAACCGGGACAGAATCCGGCGCCCCGACCGGGACTAGAACCCGGTGTGCCGGCGCCGCAAGGTGGAGGATTAGCCTATTGAGCCACGGCGCCGGCCCCCATTGCTTTTCTTCCTCCGGTTCATTTGCTCTTTCCTTCATATGTTGAGCTTTCCTTTTGATTTAATAATGAAGAATCAAATCATTCACTACTCTCACGTGAATCCTGTTCATTTAATTAAGATTTTGTTTTCCTGTGCTTAATTTTAAAAGCAGGGACGCTCTAATTCTTTAAAATAAATTTCTTAAGAAACCAAAACCCACAGACTAACCTACTTTTTATTTTATGGGAGCCACAGTTAATCATTCTTTAAGGTCAGTAACCCACAATACAAAATATTACCAACACTTGTCTCAGTGATAATTTTCTTTCTTTCTTTTTTTTTTTTTTTACATAGAGCATTAGGATATATAGTGTATACGGATTACAAGCACATATTCACGATGTACTGCGGAAATAATGGTATGAATATATGGTTTTTCATTTTAAATCTACACTTTGACCCCCAAAAAACCTTTTGCGAGGCCATGTGTCCAGATTTTTGGTTTGGAAAACATGATATCATTGCAACTACAGAACACCAAACTAAAGACAGCCCTGTCCCGAGGGCCTGCAAACAGAATCTGGCAACACTTTGGAAAAGTACTACTTTAGGTTCTCAAAGACCCAAAGAGCCCTCTGGCTCTCACAGTGGGCTCAGCCCCAAATATTCTGAGGTCTTTGAAAAATTATGAGTTGCAGGTGTTTTTCAAGTATTTTCTTCTGCTCTTTTCATTATCATTACCAACAACCAACAAGGATTATACGTTTTGACGGTAATATTTCCACTCAGTGCACTTCTGCATTTCTCTCCCACTCACTTTTTTTTTTTTTAATCTCCTCAGACCATACCTTTTACCTCTTTTCTAAACCATAGTTTTTTTTTTACAAAAGAAAGCAAACTTCCACGGGACTCCGTCAGGTTGCGGTCGCACCGGCTTGAGAACGAAGGAAGTTCGATCCTTGCGGCGATCCGTCCGCCCATCCTGCCGTTTGCCTGCAGCAAGATGGCGGCGGTGTCAATGTCAGTGGCGCTGAGGCCGGCGTTGTTGGGGAGAAGGGCAGCGGCGGTAGTTGCCGTTTCCGTTTCCAAAGTTCCAACCAGGTAATGGAATCGCCAGGCTTCTTTTTTTCGGACTTCTCAAGCCCCTCCATGTTTGTGGGGTCCCTTGGTGGCTGAGTCCCGGGGAGGCGTCCGGGCACACGTCCTCCGCTGACCCTTTCCCTGGGAGAGGGCGGGCGGACTTAGGTTCGCTGGGCGAGTGGGGCCGGGAATGCGAGGAGCGCGAGGAGGGCTGCGGCTCCTTGGAAACTTTTGGCCTGTGGCCGAGGGAGAGGGTCTGTGGGGTGCGGTTCTGTTCGCGGAGCTTGGAGCCGAACCCTAGCCCCCGCAGGAGGGGAGGAGCCTCGCTGATTTTGTCGCCGCTTTCCGCATCCTTTCCGTGTGTCACCTGCCGCCCCCCCCCAAGTCCTCCCTGGAGGATAAGGCTCCCGTCTCCCTTCCACGGCTTTACGTGGTGTTGATTGGGTGTATGAACAGAGAGCTTATTTTATTTATCAGTCCGCTTGGGAGGAAAACTTGTTTGGAATTCAGCGTTAGTAAAATTGTCGGTGCTGTTAGTTTTGGAAGGTAATTTTGAAAAGGCTTGTGGTGATGCCCCGAGGTTTCCCATGACATTTGTTAAAGCGTCACAGAAATTCAGGAATGGGTGTCACTGTTTTTGCTTTGCAGTTTTATGATTTTTTCCCCCTCTCGACTGCTTTACTTCATCCTCTGTTTCCTTAGTTCTCCGAATTTCCCTAAACTTATTACAGTACTAATACTGTACATACCTGCCTACACATATTCACATTGTATCTGAAAAGTATCGCTTTGTTGCTGTTTTCACAGCCTTTAGTGTATAAACGTGAACCGTGCCTTGTATTTGGTGTGTGCTGCCTTCGGTGGAGACTGATGAGAACAGATGGAAAGACTGGATGGAGCTGTGACGCTTGTGGGAGGTTAAACATTGAAAAGAGGGTCTAACTGGATGCTAAGTTAGTGTTAAGTAAATGTAAAGAGGAATAAAGAGAAAGTGTTCATCAGAAAAATTTGGGGAGGTGACTTTTACTAGGTTTTAAGTAGTGGGTGTTGGTTGGGAAAGAAGCGGTGTCCTGGGTAGGGTCAGTGGCTTATGAAAAGGCTTGAAGGCAACAGTAGAGCAATACTTACACAGTGTGGAGTCAGGGGAAAGTAAGAGGGCTAAGGCTGGGGAAAGGTAAATACGTTTGTAATTAAGCATTCTACCTGTGGGGACCTTCAGGAATGGGAAGTGTGTATCTAAGGTGTAAGGCACCACTGGTTAACTCAATGCTGGTTTAACGGTGACCCAGCTTAGTTTGTATCTCCCTGGATATTATTGGGAGTAATTTTGCATTCCCAAATAATAATGTACTTCTAGTAGCTGTAGAACTGAAAACAGGTTTGAAGGGACCACTAACACATGGCTAATAAAACAAGCAGGCGTATGTAAATTTAAGTCTCAGCCATTTTGTCAACAATTATGATGACTGAAGTTAAGAGGATATTACATTTTGGAGACTGGGGATAATTATTACTACATATCCAAACTTGCCTGTGTGTTATAAGAGATTTGAGGAGGCGTTATATATGGCCTTAAGCTGTTGCTTTCTGTGCCCCCATCTGGTATTGGAGAACCAGTTAGAGTCTCCAAGCTGCTCCAGTTCCCATTTAGCTTCTCTGCTAATGCATCATAGGAGGTAGAGAATGATGATGGCTCAAGGATTTGGGTCCCTGACACCCACCTGGCAAATCTGAATGGGGTTCTGGGCTCCTGGCTTCTCCCTGATCCAGCTCTGGTTGTTATCGGTGTTTGGGTAATGAACAGCAAGTGGAAACATGCACACTCTCTGTCAAATAGTTAAAAAAAAAAAAAAACTTAAAAAGATTTGAAAAATATTTGAAAATAAAATTTTGCTTTTATAAGTTTTTTATTTTTTTAAAATTTTATTTATTGGAAAGGGAGAGTGAGAAAGGGAGAGAGAGAAATTTTTCATCTGCTGGTTTAATCCCTAAATGCCCACAATAGCTGGGGCTAGCCCAGGCCAAAGCCACGATCCAGGATCTCTATCTGGGTCTTCCACATGGGTGGCAGAGGACTCAGTTACTTGAGCCATTATCTGCTGCTTCCCAGGCACATTAGCAGAGAGCTGGATCAGAACCTGAGCAGCTGGAACTCAAACTGGAATTCCCACAACACCCAGCCAAGCTCTTTTTTTTTTTTAAATTTTTATTTATACTATGTGATGTTTTAGTACATATAAACATGGTGTAATGACCCATCATGGCAAATATGTTTCTTCAAATTTTATTTATTTAAATTTTTAAAAATTTCTTAATTTTTTATTTTTTCAAATTCTCATAAATATAACCTTAAAACATTTAAAAGCCAAGGAAAACAATTTTTAAGTACAAGTTAACATTCATAAATTTTTCATACACTTTTCTTCTTACCCCAGAAAGGTTATAATCATCTCACTTTGAAGGAATTTATGGTTCTTTTTCCTTTTATGTTATTTGCTTGTCATCCTCAAACATACTTTTTCCATTATGATTTTAGAGTATTGAGGATCTGAAAAGGTTGACTGGAAAGAGAGCCAATTAAAAATTCACTCTAAAATTTATCTTATTGTAATGCTTAGAAATACATTTCCAAATGACAACATTTCAAATCTCTTGACTGAAATATGGGAGGGTGGAATCAGTATAGTAGGTGGTAAGGCGGGGATGAAGGAACAGAAGAAACGGAACATCAGTGGAAGGAAGCAGTTGGTTGCTGCATTAACTTACCTGAATTCAATTGCAGAATATCAGTAAAAAACAAAACAGATATAAAACAAACCAACATTTACACATAAGAGAGGCAAACACTATTTAAATAGCAGAGGTAATTCAGCTGATATACTCGCTGAATTTGTGCTCTTGAATAAGTCTGTTTCCATGGCCTTCTCATTTCCCTGGATTGAATGTGAGAAAAGAGAGCACTGGATAGGTCTTCTACATTTATTCTTAATTTCCTAAGTGATTTTCCAGGGTAAATTTTAACTATTTAGAAATATCTATCAGCCAGATAAATTGGCACTTTATTTCAAAGTAGCAGTGTTTAAGACTCAGGCTATCGGATACAATGTTTTTATTTATTGAGACATTTGTTTATACTTATTTCACCCAGCGTTTTATCATCAAATTTTAGAATAATGCTTCTCAATTTGCACTAGGTCTTGTGTTTATCACAAACATAGTTCTTAAGGTGTTCAGAAGTGTTAATGATTGTGCTGGGAACTAAGAATATGGGACTGCTTACTGAGGTTTTTTTTATAGCCCAATTTCTGGCTTTATTGTGTTGCTGTATTATTATTTTTTTCCAAAACTATGTAAGCCAGTATGAAATTGATTCCCCAGAGACCCCCAGTGAGGAAGTGGTCCTCAGACTGTTGAATTCTGTGTATATTACACCTTGGTGGGAAACAGGCTCAACCCAAATCTGAGAATCATTTAGTACATTTTAAGATAAACAGATTGGCTTCCACTTCAGATAAGCTGGATAAGTGAATTGCTGTCTGAGGAACAGTTACTTCTGCTGTCATTGTAACACATCAAAGACAAGTTATGAAAGCTTGAAATGTTTTGCAGGTGTCTTCTAGTAGATTTATTTTGGTTATTTTTCTCATCAGAAAATACCCATGCTTCATTGGCCATTAGCAGACATCTTTGTTGAATTCTTTGGAAAATTGAATTTTTCAAAAATACAAAAATTAGAATAATGTCTGACACATAGTAAACCTTCTAATTTTATTATTGAGTTAAATAGCCTGAATTTTGTGATAGATCATAAGATACTCATAGTTCCTGTTTCAGGATTACAAATCTTTAACCATTGGCCAAGTGACTTGCTTTGGATATTGAAATGTGAGTGGAAATGTATTTGAAGCCAAACTGAAGCTTTTTTATTAAAAAAAAATAAGATTTATTTCTTTATTTGAAAGTCAGGGTTACACAGAGAGGAGATGCAGAGAAAAGAGAGAGGTCTTAACATCCATTGGTTCACTCCCCAATTGGCCGCCATGGCTGGAGCTGCGCTGATCCGGAGCCAGGAGTTTCTTCCTGGTCTCACATGTGGGTGCAGGGGCCCAAGGACTTGGGCCATCTTCTACTGCTTTCCCAGGCCACAGCAAAGAGCTGAATCGGAAGTGGAGCAGCTGGGTCTTCAAATGGTGCCCACATGGGATGCCGGTGCTTCAGGCCAGGGTGTTAACCGGCTCTGCCACAGCACCAGCCCCCCAAACTGAAACTTTAAGAATTGTCCCATGGCCGGCACTGCGGCTCAATAGGCTAATCCTCCACCTGCAGCACCGGCACCCCGGGTTCTAGTCCCAGTTGGGGCACCTGATTCTGTCCCGGTTGCCCCTCTTCCAGTCTAGCTCTCTGCTGTGGCCCGGGAGTGCAGTGGAGGATGGCCCAAGTGCTTGGGCCCTGCACCCCATGGGAGACCAGGATAAGTACCTGGCTCCTGGCTTCGGATCAGCGCGGTGCGCCGGCCGTGGCGGCCATTGTGGGGGTGAACCAACGGAAAAGGAAGACCTTTCTCTGTGTCTCTCTCACTGTCCACTCTGTCAAAAAAAAAAAAAAAAATTGCCCCATATTTTGCCATGTTCCTTTTTCCTCTAATGCGAAATGGTCAGATCCCAGGTGTGACCTGCTCTTTTAGGCCAGCTCTTGGGATGAAGACAACATGCAACAAAGCAAAAAAGTAATTCTTGTACTTAATATAAAATAACAGTTGAGTGATAAATACCTATTCTTATAATCCAGAAAAATGTTTGGCTTGTTAGTTACCCAAGTATAACAACCTGTACTCTTTTTGCATAGACACAGACACATGCACGCAGGCACACACACAGGCACTTAGTGATGGGGTCATAGGGTTTTAGAGAGCTGGAACAATTTTGTTTATTTTAAATGTTTATCACATAGATGAGTAAATAAATACTTAGAGATGAGTGATTATGAAGAAAAACAGGAAGCCAGGGTCAATATTTCTGTTACTAGCCTCATCAGGGAATGTTAGGCATAAATAAATGTATAATACATAAATATGAGTATGATCTTTTCTAAATGTTTCAGTGGTTTGAATTTAGGAATTTCTTTTCTTTTTATTTAAAAGTTTTTGAAAATGTTTTGGGAAAGGAGAGAGAAACAGGGAGAAAGAGAGTTAAGTCTTGTTGAATTGATCCCTTAATCATTACATAGTGCCCTTCTTTTTCTCTTTTAACAATTTTTGAGTTAAAGTCTATTTTTTCTCTTAGCATGGAATATCTTTTTCCATCCTTTCAGTTTCAGTCTCTGTACATCTTTGTTGGTGAGTTGTGTTTCTTGTAGGCAGCAAATAGTTGGGTTTTGTTTTTCAATCTATTCAGCAAGTCTGTGTCTTTTAACTACAGAGTTGATGACATCTATATTCAAAGTGACTATTGATAAGTAACAACTTTGCCCTGCCTTTTTTCCATAAATATTTCTTACTTTATATTCCCTTTGCACTTTTTTTACTTTTATTTATTTTTTATTTAATAAATGTAAAATTTAGGAATTTCTGTTAACTTGACTTGTGTATTGAAGTTATTTCATAATAGATCTTGAACTCCTATACTTTGATAAATGTCCTGACTCGTCTTTTCTATTCAAATTTTTGAAAACCAGGGAGTAGAAATGAATTAATTAATCTTGGAACACAAGAGCTTTTTTTGTGGGAAGAGTAGCTAACTCTACCTAAAGTTTTTTAAAGATGATAATAAATGAGTCTTTTTTTTTTATTTAATGAGCATAAATTTCCAAAGTACAGCTTATGGATTACAATAGCTTCCTCCCCCCCCCCCCCCGTAACTTCCCTCCCACCCACAATGCTCCCCTCTCCCACTCCCTCTCCCCTTCCCCTTCACATCAAGATTAATTTTCAATTATCTTTATTTACAGAAGATCAATTTAGCATATATTAAGTAAAGATTTCCACATTTTGCTCCCACACAGAAACACAAAGTGTAAAATACTATTTGAGTACTAGTTATAGCATTAATTAAACACCTCAGAGTAATTGTGTATTAATTACAGAGTTCAACCAATAGTTTTAAGTAGAATATAAAATAAAACTTTTGTATTGTTGTGGCTCCCCACCCCGCCAACTTCCCTCCCTCCCGTGGCCCTCCCCTCACCCACTCCCTCTCCCATCCCGCCCTTCATCATGTTTCATTTTCAATTATCTTCATATACTGAAGATCAACTTAGTATATACTAAGCAGGGATTTCAACAGGCTGCACTCACACAACCAAACCAGGTATAGGGTATTGTTCGACTAGTAATGTTGTTTTTGAGTTTCATAAACACATTAAGGACAGAGATCCTACATGGGGAGCATGAACCCAGTGACTCCCGTTGTTGATTTAACAATTGGCACTCTTATTTATGATGTCAGCAATCACCCGAGATTCTTGCTATGAGCTGTCTAGGCTATGGAAGCCCCTTGAGTTCACCAACTCTGAATTTGTTTTAATGAAGAAAGATGGAGTAACTTGGTTCATATGTAATAACCTGCTAGAAGAGGTCTTTTTGGGGTGTCATGAATATAAAATTCAGCCACATCACAGGTTGCTTGTACTGAATACAAACAGTTTCAGATGGGAAAACTTCTAAAATCTATTGCATTCCTTAGTAAAAGTTGAGAATTGGGATTTTTATTTTGGGCATAAATTAGTAATAGCTCATATTTATTTCTAGCTTACAGTTTTTCAACCACTGTGCTGAGGATTTCACTTAGATTGTCTCAGGTGTTCTTACCATCCTTTTCCAGATGAGGAAACAGGTACAGAACTGAAAGTACTTAGCTTTCATTACTAAGAAATAGTCTGATTTAGCAGTCTAAGCCAATTTGTTGATTTCTGCAGTGAGGAATAGTGTGTCTGATAATAGTAAATTGAAACCTCAAGGTTTTTCAGTTTTTTCTTTCTTTTAGCAAGGGTTTTTTTTTTTCCTGAAATTTTTATTACTATAAAAAGAACATATTTTATGCTTTCCATAGGTACAGTTCCAACAAGACAACCATACTTCCCTCACTCCCCTTCTCCCTGCAGTCCCCCCTTCCCTCCTCTCTCTTCAGTTTTTGCAAAACCATAATTTTAATCCACTCTGTATTCACAGGCTTAATTTGCCACTAATCATAATATTCAATAAATAAAAAGTGGGAAGACCACAATTCATAAACAAGGGCTGAAAATGACAATTGTATCCGAAATGACCATTTCATTCCTATACAGTTTTTGGTATTCTATATTAACTGCCACAAATCAGAGAAAACATATGATATTTGTCTTTTTGAAACTAGCTTATTTCACTTAGTGTAATGGTTTCTAGTTGCATCCATTTTGTTGCAAAAGATGGGACTTCATTCTTTTTTATGGTTGAATAGTATTCCATAGTGTATATATAACTGCATTTTTTAAATTCAGTTGTCATTGATGGACATCTGGGTGGATTCCTTATCTTAGCTATTGTGAATTGAGCTGTAGTAAACATGGGAGTACAAGTTTTTTCTTTACTTGAGAGACTATCTGATGGTCTTTACTTTTGCTCCCCTGAACCTGTTTTATGGGGAGTCTAAGGATTTTTTTTTTCTCCAAATTTCATTATTATTTCTGGTGCAGATCTTTTTATAGGTGACTTGATTTTTATCTTTTTTAAAAAAATCCTCTTACATAAAGCCTAATACATGTATTAATGTATGCATTAAATAAGGTATACTGAGAATATTTTTTTTTCTCTTTTAGCGATCATTGGTTTTATTTTGTTGCCTTTAAAAACTACCAAGTGACTACTATGCTTTCTGAGTTCTTGCATCTATTTTGTAATAGGATCGTACATACTTCCTTGACTGGTCTGCTTTTCTTTAGCAGTTTCACTGCATCTTGTCATTTATCATGAGCTTAAATATCAAGTGACTAAATCTATTAGGATTTTATAAAATCTGTAGACTAAATGAAACTCTGGTTGTTGAAGTGTAGATTGTTGGGATTAAAGCCTTGACCTCTTTTAAGGTTGACGGATAATTATATTTAATACATGAGCTCTTGGGGCTGGCGCTGTGGCATGGTGGGTTAAGCCTTCACCTTCATCGCTGGCATCCCATATAGGGGTGCTGGTTCAAGTCCGGGCTACTCGACTTCTGATGCAACTCCCTGCTAATGGCCTGAGAAAGCAATGGAAGGTAGCCCAAGTGTTTGGGCCCCTGCACCCATGTAGGAGACCCAGAAGAAAATCCTGGCTCCCAGTTTAGGATTGGCTCAGCTCTGGCCTCTGTTATCCATTTGGGGAGTGAACCAGCAGTTGGAAGAACTCTGTCTCTGTCTCTCCCTCTCACTGTCTGTAACTCTGGCTTTCAAATAAATAAATAAATAAATATTTTTAAAAAAAATACAGGGCCAGCACTGTGGCATGGCAAGTAAAGCCGCTGCCTACAGTGCCAGCATCCCATATAGGCACTGGTTCGAGTCCTGGTTGCTCCACTTCCAATCGAGCTCTCTTCTATGGCCTGGGAATGCAGTGGCAGTTGGCCGAAGTCCTTGGGCCCCTGCAGCCACGTGGGAGGCCTGGAGGAAGCTCCTGGCTCCTGGCTTCAGATTGGCACAGCTCCGGCTATTGTGGCCATCAGGGGAGTAAACCAGTGGATAGAAGACACTTCTCTCTCTCTCTCTCTGTCTCTCTGTCTCTCTGTAACTCTGCCTTTCAAATAAATAAATCAGAAAAAAAAAAAAAAAAGAATACATGAGGCCAGCACCGTGGCTCACTAGGCTAATCCTCCGCCTGCAGCACCCTGGGTTCTAGTCCCGGTCGGGGCGCTGGATTCGGTCCAGGTTGCTCCTCTTCCAGGCCAGCTCTCTGCTGTGGCCAGGGAGTGCAGTGGAGGATGGCCCAGGTGCTTGGGCCCTGCACCCGCATGGGAGACCAGGAGAAGCACCTGGCTCCTGCCATCGGATCAGTGCAATGCGCCGGCCGCAGCGCGCCGGCCGCAGCGGCCACTGGGCAGTGAACCAATGGAAAAGGAAGACCCTTCTGTCTGTCTCTCTCACTGTCCACTCTGTCAAAAAAAAAAAAAAAAAAAAAGAATACATGAGCTCTTACAACTTTCCTGTTTTAGTTTGCAGAGTGAAAAAATCCTGGAACCTCATTGCACTTGAATTTTGCAATGACCACATTTTTCATAATGGTTTTCATTAAATATTTGAAAATTTTACCAAACTAAGCTTACGTCTTTTGTCCTTTAAGTAACGACATAAAGCAATTCAAAATTCTTATTTCAACTTCTTTTGTCAGTAACATTTTGATAGGTAAATACAATCGTAGATTCTTTAGAACCAGTTTAGTTGCTCAACTGACCTTTTTTCCTTGTCTGGACTCACTAGACTTAATTTTTCATTTTTATGGGATCATTCTCCAGTTCAGTGCTTGCTGTACATCAAAATCACCTATTGTGTGCATAAAAATATTCAAATGCCTTGGTCTCAGTCTATATTGGTTCAGTAAATTTAGGTTGAGGCTTAGCTGTATATGGTGATTCTGGTGGGAAGGTAGGTCTGAAAATTACTTTAAAAAACAATTGCCACATTATATCTTGAAAGATTTCAGAAATCTTCTATTCCTTGGGAGGCATATGGGGGGATTTTCAGAAACAAATAAAAATGCATCTGTGTTTGTATGTTTTCCTAATCTAACTTGAATTTTGTGTGTTTTACCCACACTGTATAGAGGCTTTTTCTTGGAGAAACTGCTTAGAGGCAAAGAAGGCATTTTGGAGAAAGCAGGCCATGTTCCTCCCTCTCTGGAGACTCTTGTTCTTCCTTTTGGAAGGGCTCAGGTTTAATAGAGCACAGCTGTTGAACTCTGCCCTTCAAAGTTTTAAGAAGAAAGTGTTTTATCCTTTAAAATGGAAATGCTTTTTTTAGGGAGGTGGTCTTTGGTTGGATATAGTTCCTCTAAGAAAGTTTCTTGCTTCTCTAGAGTTCCTTTGTTTTAGTGATTTCTTAGAATTGTTTCAAAAGTTGAGCGTACTGTTTCTGAGAATAAAGATCTGGCTGCTTTCTTAGCATATTGTGCTATATCCTTAAAGAAAATTACATGAAGAGTTTATTTCTTTGTGTTTTCTAGGACTCAGAAATATGTTCTTCGCTTTATTCAGCCACTCCATACATAAGTAAATGGTCCTTGAATAGGGCTTACTAGACAAAAGATCCTGTTCTAGATGACCGTTCAGCAAGCCATATGCTTCTCCTAAAAATGTCAGTCTGTCTTGATGAGCTTTAAAGTGAATACAGATGTTTTGGCTGTTTTGAGGACTACCACTCTTTGTATGGAAAGAGCACTTCTTTTTCAAGAGGTTTCATCAGTATGCTTATAGAAATTTATGAAATTTATAACTTTTGTCTTTTAAATCTAATTAAATTAGATTTAATTAGGCATTAATAATTTGAATTGAATATTAAGACAAACAAGATTTTGAGAAATTAAATACATCTCATAATATGGCTTTTGTTAAGATTTTATATTTAGTCAGCCTTTTAAAAACTATGAAACTTAAAGGTGCTTTATGTATTACTTTCATGCATTGAGAAGTGATATTTTGGGAGCAAGAGATAGCTTATTAGATGTTCAGTACCTTCTAACCTCATAGGTTAACTCTAGAAGTTTTAGTTTATAGATTCATATAATGTTTGAGTTGGAAGAAAACTATAGGGTCAGTCTAATCCTTAAATAATCTCTAGAAGTATAGTAAATTTCTGATAACCCTACACAATTCTATATTTTTAGAACTCATTGGTAATGTTTGTCTTTTAAACTATATAGAGCAAGTCTAATCCCCTCCCATGCATTTGTTCATCCTTTTAGAGAACTAAAAACATTTGTCATCATGTACCTCCAAACCTGTGCTCCAGACCGATCATCTCCAATTTGTTTACTCCTTATTTTTATTCCCTGCTCTCCTGAAACCTTATTTAAGGAATACAGACTTAAAGTGTTTCATAAATACAACTTTAGGAATATAGTGATTCTTCCTCTTTATTAATGACCAGATTTTCTGATACTTTAGTACCTCTGAGTATTCCTTAGGATATTTTTCATTTGCCAGGATCTTTTATATATATGAATATATATAATATAGACTATATATTTATATGTGCATATATGTAAATCTGCAGGCTTTACCCGCTATGCCACAGTGCTGGCCCCTTGTATATAAATATTTGATATTATAAAAATAAACATATTTATAATATACAATATATAATATACATTATATAAATATAATGTATAAATATATATTCAATATTATAAATATATATAATTTCTATTTAAATGAGATGAACAGAAAAGATAGTTTAATGACCTGAGATTGAACTAAAGAAAAAGTTGACTTTATGTTGGGTTAAAAAAAATACTAGTTTTTAAACTGTAAAGAGAAATTCACTTTTTTCCTTTTGGTAAATAGTTCTTGAAATTTTAACATATGTATAGATTTGTGTAACCACCATCATAATCAGGTACAGAACAGCTAAAGACTTTATCATCCCTAAAAGACTCCTTTATGTTATCCTTTCCTGACCCCTGTAATCTCTGGCCACAGTTATCTTTTCATTTCTATATAAGTTTTGTAATCTTAGATTATAATATAATTGGAATTATATGGTATACAACTTTTTGAATGTGTCCAAGTTGTATCTATTGATGAATTATTTATCCCTTTTTTCTGCTAAGACATACTCTATGAGAGTGAGAGTGTTCCACAGTTTGTTTATGCATTCTTCTATTGAAGAACATCTGGATTATTTCTAGTTTTTGGAAATTATAAATAGAACTGCTGTAAAAATCTGTGTACAGGATTTTATGTGAATGTGATTTTGTTTTTTCTAGAGTATGTATCTAGAAAGGCAACTCCTGAGTTATAGTTTGGGTAAGGGTATGTTTATAAGAAAGATCAAATCATCCTCCAAAGTGGTTGTATCATTTTCCTTTCCACTAGCAGTGTATCACAGTTAGTTGTTTTGTATCCCTGGTGCATTAGTATTGTGAGTTACCATTCTGACAATGATACTTAATTGCAGATTTTTATTTTATTACAGCCTTATTGAGCTGGATTTCATGTATCATAATATTTACTCATAAAATATACAATTTGATGCCTTCTGGTATATTCACAGTTGTGCAAATTTTAGAAATTTTTCTTCACTCTACAAAGAAACCTCATACTTCTTAATAGTTGCTTCCTGGTTCTGTCTTCACTGTCAGCCCTAGATAACCAGTATACTTTCTGTCTTATACATTTGTTTATTCTGAATATATATACAAATAGAATCAAATAACACTTCTTTTTTAAAGATTTATTTATTTATTTGAAAGGTAGAGTTACAGAGAGGCAGAGAGAGAGAGAGAGAGAGGTCTTCCATCCACTGGTTCACTCCCAAGATGGGGGCAATGGCCCAAACTGCGCTGATCCAGAGCCAGGAGCCTCTTCCAGGACTCCCATGGGAATACAGAGGCCCAAGGACCTGGGCCATCCTCTACTGCTTTCCCAGGCCACAGCAGAGAGCTGGATTAGAAGAGGAGCAGCCAGGACTCAAACTGGTGCCTATTTGGGATGCCGGCACTGCAGGTGGTGGCTTTACCCACTAACACCACAGCGCTGGCCCCAACACATGATTTTTTTTTTTTTAAGATTTTTGAGTTACAGAGAGAGACAGAGAAGCCCTCCATCCACTGGCCCATTCCCCAGATGACCGCAATGGCCGGAGCTGCGCCGATCTGAAGCCAGGAGCCTCCTCTGGGTCTCCCATGTGGGCGCAGGGGCCCAAGGATCTGGGCCATCCTCTACTGCTATCCCAGCCATAGCAGAGAGCTGGATCGGAAGAGGAGCAGCCAGGACTAGAACCCATGTCCATATGGGATGTTGGCGCTTCAAGCCAGGGCTTTAACCCGCTGCGCCACAGCGCAGCTCCCATGTGATATTTTATAATTGACTTTCACATAGCATGTTTTCAAGATTTCTTTAGGTTATGGCATATAACAGTACTTTATTCCTTTTTATTGCTGAGTAATAATTATGCATGAACTTACCACATTTTACTCATCCAGGAGTTAGTTGCTGGATATTTGTTTTTTTTTTTTTTTTTTTTCTTGTGCTTTTTGGCTATTATGAATAACCTGTGAACATTTGTGTACAAGTTTTTCTGTAGCTGTGTTCTCATTATTTTGGATATTTACCTAGGAGTGGGATTGCATGATAATGGGGAAACTGTTCAACCTTTTGAGTAAGTGCCAGACTGTTTTCTGAAGTAGGTACACCATTTTACATTCCCACTAGCAGTGAATGAGGGTATCATTGTGTCACATCTTCTGCAACATTTGTTGCTATCTTTTTTGTTACTGTAGCCATCCTGGTTAGTAGTATATCATAATAATTTTTCTATGTATTTCTATGATGGATAACTTGGGGTTTTACTTATTTTTTTAAAGATTATTTATTTATTTATTTGAGGGGCCAGCGCTGTGGCAGAGTGGGCCAAGCCTCTGCTTGTGCGCCGGTATTCCATATGGGTGCCGGTTCCAGTCCCGGCTGCACTTCTTCCGATCCAGCTCTCTGCTATGACCTGGGAAAGCAGTGGAAGATGGCCCAAAAGCTTGTGCCCCTGCACCTGCATGGGAGACCGGAGGAAGCGCCTCTCTCCTGACTTTGGATTGCCCTAGCTCTGACCATTGCTACCATTTGGGGAGTGAACCATGGGATGGAAGACTTTTCTCTGCCTTTCCCTCTGTCTATGACTCTTCCTCTCAAGGAAGTAAATATATATATTTTTTTTTTTTTGGAAAAAGACTTATTTGAGAGGTAGTGACAGAGAGGAAGACACACACACACACACACACATGCGCACACACATACACAGAAAGAGAGAAAGAGATCTATCTGTTGTTTCATTCCCCAAATGGCTTTCAACAGCCAAGGCTGGGCTAGGCTGAAGCCAGGAACCATGTCTCCCACATGGGTGACAGGAACCCAAGTACTTGGACTGTCTTTTACTATCTACAGACAGCTGGATCAGAAGCTGAGTAGGTGGGACTTGTACTGGCACTGTGATGTGAGATGCCTGTGTCCCAAGTGGCTTAACCTGCTGTGCCACAGTGCTGGCCCTAACTATATTTATTTATTTATTTTCCCCAAAGAAACCTTTTAGTTAAGGAGTACAGATTTCATAATTACTTTAGGAATATAGTGATTCTTTCCGGCATAGCTGCCCTCCAACTATTTTAATATGTATTTTTCTAAATTGCTAATGATGTTGAACTTTTAAGTGTCTGTTCATGTCTTTTCTCCACTTTTTTTTTTTTTTAGAGAGCTAGCATTGTGGCACAGTAGGTTAAGCTACCGCCTGTGACACCAGCATCCCATATGAGAACCTGTTCACTACCACTCCCCCCACCCCCAGCTCTGCTTCCCTGCTAGTTTGGCCATTTGGGGAGTGAACTGGCAGGAGGAGGATCTCTCTCTTGCTCTACCTCTGCCTATGCTTCTCTGTAAACTCTTTCAAATAAATAAATATTTTAAACAATTTCATTTTCTAGTTATGTATTCCTGTGTGTAGGAATATGATTTTAGAATGTTGACTTTGTGTCCAGCAAAACAATGGGCAATTTCCAGAGTTTTTTTGTGATCATCATTTTTTTTCCTGCTTCTTGAGGCCCAGAGCTTCTCTAGCAGAAGTGCTTGCTTCTGATTTCCAGCTGCATTAAGTTCAGACAGGGGACTCTTGAAGGAAAAAATAGGTAAACTCACTGCTCATCACTTCAAATTTTCATTATCTCAGATCTGCTTGTTATTTACTTTTTTTTTTTTGAAAAAGATTTATTTAGTTATTTATTTGAAAGGCAGAGTTACAGTGAGGCAGAGGCAGAAAGAGAAGAGAGAGGTCCTCCATCCTCTGGTTCACTCCTCAGATGGCTCCAATGGCTGGAGCTGTGCCGATCTGAAGCCAAGAACCAGGATCTTCTTCTGGGTCTTCCACGCGGGTGCAGGGGCCAAAGGACTTGCACAGTCTTCAGCTGCTTTCCCAGGCCATAGCAGAGAGCTGTATCGGAAGTGGAGCAGCTGAGAGTAGAACTGGCACCCATGTGGGATGCCAACAGTGCAGGTGGTGGCTCTACCCTCTATGCCACAGTGCTGGCCTGTTGTTATTTACTTTTGATAGCCTTCAAATAGCTGTTCCATGCATATTATCCAGATTCTGTGGTCCTATTCAGTGGAAGTAACAGGGTAGAATGCCCTTACTATGTTTTACCCTGAGGCATAATTGGTTAAATTGAGATGGAATACAAGGTGATGGCAAGAGTCTGAGCTCTTGAAGTGTGGCTGAAAGACAAATGGGCCAAGGAAATGTGACATGGGTGCCAAAGGTGTCTGGTGTAGACTGTCTTGTAACTTGATACTTTGTAACCCGCTTTTCTTGAGGGCTTATACAAGGATTCTAATAATTATGTGTTATTGAACACAGGTACAGAGATAATTGGCTTAAGTATGTTACTTCATTTTATTAAAGTGAGTGACCTCATTTTAGATGATCTCTTTAGAGTTATATTATAATTTGATATATTCCCGTGATTGTAAAATAATTCATGCTCATTGATATATACTTTATTCACCTGTTCTGTAGGACATGACACAAAATCTAGAATTTGAGGTCTTACAATTCACTTAACTATAAATAATCATAGAAGTTCTCCAAGGAAGTGATGATTTCATCCTGTTCCATATTTAAAGAACTAATGATGGGCTTGGTACAGCACTTTGGATGCATTCCCATCTGTTCTTACTATCACTTGTTGGGCCCCCACAAACAAATTGGCGAAGCAGATTGACAGCAAGTCTTTTTCAGGAAGTCTTGAATACTGCAAGAGATAAACTTATATAGTCATTGACTTAATAGCCATGTGTTATAGGCCTTGCAAAACGATCAAGCTTTTCTTCGCTTGATTCAGTGGGTTAAAAGTCCTAGCCTGCAGCTCCATTATCCCTTATGGTTACTGATTGGAGTCCCGGCTGCTGCACTTCCTGATCCAGCTTCCTGCTCATGTGCCGGGGAAAGCAGCAGAAGACTACGCAAGTGCTTGGACCTCCATACCCATGTGGGAGACTCAGAAAAAGCTCATGGCTCTTGGCTTCCACCTGGCTCAGTCCTGGCTGTTGGGGCCATCTGGGGAATGAACCAGTTGATGGAAGATCTCACTGTTTCTGTTTCTCCTCTCTCTATATAACTCTTTCAAAACAAAACAAAACAAAAAAACAGGAAAGTATTCCAACATGTTGTTCCTTGAAGTGTATGTGGATAATAGGATGTTGCTGCAGAACGTGAAGTCAAATGCATGCCAACCTTCCAGTTTTTTAAAAAAGGGCAAAGAGTGAGTTAATTTTTTGGAGCTAAATAAGGAAAAGCTTGAAACCAACGTTAATGAATACTCCTTATCATATTTTCTGAAAATATATCTAGCCATCAGCTGTTTAAAATTTGTAAATTTTTTTTTTACAAAGAAGTGTGGAGTACGGAGGATTATACCCAACTACCACCTGATTATAAGTGACAATAAAATATTCTACTTAAAAGAAAAATAAGACTAATGACAACAGAATATCCCTATACTGTGTGCCATGTTTAGTAGAAGATCTCAGCAGACAAACATCAACCTGTAGTACTTTCTTTGAATTTGAGGATGTAAAAGATAAGACTAATTTCCGCCTGCCTAGATGATCCTTTCCTCTGGGTGAGCCTATGTTTTCTGTTTACCAGTACTGCCTAAAACAATTGAGCATTGACAGAATTTTCTGCAACAGCTGCCATTTAGGCTCTTGCTCTTGTCCCATTCTGCCTGTGACTGTTTACTATGATTACTACTATGGTGGTAGTCTTAGATACATGCTTGATATCTAAACATACTCTTTTAGTGCATAGTTAGCACTGGGCTGGATACACTGTACATCCAAGGTTATTTCACTTTTCCCTTAGTTGAGACTTAAAACATTGTTATTCTATTGTTGATTTTAGTTACTACTGGAAGTGCTCCCTGATTAGGGCTCATGTATTTATTTTTGTCCCAAATTCAAACTTTTGGCTTTCAGTTCAAACTGTTGATGTGGCCAACTTCCTTAGTAATCTCTTACCAGTGCCCTTAACTCTATCTTGGAAAAACAATGCTTTTAAGTGATTTTTCTATTAACTCCTGAGATTAGCCAAGTTATTAGGTATACTCTTATATTTCCCATTCTTGAACTACTTTGTTGGATCCATCATATCAGTCTAGCATGGTTGTTAGGCTTTTTTTTTAGATTTATTTATTTATTTATTTGAAAGAGTTACACAGAGAGGTCTTCTATCCCATGGTTCACTCCCCAATTGGCCACAATGGTTGGAGCTGGCTGATATGAAGCCAGGAGCCTGGAGCTTCTTCCAGGTCTCCCATGCGGGTGCAGGGGCCCAAGGACTTGGCCATCTTCTACTGCTTTTCCAGGTCGTAGCAAAGAGCTGGATTGAAAAAGGAGCAGCTGGGATGCTGGCTCTGCAGGCAGTGGATTTACCCTCTATGCCACAGTGCCAGCCCCCTTCTCTACCTTTTTATGTTGCCTAGATTTCCATCTTGAATTTTGTCTTATATTACTTATAGTATTTTATTCACAAGTATATAAAATAATTTTCTTTTTTAATTAATTTTTTAAGGAATACGAATTTCATATGTACAACTTTAGGAATATAGTTATTCTTCCCACCATACTTGCCCTTCCACTCCCCCTCCTCCTCCTTTTCCCCTCCCCAATACCATTCTCCATTAAAATTCATTTTCAATTAACTTTGTACACAGAAGACCAACTCTATGCTAAGTAAAGATTTTAATAGTTTGTACACACATGCACAGACACACACACACAAACTGAGAACAAGTATCACAGTTAACTCTCATAATACAACTCACTGAGGACAGAGGTCCTCCATGGGGAGTTAGTGCACAGTGACTCCTGTTGTTAATTTAACAATTAACACTCTTATGTATGACATTATTGACCACCAGAGGCTCTTGATATCAGCTGCTTAGGCTATGGAAGCCTTTTGAATCCACAAACTCTGTCAGTATTTAGACAAGGCCATAAGCAAAGTGGAAGTTCTTTCCTCTCTTTAGAGAAAAGTACACCTTCCTTTAATGGCCACTAAAAGAATTTTCTGCAACTGGATTTTTCCAGATTGTGACCTCCCATGCATTCCTCATCCTTATGCTGTCTGTCTTTGGCATCTACTCTTTCACTGAAATATCTTTCGTCAAGGTCACCAGTAACCCTGTTACCAAATAGAATAGGTTCTTCTCAATCCTTATCCTATATGAGCTTTGCAACCCAAAAAGATGACTTTCTTATTCTTGAAAGATTTCTTCTTTTGGCTTCTGTTTTGAATTTCTCTTTCTCGGTTCTTTTTGAATACTCATTGTCTTTTACCCATTTATTGAACTATCAGGATTTCATAGTTTGTTTTATAGCTCTTTACTCTTTAACATGTTTTAAATTATATAATACCTTATATATACCTGAATACATGTAACATATATTAGGAAACATACTAGTAGAATGAATTATTGTGAACCTACCATTAATTTATTTAAAGATTTATTTATTTATTTGAAAGGCAGAGTGACAGAGTGAGACACACGCACACACAGAGTGAATGGATTTCCATCTCCTGGTTCACTCTCTAAGTGTCTGCAACAGCTAGAGCCAGGCCAGGCCAAAACCAGGAGCCAGAAACTCCCAAATGGGTGTCAGGGTCCAAGTACTTGAGCTATCTTTTGCTGCTTTCTTGGGTGTATTAATGGGAGCTGGATCAGAAGTGGAGCAGCCAGAACGCAAAATGATTCTTCAGTATGGCATGTGGGCATTGCAAGCAGTGGCTTAACCCCCTGCCCCACAGTGATGGCCCCACCCACCATCTAATTTAAGAACTAGAGAATTATTAATAACTAATCTCAGTGGTAGGCTGAATAGAGATCCCCCAAATATGTCCATGCTCCAATCCCCATAACCTATTATTGTTACTCTATAAGACCAAAAGGACTTTGCAGGTACGATTAAGTTGATGCTCTTGATGTGGAGAGATTATCCTGGGGGTGCACATTGTAATTATAGTAGCCTCTTTAAGAATAATGCAGGAGGAATTAGAGGGGAAGGAGTGTAGAGTTGGAAACCGATTGGAGTGATATGAGTCAACGAATGCTATCAGTCTCTTAAAAGTTAGCAGAGACAAGGAACAGCTTCTCCCCTGGAACTTCCAAGAACTAGCTCAGCTGATACATTGATATTAGCCTTGTGAGACTTATTGCTGATTTCTCGCAGAAATGTAAGATAATATAATTTTTTGGTCTTAATTCACAACTTGTATCTCATTACCATGACTTCATTTACTGTTTACACTAAAATATGGATTTTTCACTCAACACATATACATGAAAACTGAAAAAAAAAGCTGAACTATTTAAAATTTTAAAATGAAACATTTTAAAATGAAAAATGAATACTCATTATTAGTGATCATTCATTCTTAGTTAACAAAAAAAAAAAAAAAACACACCAAACAACCAAATAAACCAAAACAAAACACTGAAAAACAGTAATTTGTTCTGGTGCTAGAGGACTGGCTTATTTTTTTTTCCAGATTTTTATTTGTTTGAGAGGTAGAGCTACAGACAGAGAGGGAGAGGCAAATTTTGCTTCCACTGGTTCACTCCCCAAATGGCTGCAACAGCCGGAACTGGGTTGACCTGAAGCCAGGAGCTTTTTCCAGGTCTCCCACAAGGGTGCAGGGGCCTAAGTGCTTGGACCATCTTCTACTGCTTTCACAGGCCATACGCAGAGAGCTGGATCAGAGAGAGAGTAGCTGGGACAGGAACCGGTGCCCATATGGAATGCAGTCACCGCAGGCAGAGGCTTAGCTTGCTACACCATGGCACCAGCCCCAGGACTGGCTTAAGAGATAGTATACGGGTCTCTACTGGGGTGACGATGGAAGATTTCCTAAAGTGTGTCCAAGATTAAGTCTTGCTTTTGCAATTCTTGGCTATCTAATCAGTGCCTGACAATGACTTTAAGACCTCTTTTCCATTTAAGAGGCAATTCTGTGTCTTTTTACTGAATTCTAGACACAAGGATCTTACACAGCCATCTGAAATTCAACATTTCTGAAACAATTTAATAATAATTATTTCTTCCACCACTCCAGTCATTTTCCTTCTTAGTTACTATCAGTAACACCTAGCCAATTATTTAAGCCATATAACTATGTACTTCAAGTAGCTGTGGAAACAGTTAAAAGGTAAGTTTATTTTAGTGGCGGTTTCAACATTATTTTCTTTGAGGAGTATTATTTAACCTCATAAGTTTAAATCAAATACTAATCCTGTATAATTTTAGAGCCCCATATTCTTACCTCCATGTTCTCACCTCTTCCTAGTACTTAACTATGCTTCATTGTTAATGACTATTTACTCATGTTTTCCTCTAAACTTAAGTTCTTCCATATTAGGAATTGCTTTTTTTCCCACCTGTTTTCATTGTATAACATAGTTCTCAGCATATGATACTCTAAACATTAGTGGAGTAATTTGATTATGGAATATTGTAGACATTTGAAAGGATTGCTTGCTAGTATCTCCATAATATTGATAGCATATTAGCATTTTGTTTTCTTATAAAATAACAGTGCCATCATTCCATATGGGTGCTGGTTCAAATCCCACCTGCTCTACTTTCAATCAAGCTCCCTGCTAATTTGCCTAGGAAAGCAGCGGAAGATGGCCCAAGTACTTAGGCCCTTGAACCCACCTGGGAGACCTGGAAGAAGCTCCTGGCTCCTAGCTTCCCATCAGCCCAGCTCCAGCTGTCACAGCCATTTGGATAGTGAACCAGAGGATGGAGGATCTCTCTCTCTCTGACTTGTCCTCTCAAAAATTTTAACTATTGTGGAGGGTAATGTCACAGATTACTGAAAAGCAATGACTTTTATAGTTTTGTGATGCTTCTTGCTTATTTTGTACTGTTGAATAATAGCATTGCAGACTTTATCTTAAGGTAATATTTACAAAAATGTGTTAAGTAGAATTCTGTAATAAAGACAGTTTTTATATGATGTAAGTTTCTAATAGAACTCCAATTTTTTTTTGAAAGAATGGAAATATATTGCAAATTTAAATAATTGCCAAGAGGAAAGTAATATTTTTTTCTGGTAAAAGTAACACTGGGGGCTACTTGTGGTGTAGTGGGTAAAGCTGCCACCTGCAATGCTGGCATCCCATGTGGGCGTCAGTTCATGTGCCAACTGCTCTACTTCCAGTCCAGCGTCTTGCTAATGGCCTGGGAAAAGCAGTGGAAAATGGCCCAAGCATTTGGGCCTCTGCCACCCACGTGGGAGATTTGGAGGGAGCTCCTAACTTCTGGCTTTCTCCTGGCCCAGTCCTGACTGTTATAACCATCTGGGGAATGAATCAGAAGATGGAAGATCTCCCCCCCCTTCTCTGCCTCTGCCTCTCTTTTTGTAACTCTGATTTTCAAATAAATATATCTTTGAATAATTATTTTTAAAATAGTAACTCTGATGTTATTATGCTGTAGATTTTGGAATAGAGGGTGTTTGGTATACAGAAGGAATCCACACTTAGGAGAGCGAAAATTATAAATTAGATTATTTAGTTCACATGAAACAAACCCTTTGAAATTTGGTTTGATGTATTCAGTTCTATTTATTTTAAGAATAAAAGCATTCAGGTGCTGGTGTTATGGCAGAGTGGGTAATGCTGCCTCCTGCAATGCCAGCATCCTCTATGGTTGCCAGTTTGCATCCCAGCTGTCCCACTTCCCATTTAGCTCCCTGCTAATGGCCTGGGAAGGCAGCAGAAGATGGCCCAAGACACCCACATGGGAAACCCCAATGATGTTTAGCCCTGGCTGTTGCAGTCATCTGGGGAGTGAGCCAGCAAAGGTGTCTCTCTCACTCTGTAACTCTGACTTTGAAATAAATAAATCCTTAAAAATTTTTTAAAGACAATCAAAAATGGAAACCATTAGAGTTTAAGGTATTTTTGAATATTTGCAGGTATTGTTATCTTTTACCACTCATTTAATTTACAGGAAGAGAATTGGGAAAAGGCAGATTATGAAGCACTGGTGGAAGTAACAGTTGGAAAGATGAGCAATTCATGGCTTTTCTAACAGTTTAAATGACTGGTTATGTGGTACTATATACCTACATTTAGAAATAAATTATGAACATGGTTGCCAAGCAATATGCTAGATGTTTTTTAATTGCCTTTTCAATCCTGGGGTGTTGGGTGCTTAGTGAAAACAAAAGTGTCTGGATGGTATATGCATCATTGTTAAGGAAGCTTTTTTGAAAATCCTGCTGTATGCCACCATACCATGTACTCTCCTATGCACAGTTCTTCCTCCACATATAGAAAAGCACCTCATGTAATTTTGTCTTAAAAATTACCATTAGTAGGCTGGTGCCGTGGCTCACTAGGCTAATCCTCCGCCTTGCGGCGCCGGCACACCGGATTCTAGTCCCGGTCGGGGCGCCGGATTCTGTCCCGGTTACCCCTCTTCCAGGCCAGCTCTCTGCTGTGGCCAGGGAGTGCAGTGGAGGATGGCCCAAGTGCTTGGGCCCTGCACCCCATGGGAGACCAGGATAAGTACCTGGCTCCTGCCATCAGATCAGCGCGCCGGCCGCGGTGGCCATTGGAGGGTGAACCAACGGCAAAGGAAGACCTTTCTCTCTGTCTCTCTCTCTCTCACTGTCCACTCTGCCTATCAAAAAAAAAAAAAAAAATTACCATTAGTGTTCAAACCAATGGCATTGAAAATAGTGTACATGTGTCTGATATCTCCCAATAAACTCTAGAAAGCTAGTTATTGGATCTAGTGTTGTGTGTGTGTGTGGTTTTTTTTTTTTTTTTTTTTTTTTTTTTGGACAGGCAGAGTTAGTGAGAGAGAGACAGAGAGAAAGGTCTTCCTTTTTCCATTGGTACACCCCCAGTGGCCGCTGCAGCCGGCGCACCGTGCTGATCCGAAGCCAGGAGCCAGGTGCTTCTCCCGATCTCCCATGCGGGTGCAGGGCCCAAGCACTTGGGCCATCCTCCACTGCACTCCTGGGCCACAGCAGAGAGCTGGCCTGGAAGAGGGGCAACCGGGACAGAATCCGGCACCCCGACCGGAACTAGAACCCAGTGTGCTAGCGCCACAGGCAGAGGGTTAGCCTAGTGAGCCGCGGCGCCGGCCTGGATCTAGTATTATGCATGACATAATACGTGTTTTCAGTAGATAATTGATCAATTGAGAATTGAACTTAAACTCTTGGGGCTATGTTGTTAAGAATATATGGTTGACAGAGGCTAACTGGGCTTTTAAACAGAAATTATTTTGTAGTTGATAAGAATTCTTAACAGATCTTTCTTTAGAGTGTTTTATTATCTAACTAGTTGCTAAGATGACTAAAATATTTTAAAGTTAAAAACATGCTTGGTGAATTTTTTAAACTTTTTTAAATAAAATGAACAAATTTCATATTTCGTATATACAGATTTAGGAACATAGTGATTTAGATGAATATTTTTTAAACAATGGGATGTTTTTATGAGAAGTCAATGGAAGTACTGGCTTCTTGTCTCATCTTGTTTATTAGATTGATTTTGTGATTAAAATCAGATGGCATATACAATTCTGATAGTGCTTCTTATTAAAATATCATTGATTTAGGCTTTTCATTATTAAAGGAAGTCAGTGGAAATTTTAATTACCATACTCAGGTTTATTAGTCTGTAGTTTTATTGATGGGATTTGGATAAATCTTATGTTTGAGGTTTTCTTAAATGATTTTAAAGCCTATAAACTATAAGTTGAATATCAAGCAGGTTGTTTTTTCATTAAAGTAGCCACTGTGAAGTTTTTTTTGTGTGTGTGTGTGTGTGTGTGTGTGATAATTCATTTGTATTGGGCTTTTTTGGGCATTTATTCACTTATATTTCTTGTTACATTTTTTGATGTTGATAAAATCTGGATTATATTTTTGTATTTTTGTTTTAAAATTTTATTGGAATTATTTTTTGAGATAAAATTAGATTCATGAAGTTAATAGACATATATTATTTGTGAAAATACTATTTTCAAGGGGTGACATTGTTACTTGCAATGCCAAAATCTCATAGTGGAGTACCAGTTCAAGTCCCAGCTGCTCTGTTTCCAATTCAGCTCCCTGCTAATGCACCTTTGAAAGAAGCGGAGGATGGCTCAAGTACTTAGGCCCCCACTGTGCATGTGGGAGATCTGGATGGAATTCTGGTTCCCTGCCTTTGGCTTGGACCAGTTGTGGTCCATGTGGCCATATGGAGAGTGAACCAGGGAATGGAAGATCTCTCTCTGTCTCTTTTCTCTCTCTTGCTCTGGCTGTCAAGTAAATCTTTAAAAAAATTTTTCAAAGTGGCACTGCTCTGATGAGTAGTGGTACTTTTTTTTTTTTTCAGTTTTTCTCTTATTAATAATAACTCATCTCCAGTTACAGGAATTTATTGTTGAGTCTTTGGTTTGTGTCATTTAAAAGTGATTTAATAGGCCATAGGTAGCAGCAATTTACGGTTACTGTTTATAGAAGTGAATTGTTTAGTTATTTTTTATCTGAACTTTTTTAAAGTTAAATCTATGTGTTAGAGTTGACATGAATTTTGTGGTTAAGCTAATAAAAGCTTTTAAAATTTCTAAATGGAATTTAGTTGTTAATTTATCATCTTTAGTTTCTCAGAAATAATGATTGCTTATTTGCTTGGAGAACTGTGCTATTAACATTTACATCTTTAATTTTCTCAATAGCTCTATGAGGCACCATATTGGTTCACTGAAAGTAGTGTTAATAAATTGGCAAGAATGGTCACCAGTGTAGTCAGGCAGTGGTGTTCCTCATGGAGAGGTAGTTCGTAGGCCCTATGATGAGAATTTTGGCTACTAACACTGACTGCATACGACCAGTAGTCTACAGTGGGACGAATCAGGTCAAGCAACAGCATCTTCCACCAAGTTGGAGATCTTAGATCCAAATGGAACTCTATACTTTTATGTGTTACAGGGATGGGGGGTGTCTGCCAAGGCAACTGTAGGTGGGACTTGAAATTATTATAAATCTGTAGCAGGCTAATTTTTAAGCTGATTTTTTTGTATGGCCCGTGAATGATATTATAAATGTCCAAAGGACCTCGGCAGAAAAAAGGTTCCCGGTCCCTGCTCTAAAGTCTAGGCTGCTGAGCTTGGTAAATTGTGAAACTTTGTTCAGTGGTGCCCAGTTTTCTAGCCAACTATATATTCCAGATATTGCTCATTTCATCAAGGAAGCATAATTTCAGTTTTTTAGTGATTGATTTGAAAGGCAGATTTATCCAGAAATTCTTTTATACAAAGTTTGATAATGGTATTTGAAGTCCATGTCCATAAATTGCCACTTGTAGAACATAACTAATTACTCCTAGGATGTAGTTTAAAATTAACTTGTACACATTAGATGGTACTAGTAATACTGAAGACGATGTTTTTCTTCAACAGCCAGCCTAGCTAAACATTTTGGGAGCCTTGACCGCTTACCAAGACTTTATATACATTGTCTCATTTAGGACATAAAGTAAGCAGATGCCCTAAATAAAATATAATCAACATTATTTTTCAGTATAATATTTTTAATATATAATGTCATAGAATTCTGTATTGAAAATAAATTAGCCCACGCCACAGCTCACTAGGCTAATCCTCTGCCTTGCGGCGCCGGCACACCAGATTCTAGTCCCGGTCGGGGCGCCGGATTCTGTCCCGGTTGCCCCTCTTCCAGGCCAGCTCTCTGCTGTGGCCAGGGAGTGCAGTGGAGGATGGCCCAAGTCCTTGGGCCCTGCACCCCATGGGAGACCAGGATAAGTACCTGGCTCCTGCCATCACATCAGCGCGGTGGCCATTGGAGAGTGAACCAATGGCAAAGGAAGACCTTTCTCTCTCTCTCTTTCTCTCACTGTCCACTCTGCCTGTCAAAAAAAAAATTAAATTAAATTAAATCAAATTAAATTAGATTAAATTAAATTAAAAAAAGAAAAAAAAGAAAATAAATTTTATATGAGTTTCCTTCTTATCTCTGTCCCCCACCTATTCATTTACCATTGCTTTCACCTCGTGCCCTCCACCACATCCCCTGCCTGCCCACCCCAGATCTTTGTTGCTAGATTCTCGCTTTTGGAGCTTCTTCATGCATATTTGAAAAATTACTTTATTCTCTATTTTTTACAGATGAAGCATATTAATCATAATTTTCATTTTTAATTTTACAGCATATTTTTAAAATTTTCAGTTAAAAATTATGAGTGCAATGAATCCATAAATGTACCACGTAGAATTAACATTGCTAATATTTTGCTGGATTTATTTTGCTTATTTTACATTTCTTTCTACATAATGATGAGGGAAGTGGGTATACCTGAGCCATGTGAAGCAAATTGTGAATATCATGGTAGTCTGTCCCTAAATACTTGGCAATACTTTAAGGTTATTTACCACCCAATCATAGAGGAATATTAAGGGAAGGAGTGGCAGGATTGAATTTAACTATTTGATTAGATGGATGGAAGGTGCCTTTGAGGAAGAGAAGACTAGAGGCAGGGAGGCCGATTAACTTTTGCATTAATGAAGATCAAATAGAAGATTTGCTAGTACTTCCTGGTTGATTGGATGAAAAAGAAAAGTTCTGGAAAAGAAATATTCATCTTACGTAGAGTTCTTTCTTTTCTGTTACAACTAAATGAGTTGGTTTTGTTATTAGAAGGAAAGAAATGAACATTTGTTTCTGCCTATACCAGACATACTCCGTGCCAATTACTAAACATGTTATTTAATTCTACCACTAATTCTGTGAGGTAGCGATATCTTCATTTTTGCAGATGAGGAAATTGAAGTGCAGAGTTGCAAAGTAACTTGCTCAAGGTCATATTGCTCTTAAATGGCAGATCTGGAATTTTGGTATGGATCTGAGTAACTGAAGTCATTACATGACAGTTTTCCAGTTTGTTTCATGAAGTGAAAAAACTATGAATGTTAGTAAATTTTTTTCTAATTAGTAAATTATTTTTCTAATTTAGTAAATGTATTTTATGTTTTTAATCATGTGATCATTAGTTTTTAAAGAATAGTATGCCCAAGTGTCCCAGATTTGCCAGTGGACAAGACAATTTATCCTTTCAAATTTTTGAAAAATATTTTATTTATTTGAATGGCAGAAATACAGAGAAAGAGCGGTAAAGACAGAGAGAAGTATCCCATCTGCTGGTTCACTTCCAAATGGCTGCATCAGCCAGGGCTGTGTCAGGCCAAAGCCAGGAGCTTCTTCCAGGTCTCCTACTTGGGTTCAAGGGCCCAAGTACTTGGGCCATCTTCCATTGCTTCTTTGAGGCCATTGGCAGAAAGCTGGATCGGAAATGGAGCAGCCTGGACTCAAACCAGCGCCCAATTGGGATGCCGACCTTGCAGGTAGCATCTTTAACTACTATGTACAATGCTGGCGGAAACACTTTATCTTTGAAGCCTAAGTAACACTAACTAGCTTTCTATTTTTGATACAGTGTTATTAGATGGTAATGCTAGTGGGTTCAAATATTGTATCTTAATTTTGGCATATTTTCTGTGACTTTATTTACTTTTTTATTTCAAATATATTTATGATACAAACAAAATCCCTGTGGCTTTATGGCTAATACATTGTAGTTTTAAGCCAAGATTCCTAAACTGATGAAAGAAACAAAAGTTGGAATACTTTAAAGTGAAGAAAAATGTGTAGGGCCAGCACTGTGGCGTAGCAGGTTAAACCACCACCTGCAGTGCTGGCATCCCATATGGGCGATGGTTCGGGACCTGGCTGCTCCACTTCTGATCCAGCTCTCTGCTATGGCCTGGGAAGGCAGTAGAAGATGGCCCAAGTCCTTGGGCCCCTGCACCTATGTGGGAGACCCGGAAGAAGCTCCTGGCTCCAGATTGGCATAGTTCCCACCATTGCAGCCAGCTGGGCAGTGAACCAGCAGGTGAAAGACCTCTCTGTGTCCTTCTCTGCCTCTCCTTCTCTCTCTGTGTAACTCCGACTTTCTAATAAATAAATAAAATCTTAAAAATAAAAGAAAAATGTGTGTCCTTTTTTAAAAAATATTTTTAAAATTAGATGGTGAATGGTCTAAGATGAAACACTACCATCAAAACTGTTGTGCAGCAAGTCTTTTTTTTTTTTAAGATTTTTTTTTTTTATTTGAATCAGGCAGAGTGAAAGAGAAGGAGAGGGGGCAAAAGGGAGTGAGGAGTGAGGGTACAGAGACAGTATATATCTCTGGTTTATAATACATATCTGCTGGTTTACTCCTTAAATGGTCATGCCAGCCAGCTCTGGGCCAGGTTGAAGCTAGGAGCCAGGAACTCCATCCTGGTCTCACGTATGTATGACAGGGGCTTTAGTACTGGGGCCATCTTCCATGACTTCCCAGATTCATTAGTAGGAAGCTGAGTTGGAAGCAGGGCAGCTGGGACCAAAATCAGCAGTCCAGTCTCGGATGCTGGTTTTGCAAAGACTCAAGATACAGCTTTTTAAAAGTCACATCTTGATTCACTTGAAAATAGTAAACTCTTAAGCTATAGCACCCTCAGCTTCAAATGGTCAGTTTAAAACAGACATTGTAGAACTTAAGTTTTCACAGGGCATTCTCTAGAGAAGCCATGAATAGAGAATTGGTCATCCAGATATTATCAGTCAGGGTACTAAAGCCCAAAATACCTAAGGCTTAAAATAGCAAAGATAGATAGATAGATTTATTTATTTATTTATTTATTTATTTATTTATTTTGACAGGCAGAGTGGACAGTGAGAGAGAGAGAGACAGAGAGAAAGGTCTTCCTTTGCCATTGGTTCACCCTCCAATGACCGCCGCGGCCGGCGCACTGCGGCCGGCGCACCGCGCTGATGCGATGGCAGGAGCCAAGTACTTATCCTGGTCTCCCATGGGGTGCAGGGCCCAAGCACTTGGGCCATCCTCCACAGCACTCCCTGGCCACAGCAGAGAGCTAGCCTGGAAGAGGGGCAACCGGGACAGAATCCGGCACCCCGACCGGGACTAGAACCCGGTGTGCCAGCGCCACAAGGTGGAGGATTAGCCTAGTGAGCAAGATTTATTTATTTTTCATACAGCATGTCCCTGTGGAAAAATGAAGAATTCTATTCTATGTCCTCATTTGGGAATTGAGACTAACCACTGTTGTTTACTGTGACATTGACTTTTAGTAGCTACTGTACCTTTTAGTAGATACTGTGTCACTTCTTGTATTTCATTGGCTAAAGTAAGTCACACTGCTCACATCTAACTTCCATGAATTATAATTTTGCCATATGCTTAGGAGACTTGGAATGTTGGTACACAGCCCTGATAACTAGCGTTAAGACCATGAAGGATATATAACATTATGCTTAACTGATTAATAGAATCATTTTTTTTTTTTTTAAAGATGCCAGGTAGCACACTAGATAGTTAACTAAAAAATTTCTAGGGGCCAGCACTCTGGTTTAACCGATTAAGCTGCTACCTACAACGCAGGGATCCCATTTGGATGCCAATTCAACTCCTGGCTGCTCTACTTCCAATCTAGCTCCCTGCTAATGGCCTGGGAAAGCAGTGAAAGATGGCCCAAGTGTTGTGTCCCTGTACTCATGAGGGAGATCCAGAAGAAGCTCCTGGCTGCTGGCTTCGACCTGGCTGTTGCTGCCATTTGGGAAGTGAACCAGCGGATGGAAGATCTGTCTCTCTCTCCCTCTGTAATTCTGCCTTTCAAATAAATAAACTAAATCTTTTTAAAAAAATGACCAGTAGTTATTTAGGAGTCAGCTAGTTCAAAAGATTTTTTCTCTTTTGTGTTTGCTTGTAACATAAACCTATTAGTAAAGAAAGATTCAAAATTATCAACTATTTTTAAGTAAAATATGTTGAATAATGGGCCCACTGTAAGGTCTGAAAAATCATTAGGGTGTTAATTAGTATGACATACAGTAACAAAAAGGATCACATATTTTCTGTTATATAGATTTACACTAAAAGTTTTTTTAAAAGTGTGTAATGGTGGAAAATTTGCTATACAAGGAAGTACAAATGAATGATCTTATTGAAATTCAAAGCTTTAATATAGACTTCTAAAATTTTGTGAGATGAGAGTGATTAATATATACATAGTATTTCTGCATATGTCCATAAAAAGGCAAAGTTATAAATTTTCAGCTTTGAAAAATTTTTGTGTATACATTCCTCTTTGTTGGTGGCATAAACCAGAGTTCAATGATTTCTTCACAAAATATGCTCTTTCCTTTAATGTTTTCAAAGTTGTGGTAAAATATACATAGTACAAAATTTACTATTTTAGTGATTTTAAAGTATAATTCAGTGGCATTAAGTACATTCACATTGTTTTGCAACAGTCACCACCATTCATTTCCAGAATGTTTTCATCTTTCAAAACTGAAACTCTGTACCCATTTAAACAGTAACTCTCTATTTTCCTTTCTTCTCAGGACATGGAGGTGACTATTCTACCTTCTGTCCCTGAGTTTGAGTATGCTAGATAATTCATATAAATAGACTTAACACACTGTTTATTCTTTTGTGATTGGCTTATTTCACTTACCATAATGTCTTCAAGGTTCATCTATGTTCTAGGGTGTATCAGATTCTGATTCCTTTTTAAAGGCTAAATAATGTTCTGTTAACATGTGTACACATTTAGTTTACCATTCATCTGTCAAGTAGGCACTGGTGTTGACTTCATCTTTTGGCTACAATGAATAATGTCATTGTAATCACACATGTGTCTATACCTGTGTCAGCTCCTGAATTCAGTTTGTTTGGATATGTATCAGAGAGTAGAGTTGCTAGATCATATGGAAATTCTATTTTACATACTTTGAGGAACTGTTGCACTGTTTTCCATAGGGGCTACAACAGTTTATATGTCCATCAACAGTGAATAAGGGTTCCAGTTCTCTACATCCTACCAATAGTTGCTTTCTGAATTAAAAAAAATTTTTAGTGACAGTAGCCATCTTTTTTTTTTTTTTTTTTTTGACAGGCAGAGTGGACAGTGAGAGAGAGAGAGAAAGGCCTTCCCTTACCGTTGGTTCACCCTCCAATGGTTGCCGCGGCTGGCGCACCGCGCTGATCCGAAGGCAGGGGCCGGGTGCTTCTCTTGGTCTCCCATGGGGTGCAGGGCCCAAGCACTTGGGCTATCCTCCACTGCACTCCCTAGCCACAGCAGAGAGCTGGCCTGGAAGAGGGGCAACTGGGACAGAATCTGGTGCCCCAACCGAGACTAGAACCTGGTGTGCCGGCGCTGCTAGGCGGAGGATTATCCTAGTGAGCAGCGGCGCCGGCCAACAGTAGCATTCTTAATAGGTATGAAATGGCTTTTCTTTGTATTTACCTAAATTTTTGTCTGAATATATGATTTCAGTACGACTAGATAATACCTTGGAGCATAATTGTTGATCCTATATTAAGACTGTGTTTCATTTTTGTTTAGAAACTGCCAGACTGTCGTTCAGAGTGCCTATACCATTGCATTCCCATTAGCAGTGAATAAGACTTGTTCCTCTCATTGTTACCAGCATTTGTGTAGCCAGTGTTTTAGATTTTAGTCTAATAGGTGTATAGAATAGGTGTCGTCGTTTTAATTTACAATTCTCTAATGACATATGTATAATGTTGAGTACCTTTTTATATGCTGTTTGTCATGTATCTTTTTTTAAGATTTATTTAAGTTTTATTTGAAGGGCAGAGTTACAGAGAGGCAGAGGCAGAGAGAGAGAGACAGAGAGAGAGTTATCCACCCGTTGTTCACTCCCCAGATGGCCGCAATGGGCACAGCTGTGCCAATCTGAAGCCAGGAGCCAGGATCGTCTTCCAGGTCTCCCAAGCGAGTGCAGGGGCCTAAGGATTTTGACCATCTTCCACTGCTTTCCTAGGTCATAGCAGAGAGCTGGATTGGAAGTGGAGCAGCTGGGACTCAAACCAGTGCCCATATGGGATACTGGCACTACAGGTGGTGGCTTAACCCACAAAGCCACAGCGCCGGCCCCCCATATCTTCTTTGGTGGAGTGTCTGTTCAGATGTTTTGCCCACATTTTGAGTTGTTTCTTATTGTTGAATTTTAAGAGTTTGTATATTATGAGTGCATGTTCTTTATCAGATAAGCTTTGCATATATTTTCTCCCAAATTGTGGCTTGTTTTCTCATTCCTGCAACAATGTCTTTCACAGACCAGAAGGTCTTTTAGATTTAATGAAGTTCAGCTTACCCAGTTTTCCTTTATAGATTATGCTTTGATCATTGTATCTAAAATCTCAGTGCCAGGGGCCAGCATTGTGGTGCATCAGGTTAAGCTGTTGCTTGTGACCCTTGCATCTTTTTTTTTTTTTTAATAAAGACTTATTTATTTATTTGAAAGTCAGAGATTATACAGAGAGAGGAGAGGCGGCAGGGGGTAGGGTATCCTTCATCCGCTGGCTCACTCCCAAATTGGCTGCAATGGCCGGAGCTGTGCCAATATGAAGCCAGGAGCCAGGAGCTTCTTCTGGGTCTGCCACCTGGGTGCAGGGGCCGAAGGACTTGGGCCATCCTCCACTGCCTTCCCAGGCCATAGTAGAGAGCTGTATCAGAAGTGGAGCAGCTGGGACCCGAACTGGTGCCCATATGGGATGCTGGAACTGCAGGTGGCGGCCTTACCCACTATACCACAGTGCTGGCCCCCTGGCATCCTTTTTTAAAGTGCTGATTGGAGTTCTGATTGCTCCACTTCTGATCCAGCTCCCTGCTAATGTGACTAAGAAGGCAGCAGATGGTGGCCCAAGTGCTTGGTAGACTTGGTAGACTTGGATTGAGTTCTGGGCTCCTGGCTTTGACCTGGCCCAGGCCCAGCTGTCTGGCCATCTGGGAAGTGATCTGTGGGGAGCAACTCAGACTAGACTAAGTTACTGGAATTAAGACTTATTCTATGCATCTGCTTTCCCACAATATGGCGCTGAGAAGGGAAACAGCTTCTACACAGCTGCCTCCAGTTCAACCAATAAACTGTGGGACCTGCTCCTGATTGGAGGAGAGCAGCGTACTCGGCGTGTGGGTAGCAGAGATGGGATTGGTGGAAGAGGACTACATAGGAGGAGAGAGACGGCATGCACGAGAAACATCTAAGAGGAACATCTAAGAGGAACACCTGTGCAGCCCCCGAGAGAGCCGGCCGGCGGTGTGCCGCTCCCCCGCGGAAGTGGGGAATGTGGCAGGGGGAACCGCCCTTCCACGGAGGTGGAAGGGATGGTAGCCAACCCGGGAAGGACCAGCAGCCAACCCGGGAAGAACCAGCAGCAAACCCGGGGAGGGCCGAGCAGACAGAAGAACAGCGCAGGGTCCTGTGTCGTTCCTCCACGAAGAGGGGGAGCGACATGATCTAGTGCATGCCTGTCTTCCTGTGACTCTGCCTTTTAATAAATAAGTATTTAAAAACAAAATAAAAAAAATCAGTGCAAAACCCAGGTTACCTAGATTTTTTTCTTATATTATCTCCTGTAAGTTTATAAATTTTGCCTCTTACATTGAAGTGTGTGATTCATTTTCAGTTACATTTTTTGAAAAGTATACAGTCACTGCCTAGATTAAATTTTTTTGCATGTGAATTTTTGGTCTTCCAGCATCAGTTATTGAAAAGATTTCTTCATTTTATTGCCTTCATTCCTTTTTCAAAGATAAGCTGACCAAATCTCAGTAGCATACTTCTGGGCTGTTAATTCTGTTTTATTGATCTGTTTGTTCTTTAGCCTGTACCACACTTGAGTACCATAGCCACATCTTGTTGGCTGTTCTATATGAGCTCTGGAATCAACTTACTAATATCTACAAAGTAACTTGCTGGAGTTTGGGGATTGTGTTGAGCCTATAAAGTAAAGTTGGAGAGAGTTGATATCTTAATAATCTTAAGTTTTTCTATCCGTGAATGTGGAACGTGCCTTCATTTAATTAGATGTTCTGTGATTTCCCTCATCAGAGTTTTTGTTTCCTTCCTAGAAGTCCTATACGTATTTTGTTGGAATTACATCTAAATATTTATTTTGGTGCTAATGTAAATAGTACTATGTTTTTAATAGCATATTCAAGTTGTTGACTTTGGTGTATTATCATTGTAATCTACATCCTTGCTATTGTAGTCTCTTATTAGTTTCAAGAGGCAAATTCTACTTCATTGGTTTTCCAAATTTTCTTGTTTATTTTTGTGAAATTTTCATTTCCAGAATCATATACTTCTTATAAAAATTCAGTTCAGATTTATCAGATATGTCAAAGTACAGCAACACAATTCCTTCATGGCATTCCACTCCAGTAATTTTTTGTGGCCGTGTATTTCAATGATTTGACTCACATAATTATGAATTTTTCTTTTTTTGTGTGTGCTGTGATATAATTACTGTCATCATCATTTCTTAGTTATTCCCCTTATTTTTACTTTATATATGTTGATTTTGAAAACCAACCATGATAACATGGGTATATTTCCTTCTCCTTTACATTTTTCCATCATACCCTCTGTATTAGTTAACTTTTTGTTATTACAACAAATACCTAAGGTGAAGGAAGGAGATTTATTTTGGTTCACAGTTAAAGAAGTTCAGAAATCCAAGCCAGGATGGTCCCATCATCCTGGTTTTTATGAGGGTAGAGGCTGGCAAAGGCAGTGAATGTACAGAAGACTGATCATAAGGGAAACCAGACAGCTGAAAGAGGTAAGTATCTTGCTCACACCCACCCAAGTGGTCTCCTTATAGAGCTATCACGATTCCATCATGGAACTTCACCCTTGCACCCTAACCCAGTTCTATCAATTCCTAAAGGCTCTAGCTGCAGACACTGTAATTAGATTAAATTCTTAATCCTTTTTTAAAAAAATGTCATTTAACAAATACAAACTTTATGCATTTAATATATACAAATTTGCAGTGCCAGCATCCCATGGTGATTCTTGCCCTCTACCTCTCGCTTATCCATACTCCCACCTTTCCTCCTCCTCCCTCTCCCTTTTCCATTCTTGTTTTTAACAGAGATCAATTTTGAGTCAATTTTATACTCATAAGATTAACCCTAAACTAAGAGAGTGCACTAGTCTTTCAGCACCATTAATGTAAGACTTTGGGATTTAATAGTCTGTTATGTTGGAAGCCAAATCATATTCAGACTCCAGTTTCATTTTTAACATTCTCCACTACCTTGCCCATATTCTCTTCCTTATAACTCCTCAATTCCATTCCAAAATCTGGAACGTGAGAATAATTACTCTTATCCCTCTTGCATAAATCTTCCCTCAGTGCATTAGGTGACTTTCAAAAGATTAAGTGTGGCTTAATCACTTGAGCCATCACTGCTGCCTTCCAGGTCTTCATTATCAGGAGTGAGAACCAAGCAGTGAACCCAGGCACTATAATATGGTTTGTGGGTTTCTTAACCTACTTCTTAACTGCTAAGCCAAATGATCACTCCTTTAACTTAATTTCTATTCTGTATATTATCCCAAAATGTTAAAAATGGCCCCTTAACCCCTTTTATTTTCTCATTGAAAATTTTTTAAAAGATTTACTTATTTATTTGAAAGAGTTACATAGAGAAGGAGAGGCAGAGAGAGAGAGAGAGAGAGAGAGAGAGAGAGAGAAATCTTTGATCCACTGCTTCCCTCCTCAAATGGCTGCAATGGCCAGGGCAGGGCCAGGCTGAAGCCAGGAACCAGGAGCTTCATCTGGTTTTCCCACATGGGTGACAGGAACCCAAACACTTAACTAGACTGGCTAAAATCCTGGGCACCAACCATTTCAAATATCAGCAAGGATGAGAACAAAAAGTCATGTTTGTTACTGATGGGGTTCCTGATGGTACAGGCACTCTGGAAGACAGTCTTTCAGTTTGTTACAAAGGTAAACATAGTCTTAGCATAGGAGCAGTTGTGCTCCCAGATATTTACCCTTATAAGTTGCAAAGTTATGTGCACACAGAAATAGGTACATCAGTGTTTTTAATAAAGTTAATCCAAATGTCTATCAATAGATAACTGGATAAAGAGAATGTGGTGTGTTGGTAAGTTTTTGAAAGATGTTACTATATCTATTTTTTTTTTTTTTTTTTGACAGGCAGAGTGGACAGAGAGAGAGACAGAGAGAAAGGTCTTCCTTTGCCATTGGTTCACCCTCCAATGGCTGCTGCAGCCGGCGCACTGCGACCGGTATACCGCGCTGATCTGATGGCAGGAGCCAGGTGCTTCTCCTGGTCTCCCATGGGGTGCAGGGCCCAAGCACTTGAGCCATCCTCCACTGCACTCCCTGGCCACAGCAGAGACTGGCCTGGAAGAGGGGCAGCCGGGACAGAATCCGGCGCCCCGACCGGGACTAGAACCCGGTGTGCCGGAGCTGCAAGGCGGAGGATTAGCCTAGTGAGCCGCGGCGCCGGCCTACTATATCTATTTTTAAAGAAAAATGTTATGAGTTGAATTTCTATGGGGGGATTAATAAAACAAGCAGGAGCTCTGCCCAGTTTCACTTATTAGAAGCATTTGTACTATTATCACTAGGAGAAACTTTAGAGCTGTAAGTTCTTTATTTTATAAGTTTACAAGGAAGTGCTGAAACCGGGGTTAGAAATAAGGTCTCTTGATTCCATCACCAGAATATTTTTTTCGTCTTAAAGGGAACTTACACAAAAAAGTAAATATAATAATGACTTGTATATTTTAATAATAGTAATTGATAATAACAGCCCTCAGGAGTTTATTCTGTGGGCTCAGAATTAAGGTTGATACTTGAGTAATCTGGAAACGTAAACAAACCAATCAACAAAACAAATAGGACAGAAATAAAAGCACTCCTGAGACAAACTTTTTCTGGAGTTTACAAAATAAGCACTGAACTGCACATTAAATAAAATTATGATTTCCTTTTTTTAAGATTTATTTATTTGAAAGGCAGAGATGCAGATAGAGAGAGAGAGAATCTTCCATCTGTGGGTTCACTCCTCAAGTGGCTGCCATGGCCTGGGGCTGGGCCAGGCTGAAGGCAGGAGCCAGGAGCTTCTTCTGAGTTTCCCACATGGGTGCTAGGGGCGCAAGTTGAGCCATCTTCTACTGCGTTGTTCTCAGGCCGTTAGCAAGGAGCTCAGGTACTCCATTGTGGGATGCATCAGTGTTAACTGCTAGGCTAAACACTTCCTATAGATTATATATATATATATATATTTTTTTTTTTTTTGACAGGCAGAGTGGACAGTGAGAGAGAGAGAGACAGAGAGAAAGGTCTTCCTTTGCCGTTGGTTCACCCTCCAATGGCCGCCGCGGCCGGCGCGCTGCGGCCGGCGCACCGCGCTGATCCGATGGCAGGAGCCAGGAGCCAGGTGCTTTTCCTGGTCTCCCATGGGGGTGCAGGGCCCAAGCACCTGGGCCATCCTCCACTGCACTCCCTGGCCACAGCAGAGGGCTGGCCTGGAAGAGGGGCAACCGGGACAGAATCCGGCGCCCCGACCGGGACTAGAACCCGGTGTGCCGGCGCCGCTAGGCGGAGGATTAGCCTAGTGAGCCGCGGCGCCGGCCCCTATAGATTATATTTTATAGGTACAATTGATTAACGCTATGTACAAATTGATGCTGGACCTCTGTTGTTACCTTATCTATCTAGAACTGAAAGAAAAATTGATTCTGTTAACAATTACTCAGTTTCAAGGTAGTTACTCAGAACAAGACCTGGTATAACTTACACCAACACAAATTATATATGATTTTTTTTCTGAGGAGTTTTTTCTGAAATAAATTATATGTTTGTCTCTATATCTATATAAAATGTAAATACAATTTTAATAAATGTGACTATATTATGTATATATAATGTGAATATAAAATTCCTATTTATGATCTCTATATTCTAGCCTATCTTAAATGTCTTTCCTAAGAAAAAATTTTAATTGTGATTTTTAACTTTCTGGTAGTTTTATTTAACATTTTTTAAAAATTTGTGTTACCTTTTGCATACACCTTGATAAAAATGAGTTAATTTTCTCTCTGTGTTTTTGTTTATAATAAGTAGTTCACCAGGCCATCAAAGAAGGAGGTACCTTTCTCTGAAGGGAGGAGAGAACTTCCACTTTGATTATGGCCTTGTCTAAATAAGATCGGAGTTGGCGAACTCAAGAGGCTTCCATAGCCTTGGCAGCTCATGACAAGAGTCTTGGGTGATTACTGGCGTCATAAACTAGAGTGTCAGTTGTTAAATCAACAACAGGAGTCACTGTGCACTTACTGCCCATGTAGGATCTCTGTCCTTAATGTGTTGTACTACGTGAATTAACGGTATAACTAGTACTCAAATAGTACTTTATACTTTGTGTGTGTGTGGGTGCAAACTGTTGAAATCTTTACTTAGTATATACTAAATTGATCTTCTGTATATAAAGAGAATTGAAAATGAATCTTGATGTGAATGGGATGAGAAAGGGAATGGGAGATGGGATGGTTGCGGGTGGGAGGGAGGTTATGGGGGGGGAAAAGCTACTATAATCCAAAAGTTGTATTTTGGGAATTTATATTTATTAAATAAAAGTAAAAAAAAATAAATAGTTCACATTGGTTTACAGAACATGTTATATAGCTTTATTCTTAAAATTAAAATTATTAATAAAATTAAATATATTCTTAAATTATATTTTGCTTTGTAAATTTAAAAAATTTACTTGGATTACAACTAACAAACACTAAAATTTTATCATACAACTTGAGATAATTGTTTAAATTAAACTTGCTGTGTATTCAAAATTGTACAGCCCAAAGAACAGAGTTTCATATAATTTGCATGATTTTGAGCCAACAAGTCCCTAATTTAGAGAAACAAGTTCTCATCTTTGTATGTTTTTCTTGTAATATGTGAATTTGGTTGAGTCTTCAAAATTTATTGTGTAATTGGGCTTGATTTCTAGAATAAATAGATTTTAAAAGGTTCTTAATTATACTTCTTTAATATTATGTCAACAACAAAGTGTATTTTAATTTTGTATAAATAAAATAGCTTCCAAGTACACCTGTTTAGTGTCTATGTATTTCTGAATGGAGCATTAACAGTGATAAAGATTATATAATATGTTAAATTTGGAATTCACAGTTTTTTGAAGATATATGTTCATAAAGCAGTGAAGCCCATTGTACAAGGCTTATGAGCAATCTAAGTTATCTGATTAGTGAATAGATTAAAGTGTGCATATAAAGTTTTGCATGTTATTAGGGATTATATTGTATTAAAAATGGACCGAATGCTATATATGAAAATTTAAACCATAATTGGAAATACTAACTTATTTTTGCAGAAGAAATCTACATAAGATAGCTTTAAGCCTGTAAAACTTTAAAATGTTAAAAATGTTATAATCTAGGAAAAAGTATGACATTTATTAGTATATGTGACAATGTATATGTGGAATGAAAAGACTGTTAGCTTTAAGTAATTTGTAGGGGATGAGGGTGGAAAGATTCTGATATCAAAATGCCAGATTCTGTGCCTGTTTTACTTCTAACTTAATATTGTTGTTTTCAACACTGTGAACAGGATACAAGACTAAACTAATAACATAAGTTAAAATAATCATATAAGTAATTCCTGTTTAAACTACTTTAGGTTTGAAATTAGAGTGAAAAAACTTTTTCTTATAATTCCCCCTCCCCACCCTACTTCTGATGCCATCACTTAGGAATCAGCATTCCAGAACAGTTGGTCTGGCTTTGCATGATTCTGCCTGGTCCTGACAAACCAGCCACTGTATACTCATAGAGAGCAATACAGTACTTGTCACTGGTGGCCTTTCTATGACAGAGAGCCTGTAGACTGACATAAAGTGCAGCCTGTTGTGAACTGTCAAGTGAGAGTCTGCCAAAAACCCAGCAGACAGAACTAATTGGGGAGAGAAAGGACTTTTGTGCCCTCTTCTCTTTCTTTCCCTTCTTTCATTTTTTTTTTTAAATAAGACAGATATTGTAAAGTAGCTTGTTTATGTAAGATTTGTCTGCTTCTCTTTTCTTGTTGCATGGATCATTTTTTAACTTCAAATCTTGCACTGCAGGTTGTTTAGCACTTCCACATGGAGGTTGGTGCCGGACCAAACTCGAGAGAAACAACTCATAACAGTGGATGAAAAATTGGTAAGGATTTTCCAATACACACTGCTATGATTCTGCCTTCGGGGTTACTTTTGTACTATAGATATTCAGTATGGTATTTTGGGTTTTTCTAGGAAAGCTACTTGAATTTCTAGACTATGTATACATTTTAAAAAGAAATATTTGTCATAGAAAGATAATTTAAGCATTCTACATAAAGTCATGTACAACTATTAAAAAATAAAAATTATGGAAGGATTCCCTTTTTGTGGCATTAATTAGTATCATTTGGAACACTTTCACTTTTGTAATGAGTGTATCCTTTTTTCTCAGTTACACTCCTATAATAAAGTTGTGATATACTTACCAGTATACTGAGTTTTCCTAGACCTTTTCTATTTTGTTATGTGTATGTATATGTACACACACACATACACACCACCATTTGTATATATGCATGCAATTGAATTACAACTACCAACACCTTAATTTTGGCAGCCATTACTTATAGCATTTTTACTGTGTAGGCTGTTACTTTAGGTGTGATTTGTTATTTATGCTTACCTTGTACAATAACATAAATTTTATGGTGTTTCTAAGACTTCTGTAGAAATGTATAATGGTATAGCATAATTTTCATTTTATATCTGATTTACTGTTAACAATCAAATAAATGGATATGTTTCTTAACTATTCCCCATCTAAATGTTGTACAGTCTATCACTTTGTAAGCATAATCTAAATAATAGGTCCCATTTAAATTTCTTTTTTACTATTAAAGATACAAACAGGTAAGCTGGCTGACAATTTGGAAAATTCATATCTTAGGCCTCAGGCTGGTTGGTTTTATTTTCAAGTTATTTCTTTTCTTTTTCCTTTTTTTTTTTTTTTTAAGATTTATTTTATTTATTTGAAAGGTCAAGTTACAGAGAGGAAGAGACAGGGTGAGAGATGTCTTCCATCTACTGGTTCACTCCCCAAATGGTCACAACAGCTGGGGCTGGGCCAGGAGGCAGGAGCTTCATCCAGTTCTCCCACATGAGTAAAGGGTCCCAAGCACTCGGGTTCTCCACTGCTTTCCCAGGCACATTAAGAAGGAGCTAGATCAGAAATAGTACAGCAGGGACATTAACTGGAGCCCATATGGGATGCTGGTGCTGCACATGGTGGCTTAACCCATTATGCTGGCTCCTCAAGTTATTTCTTAAATGAACCTACTGACATTTCTAGGCTATGTCATCTTACAGCTAAATCATTGCCATAGTTTGCTAATTTATCTCCCTCGGACTCCTTAATCTTTTATGATTCATTTTCTACAAGATAGGCAGAATGGTTGTTTTTTAAAAAAACTTTTATTTACTTGAGAGAAAGAGAGTGAGAGAGAGACACGCACAGAGACAAAAAGAAAGAGCTTCCATCTGCTGGTTCATTCCCCAAATGCTTGCATGTCTGAGGCTGAGCCAGGCTATAGCTGAGAGCCAGTAACTGGAACCTAGTCTAAGACTCCCTCATGGGTGATAGAGACCCTTACCTGCTGTCTTCTAGGTTTCTGGAGCAGAGATTCAAACCCAGGCACTATGAAATGGGATGCATATGTCCCAAGTGACATCTTAACTGCTATACCAGTCTCCTACCTTGAGCATAGTCTTTTTTTTTTCTTTTTCTTTCTTTTTTTTTTTTTTTTTTTTTTTTAAGATTTGTTTATTTGAAAGAGTTACAGAGAGCGGAAGAGACACAGAGAGAGGTCTTCCATCGGTTGGTTCACTCCCCAGATGGCTGCAATGGCTGGAGCTGAGCCGATCCGAAGTCAGGAGCCAGGAGCTTCTTCTGGGTCTCCCACGTGGGTGCAGGGGCTTTATCAGGCCATAGCAGAGAGCTGGATCAGAAGAGGAGCAGCCAGGACTAGAACCGGCACCCCGGGCTCTAACCCACTGCACCACACGCTGGCCCCAGTGAGCATAGTCTTTTCAAAATGCTTGTTTTGTACCTTTTTATGTAAAATTCTTGGGTCTTTCTGTTCCTTTAGAATAAACATTACAATCTTAAGCTGGACTTTTAAAAAGGTCCTTTTTTTCTTTCTAGAAAGATTTAGGCGTTATTATTTGAAAGGCAGAGTGAGAGAGGGAGAGACTGATTCACCCTCCAGATGATCACAATAGCCACGGCTGGTCTAGACTGAAGCCAAAAGCCTGGAATTCCATCTGAATCTCCCATGTGGATCCTGGAACTCTACCTGGGTTCCAGAGGCTGGCACTTGGGCCTTCTGCTTCTTTCTCAGGCAAGTTAGCAGGGAGCTAAATTGGAAGCAGAACAACCAGTGCTCCATCTGGCATTGCAAGTTGTGGCTTAACCTTCATATGTGCCACTTCATCTGCCATAATACCTGGCCTTTGAGAACTTGCATGATTTAGCTGCTGTTTTCCTCTCTAGGTATATCATCTACCACTGTCTTAAATTCTGTGCTACAGCCACACCAAGCCTGCATCAGGGCATTCAGAGTTTGTATTCCTACTACCTGGACCTTTTTACTCTCCTCAAGTCTTCATCCATTTACCATTTCTTTTTTCTAAAGATGTTAATGAAACACCAGTTGCTTAGTTTAGTATAAAAGAAATAAGATCATAGACAGGGGCTGGCGTCATGGCTCACTTGGTTAATCCTCTGCCTGCGGTGCCGGCATCCCATATGGGTGCTGGGTTCTAGTTCCAGTTGCTTCTCTTCCAGTCCAGCTCTCTGCTGTGCCCCAAGTGCTTGGGCCCCTGCACCCACGTGGGAGACCAGGAGGAGGCACCTGGCTCTTGGCTTCGGATCGGTGCAGCGCCAGCCATAGCGGCCATTTGGAGGGTGAACCAATGGAAGGAAGAAGACCTTTCTCTATGTCTCTCTCTCACTGTCTAACTCTGTCAAATAAAAAAAAAATAAGATCATAGTATGTGTGAAAGGAGGAAGATTTTCACATCCCATGTGTTCATTAATTAATGAGAGCACAAATCTCTGTCCCCCCCCCCTTTTTTTTAATATATTTATTTATTTATTTAAAAGAGTTACAGGCAGGGATCTTCTATCCACATTTTCACTCCCCAAGTGGCTGCTACAGCCAGGGCTGGACCAGGCTGTAGCCAGGAGTCAGTAATTCTATCTGGGTCTCTAAGGTGGGTTGCAGGGGCCTAGGTATTTGAGTTATCTTCGGCTGCCTTCCCAGTCACATTAGAGGAAGCTGGATAGGAAGTGGAATAGCTGGGACTTAAATTTGCTGCAGTTGCAATCTGCGGCTTAACTCCTGAGGACACCATCTCTTTTAAGTCCCAAGAGGTTGCCCAAGAGCTTATTTCAATGTTATGGTTTATTTTCTATAAAACTCTCAAATTTTAGAGTTCATTAATAACTCTTCTAAGTTCCTTTCTTTCTGGTTTAAAAAGTTAGTGAATCAGCCAGGAATACATTGTTCTCGGGGCCAACATTGTGGAGTAGTGGGTAAAGCTGCTGCCTGTGATGCTGGCATCCTGTGTGGGCACCAGTTTGTGTCCCAGCTGCTCCACTTACGATCCAGCTCCCTGCTGATGGTTTCAGAAAAGCAGCAGAAGATGGCCCAAGTGCTTAGGCCCCTGCCACCCTGTGGAAGACCTGGAGGAAGCTTCAGGCTCCCAGCTCCTGGCTTCTGCTTGGCTGAGCACTGGCCATTGCAGCCATTTGGGGAATGAAACAGCAGATGGCGGATATCTCTGTCTCTGTCTGGCTCTCTCTCTCTCTGTGTAACTCTTTCAAATAAATAAATCTTAAAGAAAAAATATGTATATGGCTTTCAACAAGGTTCTATTAAGCATACCAGAGAATTATACAGACTGATTTAATTTCATGTTTTTAATTATGTCATAAAATCATTTGTATATTTTTGAATCTTGTAGATTTTGCCCAGGTTTGTTACATTGTTTTTGAAATGTACCAGTCAAAATGTCAATATGATATTCTAACTGAAATCAGTTGAAGTCTTATATGTAGTTATTGATAGTTATTGAAGTAATGTTTAATATGGATAACTGAAACGCATAGTAAATTTTCAAATGTGATTTTAGCCATTCATATAGCTTTGTATTCAATTAAAGTGTTAAATAATCCATTGATAACATAATTCTAATAAAGGTTTCATGTCTTTTTGTTCTTACAACACCCTCTAATGGAGGGCTTGGTAACTAGCATCATGACAAGACCAGTGATTTAAAAGGGCACTTCTAGAAATGCTGAGTAATCGGAGTTCATTTATTTTACATTTTAAACAATAAAAAATTTTATATAAAGTGTGTATCTGTATTATTGATAACATTTTTCAAAATCTGAAGTAAATTCTTCTGAGTATTTTAAATGACAGGGAAACAGAATTTTATGTCACTGTTATATAATGTTTACCGTTTTATTGCCTGGGCGTCTAGTAGGTAACAAAATAAATAAAAGCTGAACTGCTGGAGGGAGATGATGGTTGGGTCACAGTATGTGTGAGTGAAGCCTTCCCCAGCTAGGCTTCTGAGGGTGGTTAGTCTTCTGTCCTTTTTTATTACACTGAACAATTGGTTCTCCAATTTCTCTTTTAAAAATTTCTGGTTAACTGACTCTCATTCCTTTGTGAGGCTGCTCTTTTTTTATTACTGATTAGCTATAATTTTTAGAAAGTTTTACTTATGGAGAGAACAGAAGCTTTGCAACAAATGATGATGAGATAATTATATATTTATATGTAAAAACTCTTCACCCATACCTTGTACTATACACAAAAATTAACTCCCAGATCCTAAATATAAATCCATGATGCTACATTTAAAACTCAAAAATTTTTATTTTCTTTTTTCTAAGATTATTGTAAGAATTTTTTTTGAAGGCCGTCGCTGTGGCTCACTTGGCTAATCTGCCTGCGGTGCCAGCACCCCAGGTTCTAGTCCTGGTTGGGGCGCCAGGTACCAATCCCGGTTGCTCCTCTTACAGTCCAGCTCTCTGCTGTGGCCTGGGAGGGCAGCAGAGGATGGCCCAAGTGCTTGGGTCCCTGCACCCGCATGGGAGACCAGGAGGAAGCACCTGGCTCCTGGCTTCGGATCGGTGCAGCGCCAGCCATAGCGGCCATTTGGGGGGTGAACCAACGAAAGGAAGACCTTTCTCTCTGTCTCTCTCTCACTGTCTATAACTCTCTGTCTCTCTCTCTCTCTCTCACTGTCTAACTCTGCCTGCAAAACAATTTTTTTTTGAAGATTTATTTATTTGAAAGACAGAGTTATAGAGGCACAGAGAGGTCTTCCATTTGCTGGTTCACTGCTTAAATGACTGCAACAGCTCAAACTGGGCCGATTGGAAGCCAGGAGCCAGGAGCTTCTTCCAGGTCTTCCACATGGGTGCAGGGGCCCAAGGACTTGGGGCATTTTCTACTGGTTTCCACGCCATAGCAGAGAGCTGGATCAGAACAGCCAGGATTTAAACCGGCACCCATATGGGATTCCAGCACTGCAGGCCGTGCTTTGGCTTTACCTGCTATGAGAAGCACTGGTCCCCAACATTTTTAATTTCTAGAAGAAAGTGTAAGAGAAAATATTTGTAACTTTAGGTTAGTCTGATGGTTTTTTGAATACACACCAAAGCATGATCCACTTTAAAAATTCTGCTGTTTAAAAGGCAGTGTGGAGAGAATTGAAATACAAGCCACAGTTTAGGAGAAATTATTTGGAAAATACATATCTAAAAAAGGAGTTGTAACTAGAAAATTCAAACAACACTAATAAAAGGAACCAGGCCCAAAAGACTGTATGCTGTATGGTTCCATATATTTGACTTTTTTTTTTTTTTAATATTATTTATTTGAGAGGCAGAGTTAGAGAGGGAGAGACAGAGAGAGAGGTCTTCCTTCTGTTGGTTGACCTCCCAAATGGTCGCAGTGGTTGGAACGGGGCACCAATCCAAGAGCTTCTTCTGGGTCTCCTACATGGGTGCAGGGGCCAAGTATTTGGACCATCTTCCACTGCTTTCCTAGGCTGTTAGCAGGGAGGTGGATCGGAAGCGGAGCAGCCAAGGCTTGAACAGGCACTCATATGGGATGCTGGTGCCGCAGGCAGAGACTTAACCTACTGTATACCACAACATTGGCCCCTTATTTGACTTCCTCCCCTCCCCTCCCTCCTTCCCTCCTTCCCTCCTTCCCTCCTTCCCTCCTTCCCTCCTTCCCTCCTTCCCTCCTTCCCTCCTTCCTTCCTTCCTTCCTTCCTTCTTTTAAGGATTTATTTATTTATTTGAAAGGCAGAGTTACAGAGAGGCAGAGACAAAGAAAGAGGTCTTTGTTCTGCTGGTTCACTCCCCAAATGGTCTCGAGGGCCATAACTGGCCCATCCAGAGCCAGGAACCAGGAGCTTCTTCGTGGTCTCCCACGTGGGTGCAGGGGCCCAAGCACTTGGACCATCATCTTCTACTGGTTTCCCATGCCATAGCTGAGAGTTGGATCGGAAGTAGAGCAGCTGGTCTTTTACTGGTGCCCATATGGGATGCTGGTACTGCAGGTGGCGGCTTTACCTGCTATGCCACAGCAGGGACCCCTTATTTGACTTTCAAATGGACAAAACTCTAGGGGTAGGAAATTGATGAGTGGTTGTCAGCACTGGATGTCTGAGGAGTTATTAACTGTAAAGGGAAGTGAGGAAATTTTGGAGAGTGATATAACTGTTCTTGATTAAGGTAGTGATTCTTCTTTCAAACCCATTTTTGTAAAAGAAAAAAATATAGTACTGTATATTGAAAAGATGAATTTTACTCTTTGTAAATTGTATCTCAATTTAAAAAGTAGGAAAATGCTATTTCTTAATTTGTTCTTCTACTTCCTTTTTTAAATCTACTTCCTTATCACTTCTATTCGTTGGTTCAACATCTGTCCTAATAATACATAGGGCATGCTGTTTTCTACATGACGATCTTCTGTATATTGAGCCGTTTGGTACCATGAATTACTGATTCTTAAAGGGTGTTCTGTAGGGTGCCTAAAACCTTTTCAGGAGGCCACACAGGCAAACTCTTTTTCATAATTATATTGTGTCTTTATTTGCTCTTCTCACTGTGTTGACATTACATTGATAGTGGAAAATAATACTGTTAAAACTATTGGCACCTTTGCACAACAAAGGCAGTAGACTTGATCTTTGCTATCAGTCATTGCATCCTGCATTTCTTCGCAGAGTTTTATAAACTAGTTTCATAATGTCCTGAATGAAGAAAAGCTTAAAAAAATTTTAAATTTATTTTTTAGAGAATGAATTTATTTACTTGAAAGAGACCCTGGGGGAGGTTTGGGGTGGGAGTTGGGGATGGGGAGAGAAAGAAAGAAAATATCTTCATTCTTCAGGTGGACTCAATAGCCAGTCTGGGCCAGGCTAAAGCCAGGAGCCAGAACCCCATTCCTGGTCTTCCACATGGGTGGCAGGGGCCCATCTGCTGCTGCTTTCCCAGGCATATTAGTAGGGAGCTGGATCAGAAGCAGAACAGCTGGGACTCAGCAGGCATTCCAATATGGGATGCTGGCATTGGAAGTGATAGTTTAACCCGCTATGCCACAACAAGGGCACTGAAAGAAGTGAAAACTTTTAAGTCTTTTTATGTTTCATCTAGCAAAACAGAAGTATGTAAAGCCCTTTGGCTCTTTTACTAGACTGCAATGGCTGTCTCCAGGGAAAGCCTTTGTTATAGTTGAGTTATTGCAAACTGAATTGTTTTTACAATTATGGTTATTCAGTCTCCAGTACTTGGCAGACATTTTCTCAGAATTGACTCTGTCACTTCATGGAAGTGTTGCTCATGAAAAACTTCAAGCTTTCAATCAAAATTAGAAATTTTATAGAACCTGATTCTGCCACTGATCTGAACTTGACATTTTCCTAGTTCTTAAAGACTAGTGGACTTTTTGATAATGTTAACAAATGTGATCTTTGAACTTGTGTCATGAGGTATGGTTAACATTTGAAAGATCTGTAGTCCATTACTTTCTATGACAAAAGCATGATGTTATAGAATCATGCATGTGTAAAAATTTTCATTTAAAGTACAAGATACAGTGATAGAATTTAATGAACCAATTGTGAAAATATTAGTTCTAAAGTATTACTCCTTTTTATAATATGAAGGATACCAAAAAAGTTCATGGAATATGAAATGACAAGGTGTTTGTTTTGGTGCACAAAATTTGAAATGAGTATTTTCTAAAAATGTATAGGAAATACATATTACGAAAAATGATGGATGGGGCTGGAGTCATGCTGCACCAGGCTCCTGGCTTCAGTGTGGTCCACTTCAGCTATTACGGCCATTTGGGAAATGAACCAGCAGATAGAAGATTCTCTCTCATTGTGTTTCTCCCTAACTCACCATAGTGCTGCCTTTCATATAAATAAAATAAATATTTAAAAAAGGATAGTTGGATTTCAAAACTTTTTGCACCAAAATAAACTTAATTTGATTTTCCACCAACATTTTAAGTGCCCTCATAAATGTGTGAAGATGACTTTTCTTCATATTTTAAAATCAAAATACCTAGGCACAGCAATTTGAGTGCAAGAACAGGTGTTAGAATTTGGCTGATTTCTACAAAAGACCAAGTTCTTGGAAAATGCACATTATGGAAAAAGTATGCATTGATTTCCAGAAAGTTTTTGCACCAAAATAAATATACCTTTTAATTCCATTGTTTCATGAACCTTTTGAAGTATCCTAGTATTAAGCTAGACATTTAAAGAGATTTTCAAGAATGCAAATGAGTGCCATCCTCAATTTTTTAGTTTTTGCAAACATTAAAATTTTGTTTATATTGATACATAATTGGCTTAAGTATATATTTTAAGATTTCCTCTATTTTAGTTTGTTGTATGATGTATATCTGTAAATATTAACCATATGAACAAAACCTCATTGGAGTCCTAGTAATTTTTAAAGACTGTAAAGAAGTTTTGAGACCAGAAATTTTGTAGATTGTTCTCATAAGCCTTCTTTTTTCTGGGTTAAACATTCCAGCTTGATTTATTTCACATAAGTTCTAGGTAATTAATCATCTTGATTACCTTCCAGTTTGACTGAATCTCTTTAAAATGTTGCCAGGATTTCTCATGATACTACAGATGTGGTCAAGGGAGTGGTGGGGATTATTGCCTCTGTTCTTTTCAATCACAGTGTTTTAGTAAGGCCACTTAAAATTTAGGTTCTCTTCTTATGTGGATTTCATGGAGGGTTAAAACATCAGTTCCTTTTCTGTGCATTATCAAGTTATATTTCTTCCATCTTGAGTTATAAGCTGTGTATTATTTTTATTATTCTCAGACTTACTCAAATAACATGTTACCAAGTGAAGCTTAATTTCTTTTTTATTGTTACATCTTGCAGACAGAAACTAATCTAGAGAGGATAATAAATCAAAGGAATTCTCAAAGTTTTGTGGATGTCTGTAGCATTATAAGTACAAAGAAAAATTTGTTTTCTTCTGTTTGTCAATTGTGTATTGACAATGTGTATCCTGGTTTTTTTTTTTTTTTTTAGGCATAAAATGTAGAAAGGAAAAGTCTGCCTAGCATTTTCTAGAGTAAAGAATCCATTCTCTTATTTTGAAACTGTGTACAATGTTAACATTGTTAGAGAACAAATCTGTAGAGAATAAGATTTTAGTAATTCCTGGATTCTGTTAGTAAATAATTTTAGAATACATGGTAAATTTGTAATCAGTCAACTTTGAGTGTCTTTTTTGTCTGTTATATATAAACTATCTAATCTTTTCATTTACTCTTGGAAAGAGTAAGAATTTGAATATACAAAGAGTAGATGGCAGTGTCCTTAAATGATCCTGTAAATTTATGTTTAAAAACACAATGTTTAAAATAAAGAATTTTCTGTAGGTTGCACCATTTGAATTTCCAAAAACGTGATAATTTCCTACAAATAATAAGGAAAGCTTACACATGGTGGTTTGTTTGGCTCTTGGTTTTTATTGCAGGAGAGACTGTGCCATGGAGGTTGGGTAAAGAATGTTTTTGCCTTTCTGCATTATTAAGAGGGTAACTTTTTTCCCTTTATGCCTCCCCCTGTGCACCAATCTCCTTTCAGTTACTTGAATGCCCACATCCAATGAGCATGTGCATATTGTCTTTTCATATTTATTTTGACTATACAAAAGAGAGATGTTAAATTTGCAATACATTTTAAAGATTTTGAGTATTGTTCCCCTCAAAAACCAGCCAAAACATAAGTTAGACCTACCCAGGTATACTTTTGCTTTTTAACCATTTTTATTACCTCTTTTTTTACATAATAATTCCTTGTTTGTAACAATTGCTTTATAGTAACTATTTACTACTAAAAATATCAGTACTAAAAACAGAAAAATACCCTCATGAAACATAAGAACAGCTTCAAGTTATTAGTAGAGATGATAAAAATTAGCTTTTACCATTTGGACATTACAATAGTTTTGTAAAAATTATTACATGTAAAAATTACAACATTATTATGTTGACTGCTGTCTTTCTTTCATTCTTCATTTATTAAGTACTTAGTGAGTACTCCTGTATACCAGTTACTATTCTTCTATGTTTGTATTGACTTTGAGCTTATTTTGTTTAAAATCTATTAAGCACCACCATTTTTACCTTTTAGAAAGGTTTTATGGTTATTTACACAGGCATCTTCGACTTAAATGCATGTCTGAAAGCAAACTTTTTATTTAGTAATCTGTAAATCTAAAATCTTTTGAGAAGGTATGGAATGGGGAAGGACAGCTATCATTTCAGAGCTTGTTGGAGAAATTATAGTATATAGCTATTGTAAAAAAATTAAGATTTTCAACATGTTATTAGTCTTCTGTTAATACTTTGATTTAAAATTAGGTAATACTGTAAAATAATTAAAATTGGTGTCTGTTGCCTATTTATTGTATTTTACTACTTGACAGTCTTCCAAATAACAATGAACAGCAGTTAAAGCTTTTGTACTTGCTGATACCTGCAGTAAATAATTGCTATTTGATTAATAAGCTCATGGTACTGAGCACATGCTCAGCCATTGGAATTTTAATATTGCAGTTTTAGAACGTCTGTAAGCAGCAACAACTTAATAGTTTTTTTGTCACACTAATAGTTAAAAAATTGTTTTTCATTGCTTGAACTTATAAGAAAATTGACTGTTTTTGCAAACTTTCAAAATAAGACATCATTTACTACATATGTATGTGTTTTATTTTTTCCTTCTAAAAATTTACAGATGAAAACTATAAATCTGCAAACGAATTAAAAATGGCTCATTAAGAAGTGACTTGCATAGAAAGAAACTTTAATTAAGAGCTTATATTTGCTTTGTTTGCTTTTTTTTTAAGGGGTCAGTTTTCTCTTGGGAGATTACTTTCTTTCAGTGTATGACGGTGCTATCTCTGCTAGATTGGGGTTATACAGCCTTCTAGCATCTCAAGTGTCTGTTTTGTCTGGACTTTACTCACGCAGCATTCTTGTGCAAAAATTTCAAGCCTTTAGTCTGGAGCACTGGGTCAAAGGATATGTCCCTTTGAAGGGTAGACAGGAGTTTTTTATGTTTTATTCACTAAGTAGTATTTCATTTTACATCAAAGAATAGTAGCTTTTGAGAACCTACCATGGTGGCAGTTTTTTCGTTAAGACTCACTAAACATGGGTAATGTTTCTTAAAATTTGTCAGTCTACACAAATGCTATATCCTTTTGCTTAGATAAGGTTAAACCATTAACTAACTGTTAGTTTGCCATATATTTTATATTTTGACAGCAAATGTAGTTTTTAATATGTACGTTCCTATGTTAGGTTTGACACTAACCACAAGCTGATGGAAAAAAAAATTGGTGAATAGCCTTTAAGATTGCTTAAAATCCCTAAGGAAGTAGTAATGTCTAGTGATTTTGGAAGTGTAAATTTTATAATGAGGTGATCATTCTTTATTTGGCCTTTTTTAGAACTGGGTATGTGTATATGATACTGACTTTAAAAAATAAAAGTTTAAGTAATGAAAAATTTTAAGACTTGGTAAACTAGAAGGAATTATTTTTGCATTTTTTTCTAGGTTAGTAAATATTTTGAGTCCAAATAGTCATAGTAAACTATATATTATGAAATTGTTAAATTGCATTTCATATTCCTAATACAAGACATATATACTTAAGCATATAGACTAACAGTAAAGCAGTTTGTTTCCACGTTTATGGTTAACAAATGCTCTTAAATTAGAGAAAATTTTTCCACGTAGTTATGTGATCATTTAAAATAGAAATGTTTCTATTCTCATGACGCACTGGTTTTTTTAAATAAAACTTTTGTTAACTTTACCTTTAGCCATGATAATCATTAAAAGAAACCACATTTTATTTCTTATATACAATTGTTTCTAAATAACATTGTATGTGGAATTTTGTTTTCTAAAATATATGTCCAATTCAAATCAATTATTTTACATGTTATATGCTTATTTAGTAAGTATAAAATATTATGAAGTAAATGAATATTAAAAATAATAGTTTTTATGTATAGACCCAAACCTTAAAACTTGAGAATTATCTTTCTATATTGTTTAAGGAATAAAAAAATCTTTCCTCTGTAGTTTTCAGCCATCTCTATTATCTCTGATTCTTCAGCAATTAAAGCAGATTTATTTTCCTCTTTGTTCCTACTTGGAATACTTGAACAATGCTGGGGAATTGAACTGACTGGAATGTTTTATCTTTCAAAAGCTTTAAAGTTCTATGTACCAATTAGCAAAATACAGTAAAGGTTTAAACTGTTAATAGCCACAACATCTTTAATGCATAGACCTGTAGTATGTGGGGCGGTATAACAGTTCTCCATTGTATGTCTCTTTTAAGGAGAGTAACTGTGTCAGTTCTTTTCTTGCTTTACTACCTGCTGTGTATGGAAATTGTGTATAGTACTTGACGCTTTCAAGAATTTAAAATTCTTGCATGTTATTATGTAGGAGCTTTGGCTCTCAATAAGGAAGAATTGATAATATTTGGATTTTTTAAATAAATTTTTGGTCATATTTTAGCAACTATACAATTTATATATGATAATACATTATCATTATATTCTTTAATGAATCTGGAAATAAGTGGTACATTATCTCCTTGTAAATTGCTTGTCTGAGTTTTCCCATTTAACTGAATATAATTATAAACTAATCATTAAATTTATATATTAGAGTATACAGAGATACTTGATGTTTTATACTGTATTCCAATGTAGGTTTTGGGAGTTTTGTTTTGATCCCTTTCATAGTTGAGAGAATTTTGCTTTTAGAGTTAACAGCTTTTTTAATTGGTCAGCTTGCCAGATAATTTCAAAACTTAAGCATTTATTCAAATACCTGCCACAGACTTGTTAAAGCTTTGTGCCCATCATTTCATATTAAGTTCCCAAAGAAGTTAGGGGTGAGAGGAAATAAAGAAATAGTAGCATCTTTTAGTGATTTCCCCCCTGCATATCATCTGCCTTAAGGAACAGAATTATAGCAAAGAAAGGAGAATACAGAACTCAGAATTTGAGACTATTAAACTTTGATTTTAAACTTTGACGACAGAAATGTACCAAAATATTGAGCTGAGGATGCTAATTAAAATCTATCAATTAAAAAGATTTTTTAGTTGGGTAGTTTGAGCTTTAACATCAAAAGAATAAAAACAAAATTTCTGGTTTAATAAGCATTATAATATATTAAATCTTCAAATATGGCTGATACGACTTGGGATATTTCTTGAGGGTTAGTAGTTTCTTTCTTTTTTTTAAAGATTTATTTTATTTATTTGAAAGAATTGCAGAGAGAGGTAGAGCCAGAGCCAGAGAGAGAGAGAGAGAGAGGTCTTCCATGTGCGGGCTCACTTCCCAAATGACTGCAACGACCAGAGCTGAGCTGATCCAAAGCCAGGAGCCAGGAACCTCTTCTGGGTCTTCCATACAGATCTAGGGGCCCACTGACTTGGGCCATCTTGTACTGCTTTCCCAGGCCATAGCAGAGAGCTGGAATGGAAGTGGAGCAGCTGGGACTTGAACCTGTGCCCATATGGGATGTTGGCATTGCAGGTTTGGGCTTTAACCCACTGTGCCACAGCGCTGGCCTCAAGGGGTAGTAGTTTCCAACTAGGACAATCTGTAGTTGTTTATAAAGGTCATTCCAGAGATTTCATACTTTGTTTTTATTTATATATTCATCAATTCATTCATTACACATTTTTGAATACTTACTATATTATCATATTCTAGTCCCTGATGATATAGCAGTGAACTATGGACACTGTTGCCCTTGAAACTTATCTGAGTATTCTCATGTGTTAAGTATACAATCACCTTCATTTGTAAATAATTAAATATGTTTCCTAGATTTATGAATGATGTAGAAAAGATAAAGCTAGGTGATAGGGTAGGGAGAAGCTGAGGACTTAATGGGATAGAGATTATTTAAGAAGGACAGAAAAAGTCACTTTGAGATGGTGTAGTATGTGAACTGAAATCTAATCATGAGAAGAAGCCAAATACTTGAAGATTCTAAGTAAGAGCATTTGAAATGGTCGAAAAAGCTAATGACCAAAAGTGAAAACTAGGTTAAAGTATAAACTAGCTGGCAGCTGGTAGCTGGTAGCTAGTAGCTAGTAGCTGGTAGTAGACAAAGAATAGAAGGAAAACTGTGATACAAAAAGAAAGGGAGAGAATGATATAAAAAAGCATGGACTGATCAGGAAAGAAGGCCATATAGACCCATGATAAGAAGTTTGAATTTTAATTACAGTGGGAAGTTTTTGTAGAGTTTTAAGTAGAAGCATGATTTGATCTGATTTGCTAATCAAAAAAGCTGGAGAATTACATAGCTATTATAATTAAAGGTCCTTTCAGAACAGCTCTAGAGACATAATGATAGTTCATTGCTGTCTTTTTAATGATTATTTATTATTATTTCTTTGAAAGACAGAGAGGGATAGAGACACTTTGTACCAGCTGGTTCACTCCCCATATACCTGCAATAGCCAGGGATGGATCAAGCTGAAGCCAGGATCTAGGAACTAGATACAGAGCTCCCATGTAGATGGTAGGGACCCAAGTACTTGAGCCATAACTTAATGTGTCCCAGGGTGTACAGTAGCAAGATCTGGATCTGAAGTGGGGGTGGGAGTTGACTCCAGGTACTTGATATGGGATGTGAGTGTCCCAGATTGTGGTATGATTGCCGCAATGCCCCCAAGCCTGCCACTCGTTCATTGACATTTATTCAGATGTTCTTTTTTATGTTTGTGAAATAAATTTCATAATTTTCATAGAGTTTTGCACATAATGATACTAGTGATTCAATTCTTAGCAATCATGTTTTAGAGAAGCCCAATTTTTGTCTTTGCATTTTAGATTTTACAATTTGGCAGTTTTTCCTATTAAATAATTTTGTGAAATTGAAATTTCTTTTTGATACAGATCATATTGAAATCTGGAATGATAAACTCATCTCTCCTCATTCCTGACTCCTGTAATACTCCCCCTGCCCAAAATATGGGGAGAAGAAAGTTAATGGAGATTTGTCATAGTGGCAAATGAGGATAAGGAGAAACTGATTGAGCTGCTGTCCATCAGGTAGTTGCTGACATGTCCCAACTGCATTTAAGCTCTGCATCTCTCTTTAGTCAGTGGTACTTATGTGACTTCATTATTATTTTTTTTTAAGATTTATTTATTTATTTGAGAGGTAGAGTCACAGAGAGAGGGAGAGACAGAGAGAAAGGTCTTTCATCCGCTAGCTCACTCCCCAAATGGCCATAATGGCCGCAGCTGGGCCAATCAGGAGCCAGGAGCTTTTTCCTGGTCTCCCATGTGGGTGCAGCGGCCGAAGCCCTAACTTGGGCCATCTTCTGCTTTCCAAGGCCATTGCAGAGAGCTGGATCAGAAGAGGAGCAACCGGGACACAAACCAGCACCGATATGGGATGCCAGCACTACAGGCCGAGGCTTAGCCCACTACGCCACAGTCCCAACCAATGACTTCATTCTTAATTTTGATTCTATTTCTTCTTCCTCGGCTTCTCCTTCTCATCTTCTTTCTCTCTGCTTCTTGAAAATTGCCTCTCTTCACAGTATTTTTATGGTTCTTTTCTTGTGTTTGTTATTCTCTGTCCCTCTTCTGCTGACTAAATAGGTGCCAGTTTTATCTCTCTCTCTGGCTGCTTGTTTTCCCCCTCTTCAGCTATCATTCCTATTTCTCTCTCTCTGCCTTCCTCCTCTTTTTACTTGATTTTGGCTCTCTGATTCTTTGGCTGTCATCATTCTTTTCTTTATAAAAGATTTATTTTTTTATTTATTTCAAAGGCAGAGTTACAGAGAGAAGAGGAGAAGGATGAGGAAGGGTGAGGGGGAGAGAGAGAGACAGACAGACAGACAGACAGACAGAGATATCCTCCATTTTCTGGTTCACTCTCCCCAAATGGCCACAATGGTCCTAGCTAGGCCATGCCAAAGCCAGGAGCCAGGAGCTTCTTCTGGGTCCACATGGGTGAAGGGGCCCAAGCATTTGGGCATCTTCCACTGCTCTCCTAAGCACATCATCAGGGAGTTGGATCAGAAGTGGAGTGTCTGGATCTGGAACTGGTGCCCACATGGGACGCTGGGGTCACAAGCAGAGGCTTAATTGTTACACCAAAGAGCTGGCCCAGTCATTCTTTTCTACTCAAGTGTCTTTTCTATTCCTCTTGTTCTTTGTTTTCTTCTCTTTTCCACACTTCTGCTCCTTTTGTCTTTTTTCCTTTACCTCTTTCTTTCTCCCTGTCTCCCAAAATGGCTAGGAAACTACATCAGAACTAGAAGGGAGAAGCATTGATAACCAAATGTTCTAAGTGCTTTTTTCTTTTATTTTCTTATTTCTCCTATTAAAAATATGAAATTTTTTTGAGATACATAGCCACTGGAAAAACAAATGCCATGATTACTACATTATTTCATTATTTGAAATTTTCACCTTAGAAGCATGAGATAGTGGAAAGATACAAGATTTATTTATAGATTCAGCCTTAGATCTCTAATCCCTTCTCTTAGCTGTACAACCTCAAGCAAGTTACGTAACCTTTGTGAAAGTCCTCAGATTATAAAATGAAAGTAGCTTATCAGTTTAGAGAGTTAGTTGAGATTACCTGTATTAAACGAGAAGAGAACACAGTGTGTTATTTATATTCACCATTTAATAAAAGTTCTTTTCTTCCCTTTTTTTCTTATTTGAAGTTGTCAGAAAAGAGTAATAAACTAGCATTTTAATTGTTATCTTTAACTGTTTGTGAGTTAATTGAGAAGACCGAGTCATATCTGCTATTCGGATACTGAGTTCTAGGGTATCACCTCAGCTACAGTGCTGTTGTATCAGACTTATGCTAATTTGTGCTTATATGTGTATTTGTGGTTGGTACTTGTTTTTGTCATGCAGTTTTCCTTTTGTATTAGCTAAGTCATGTATATAATTCTGTCTCATGTTTTTGACAATTGTATAATTCTTTAATTGTGAGATTCTTTGCTATATGGGCTACTTCCATAAATTTGTGGAAAATGAAATTAAAAGCTAAGTTTATTTTTCATTCAAAAATTTTGAAATCTCTGCGTATAAGAGGTCTTCAAAACATTAATGAAAATTCATATTATGAAAAACATATGCTTTGATTCTAAAGGTATTTTATTGCACCAAAACATTTTGAAATTCTCTTGTGTAACTCTTTCCAGTTAGAAATTCCTCCAGCTATTTACTTTTTAAATTTATTTTCATTTGAGTGGCAGAAAGAGAAACACAGGTAGCTCCCATCTGCTGGTTCACTCCCCAAATGCCCACAGTGGCTCAGGCTGGGCCGTGCTGAAACCAGGAACCTGGAACTCAGTCCTCATCTCCCATATGGGTAGCTACTACTCAAGTACTTCAAGCTATCACCAAATGCCTCCCAGGATATGGATTAGCAGGAAGCTGGAACCCAAAGCAGAGGTGGGACTTGATTCCATACACTCCAGTAGGGGATGCAAGTGTCCCAGGCGGCATCTTTACTGTTGCACCAGATGTCTACCCTTGCTCCAGTTTTCTTATTCTTAGTTTTGTATGGTTTTAGTTTTGCATGGTAGGTATCCTTATTTGTGAGTTGATATTGAAGTTTGACCCTTGAGCATATACTGGAATCTTATTTTTTTTAATCTAGTTTCACAGTATGCTTTTTAATTTGATGTTTAAAACATCTACATGCAGCATATTCATTGATATGGTTAGCTTTAAATTTAGCATCTTGCTGTTTGTTTTCCGTATGTCCCATCTGTTTTCTTTTTCCTTCATTTTTTCAGCAATTCCTTTAAGGGTTACAATGCGCATCCTTAACTTTGCATAGTATATCCTAAACTCATGATATATCACTTTGTATATAACAAAATGATTTAAAACAACACTTAAGGTATCACTCCAGTCCTTTTTGTTAATGTTGACATACATTTTACTTACACACATGTTAAAAACTCTGGTAATTTTTTTTGCTTTAAACAGTTATCTTTTAACGAAATTAATAAGTGTGAAGAAAAATAGTTTATATGTGCTTACAAATTTACCATTTGTCTTGCTCATCTAGATACGTATTTCCACCTGGTATCCCTTTCCTTCAGCTCAAAGAACTTCATTCATCATTTCTTATAGTACAAGTCTGTTGGGACATAATCTTTTAGCTTGTGCCTAGTTGGAAATGCCTTGGTTTTGCTTCTACTTTTGAAAGTTCTTGTCTAAGCTTAGGCCGCCATTACCAAATACCATAGACTGGGTGGCTTGAACAATAGAAACTTATTTATCTTGGTTCTGAAGTCTAAAAGGCCCAAGGTCAAGTGCTTATATGGTAGATTTCTGTTGAGGGCTCTTCTCTAGGCATGTAGAAAGCTGCCTTCTTGCTATGTATGTGTACTTATTCAGCCAGGAAGGAGTTAAAGAAGAGATCAAGCTCCCATCCTCATAATCTCTTTTAATCCTAATTACCTCCCCTATATCCCATTCAAAATACCACCACTTTGGGGGTTAAGATTTCAACATAGAAATTTGGGAAGGACACAAACATTCAGTTTATAACAATACTTTTCATTGGATATAGAATTCTAGGTTGAAGGTTTTTATTTTAGCACTTGTTTAAAATTTTTAAAAGATTTTTTTGAAAGGGAGAGCTAGAGAGAGGTGGGTAGAGATAGATCTTCCATTTGCTGGTTCATTCCCCAAACGGCTGCAATGGCTGCGGCTGGGCCAGGCTGAAGCCAGCAGACAAGAGGTTTGTCTGGGTCTCCCACATGGGTGCAGAGGCTCAAGGACTTGGGCCATCCTCTGCTGCTTTACCAGGTGCATTACCTGGGAGCCAGATCGGAAGTAGAACATATAGGACTTGAACCACTGCCCATATGGGATCCCAGCGTTGCAGATGGCAGCTTTGCCCACTATGCCACAACACTGGCCCCTGTTTTAGTACTTTTAAAGAGGTCATTCCAGTTTTTTCTTTAAATTGTGGTTAAATGTACATAACACAAAAAATTGCCATTTTAACCAGGCATTTTGATGTCCATGCATATGAAAGGAATTTAAAAAGTTCATGGATTTGCATAGAAGTAAACGTTTAATTTTTATGCATGGATTTCAATATTTTGTACAGAAATCAACTCTTTTAATTTTACTGTCCACAAACTTTTTGAAGTACCCTTGTATATATCACATTTTGTTTATCCATTCATCTGCTGATGGACATTTGGGTTGTTTTCTGCCTTTTGGCTATTGTGAATAAAGCTATGAACATGAACATTAATGTCCAAATGTCTGTTTCAGTCCCTGCTTGCAATTTTTTAAAATAGGTATCCCAAAATAGAATTGTTGGGTCATATGGTTATTCTGTGTTTAACTTTTGGAGGTACTGCCATACTGTTTTGCACAGGAGCCATACCATTTTACATTCCCATTGCAATGGACAAAGGTTCCATTTTTTTCCACATTCTTGCCAACGTTTGTTATTTTTCATGTTTTTTATAGCAACATTGTAGGTGTTGTGAAGTATCTCATTGTGGTTTGGATGTTATATATTTTATTTTTAAAATTTTGTTTATTTGAAAGGCAGAGAGAGAGATCTTTTGTCTGTTGGTTTATTCCTCAAATGGTTACAGGAGCCAGAGCTGGACCAGGACAAAGCTAGGTACCTGGAACTCCATCTTGGTTTCCCACATGGCAGACACCCAAGTACTTGGGCTGTCATCCACTGCTTTCCCAGGTTGTTAGCAGGGAAAGTAGAACATCTGGGACTCCAGTCAGCTTTCTGATAAGGGATATAGGCATTGTAGGCAGCAGCTTAACCCAGTGCTTTACAAGGCTGGCCCCTGATTTTATGGTTGTTAGTGTTTTTCTTTTTGTTTTAAGATTTATTTATTTATCTTAAAAGCAGAGCAACAGAGAGAAGAGAGAGAGGCCAAATGAGAGATCTTCCATCTACTGGTTAACTCCCCAAATGACCACAACAGCTAGGACTGGGCCAGGCTGAAGCCAGAAGCCTGGAACTTCATCTAGGTCTCTTACATGGTGGCAGAGCATATTAGCAGGAAGCTGGATCAGAAGCGGAGCAGCCTGGACTCAAACCTGTGCTCCAGTATGGGATGTCAGCATTGCAGGTGTAGCTTAAACTGCTGCCAATATTATGTTCTTGATGATTAGTGCATTAGTTAGATTTTTGTCACTATAGTGAAATACCTAAGAGAAGCTAACTTTATAAGGGGAAAAGTTTATTTAACTCACAACTCTGGATTTTCAAGTCCAGAATCATGTGGCCCCATTGTTTGGCTCCTGATGAGGTCAGCAATGGTAGATCACGAAGTGTTGGCAGAAAAAAGATCATACAGAAGTGAGGAAGCAGAGAGAGTGGTTGGATCCAACTTGGCTTTTTTTTTTTTTTTAATATTTTATTTATTTGAGAGACAGAGTTACAGACAGTGAGAGGGAGACACAGAGAGAAAGGTCTTCCATTCACTGTTTCACTTCCCAAACGGCTGCAACACCGGAGCTGAGCCGATCTGAAGCCAGAAGCCAGGAGCTTCTTCATGGACTCCCACATGGGTGCAGGGGCCCAAGCGTCTGGGCCATCCTACACTGCTTTCCCAGGCCACAGCAGAGAGCTGGATTGGAAGAGCAGCAGCCAGGACTAGAACCGGCACCCACATGGGATGCCGACGCTTCAGGCCAGAGCATTAACCCACTGCGCCACAGTGCTGGCCCCTCCAACTCAGCTTTTAAAACCAATTGTCTCATGCGAATGACCTTACTAGGTTACCCACAATGATTCAATCTTCATAATTAGGTTAGGTTTTTATTCTCTTTGCCACTAACTAACCACGTTGGTTAAAACATCTGTGTGAGTTTGGGAGCCATAGCCAGGAGTCAGGATACCACATTTTTTCAAATGGGTACAGGAGCTCAAGCACTTGGGCCATCCTCCACTGCTTCCCAGGCACATTAGCAGGGAGCTGAATCAGAAGTGGAGCAGCCAGGTCTCAAACCAGCACCCATATGGGATGCTGGTGCTGTAGGCAGTGGCTCAACCTGATGTGCCACAGTGCTGGGTCCATGATTACTGAGTTAGTTAGTTAGTTTCTTTCTTTCTTTCTTTCTTTCTTTCTTTCTTTCTTTCTTTCTTTCTTTCTTTCTTTCTTTCTTTCTTTCTTTCTTTCTTTCTTTCTTTCTTTCTTTTTTTTTTACAGGCAGAGTGGACAGTGAGAGAGAGAGACAGAGAGAAAGGTCTTCCTTTTTCCATTGGTTCACCCCCAAAATGGCTGCTGTGGCTGGCGCACCGCGCTGATCTGAAGCCAGGAGCCAGGTGCTTCTCCTGGTCTCCCATGCTGGTGCAGGGCCCGAGGACTTGGGCCATCCTCCACTGCCTTCCCTGGCCACAGCAGAGAGCTGGACTGGAAGAGGAGCAACTGGGACAGAATCCGGTGCCCCGACCAGGACTAGAACCTGGTGTGCCGGTGCCGCAGGCGGAGGATTAGCCTGTTGAGCTGCGGCGCCGGCCAGATTACTAAATTTCAGAATGCCTCAGTTAAACATACTGGTTTTCACTGAGAGAATATTTGTCATTAATTTGTTTATACAAATTTTCTTTTATTTGAAAGGCAGAGAGAGATCGATCTTTCATCTGTTATGTTAGTTTACTTCCCAAATGTCCACAACAGCTGAGACTGCCCTAGGCTGAAACTAGGACTCTGGAACTTAATCCAGGTTTCCCTGTGGATAGTAGGGACCCAAGCACAACTTCGCTTTCAGTTCTTCATTGTAGAAAACAAAGATTGTTTCAAGTGTTTCCTTATAAAAATGAAAGGAAAATAGAAGTCTTTCAAGAGATATACCTGAATTAAGAAGAAAAAGTGTTTTATACATATTTTTTTAAATGTGGCATTCTGTCACTAAAATGGCTTCTTAGTAGACTTGAGTTACCTATGCCATCCACCAAATCATGTCCTACTGTAATCTTTTTCTCACCTGTCACTATTTGTGGTTGATACCTCTATAACAAAAGGCAGATTTATAAGAGAAAAGCATAACAAATTTATTTAACCAAAGTTCTATGTGACATAAAATCCTTAAGAAATGAAGGCCCAAGGCAGGCATTTTGTGCTATTAAGTTGCCACTTGGGACCACATTCCATATCCAAGTGTCTAGTTTGAGTCCTAGCTTGGGATAACTTGCTGGTATTGCATAGTCAGCAGTTATGTGATGACTCAAGTGTGTTGGTCCTTGCAACCCCTGTGGAAGAGAAGAATGAGTTCTAGCGTCCTGGATTCTGCCTTGCCCAAATGCACCTCTCCTCTCCCTCTCTCACTCTTTCCCTCTGTTCCTCTCCCTGCCTTTCTCTGCCTCTGGCTTTCAAATAAAATGAAAATAAATAAAAATTAAAAAGAAATAAAGAATCAAAGAATCAGGGAAAACTGGGTATTTTTATGCTTAGTGTTGGTGAATAATTTTCATGGTTAGTTTCAATGAAGAATTGACAGTTATGCAGACATATGATTGGGCAAGAGGGTATGACTTAATGGCAGTAAGCCAGGAAGAACTTGGCAAAATGTGTAAAGATTCTTCTTGGCCTTGGGTATATAGGGCAGTGTTCTGGCATGACAGTATTAAGACCACTTTCAAGTGAATGGCTCAGGGAATTTTTTTCTCATCATTCTTTAAGGGAAAGGTGAGAGAAGCTCAGAGTGACTTCTGAGGTGCCATATTTTATATTGTGTGTTCTAAGCCTGATCTTTAAAAACATAAATGCATAAAGTAAAAATCTGAAAATATTAGCAATTCCTATATACTTACAAAGAGATTGCACATTTGTATGATTTCCCTAGTTTTGTTTTGAGGAGTTAATTAGATTTTAGAGGAGTGTTTTGTTTGCATGCATGTTTCTTACTCGTAGCAACTCTTATAAAGGAATATACCAATTGGGTCAATTTTGAGGAGATTTTGTTAATTTTAGTTTGTTTTTACATGTAAAACATCAAATTTGTCCTTTATAGTTTTGTATGGAAGAACACATGCTAAATGAAGCTGGCAATGTGGCACAGCAGGTTAAGCCACCGCTTGCAAGTGCCAGTTTGAGGGGTGACTCAGATGGAGTTCTGGGCTTTTGGCTTTGGCCTAGCCTACTGCAGCTGCTGGGGTAGTGAACCAGCAGTTTGAAGATCTTTTTTCTGTCTCTTCTGCTCTGTCACTCTGCCTTTCAAATAAATAAATCTTAAAAAAATACATACACATTAAATAAAGTTGAGCCAGTTAATATAGACCTGTTTTCTCTTTGCCTTGAGAGCATAAAAGAGACATTGGCCTACCCATACTTTCTTGGTAGCAATATAAAAATTTATTTCTCTTTTGAAAAGTAATTTGATAATACTTCAGGGATCATAGAAGTTCTTATAACCTTTATATTAGTTAATTCTAGTCTTAGTGCTTAACCTTAAAAGAATTGTTACCTAGATCTGCATTGCAAACATAAAAACAATTTGATTTTTTTTTTAAGATTTTATTTACTTATTTGAGAGGTAGAGTTACAGACGGTGAGAGGGAGAGACAGAGAGAAAGTCTTCCTTCTGTTGGTTCACTCCCCAAATGGCTGCCATGGCCAGAGCTACGCTGATCCGAAGCCAGGAGCCAGGTGCTTCCTCCTAGTCTTCCATACGGGTGCAGGGGCCCAAACACTTGGGCCATCCTCCACTGCTTTCCCAGGCCACAGCAGAGAACTGGAATGGAAGAGCAGCAATCAAGACTAGAACTGGCGCCCATATGGGATGCCGGCGCTACAGGCGGAGGATTAACCTAGTGCACCATGGCGCCGACCCCAACAATTTGATTTTTTATTATAAAGCAATAGGCTAAGAAATTGTGGCATATTGACTTAATAAATTATTAAGACCGTTGGCCCTGTGGCACAGTGGGTTAAGCCACTGCCTACAATGCTGGCATCCCATATCCTAGTGCTGGTTTGACTCCCAGCTGCTCCGCTTCTGATCCAGCTACCTGCTAATATGCCAAGAAGGCAGCGGAAAATGCCTGAAGTACTTGGTCCCCTGCCACAAACATGGGAGACTTGGATGGAGTTTCATGCTCCTGATTTCGATCCTGCCCAGACCTGGCTGTTGCAACCACTTGGGAAGTGAACTAGCAGATGGATAATCACTCTTCTCTCTCAGTTGCTCTGCCTTTCAGGTATATACATACTTTTTTTTTTAAGGTTTTTTTTTTTTCTTTTATCAAGACTGAGTAACTAAATGGGAAAAAAGTGATGTTACTTGAAAATAATCATATCTGTTAAATGGATATGTATTTGAATAGTTGGTGATCAGTAGTACAGGTAAGAAAACATTTGGGGCCAGTGTTTGATTCAGCCATTAAATTGCTGCTTGGGACCCCTGCATCCTGTATCAGTGTGCCTGGTTCAAGTCCTGGCTCCATGAATTCTGGTCCAGCTCCCTGCTAATGTACACTGTGGAAGGCAGAAGACCTGGATGGAGTTACAGGCTCTGTCTTTTGGCCTGTCCCAGCTCTAGCTATTGTGGGAATTTAGGGAGTAAACAGCAGATGGAAGGTCACTGTCTCTCTGCCTTTCAAATAAAATGAAAACAAATAGATGAACAAACAGTTGCTGGGTTTGGAGCATATGGATATATATTTTTAATTTTCTCTTTAATATTTTAATAGTACCTTTGTAAAATCATAAATATCTTGAAATAATCATTGCCCACCTCCGTCCTTGGTCAGGTGCTTTCTTATGCCTTTCCACCCTTAAAACCAAATATTTGACCTCATGGCATTCATTACACTTTATTTTGTATCCTGACTTAATCCTTTTAGACAGTGATATGAAGTGGGTTCTGTTGTATGTGCTTTAGAGGAGAAAAGTGACAAAGTTCTTTTTTTAAATATGTATATACTTTTACTTACCTTTCAATGCTTTTATATATATACATATATATATATTTTAAGATTCATTTATTTATTTGAGAGGCAGAGTTAGATTCAGAGAGAGAGGTATTTCACCCGCTGGTTCACTCCTCAGATGGCCACAATGGCTGGAGCTGGGCCAATCTGAAGCCAGGAGCCAGGAGCTTCTTTTGGATCTCCCAGGTGGGTGCAGAGGCCCAAGCACATGGGCCATCTTCCACTGCTTTCCCAGGCCATAAGCAGAGAACTGGATTGGAAGAGGAGCAGCCCAGTGTCCAGTATTTTAATGTCTTGTGCATGCTGAAAAATACATTGAGTAAATGAGAAACAGCCTTTTTGTTGGTGAAATTAAGTATATTGCATACATTATTTAGTCCTCATTACCATAGTAAACAAAGTTTAGATTATGAAACAGGGGAAGTCTATTGATTTGCCCAAAGTTGAGAGTATTTTAACCCATTTTATTTTCTTTTTTCAAGATATTTATTTATTTGAAAGAGTTACTGAGAGAGAGAGGGAAGGACACACACACACATACAGAGAGAGAGAGAGAGAGAGATCTTTCTTTGGCTGGTTCACTGTCAGAAGGACACAACTGCCATTGTTGAGCCAGGAGCTTCATCTGGGTCTCCCACATAAATGGCAGGGGCCCAGACACTTGGACCATCTTCCACTGCTTTTCCTAGGCCATTAGTAGGGAGCTGGATTGTAAGTGGAACAGCCAGGACAGAAACTGAACCAGCATCCATATGGGATGCCAGCCTCATAGGCGGTGGCTTTACTTGCTGTGTCACAGTGCAGGTCCCCCAACCTAGTTTTGACTCAGCCCTTTGTTCTTAGCAGTTGCTCTACTCTGTCCTGCTCAGAATGATCTAGGAGTAAGAAAAACAGTTTCAGGTGGAAAAACCTCTCTCTTAGTTTTTATGATTAGCATCATCCTATGATCTAGTACTGTCTTATCTACAACATTCCATTTAATACTACAATATGATTCCATGATAGCTTTGCCCCATATGCAAAATATAGCAGATGTCTATCCCAGTACTTGCTTCATTACCTGGTTGGGCTCCTTCATTAATTTGTTGCTTTAACAAACAAAAATTGGTTATTATTTTTATTATATCTGAATCCCTGTGGCCAGTAATTTTTTAGATGTGTAAATATCTTTCATAATAAATAAATATGATTATGTTATATGCCAACTCTTTATACTTTTTAAGCTATAAATTTATTTTGTTTAATGTCCAAATTTTTATGAGACCTTTCATGAGTTTATTTTAAGTTATCTGTGGTTTACTTGAAAGGAAGTTTTTATTACAGATCAAAGATTAATTTTCTTTAACGTGTCTCATGAAGTAGAATATAAAAACAATCAAGATTTAGATAGGTCTTAGTTCTAGTTAGCAACTAACAGCCTGCAGAACACATTTTCTGTAAGCATTGTTTTTACTTAGTGTTCCAATTTTGTGCTTTGTTAAAACTATTTAACATTGATCTTTTATAATATAATTTAGTGAACTTGTTACAAAATCTTGGGAAAATTTTTTGCTTTTTCTAGGTGTATTGAGAGATCTACCAAAATTCATCCAGAAGTGCAAAAACCCTTTATTTCTCTTTATGACAAGTGTAAACTGTTAAGGTTAAGTGGGTGGGGCAACCGGAAGTAATTACTAAGGCCAGTGGCATTTTTGTGGTTTAATAAAGGCAGAAGCTAATTATTCAGTTTTTATTTAAGTGAAATGGTGCCAAAAAGGAGGTTCCTGCAGAGCAGCTGCACTTCTTCAGTGTTACCCTAATTTACCAAAGACACAACTGTCACAAACAAAACTTTTAAACTTGATATATAGCCACAAAAGTAAGGAGGCTTTTGTTTGGAGGGCATGCAGAAGAACTCCTTTATACAAATCAACAGGCAGATGACGGACAATGATGAAAATTTGATTCTTTGAAGTCATAATAGTCATTGAAATGTGTGAAATTCTGGTATTGAAAAGAGAGCGGCCAGCAAGACTCTAAATCCTGGGTGGTTGCAAGAAGCTTGCTGGGAGGTTTTTCTGCATTTTGACACCAACTTCCCATTGCTTGTTCCCTGCTTCCTTTGTTAAAAAAAAAAAAAAAAAGTTGAATTCACACAAGATAAATGGGGACAGTTGATAACCGAATCATACAGTTTTTATATAGAAAACTAATATTTTATAATGGAAATTGGTATTTGGGGGAATAAAGTTCATCTACATATACTGGCATGTAATTTTTAAAATTCTTCCATTTAATTAGTTGATTTATTTCACAATTCTATCAAAATTTCAGTTATTCTAAAATTTAAAATTGTAGAAGAGATGATGCTGGAAGAGTAGAACTTTGGAATTATGATCCATTTTTATCAAGGCAAATTTTGATTAGAATGTCCTGTACTCTGAGAATTGTTTGCTTATATTACAGTTTTTTGAAATAGCATATTGTACTCAGGTTATATTTCTGAAATTATTAATATAATGACATTGTTTAATTATAGGAATATAGGACTCATGCTTGACCCAACTGTTAAAAATTCCAAGGTGTCAACATTTGTAAATCTGTGTATATTATCTATAGGGTATTTTGCTTTATTGGAATTTACAGATGATTATTAAGTGCTAAGTCTTGTGGTCCTTTAGGTATCAGCTTGAAAGCTTCTCATATCTGATGTAACTTTTTTATAATCATTGAAAATTTATGAACTATTTATATTTTTTGTAAGTTGAGTCACAGGTAGCTCAGTGAGGACTTAACAAGGGAAAAAAGCATGAAGACACAAGTAGACTTCAAATAGGGCCTCATAGTTCCTTTCAAGTGTTACATTGTTTTAATGGAATCTTGGAGTGGGAGCTTTAGCCCATTGAAATGTCTCTTAAAGAACAGGTTCTTCTGTCACTAGCTGAAGCTGTGTGGATGAAATGATAACAATAGAGTGTCGTGATGCATTTTAAAAGTGTGAGAAATCAGTTTGTCTAGACTGAGAGTGTGCCTACAGGGACTAGGAATTTTAGAGCTTCTGTGCCCTTTAGGTGTCAAGTATGTGAGAGATGCCAAGCCTTTTTATTCTCTTTGGCAACAGCTGCAGTACCTTACATATCTCTTGCAGGCAAAAGTAGTGATTCTGTGTTGGGACAATTTGGGCTCCAAAATACAAACTCGATTGTTTAAATGATAACTTTAAGTTGGGGGAAAATATCAATAAACATTTGGTGTAATTTGAGAAGACAGAAGATAGGTAGGTAGTTCAAAACATTAAGAGCTTATTAGTAACATTTGTAGCCACTCATTTTGCAAATGTTTTCTATCCTAAAATCCATCTGTCCTTTTTCTTTATGTATTGCCCAAATCAAGAAATAATATTTGTTTTTTCAAAGCTTTACTGCTTTGAAAAATATTTTGGCATATAGGCATTGAATGTGGAAGTATATAACTGAAGTCCATTTCCTATATATCATCTTCCTGAGTTAACTAATATTAAGAATGTGTTTTATATAATTAATTTAAAGATGAGTCAAATAACTTATAGCCCTAGTTTTTATTAACTTAGTTCAAAATGTCAGGGTTGCTGTAGAAATTGGAAAAGATGTCCCATCCCATAATTCTGTGTTATACTGTTTGTTTATACCCTACTTCAAATATAGCTAAGAAAATATATTAAACTAAAGATATATAATATTAAATAACAAGCTAATTGACAGGTTGTAAATACTATAGAGAATTCAAGATGGAAGTAAACATTGAGGATTTTTAGGAGCAAATTCACTTCAAGCTCTTATGTAGAGGAATATACTTTAGAAAGTCATTAAATGTAATAACAAGATTTTTTTTTTAGTTGAACATGACAATTAAAAATTATCAACTAGAACTCAATATTCATACCTTTTAAAATTATATACCAATTGTACTCATTTTGTTTTTACTTTATCTTAGATATGAATAAACTTAAATGTAAGCACATATTATGGATATTTTGAAAATTCATGCATAGTTTTTCATAATTCACATTTTTTAGTCATAATTCACATTTTCATGAACTTTTTGAGAACTCCTCATATGTGTGGCTTTCAAATTATTTTTGCACAGACTTGCCTTTATGTCAATTTTCCACAAACTTTTTGAAGTATCCTTGTATTTGTATAAATACTTATATGGATCATTTTGACAGTTTCTCTAGACAAGCTGTGGCAAAGTAAGCCACACCTAATTATTGATGCAGGTGGAAAGGTATTGTGTTAAGCAGAGGATTGGTTGCCAACTGAAATAACTTTAAAGAATTGTTGTTTTAATCTCGTGGGTAGAAAGACTAGTCATATCAGAAATGCACTTAGTATTTTCCTAGTACATATTGCAGCAATAAATATTTATGCTGATTCTTTGGTTCATAGCATTGAGAAACAGTCTTATTAAGTCTTTTGTTATGGTTAAATAAAAATTCACAAAATGGGTTAAATTGTTTAAAATATTTTTAAAAAGATTTTAATTTATGTATTTATTTGGGAGGTAGAGTTAGAGAGAGAGGGAGAGTCAGAGAGAGATGTCTTCCATCTGCTGGTTCACTCCCAAAATGGACACAACAACTTGAGCTGAGCCAATCTGAAGCCAGGAGCTTCTTCTAGGTCTCCCATGTTGGTGCAGGGGTCTCAGCAGTTGGGCCATCTTCTATTACTTTCCCAAGCCATAGCAGAGAGCTGGATCAGAAAAGGAGCAGCCAGGACACAAACCAGAGTCCATATAGGATGCTGGCACAACAGGCAGAGGCTTAGCCTATTACACCACAGCACCAGTCCTTGGGTTAAATTTTCTAAGCTTTAAGTTTGGTATAGTCATTTTCATGTTTTTTTGTTTGTTTTTGTTTTTGTTTTTGTTTTTTTCTCACGTGGTGCAGGGGCCCAAGGACCTGGGCCATCCTCTGCTGTTTTCCCAAGTGCACCAGCAGGGAGCTGGTTTGCAAGTGGAGCAGCTGAGACTTGAACTGGTGCTCATATGGTATGCCGGAGCTGCAGGCAGTGGCTTAATGCGCTATACCACAGCACCGGCCCCCATGCACTTTATTTTTAACCAGTTATTTAAAACTTACTTTAGTAAGTGAACAGTGATTTTACAATGCTTTGGAAGAGTCATATGTTTCACTCTACTATGATTTTATATCAGTGAAGTATTTTACCGTTACTAAATGGAAACTTAAATTCTGAATACTTTACTGTTTTGTATCCTGACTGCCTGTATGTTTTGATAAATATATCTAATTTTGGGACATGATTTTGTTCATTTGCCAATTGAGCTTTTGTTAATTGAACAAGTATAGAACAAGAGTTAAGAAAGTTATTGGATTTTTTTTTAAAGATTTTATTTATGTATTCGAAAGTCAGTTACATAGAGAAGGAGAGGCGGAGAGAGAGACACTGGTTCACTGGCTACAACGGCTGGTGCTGAGTCAGTCCGAAGCCAGGAGCTTCTTCCAGGTGTCCCACATGGGACTTGCTTTCCCAGGCCAAAGCAGAGAGCTGGATTGGAAGTGGAGCAGCCAGGACTTGAACCAGAGCCCATATGGGATGCCGGCACTGCAGGCAGTAGCTCAACCGCTATGCCACAGCGCCGGCCCCAAAAGTTATTTTCATTTCACATTTCTTCAAATATTGTGCAATTTTTTTTTTTGACAAGCAGAGTGGACAGTGAGAGAGAGACAGAAAGAAAGGTCTTCCTTTTTCCATTGGTTCACCCCCCAGTGGCCCCTGCGGCTGATCCGATGGCAGGAGCCAGGTGCTCTTGCTCCTGGTCTCCCATGCTGGTGCAGGGCCCAAGGACTTGGGCCATCCTCCGCTGCACTCCTGGGCCACAGCAGAGAGCTGGCCTGGAAGAGGAGCAACCGGAACAGAATCAAGCACCCTGACCGAGACTAGAACCTGGTGTGCCGGCACCGCAGGCGGAGGATTAGCCTAGTGAGCCACGGTGCCAGCCAATATTGTGCAATTTTTTTGGCTTGCTTTTGCAGAATAGATTTGATATCTTTCTCTCTTCAGTATGTTTCAGCAAAGATAAATTAAAATGCTAATAAATTATGTACGGAAATATTCATGTCTCCCTCAGAAAGGAAGCAGTTTGACACAGTAACTATCGGTAATACTTTGTTCTGCTTAAAATTTACTTATTGTACTACCTTTTAATGTTCCCTTATTATTTCTGCTCTGACTAGTTACACCTGCTAACAAAATAAGATCATATTGACTATAGTTCTTCTAGCAGACTCTGAAGAAATGTTTTGTTAGACAAAAAGGGCTAACATGTTTTATAACCCTTTTCTGTCTCCTTCCCTTCATTTTTTAAATTACCCCTTTCTGGCTATCCCTTTTAATGTCACCTTTCAGTTTCCAAAATAGCAGTTTTGGGAGCAGGCATTTAGCCTAGTGGTTTTGACATGCACACCAGATTACCTGGGTTCTAGTCCCAGCTCTTGCACCTGACTCCAGTTACCTGCCAGTGCAGGCTAGCCAAGGCAGTGGTGATGGCTTGAGCAATCAGGTCTCTGCCATTCGTGTGGTAGACCTCGGTTACATTCCTGTTTCCCAGCTTTTGACCCAAGCCCTGATCCAGCCTCAGCTGTTGCAAGCATTTTGATAGTGAATCAGGGGATGAGAGTCTCACTTTCTTTCTCTTCCTCTCAAATAATAATTATTTAAAAATTTTTTTTATTTGACAGCTAGAATTATAGACAGAGAGAGGGAAAGAGAGAGAAAGGTCTTCCTTCCGTTGGTTCACTCCCCAAATGGCTGCAATGGCCGGCGCTGGGCCAATCTGAAGCCAGGAGCCAGGTGCTTCTTCCTGGTCTCCCATGTGGGTGCAGGGGCCCAAGCACTTGGCCATCCTCCACTGCCCTACAGGCACAGCAGAGAGCTGGACTGGAAAAAGAACAACCGGAACTAGAATCCGGCGTCCATATGGGATGCCGGCACCGCAGGTGGAGGATTAATCAAGTGAGCCACGGTGCCGGCCCCTCAAATAATAATTAAAAAAAAAAAAAAATTGCCGAGGAGCCAGCACTGTGGTATAGCAGGTAAAGCTGCTGCTTGCAGTGCCGGCATCCCATGTGCGTGCCAGTTTGAGTCCCGGCTGCTCCACTTCTGATCCAGCTCTCTGCTATGGACTGGGGAAGCAGTGGAAGATGACCCGAATCATTGAGCCCCTGCACCCATGTGGGAGACTGGAAGAAGCTCCTGGCTCTTGGTTTCAGATCAGGGCAGCTGTGACCGTTGTGGCTATCTGGGGAGTGAACCAGTGGATGGAAGACCTCTCTCTCTCTCTGTTTCTCTCTGCCTCTACTCCTCTCTCTGTGAAACTCTGACTTTCAAATAAATAATCTTTTAAAAAATAGCTGATTGATATGCTAAAATATCATGATAGTAATGAGATAACCAGTTTATAATACTTACCCAATTCATGAACAAACAGGGAACAACAAAGGTACATCAGTGAGTATGTAGCCTGCTTAAAACCTTTGTTCACTTATTTTTCTATAGGATATCACAACTTTAACCGGTGTTCCAGAGGAACATATCAAAACTAGAAAAGTCCGGATTTTTGTTCCTGCTCGAAATAACATGCAGTCTGGAGTAAACAATACAAAGAAATGGAAGATGGAATTTGATACTAGGGAACGATGGGAAAATCCTTTGATGGGCTGGGCATCAACGTGAGTACTTTAGTTTGCCATGAATATTGTTTTCAGCTTTCTTTTGTGTGTTTAGAATTTTCTTTCAAATATATTGATTTCTTTTTAATGTATAGTTTATGACAGTATCAAGAAGTTTGTTGAAAAATAGAACTAAAAATAAGTTTATTTTGGTGCAGATTTTTTGAAATCCATGCATAGAGGGATCTTCAGGAAGTTCATGAGAAACACATTGTGAACAGATTATGCATAAATTTAAAAATTTTTTGCACCAAAATTAACTTGCCTTTAGTTCCATTTTTCATGCACTTTTTTTTTTTTAAAGATGTATTCATTTACTTAAAGGCAGAGTTAGAGGGAGAAACAGAGATCTTCCATCTGCTGGTTCATTCCTCAAATAGCTGCAACTTCCAGGGCTGGGCCAGGTCAAAGCCAAGAGTTCTGGAACTATATCTGTGTCTCATGTGGGTCGTAGGGGCCATGTACTTGAATCATGCTCTGCTGCCTTCCCAAGGCACCAGCTGGGAACTGAATCAAAAGTGGAACAGCCATATGTGATGCTGACATCACAGACAGTGGCCTTACCCATTATGCCACAACACAGGCTTGTCCATGCCCTTTTTGAAGTACCTTCATATTTTTTTAGACTAAGTATCACTACACTCAAAAGGTATTTATTGTATAAACATTAATATTATAAGCACTGTAAACATGATATCCAAACATTGAATAGTAGTATATGATAATAATAGTGTAGCGGTGTTAATAATTTAATGACAATTTAAAACTTATTTTTAAATTAAAATCAAATTTCTTTATAATATAGTTATATAGGACTTAGGTGAGTTTAGGGATTAGCTCATTTAAGGGAGACTTACAAGTTCCTAAGAACTTGTGATTAGAAATATTTTTCACTGCGCTGGAATAAATTCTTGTGGGGCCAGTGAAGTCAGTGACTTACATCTTCATAATGAGATAAGACCCAACTGTTAAATAGCAGGACTGCCTCAATTTAAATAAAAGAAGCTGCTATTAGAGAAAATAGTAGCCAGATGAAATAGAAAACTGTCATTCTTATTTAGATTCATAGGACATTTTAGGTGTCCAGACTCCAGTTGAAGGTAGTTACCAGTTTAAATTTTGTCTTGTTTTTAAAAAGTATGAAATTTATATCATTTCCAACCATCCTACTTTGGGGTTTGTTTTGTTTTTAAAGATATTTGTATTTGAAAGAATTACACAGAGAAAAAGAGACAGCTTCCATCTGCTGGTTCACTCCCCAAATGGCCACAATGGCTAAGGCTCGGCCAGGCCAATGCCAGGAATCAAGAGCTTCTTCTGGATCTCCTACATAGGTACAGGGGCTCAACCGTTTGAGTTTTCCCAGGCGCATTAGCAGGGAGCTGGATCAGAAGTGGAGCAGCCTGGTCTTGAACAAGTACCCATATGGGATGCTGTTGTCACAGGCAGTGGTGGTTTTACCCGTGATGCCACAGCGCTGGCCCTTATCTGGAAGTTTTTTTTAAAAAACGTGCCATGTTGTAATTTAAATATAATTATTTTATTAGCAAAATTATATAGGGTAGGTTTAAATTTTTTTAAAAATTTATTTGAAAGGCTGAGTTCAGAGAGAGAGGGAGAGACAGAGATCCTGCATCTGCTGGTTCACTCTATGAGTGGCTTCAACCAGATCTGGGCTAGACTGAAGCCCAAAGCTTCTTTTGGGTCTCCCATGTGGGTGGCAGGGGCCATCCTCTGCTGCCTTCCCAGGTGCATTAGCAGGGAGCTGGATGAGAAGGGAAGGCAGCCAGGATTTGAACTGGTGCTTATGTGGGATGCATGTGTCGCAGGCAGTAACTTAACTATGTCACAATACCAGACTCCTAAAATGTTTTGATATCCTTTAGGTTTTATGTTTCATGTACCAAATGAAGTCTTTTTATAAATTGCATGCTTCTAGAGATTGAAGGTCTTTATAAGAAAGAACTTTATCCATACTGATGATTAAACTGTTATAACATATGCGTCTGTATCCTTGACTCATTGTAGTAGTGCATTTTCAGGTACTGCAGCAAGTCAGTGTTTGAGTATTTATGCCTTGTATAAATTGTTTCTAGGTAAAACACTTCATAAAAAAATATAAGTTTGGTGTGGAGGTGGAAAAGTAGTACAGTTTCTTCTCATCTATTGCAAGATTCATTGCTGATGAACCTGTATCAAAAAAGAAAATAACATGTACAAATTCATTTAATTTAGGTTTTATGTGACCCAGAGCCTTTGGAAATGACAACCCAAAGAAACAGGGAAACCAGTGTATTTTTATGCTTAGGTTTGATGGAAAGTGGGCATTTGTGCAGAATTGTGATGGGTCAATTTGGGTACGATCTGAGAGGAATAAGTTGGGGAAACTTAGCCAGTCCTGTGGATTTTTCTGTCTATGTTCTTGCATCTTCAAGGATAAGGACACTCCTTTTCTTTACATATAGGACGAGTACCTCTAGAATGAGGATCTTCCTACCTACTTCAAAGGAAAGTCGGAGAATTCTATTATAATCTGCTTCAGGGGAAGGTCAGAGAGGTCTCCCCATTTCTGCTGTTTTCTCAAATGCCAAGGTGCCATATTTGGGGTGGCACATCCTGAATGCCATCAGTAGATTGCTTAAGTAAGTTTCACTTTGCTGTGGCTGCACCAAGGCTCACAGTTATGATTACAGTGTTGTTTAGAAATAGTACAATTAATTTTTGAAATAGTAATTATTTAATACTTTGCTGCTTTAGGAGTAAAACAATAACTTCCTGTTTGGCATGAATATGGCAGTGCTGCTTTGGTTACATATTGATTGAAAATGATTGAAAAAATGATTGAAATAAGTTATATGACATATTTGGAAAAATACATTTTGAACAAAATTTTACCTCCCAAAGCAAAAAAATATATTTTTGAAATGATAGGACTTGTCTATAATGGGTTTGACTGAGGCATTGTTTTAGAATTTTGAGTATTTGCCGGCGCCACGGCTCACTAGGCTAATCCTCCGCCTGTAGCACTGGCACCTCGGGTTCTAGTCCCGGTTAGGGCGCCGGATTCTGTCCTGGTTGCTCCTCTTCCAGTCCAGCTCTCTGCTGTGGCCCGGGAGGGCAGTGGAGGATGGACCCTGCACCTGCATGGGAGACCAGGAGGAAGCACCTGGCCCCTGGCTTCAGATCGGCACAACACGCCGGCCACAACACGCCAGCTGTAGCGGCCACTTGGGGGGTGAACCAACGGAAAAAGGAAGACCTCTCTGTCTCTCTCTCTCTCACTGTCTAACTCTGCCTCTCAAAAAATAAAAATAAAAGAATTTTGAGTATTTAAGAAAACTTATATCTAATATTATATATAATATTAGTTATTACTTGAACATACTGGATTCTGACCTGTTGTAAAATATTTTAAACCATTTGTTGTAATCTTGGAATTATACCCTGAAGGTTTCTTGCAATTAGCTATAAATTTTAACTAAGAAATACACCTGTGTCCCAGATAAGTTAATGACTTCATTTTATTATTATATATCTAATATTAATAGGTGGAATATAGGAAAAATATTTGAAAACTGACTAAATAAGTCTATGTTGATTTGTAATAAAATTTTAATGGGAAAAAGAAAGTTAATAATATGTGAGTTTTTGCTATTGGTGAAAGGAATGACTTTTAGGCACGTTAAAGAGAAATGACTGGAGCCAGCTTTGCAGCATAGTAGGTTAAAGCCTCTGCCTGTAACACCTGCATCCTATAGGGCACCAGTTCGAGTCCTTGACTGCTATACTTCTTCTTCTTCTTCTTTTTTTTTTTTTTTTTTTTAACACAGGCAGAGTGGACAGTGAGAGAGAGAGAGAGAAAGGTCTTCCTTTTGCCGTTGGTTCACCCTCCAATGGCCGCCGCGGCCGGCGCACCGCGCCTATCCAAAGGCAGGAGGCAGGTGCTTCTCCTGGTCTCCCATGGGGTGCAGGGCCCAAGCACTTGGGCTATCCTCCACTGCACTCCCTAGCCACAGCAGAGAGCTGGCCTGGAAGCAGGGCAACCGGGACAGGATCCGGTGCCCCGACTGGGACTAGAACCTGGTGTGCCGGCGCCGCTAGGCGGAGGATTAGCCTTTTGAGCCGCAGCGCCAGCGACTGCTATAGTTCTGATCCAACTCCCTGCTAAAGTGCTTGGGAAAGTAGTGAAGTATGGCCCAAATGCTGGGCCGCCATACCCATGTGGGAGACCCATATGGAGTTCCAGGCTACTGACTGGTCTGACCCAGCCCTTGCTATTGTGGCCATTTGGGGGAATGACTGATAAATACATGATCTCATTCTCTGGACCAGCATTGTGGTGTGATGGGTTAAGCCACTCACCTGCAATGTCAGCATCCCGTGTGGGTGCCCATTTGAGCCTCAGCTGCTCCACTTCGTATCCATCTCCCTGCTAATGTGACTGGGAAAGCAGTGGAAGATGGCCCAAATACTTGGGCCCCTGCACCCACATGGGAAATCTGGAAGAAGCTTTTGGTTCTTGGCTTTGGAGCAGCCCAGCTCTGGCTGTTGTGCCCATTTAAAGAATGAACCAGCAAATGAAAAATCTTTGTCTCTCCCTCCGTAATTCTGTCTTTCAAATAAATAAGTCTTTTGTATAGTCATTTCCCTTTTTTTTTTTTTTTTTAAAAACTATACCTAAAATATATTTGTTTCCAAATCCACAGAATTTCCCTAGTATAGAGGATCTGGGACTTAACTGTATTCATTTGTTCTGTTATACTATCTCTGGCTAGAATCTACAGTGTGGATGGAATGGCTTGGAGGACTTAACAGACACCTCACCATGATGATGTAGGCATGTCAGAGACTTAGATGTATGTAGCATAAGAAACACTACAAATGTAACACCTACAGAGAGAATCTGTGCATGCCTTTGGAGTGGTTTTTTTTTTTTTTTTTTGGTTTGACCAACTTACTATTAATACATAGATAGAAAAGGCTACTTCTTTGTGTAGTAAAAGGAGTGCTAATAGAAAAAGCAAGTTTTCATGATTTTTTTTTATGATTTATTTATTTCAAAGTCAAGTCCCATCTTCTGCTGCTTTCCCATGAAACAGCAGAGAGCTGGATTGGAGGTGGAGCAGCCGGCAATCAAACCAGCACCCGTATGGGATGCCAGGGTGTTAGCCCACTGTGCCACAGCGCTGGCCCCCATGGTGGTTTTTTGCTAGAACTTTAAAAACATAAATGGTCTGCTATACATTTTTAGTGGAAAGAAGGAGGTGTTATCATTGTGAAATGAGCTTTATGACTGTCAACATGGTTTTAAAAAATATATTGAATAAATTATTAGTACCTCCTTAGCATTTTTTTTAAAAGCTTACATTTGTTCACATGTAGGATTTTGGGATAAACATGCTTGATCTTTGTTTTTAAATTTTTTTTTTTTATTTGACAGGTAGAGTTATACACAGAGAGAAAGGTCTTCCTTCCATTGGTTCACTCCCCAAATGGCCTCTACAGCCGGCGCTGCGCCGATCCGAAGCCAGGAGCCAGGTGCTTCTTCCTGGTCTCCCATGCAGGTGCAGGGGCCCAAGTACTTGGGCCATCCTCCACTGCCCTCCCGGGCCATAGCAGAGAGCTGGACTGGAAGAGGGGCAACCAGGAATAGAAACCGGTGCCCATATGGGATGCCAGATCCGCAGGCGGAGGATTTAACCTAGTGAGCCACAGCGCTGGCCCCTGTTTTTAAATTTTACACGAAAGTTGTGATACTTTTGGTTTTATTTTAATGTTTTAGTTGAGAGACAGAGCTTCCATCTGTAGTTCACTCCCCAAATACTGCAGTGGCTGAGGTTAGGCCATGTAATTCAATATGGGATCCAGGCATCCTAACTGCTATCTTAGTCACTAGGCCAAATACCAATTATTGTATTTGGAAGCCGGCAGTTGGTTTGATACCTGGCATTACTTCATGACTCCAGCTTCCTGCTAACGCAAACCCTGAGAGGCCAAGGTGAAAGCTTAAGTAATTAGGTTCCTGGCACCCATACAGGAGACCTGAATTGAGTTCCTGGCTCTCAGTTTCTACCCCAGCCCAGTCCTGGCCATTGTGGGCATTTGGGGAGCATTCTTCATGTTTTTTAAAAATGTGTATTTTCTGGGCCTGCTCTGTGGTGTAGAAGATTAAGCTTCCGCCTGCAGTGACAGCATTCCAGGTTCAAGTCCCTGCTTTTCCACTTCTGATCAAAAGGAATAAACCCTGACTGACTTTGTATCTCCTTTGGTAAAATGTGATGATTTTCTTACTATGCATTTTTCTAATTTGTTAAAATTCTTCTTACTTTGTTTTTTTTGACAGGCAGAGTTAGTGAGAGAGAGCCAGAGAGAAAGGTCTTCCTTTTCTGTTGCTTCACCCCCCAAATGGCCGCTAGGGAGCCAGGTGCTTCCTTCTGCTCTCTCATGCGGGTGCAGGGCCCAAGGACCTGGGCCATCCTCCACTGCCTTCCCGGGCCACAGCACACAGCTGGACTGGAAGAGGAGCAACCGGGACTAGAACCCAGGGTGCCGGCGCCACAGGCGGAGAATTAGCCAAGTGAGCCTTGGCGCCGGCCCTTACTTTATCCAAAATAGCAATTAAAAACTAAAGTTAATTTTGCTTATGATCTTCCTTATACTGTCACTAGTTCCCCTGACTTTTGAAGGGCTTCATTTTTGGAGGCAGATTGTTTTCTCTTTAAATAGTTAATTATTTTTTCTTGCTTTATTTCATTGACTAGAATTTGCGGACTGTTGAATATTAACAGTAATAGCCAATATCCTTATTTCCTTTAATAAGGAAACTAGCTATTTGTCCATTCATTTCTTTGAGTGAGAGACAGACTGAGTTCCTGACTGCTGGATCATTCCTAAATGTCTTCAATGTCAGGGAGTGGATTGGCCCAAAGCCAGGAGCCAGGAACTCAATCCAGGTCTCCCATGGAGGTGGCAGGAACCCAATTACTTGAGCTGTCAACACTGACTCCCAGTGATCTGCATTAGCAGAATGGTCGAGTCAGGAACAGTGGCAGGCTTCGAATCCAGGCACTCCAGTATGGAACTTGTACATTTTTTTTTAAGCTTTATTTATTTAAAAGTCAGAGTTAGAGAAAGAGGGAAAGAAACGCAGAGGGAGCTTCTGTCTGCTGGTTCACTTCCCAGATGCCTACAACTGCCAGGGCTGGGCCAGGCTGAAGCCAGGAGCTGGGCTCTTCTTCCAAGTCTCCCACATGGGTGGCAAGAGCCCAAATACTTGAGCCATCTTCTGCTGCTTTTTCTAGGCCATTAGCAGGGAGCTGGATGGGAAGTGAATTAGCCAGTACATGAACTGGTACCCACGTGGGCTGCTGGCATTGCAGGCTGTGGCCTTACCCAGTATGCTGGCCCTGGAACTTGTACATGTTTAACCACTGGCCCACATGCCTGTCATGTCTTTCCTTCTTTATTAGAATTGTTTCTGGTGTAATAAAATGGACAAAGTTTTTTCCTAATTTTGACTTACCAATGTTTTTTAAAACATTTAAAGGTATTTTTTAAATGCTTTTCCCACATCTGTTTAAGGGTATTTTCTCCTTTAATCTGTGAACATGTAATGAATTTAAATATATCCTTTGATCTAATTAGGTATTTTTGAACGGGGCATGAACTTACACCTTTTAAGTATACTACTTGATTTATTAATATGCATTTAAAATTTCTGTATTTAATCAGTCTGGTATTAGTCTGGGGAGATTTGTTTTGTGTGTGTGTACTTAGGCCATCCGCAACTGCTTTCCCAGGCCATAGCAGAGAGCTGGATTGGAAGAGGAGTAGCCAGGACACGAACCAGCGCCCATATGGGATATGGGCACCTCAGGTGGAGGCTTAGCCTACTAGGCAACAGCACTGGCCCTAGCAACATATGGTGCTAGTGTTTGTAATTGCCTGATGCTCTGACATTCCTTATTTCAGGAATATTTCTATTTTATTATCAAAGAGAGATGGAAACACACTCACATACTTCCATCACTTACTTTTCTTGCTTTCCCTCTCTCTGTCAGTTCATTCCCCAAATGCCTTCAGTGGTGGGGCCAAGCCAGAGCCAGAAGCCCAGAACTCAATTTAAGTCTTCCACATGGGAAGCAGAAACCTAACTACTTGAGTCATCACCGCTGTCTCCTAGGGTCTGCCTTAGCAGGAAGCTGGAATTGGGAACTGAAACCAGGACTCAAACCCAGGTCCAGTGTATCTTTGTTAAGCCATACGCATTTAAAAAATATTTCTGAAGGGATGGCAACAAAACTATTCATTAAAATACTGATTTTAGACTTTTTGTCCTCTATTTTCTTTATAATATATCTCTGTATCTTACCCTATTCTATTTGTAGAAAGTTGAGTTTCTAACCTCTAAATTGTGCCTGTCAAAGTAATAGCATTCAGGGCTACATATAACAACTAATATTACTTATGCTGAAAAAAATAAGCTAAGCCTTAGTTTTATTTATTTTATTTGAAAGGCAGAGTTGCAGAGAGAGAAAGGTCTTCCATCTGCTGAGTCACTCCCCAGATTTCCTCAACGGCTGGAGCTGTGACAATCTGAAGCCAGAAGCTTCTTCTGGGTCTCCCACATGGGTGCAGGGCCCCAAGGACTTGGGCCATCTTCCACTGCTTTCCCAAGCCATAGCAGAGAGCTGGATCAGAAGTGGAACAGCTGGGTCTCGACCTGTATGGGACGCCAGCGCTGCATTATCCGCTATGCCTCCGCATTGGCCCCCTCTATGCTTTTCAAATAAACAAACCAAAAAAGTATTTCTATGTTTTAAAATAGGTATCTTGGGAGTGGAGGGGAGCATTGTGATACAGCAGGGTAAGCCATCCCCTGTGATGATAGCATCCCATACACGTGCATTCCTGGCTGCTCCACTTCCTATTCAGCTCCCTGCTAATGGTCTGGGAAGGTAGAAGATGTCCTGAGTACTTGGACCCCTGCCACTCATGTAGGAGAAGTAGATGGAGTTCCAGGCCTCTGACTTTGGCCTGGTCCAGCCCCAGCCATTGGAGCTATGTGGAAGTAAACCAGCAGATGGAAGATCTCTCTCCTCCTTCTTCTCCCTCCCCGTGTATAACCCTGTATTTTAATTGAAGAAATAAACCTTTTTTTAAAAAAAATCTTAGGTGGAAAAAAATCTAAAAATTAGACTTGGGATATGAACATTTTTACGTGGTTAAGGTGCTCCTTGAAACACCTGCTTCTCAAATTGGAGTGCCTGGATTTGAGGCCCAGCTCGAGTCTCCATTCCAGTTTACTGGTAATGCACATCTTGTGAGGTGGTGAGTAATGGCTTAAGTACTTGGGACCCTGCCACTCACATGGAAAAGTGGATTGAGTTCCTGGCTCTGGGCTCAGCCCTGTATGTTCCAAGTGTTTAGGAAGCAAACCAGTGGATGGAAGATCTTTTCTTCTGTCTCTGTGTCTCTGCCTTGAAAATAAAATGAAAAAAATAAATAAATAAAAAAAATTTTTTAGATCATACTTGAAATAGAGCAAACACTATATTATTTGGCAAGCCAAATATGGCTTTAAAAAAAAAAATGGGGGCCCGCACTGTGGTGCTGCAGGTTAAAGCCCTGGCCTGAAGAGCCAGTATCCCATATGGGCGCCAGTTCAAGTCCTGGCTGCTCCTCTTCTAATCTAGCTCCCTGCTATGGCCTGTCTTAGGCCCCTGCACCCATGTGGGAGACCTGGAAGAAGGTCTTGGCTCCTGGCTTTGGATCGGCTCAGCTCCAGCCATTGTGGTCACCTGGGGAGTGAACCAGCGGATGGAAGACCTCTCTCTCTCTGTCTCTCCCTCTCATTGTCTGTAACTTTACCTCTCAAATAAGTATCTTTTAAAAAAAATCTTTATTGAAATATATCATTCAGAAAAATATACAGATCAGAAGTATACAGGTCCCTAAATTTTTACAACCTGAACCTACCTATGTGACTGATAGTACCAAGACTGAGAAACAGAGAATTTCCAGTACTTCAGAAGTCCCCTTTTGGGGCCAGCATTGTGGTCCAGGGGTTAATCCATCACCTGCAATGCTGGCATCCATTATGGGGGCCAGTTCAAGTCCCAGATGCTCCACCTCTGACTCAATTCCCTGCTAATATATATACCTGGGAAAGTAACAGAAGATGGCCCAAGTGCTTGGGCCACTGCCCCTGACATGAGAAACCCAGATGGAATTCTAGGCTCCTGGCTTCAGCTTGGCTCAGCAATTGGAAGCTCTCTTTTTTCCCCTCTGTCTGCCTTTCAAAGCAATCAATCAATCTTTTTTAAAATAATAATAATAATAATAAAGTACCCATCACATCCCATGTTCCTTTCTAAAAGGTAACCACTATCGTGAGTTGTAATAACATAGATTAGCTTACCTAATTTTCTACTTAAGAGAATCAATCTTTTATGTTCTCTTCTGTGACTAGCTTTTTTGTTTATGTTTGTGAGAATTGTCCACTACTTACTGATGAGCATTTGTATAGCTTTCAGTTGGGATTATTATGTATAATATTAAAGTGAAGAATTTTGTACATACCTTTTGTCTAATTTTGTCACTTCCTATTATACTATTGTGAAACATTTGTCATCAGTTAATCAAAAACAATTTATTTGAAGTGTTAAAAATCTATTAATTCTCTGCTTACTTATGCTTCTCAAGTTGCTGACAGTAGCAATGAGATTACTGTAGAGGGTTGATTTTATGCTGTGTTGGGGTAGGTACATTTCAGCTTTACCCCTAGTCTTATTTCTGGAACATAGTATCAAAAATAAAATGGCATGGTCTTTCTGAGTGTTGCTTAAAAAAAAAAAAAAAAAAAAACACAGATTCAGTCTCCCATGTAGCATAGACTTTCTGAAATCTGTTCACTTCTTTCAGCCTTCACAGTTATAGTGTTAGAGCCTTCCCAGTTCATGTGCAGTTTAAAAGTTCCCCGCTCTTTGTGTTCTTCCTTTTCACTATTATTTCCCCTAAATTTGCAGCTCCTCTGATAGTCCTGCACTCTATCCCCAGACTTCTTGTGCTGAGAAGACTATGCTTTCTTCTTGAGTTCCTCTTGCTGTCTGGGCAAGAAAATACCTTTAGGAGAAAAAAATAAATATAATCCAGTCTGGTTCCTTTTTTTTTTTTTTTTTTTAAAGCATTGAATTCTCTCCTTATTTTCCTGCCTTTAGCTACTTTCTGGTCTTCTTAAAATGTCTTTTTGCCTTTTCCAGAGTTTATAATTATTATTCATGTAATTGTTAGCCTGTTATATCTGATATAAGCAATTCTTTCATTACCTCAGTTGGAACCCAAGTAACTGAGAATTGAGCAAATGAAGTCTAGAAATAAAAGCACAAATTATATTTAGTGGAGATTGAAAGAGAAATTACACATAATTGGAAGAGCATAGGGTATGAAAGTCTTGATGGAAAAGGTGAACCATGAGGGATGGTAGGGATAGACTACCATATGTAGAGATAGTGGGAGAGATTCTAAGTGGAAGGAACAAATTGAATTAATAGGAAAGTACAGGATGCATTTAGAGGAATAGTTAACAATCTGATTTGACCAATTGGTTACTTGGGAAATTACTTAAGGCTAGAGAAGGCCAGGCAATTGGTACAGTGGTTAAGACACTGCTTGGAATTCTCACATCCCATACTGGAATGCCTTGGTTCAAGTTCCACCTCCCCTCCCATGCCATCTTCCTGTTAATGTTCACCCTGAGAGGCAGCAGGTGGTGACTCAAGTAATTGAGTCCCCTCTTCCCATGTGGGAGACCCAGATTGAGTTCCTAACTTCTGGCTTTCACCTGGCCCCACCTTGGCCATTGCAGGCACTTGGGTAGCAGACCAGCAGATTGGAGACCTCTATCTCCCTCTCTTTCCCTTCCCTTTGTTTCTCTACTTTTCAAATAATTAAAAAAAAAAAAAAAAAAAGGCTAGAAACTTTTTGAAGTTTTTGAGTTGAGCAGTGTGTTTAGGAATTGAACTTCAGGAAAATTAATCTGGAAGCTTGGTGAAGAGTGGATTGGAATCAGGAAAGCATGCAGATTAGTGGGGAGGGCATTATAGTAGTTCAGGAAAGAGAGTGTAAACTGGTGGTGGCAATATTCCTAGGAAACAGCTAGAAAATATAGGAGGAGGAGGAGAATGGAAGAATGGGAAGAGTGATTGGAAGAACGGTGGCGTTGGTATCTTTGCAGTTGGAAATCTCTCATATTTAACACCAAAAAAGAAAATATTATAATGACTTTATTTTCTAAACATCTTTTTTACAGGGCCGATCCCTTGTCCAACATGGTTCTAACCTTCAGTGCTAAAGAAGATGCGGTTGCCTTTGCAGAAAAAAATGGTATGTTTGGTGGTCTGTTTTGATTTCAACATCATCAACATATGATTTCATTTTCTTCACTTTAATTAAAGTCATCCAAGGATACAGATTTTCTTTTGCAAGGAAGCTTTCAATAAATCTAATCAAGTGATTGTTAGGCTTCGTTTCATCAGAATGCTCACCTTTCAAAAAAGGCAACATAAAATGGAATGCTTATGTAATATTAAAAAAAACTATTTAATTTGAAAGGCAAGGAATAAAAACTCCCTAACACATTTCTTGCTTATGAATGCCTCTGCGAATTTTTTACATAAGATTATTTAAATTCTAAGCCAAGGTAGTTTATTTCAGTTTTGACACCTCTGTTTATTAAGCTCTGTCTTACTTTGAGCCAAAAATCTAATTCCTATTAGTCCATCTCTTCAGTTTCTTGAAAATTGTTATCATAATCCTCTAAAATTTCCTTTATGCTTACATATCTGCTTTTCTAGATATGGTAGGCCTAATATTAAGCATAATGGTAACTGTATAATTATATTAGTGCATCCTAAGTGTGTATTATGGTCCTTTAAAGTTTGTGGAAAATTGAATTAAAGGAGGCAAGTTTATTTTGGTGCAAAAATTTTTGAAATCTACGCATCTCAACACATTTTTATGAACTTTTTAAAAGATCATTTGTATGCATGGATTTAAATATTTTCAATAATTTACCTTTTATTTCATTTTGCTAAAACTTTATTTTTTAAGATTTATTTATTTATTTATTTATTTGAAGTGCTGAATTACAGACAGGGAGAAGCAGAGAGAGAGATCTTCCATCTGCTGGTTTACTCACTAGATGGCCGCAATGGCCAGGGCTATGCTAGGCTGAAGCCAGGTGAGCTTCTTCCAGGTCTCCCATGTGGGTACAGGGGCCCAAGCACCTGGGCCATCTTCTGCTGCTTGAAAGTAGAGCAGCCAGAACTGGAACCCATGCCCATATAGGACACTGGTGCTACAGGCAGCGGCTTGATCACTACACAATAGCACCAGCCCCCTCACTCATTGGTTTTGGAACAGCCACCTTCCATCATTGGTTTGTGTTGATCTTACTATCAATACAAATGCAAAATGTCATTTTGCATATCATTTGCTACTATTAAGCTAACATAGGGTAGTGAAAAGAGGCTTGAAATCAGACTAGTCTGGATTCTAATCCTTGCTGTATCACTAGGAAGCTATATTACTCTGGATTAATTTCATAATGGACCAAGTGCCCATGTTTCAACTGTGAAGAAACATGTTATGAAGTGGGAATACATGTTACAATGCCCGACACATAATAATCCTTAACTGTTAGTTTTGATATTCATAATCTTGGGGCCTGCGATGTGGCATACTGGGTAAAGCCACCACCTGCAATGCCAGCATCCCCTATGGGCGCTGGTTTGAGTGCCAGCTGCTCCACATCCAGTCCAGCTCCCTGCTGATGCCCCTGAGAAAGCAGAAGATGCCCCAAGTGTTTGAGCCCCTGCACCCACATGGGAGGCCTGGAAGGAGCTCCAGGCTCCTGGCTTCAGCCTGGCCCAGCCCTGGTCATTGCACCTATCTGGGGAGTGAACCAGAAGAAGGCAGATCAAGCTCTCTCTTTCTCTCCCTCTCTGTAAGTCTGCCTTTCAAATAAATAAATAAATAAAAATGAAATTCAGATTCCTACCATCTGGTATTGCTATTGTTATCTCCCTGAGATTTAACTGCATCACTGTATATTTGTACTCAGTTCATTCTATTTGATAAAACATGTTAGAAAATCTCCCAAATTTAACACAGAAGTAGATATTCAAGATCTAGTTGGTCAAAATGAATTTAATTTAACCATCTATTTGAATGATTTGGCTAATGGTTGTTTAAGTACATTGTTATAATGAGGCAGTATAGAAATGCAAAAGATTATTAGTATTATATAACATATTTGACATATAAATGTGAAATCATCATATAGGTTGCTATTTCCCCTCCCCCTCCAATTAGTATATAGCTTATAATTAAAAGTCAGAGGCCAGACTACATGGGTTTGAATCCATGTTGACTATGAGTTTATTAATGTATAAGTTATCTTCAGAAAGTTAATGGAAAATGTGTATTATGAAAAAGCTTTCAGGGCCAGTGCTGTGGTGTAGCAGGTAAAGCCGCTGCCTGCAGTACCAGCATCCCATATGGGCGCCGGTTCGAGTCCCGGCTGCTCCACTTCCAATCCAGCTCTTGACTATGGCCTGGGAAAGCAGTAGAAGATGGCCCAAGTCTTTGGGCCCCTGCACTCATATGGGAGACCTGGAAGAAACTCCTGGCTCCTGGCTTCGGGACGGCCAGCAGCTCCAGCTGTTGGGGCCATTTGGGGAGTGAACCAGAGGATGGAAGACCTCTCTCTCTTTGCTTCTCCTCTTCTCTCTGTGTAACTGTAACTTTCAAGTAAAATAAATAAATCTTAAAAAATTTGAAAATCCAGACATAGCTTTTTCTTTTCTTTTTTTAATGTTTTTAGAGATTTGTTTATTTATTTGAAAGGTAGAGTTACAGAGAGGGAGAGGCGGAGGTGGAGGCAGAGGCAGAGAGAGAAGTCTTCCATCTGCTGTTTCACTCTCCAAGTGGTGGCAACAGCCAGTGCTGGGCCAGACCAAAAGCCAAGAGCCAGGAGCTTTATTTGGATATTCCACATGGTGACAGGGGTCCAAGCAGTTGGTCCATCTTCTACTGCTTTCCTAGACACTTTAGCAAGGAGCTGGATTGGAAGAGGAAGAGCCAGGACTTGAACCAGCACCCATATGGGATGCCAGTGCTTACAGGGGACAGCTCTACCAGCTATACTACAGCTCCAGCCTCTTGAAAAAAATTTTTTGGCATCAAAATAAATCCCTACTAACTTGTTACAACATATCTGAAAAGGATTAGTTTCAGGCACTAAGAAGGATGGTAAGACATTAGTTTAAGAAGAGTTCCTATCAGAGCAGTTTGAATTCTGCTAAAATTGGAGTGAGAACAAACATCAAATTTATGGTAAAGCATGGGTGAAAGAATGGAACAATCATGATGCTTTTCATAATGCTAATAGTGACAGTGCCTCCCCCCATCAGAAGTTTACAAACGGATGACTCATTTTAAGAAAGGATGAGACAATGTGAAGATGAATTTGTGGGGGGAAAAATTCTTTTCATGCTCTAATTGAAAAGGACCAACGATTAACAGCAGAAACAAAATAGTCAACACCACAGACACCTTAATTGGTTCAGTTTACAAAACTATGACTAAAGTAGACAAACTTTTACTGGTTGGTACCAAAACTGTTGTGCTTGGATCAGCTGCAGTCAAGAGCAGAACTTTCAGTGGAAATTTTAAATAAGTGGGATCAAGATGCTGAAGCATTTCTTCCAAGATTTGTAATAAGAAATGAAACACGACTTTACCAGTATGATCCTGAAGACAAAGCACAATCAAAGCAATGGTTATTAGGGAGTGGAAGTGGGCCAGTCAAGAGCAAGGGGTCATAACAACAGTTTTTGGTGGGATGCTGAAGGCATTTTGCTTGTTGACTTTCTGGAGAGGCAAAGAATGATAATATCTGCTCATTAGGAGAGTGTTTTGAGAAAGTTAGCCAAAGCTTTAGTAGAAACATGCCTGTAAAAGCTTCACTAGAGTGTCCTTCTCTACCATGATAATGTTCTTTCTTCTTATAAAACAAGGGGAATTTTGTGAATTTCAGTGCTAACTCTTTAGGCACGCCCTTTACAGGTCTGATTGGGCTCTTTGTTTCCTAATCTTTCAAAATCTTTAAGGGGCACCAATTTTTGTTCAGTTAACAAAGACTGCATTGACGTGGGTAAATTCCCAGGACCCTCAATTCCATAGAATTGAACTAAATGGCCAGTATCACCACTTACAAAAGTGTCTTGAACTTGATGAAGTTTATGCTGAGAAATAGTTTTTATATTTTTTAATTTATTCTTTCTATTTGAAAGGGTGACAGAGAGGGAAATATCTTCCATTCCACTGCTTCACTGCCCAAATGCCCATAAGTGCTAGACCAGGTTAAAAGTCAGGAGCCCTGAATGCCATCCAATCTCCCATGTTAGATAGCAGGGATTTAACCACTTGAGCCATCATCTGCTACCTCTCAGAATCCTATTAGCAGGAAACTGAGTTGGAAACAAGAATAGCTGGGACTTCAACCAAGCACTGCGATACGGGATTCAGCAGTTCTATGGGACATCTTAACCTGCTGTACCACAAGCCCACTTCTCAAACACACACCCTTTTTTAAAAAATTTTTTACTTTAAATTCCATTTTTCCATGAATACCCGGAAGTAACCTATTTCTGATGAGAACTGCTGTGAGGATTACATGAAGTAATAAAAGCAAAATCTGATACACAGTATATAATTTCATATAAATGTAACCCATAATTAGTAATAGACTTCTAGAAATTTTTTGGTAAAAAAGCTTAAGTACAATTCCTTATTAACACTTTCTTGCTAGATTCCAAATTTCTTAGTCGTGTAATTATTCTTAAATCAGTCATAGTCATTAAAATAATATCTAAGGGGCCAGTGCTGTGGCACAGCCGGTTCTAGTCCTGGTGGCTCCTCTGTGGCCTGGGAAAACAGTAGAAGATGACCCAAGCACTTGGACCCTTGCACCCGCATGGGAGACCCAGAAGAAACTCTTGGCTTCTGGCTTCGGATCAGCCCAGCTGCAGCCGTTGCAGCAATTTGGGGAGTGAACCAGCAGATGGAAGACCTTTCTCTCTGTCTCTCCCTCTCACTGTCTGTAACTCTACCTCTCAAATAAATAAAATCTTTTAAAAAAGTATTTTGATTTAAACTAACATTATCAAAATATTAATTTTTTACAACTATAACATAGTTCTCAAAAATAGTTGCTAATGTTTCCCATCTTTTCAGCCTACTGTATTTGATGTCTGACACCTTGAAAATTATTCATTTGATGTCTGTAACAAGTTTAATAACAGGAAATCTAATTGAACTGTTAAGTCCTTGGATAATCTCACTCTAAGTAGTCAGGATTGCATGACTACAGTTGCCATGTGAGTTGCAGGGTGTGAACTAACCACTGCTGTCATTGGAATCTGTTGCCTTTCCAATATCGCTGTCTCCCAGAGAAACAACATTAAGTAACATTATCAAAATATGTAGAAGATATAACTTGAAAAAGCTTAGTGAATAGTAACTTTTAAAACTATAGACTAACAGTGGATCAGGAATTTTAACCTATGATACAGCAGCAACTCTAATTTGATCATTACTTTGTCCTTCAGTACCTAGCACAAAATCTGATGTGTAATGAAGAGTCATTATCTGGTGAAATTAATGACTTTCTAAAATATAATTGTCTACTCAAGAATTTGAAGCCATTCTGATCTACTGATGAAGTCCTCAATGATTATTCCTTTCTTGAATTCACTATGGTACTTGTGTAATCTGTTTATTTAACTTTTAGCTATATAATATTTTAAATAGATCAGTCCTAGTTCTTCTGCTATGGTGGTGGTAGGGAAATTTAAATAAATGCCATTGAAGTGTTGAGAATCAAAGGGTAGGGGATCTTTTCCAAATTTCACAACATTTCCTTCTCTCCCCCTACCCCCACATTCTGATCCCTTCTTGGTTAGTTAAAACTGGTGAAGGACATAGAAATAGACCCACCCTCTCTCTCCATACCTAACATCATTTTGTTGTGACTTGGTGCTTTTGAAGGTTGGGTGAATCAATGTTCGGGAAGTTAAGACCTTAAACAGAAAAAAATGGTGCAGAAGCACTGATATGTAAAGACTGCCAGGTGAAGAGGCCAGTAACTAGTATTCTGACTCCACAGTTGTCTGCCTCACAGAAGAGCTTGAACATGTCATACTTCTCTAAACTTAGTGTTTGAGAAACCTGTGTCTTCATGTTTGAAATCAGAAGTTGGATTAAGTAATACTCAAAAGCTATAGACCTTAGGCATGGATGTTAAACTCATGCAGCAGCTCAGCTATGTCTTTATTTCTTAATGTTTAGCTCAGTATCTACTCATTACATTATCTAGAGAGAAAAATGTATTTTTGTTATATAGATGATTCTGTGTTGATAGTAAAATCAAGCAAAGTTTATGCATTTGTGAGCTTTAAATGTTTGCCTTTCAGTAGTATTTAGAGATAGAAGGTTAAGCTAAAACTGCCACACCAAAAAAGATAATCTGTACACTTAAGTACTATTCTAGAACAATATTAGACTATTCTAAAACAGTATCCTTTCATTTCCTTCTCAGTTTCATTTCCTGTGGGTCAGGTATTTGATAAGTAATTACGATTCCACATAGTATGCCCACATTCCATATGAGAATGCCTGAGTTCAAGGCCCAGCTCTGCTTCTGATTTCAGCTTCCTGGTAATTTGCACCAGGTGATGGCTCAAGCAGTTTGGTCGCTGCCACTCATATGGAAGACCTAGACTGAGCTGGAGCATTTAGGGACTTAACCAGTGGATGGAAGATCTATTTTACTGTTTCTCTCTTGCTCTGACTTTCCTTTCAAATAAATGAAAATTATTAAAGATTTTTTTGTTTGTTTTTTTGACAGGCAGAGTGGACAGTGAGAGAGAGAGAGAAAGGTCTTCCTTTTGCCGTTGGTTCACCCTCCAATGGCCGCCACGGCGCACCGTGCTGATCCGTTGGCAGGAGCCAGGTACTTATCCTGGTCTCCCATGGGGTGCAGGGCCCAAGGACTTGGGCCATCCTCCACTGCACTCCCTGGCCACAGCAGAGAGCTGGCCTGGAAGAAGGGCAACCGGGACAGAATCCGGCGCCCCGACTGGGACTAGAACCCCGTGTGCCGGTGCCACAAGGCGGAGGATTAGCCTAGTGAGCTGCGGCGCCGGCTCAAAGATTTTTAAAAATAAATGTTAACTGAAAGTCATGACCATTACTTCACTGGACATAAAAGATTGTATTAAGCAGAATCAGTAAAATGAGGAATAAGATTTTCAGATTCAGTTTTTTTCTAGCAAACGTTTAATACCTGCAAATTATATTTTGAGACTCATAGACTCTACCTGTGAAACTCCAGGCTAGTTTTCAGAAACTATTTTATCTATGTTACCTTTTCCTGATCCCTTTTCTTTTGCCCCTCTCCCACTCATAGTAGGTCAGTTCTCTCTTCCTTTTAACTTCCACAATAATTATAATTTTATTTATGAGACTCAGGTAACATATATCAATGTCATCATTACAAAAGCTACATTCATAAACACGAAATCATGGGCTATACTATACTAAGTGCTTTTCATTCATTCTCATTTAATCCTCACTACAACTCTATGAAGCAGGAACAGTTCTCCCCATTTTATAGTTCACGGACACTGGTGTTTCGAGGCATCATTAGCTAACAAGGTCACATACTGTAAGGATTTTTTTTTGTTTTTAAGCAGTTTGGTTCTTTCACTTAGATATTGTCCATGATGTCTTTTCAGCTACAGTGGTAGAATTGAGTAGTTGTAAAAACCTAAAAACAATTACCCCTTGGATCTTTACAATTGATGTTAGCTTACCTCTGTTCTAAACCATTATATGTACTACCTCAATAATATGAGACTTTTATAAATCCCCCAAATACCCTTTATTCAAGTATCTCCAGTGCTCTGTAGTTAATAGGCAAACTCCTCAACTGATAATTCAAGGTTCTTCACAATAAAAGGACTGTCACCAAAGTTCTACCTGTATTTGACTAAGCCCCAACTCTTCTTATATACTAAACTTGCTATATAAACTTTCTGCCACCTACCCCTCCTACATATCATTCCCTTTCTCATTTTTGTCCCTACCTGTGAAACTCCAGACTAGCCTTCAGAAACTATGTTCCCTCCTTTCTCAATCCCTGATCTTTTTCCCTTTTTCATTCCCACTGAATGAATTCTTTTTAACTTCCACAATAATTTTGTTCTGTTCTTACAGCTGTTATAGTATGATTATATATAGTATGATGTTATTTATTACACACACATATGAATAAATGTATAAATTTCTGAATAAAATACAAAAAAGGTTACATACATTTTTGTATTTTATTCATTCAGAAATATATTAAATACCCTTTTGGATATCAGCACCTTCTTGCTAGGCTCTGGGGATAGTTAAGTAAGGCATTATTACCACCCTGCTAAAACTATAATACTTTATCTTGCCTACTGTTTATAATCACTTTTCAAGGGAAAACAGCAAATCCCATTTATCTTTATCTCAATGTGGTAAATTTGGGGGCTAGTGCTGTGGTACCACCATCCCATATGGGCACCGTTCAAGTCCCGGCTGTTCCACTTCCAGTCCAGCTCCTTGCTCATGCACCTGGGAAAGCAGCGGAGGATGGTCAAAGTCCCTGGGCCCCTGCATCCCGGTGGAGACCTGGAAGAAGCTCCTGGCTCAGCTCAGCTCTGGCTATTGCGGCCATTTGGGGAATAAACCAGTGGATGAAAGACCTCTCTCTGTCTGTCTGTCTCTCTCTCTGTAACTCTTGAAAATAAATAAAATACTGGTGAATTCGAATAATAAATTTAGTGATGTTGTAAACTATTCAGATTATATTTTAACCTTTTATGTAAATCACTTCTACTTTAACCTTTATGTCACTCACTTTAGAAGAACTGTTAATTCTCTCTAATTAGAAATCTGAAGATGGGGCCAATGTTGTAGCACAGCAAGTTAAGTAACACTTGCAACACTGCCATCCACTTTCAGAGCACTGGTTCAAGTCCCGGCTGCCCTGCTTCTAATCTAGCTCCCTGTCAGTGCACCTGGGAAAGCAGAACAAGATGGCCCAAGTACTTGGCCCCCTGCCACCTATGTGGGAAACCTAATGGAATTTGGGCTCTTGGCTTGTTGCAGCCATTTGGGCATTGAACCAGCAGATGGACGATCCCTCTCTCTCCCTATCTCCCTCCTTGTCACATTGGCTTTCAAGCAAATAAAAATCTTTAAAAAAGATCTGAAGAAAGAAAATCTATAAGAATGACTGGCAATTTTTTTATTAGGGTGAAAAGAATTTTCCTTTCTCCCTTTGAAAGTTTAATAATTGAGTCTGTGAAATAAACAGATTAACAGGAGAAAAGGCATACAAATTTATTAAATACATGCATACATACAAAATAGGAGATGCAAAGGAGGGCAATGTGGTTGAGACGTCTATAGCCTCCAGAGCTACAGAAAGGAATAAGTGCTTTGGGATTTCTGAGGGAAGATGGCAGTAGGCTGTGGGAGGGTGAAGAGAAGAAACACAAGGTGGTTTTACTATGTAGATGAAGACTTAAGTACTAACCCTCCCAAAGAACAGCTGTGTCAGTCTCTGGTTGAGGCCCTTCAACCTTTAGTTTTTTTCCTGTGATACTGAGATCTTGTCTAATAAAACAAGCCCAAGATCAGTCATACATCTCTTAACTGATGGGGCCCAGGTTTCTGGATTCCAAATATAATAATTCCTCTGTGATGCTATGATGTTGGTAGATTTAAGAAATTAATCTTATAGATCTGCACTGTCCAATAGGGTAACCACCAGCCAAACATGGCTATAGCATTTGAAATATACTATAGTGGATTTCAGAGACTTAGTATGAGAAAAACAGTGTATCTCAATTTTTATTCTATGTTAAGACATTATAATCATTTTTGTTTTTTAAAAAAATTCGTTGCTTTATGAGGGCTACTAGAACATTTTAAATGTATAGTTCATGTATTTCTATTGGACAGCATTGATCTAGAGTACTTTTCAATATACAAAATATACATTATATTCATATTCTCAGTATCGACTGATATATACTCTATAGTTGATATGAGAAATAGGAAAAATCTTTACTTGGAAAAGTTAAAATTTTATAATTCTTAAAAATGCAGTTCTGTTCTTCAGTTGCTCTTAGTGTGAATTAAGGATAAGTGGAAACTTTTATAATAGTGAAGTATAGAGAGAGAATCATGAAATCCCAAGTTGATCACTTTTCAGTTACTTAACAAAATAAGGTCTTCTACACGTCTTTTTATATGAAAATGTTCTCATCACCAAGACTAAGAGAGGTTCTTTCTCTTCCTATTGATAATTCCTGTACCTGCTTACCATCCCTCCCACCCTCTATCCCCACCCTTTTTTATGTAGCTCTCTTTTTCACCATGCCTCACTTTCTATGGAAAGCTAGTTCTCTGAAATTGGGAGAGGGAAAGAAGAGAAGGCTGAGTGTCCCCTGTTGCTTCTTTTTTCTCCTGCCCTCCCCCACTCTTCCAACTGTTGTCTCTCTGCTACTCCCCATCCCCCAAGGTACTTACACAGGATGCAAAGAAAATATAAATGTCTGTGTCTTTTGGCTTCAACCCCAGGGCCGCCTCCTATGAACAACTCCCTTTAGGCTCAGCATCTATTCCAGGGGAACTCTTCAAAGATAACCTTTCTTTGCAAAAAGAGGGACCAAATATCTGAAGATTTCTCTGAAATGTAGATGAACTTACTTCAGTCCTTTGTATGCTGCAAAGACCCACCTTTCTCACCCTTGTGGCTTTTGTCTTTCCTTGTGTCATGTGAAGGACAAGGAAGAAGAGAAAGCTGCATCTTGGAGAGAGGAGGTGCAAGACAGCTGTGGAAAATTTGGATGGTAGAAGACTAGGCTCTACTACCATTTACATGCTAATGAAAACCAGAAATGCCCTTTTTTCCCCTTTTGATCTGATTTGAAACTTTGTGACTTTTCTCTGGTATGTCATTTTACCCCCTTGTGTTATTCTCATTGTTGTTAGCTGTAAAAACTCTTTGAAATTCTTAAAATGAAGGGTTTCTTTCATGAATAGGAGGGCAGAGGACACACTGTGAAACTGCTTTCTGTTAACAATGGGTCTGCTGGGAAAGAAAACCCACCTCTGAAGTAATGGAAGGTATAGACAGGGAAGGACACAGTCAGGTGGGTGCCTGGATCCAGGAAAATGGAGAAATTATTGGAGATGTAGCCCAGGATTTAAAATTTGTGAACACAACAGAAAGTCTGGACTTCCACCTAACTTAACCTTTTATAAAGGTCTCAACTCCCATCTATAAATCTCTTAAAAAAATTTTTTTAAACCAAAGAATCATTACTATCACACAGATATAAAACTTAAGAATTTATTTTAATGATATAAGATAATTAAGCAGATATTGTGTGTTCAAAGTATATGTATAAACCAGTACACAAATGTATTTGGAATAAAAGAATGTTGAAATGAATTACACATGGGAGGGAATTAAATCACTACCAGTAGGAAGAAGGTCATCATTTACCTATATCTCAACTATTTACAACTTAAAAAAGTTGCCCTAATAGCTGAAAGACAAGAAATTGAACTAAAACTTAATAACTTGGGAAGGTATGATACAAACAATACATAGTTTTCCTTTGAAGTAATTTTTTTCTCTTCTTTCCCCCTTTTGATAAGGAAATGTCAACAAGATAGTATTAATGATCACAAAATATGATTGGTGTGATATTTGTCCTGAATGTTCACATAAGCAGCAGAAAGTATTAATTTGCCATATAGGCTTGCTTGCTTTCTTATGAGAGAGAGAGCCCACCAGCTTGTTCAGTCTCCAAATCCCCATAATGGCAAGATTTGATCTGGACTGAAGCCAAAGCCCAAATGCAATCCAGATCTCCTATGTGGGTGGCAAGAACCCAACTATTTGAGCTATTACTGCTGCCCCTCAGGGTCTGAATGGTAGGAAGCTGAAGTCATGAGCCAGAGCCAGGTACTGAACCCAGGTACTATGATGTGGGATGCCGTTGTCATAATTGGCATATTAACTTCTAGGCTAAAATCTACCCCAACATAAGCTGGGATTGCTTTTTTTGTGGGGAGGGGGCAGAAGTAGTGATTCCAGCTTTGCTGAAATTTTCACAAAGGAATCTCAGATTGGACTTTAAGTCTCTTAAGCCAAGAATTTGCCATCAGATCTACCAGGGTACCTGTTAATTCCAGGAAATCTCTTTTCAACTTCCCCCAGATATCCTAAGGCTACCTATAAGGCTGGGAACCCTTAGGCTTGGTACCAGGCACTTTTTTTGGAAGGACTTCATGAAGTCAATCTTAGTTCCTTAAAATTGTCTATTCATATTTGAGTAAAAAGGCCTCTCTCAAATATGTCACTCCAGGTAAGACTTTGGTTACATAACCATTGTTTCCAGTTACCTCCTCGTGAAATGGGAGACAGATTGTTATTGAAATATGCAGATAGATATATTACCACAAAATATTTGGGAAGTTTCCAAATTCTGGAATAGTCACATGGTTCAAATGAGCTATCATTTACAAATCCTTTTTGACTCTATGGATATCTTGAAAGTGTTGTGGGAATGTTTCCCAGTTGTTTTATTCCAGGCCTATGAGATGTGAATTCAAAGCAGGGACATAAGTACAAAAATGGGAGCAGGATTTATTTAAAAAGTGATTACACTTTCAGATGATGGTGTGGGCAACCTCATGACAAGAGATGCTTGCCATGAGAGGGGAAGAGGGAGAAGAGAGGGGGGAGGGGGAAGGGGGGGGGAGACAAAGCTGCCCACAAGGAGAGAGAGTATCTGAGTCCAAAAAGAGAGACAGAGTCTGATGTTGTGCCTCTGATGAGACAGAGCAAGATTCCCCTCCTAGTCCAATGGACTCCTTTATGGGGTAGGGGTGGTACCCTAATCGAATATCCCAAGCAGGGTGGAGTTTGGGTAGGGTTCAGTGTACCTGATGCCTTCTGGATAAGTTTTCATGGTGTCTGCATCTGGAGCTCATTTTACTTGTGCTTCGTGTGTCCTCTTGTTGCTGGAGGTGACTTGGGTGCGTTGTAGCAAGGTGAGTATGCTAGATTGGTCTACAAGGGAGTGGAGTTAGAGTGCAAGGCTAGAGACAGGAACTCTGGAAAATCTTCCAGCTCTTTTATTCCCTGACTGCTTGCCTAGCCCCATATCAAAAGGACTCCGTTAAATGTTAAAAAAAAAAAAAAAAAAAAATTGGAATGTTAAAATGTCAGCAGTATTCCAGACATAAAACTATAATCAGCCATCATCCACTTCATTCAGTACTGTATAATTAACTTTTATCCCACTGGATCATAAATTTTACCGCTTCTCTCAACTAAGTCCTAAAAACCCTGATTGAGTACACTGGTATGCCAGTATTGTGGCAAAGTAGGTTAAGCTGTTTCCTGTAGTGCCAGCATCCCATTTGGGCACTTGTTCGAATCCCAGCTTCTCCACTTCCTTTCCCTGCTAATGTACCTAGGAAAGCAGCAGAAGGTGGCCCACGTATTTAGTGGGCCCTGCCACCCTTGTGGGAGACCCAGATAAAGCCCCTGGGTTCAGCCTGGCTCAGCTGTCCCAGCAGATGGAAGCTAGCATTCTTGCTTTCTCTCTCTCCCTGTCTATTTCACTGTAACTCTGCCTTTCAAACAAAACAAATAAATATCTATTTAAAAAAAAAAAAAAAAGCCTATCTCAGAGTATCTTAGATACTCTACAGGGCCTCCAGACCATCTTTCTCTGTTGAAGAGGAGTCATTTTGGCCTGTAACTGATTGCTAAGAGCTTTGAGGGAAGCTTCAGAGTAAAACAAACCAAAACCATAGCTATAGATGATTATAAAAAGGCACCAGAATAACTGTAATTTTCAAAAGTGAAATATGTAAGGGTATGTATAAGAACAGAACTTTGACAGCCCAAAAAATTGTAGACAAAATATACATAATTTTAGACTGTTTTAAAAAAATATAAAAACCATTCATCTAATTTATAAAAATGGATGAACATACTATATAGGTAGAAAGGTGTGATACCTATCATATGGCTCACAACCAGTATTCCTGTAACAAAAGAGACTAGTAAAAGAAAAGCATAGCAGATTTATTTAATCAACATTTTTCATGGGAGCCTTTGGAAATGAAGTCTGAAAGACAGTGAAATCTCTCCAATCTCATGCTTAGGTTCAGCAATATAATTGGACTCCAAGGGTAATAGTAGTAACCTTAGTGATAGTAGACCGAGAAGGGGACCCAACAAGGCCTGTCTGCTTGGGTTCTTCGAACTCCATCTGGCCCTTCTTCCCTCCAGGTGTAACAGGGCAGGACCACTTCTGCACAGCTGGGCAGGGGGTGTCACATGATGTATCAGACAAAATAGGTGAGAGATTTTCTTTATGGTTCGCTTTACACTGAAATGCAGGGAAATATTAGTATTTCAGAGTTTTGGGGCTGGCTTTTGGGTAGAGGGATTTTAATGCCTATGACCTGCCGAGGAATTTGTTTCTATGCTTCTAGGGTAAAAAAAAGAAGGACAAAAAAGGGCTGGAGACCATAAGAAAGATCTTCCTTCTGACCTCCTTTCCTTCTATTTTGAAGTTCCCAGAATGCCAGAGCCCTATACCATAGGGTTTTATTGTCCTGAGCCCCAACTACAGCGTTTACAGAAAAAAAAAAAGTTTTGAGATAGGAATATGCCAAGCATTTATGAAAAATATATAAGAAATACCAAGCAGAGAAATTTAGTAAGTCTGGAATAGGGCCTAAACATCTGTATATTAATAAAACCCAAATAGTGAGATATATTCCCAGTTGGTGTTCACTGACCTCAAAGAGCAATTTAAACTAAAACTGTGACCAAATTAATGTTTAAGAGTATCTGAAAGTACAACTGATAAACCATACTAATTTTTCTATTACCAGGCAAAGCAGTACAGTGAAGGCAATGACAAATCTCTTGCCATTTAGCACATTTTAGAAATATTTATTTTAATAACATTCTATCAAGTGTAACCTTAGGGTAACTAAGAATCTCTTGTGACGTGTTAACTCTTCTTAGCAGCTCATCAATAGAAACGTACCAAAAAACCTAATTATCTTTAGTACTTCTCTCCTAATAAAATGAAAGCATGTGTATCTTTGTAATTTTTTAAAAGCCCTCTGTTGAATCTGAGAGAGAATTTTAGGTGCAAGGATTCTGAAAATTTATTTTGCATTTAGGATTCAGTTTTGGGAAGGCAAAAACAGAAGTTGCTAGGAGATGTGAACGGTTAGAATAGGTATAGAGTCATGAGTGTCTGAGATGATATTTCAAAGTCACTATGAAACATAAAAATAATCATAGAATGTGACATAACTATAAAGAACCTTGGCTTTTGCAAATGACTAGGGACTTAAAGTCAGCAAAAAGCTTATGAGGGTATTCTGACAAACTCCATAGGATCTTTGCATTCTAGGAAGGTTAGACTACAAAAGAATAATCTTTCATATTGTAATTATAGTTGAAGACAGTGAACTATTGAAACAAGCCTATCAAAATTTGCTGATTTCAACATTTCAGTGTTTCAGACTTATTTTTCTTGTATACAGTGTAATCCAAGGCAAATAAAATTTCTTCAAATCTTAAAGATTTATTTGGAAAGCACAATGACAGAGAAGGAGGGAGAGGCAGAGGTCTTCCATCAGCTGGTCAACTCCCCAGTGGCCACAACAGCCAGGGCTGGGCTAGGCCAAAGCCAGGAGCCAAAAACTCCATTCAGATCTCCCACACGAGTGGCAGTGGGCCCACACATTTGGACCATCTTCCTCCCAGGCACATTAGCAGAAAGCTGGGTTAGAAGCAGAGTAGCTGGGACTCTAATTGGCATTGTAAGCAGCAGCTTAATCTGCATACAACACTGGCTCTCTTTCTGCAGATTTTGTGTAACATTCCATATCCATTCTTTTACCATTCTTTCTCATTGTGGCACAGAGTCATTTCCCTGTAGAATATAACTATTGTCCCTTAATAAAAATACATCTTATTACTTGCATGTAAAATTTTGTTATCTCCCAAGGTTATGCTACTGCTATTGTTCCTAGTATAGTTTCATTCATCTGTATTAATTGTATCTTCTAACCAATGTAATTTGATCATTGAGAAACGGATGACTAGAGTATAACAGTTTTCAGTTAACTAGCAGAACTCATAAACACACAGAACAAAACTTTACAGCTGTATACATTCCTTATACTGCAGCTTCTCCAAGTGACAAAAATAAATGCCTTCATTAACAAACCCAAAGGTACAACCTCTTGTAACATGTAACAATAAAAAGCAAAAGTGCATAGTAGTTACAGGGGAGAAAAGATTTCACAGCCATCACTGTATTTATATCTGAGACCCATATAGCAAAAGACAAATTGAAAAGAGAAAAGCACCCAAATAAATTTAAAGAAATGTGACAAGAAAACCTTCAGAAATAGCAAATAGGAAAGCCTGGGTATTTTACACTTAACTTGATGAAGTACATACAAAAATATTTCAGAGGGTTCAAACAAAAATGGGATTAAACTCTGTTGGTACAAGATTTTTCAAATTCATAGTTTTTTCATAATATACATTTTCCATGAACTTCTTAAAGACCCCAGTATGCATAGATTTCAAAAATATTTGAAATTAATAAATTTATTTTTAATTCCATTTTCTGTGAGCTTTTTGAAGTACTCAAAGTTGTACAGAAATGGTTCGACAAAGAGTATGATCAAATGGTACAAACTGGTGGGGACTGAGAACTTAACCAGGTCCAATTGTTCATATTCTCTGTGGCATTCCTTTCTTCTTGGTGCAAGGCACATGCAGGTCTTACAACCTCTTTCAGCAGAACACCAGAGAGTTCTTTTATCACCTACTTGAGCAGTCATAGGCAGGAAAAAGTTGAAGTGGCCTATTCCCGATTCTGCTGTTTCTTCACTGCCAGGGTGTCATGTATTGGGATACTGTGCCTTGAACCCCATCGTAATCAATGGTTTGATAGTCTGTCTTATTCAGAAATCATTTAGGTATCTAATAAATATTTGTTGATATTGTTTGATTTTAAATTATTTAACTGTCTCAGAAATCAATTTCTAAAATAACATACTACAAAACATAATTATTGTGGAAGCCAGAATAATCACTCAATTTAGTTCAACACAGATTTATATTTTTTCATGACTATGACCATTGAAGCAGAAGTAATGCTAACTTATTTTATCAATAAACTTGTATAACATTAGGAAGAACATATCTGAGTAGAATAAAAATCTTGTATGTAACACTGATAAAAATGGCTACTTTCCTCTGACTTATTTAACCAAAATAGTTTACCAAAGATTTACCTATATTTTGTGAACAGGAATTCTTAAAATGTTTTAGTTCATTCCTTTAAAAAATACTTTTTTTGACAGGCTGAGTGAACAGTGGGATAGAGAGAGGTCTTCCTTTTTTCCGTTGGTTCACCCCTCAATGGCCACTGCGGCCAGTGCACCGCGCTGATCCAAAGCCAGGAGCCAGGTGCTTCTTCCTGGTCTCCCATGCAGGTGCAGGGCCCAAGGACCTGGGCCATCCTCCACTGCCTTCCCGGGCCACAGCAGAGAGCTGGACTGGAAGAGGAACAACCGGGACAGAATCTGGTGCCCCGACCAGGACTAGAACCCAGGGCGCTGGTGCCGCAGGCAGAGGATTAGCCTAGTAAGCTGCGGCGCTGGCCTAAAAAAGAATACTTTTTAAAAATATTTATTTACTTGAGAGACAGGGTGAGAGAGAGAGACAGACAGAAATCCTTGATCCACTGGTTTATTCCCCAAATTCCCACGACAGCCAGTGATGGGCTAGGCTGAAGCCAGGAGCCTAGAACTCCATTTGGGTCTCTTACTTGGCCAGCAGGATCCCAAATACATGGGTCCACCTTCTGCTGCCTCTCAGACACTCACATATGGAATGCAGGTGTTTCAAGAAGTGGCCTAACTTGCTGTGCCATTACACTCCCCCCCCGTAATAAAGAATATTTCTTAGTTCTAACATACTGAAAGTATTAAAAGTTAAATTTCCTTATTTTCTGAGAGTATTAGGATTCTTCAATTCATATAATTACTATTTTTCTCTATAAGCTAATCAGAACAGTACTCCTTTAAGAGATATTACAGGCTGGCGCCGAGGCTCAATAGGCTAATCCTCTGCCTGCGGCGCCGGCACACCGGGTTCTAGTCCCAGTCGGGGCACCGGATTCTGTCCCGGTTGCCCCTCTTCCAGTCTAGCTCTCTGCTGTGGTCCGGGAGGGCAGTGGAGGATGGCCCAGGTCCTTGGGCCTTGCACCTGCATGGGAGACCAGGAGAAGCACCTGGCTCCTGGCTATGGATCAGCGTGGTGCGCCGGCCACAGTGCACCAGCCGCAGCGGCCATTGGGGTGTGAACTAATGGAAAAAGGAAGACCTTGCTCTCTGTCTCTTTCTCTCACTGTCCACTCTGCCTGTCCAAAAAAAAAAAAAAAAAAAAAAAAACAGAGAGATATTACAAAATCTAATTTATAAATGCCATCTAGAGGTAGAAAACCATTACCTACACAACACAGAAGTTATAGACATGGTCACACAGAAAGCTTGTAACTTCAATTCTGAAATTTTAACCATGGGTTAATAATAAACAAAGAATTAGGAAATTTACTGGCCCCTACCAAAGAGCTGTTCTCTTCTCAGTGAGTACAAATTCTTAATTGAATTGTGCTAAAAAATAAACAGAAAAGACTAACCAGATTCTGTCTCTTCTCACCAACAGAGAATAGGCCTCTACAAACCATTAATCTGTTTTCAGGGATCATCAAATAGTCATACTGTAAGCCAATTTCAGAAATAAGTAGCAAAATTCAAAATTATAAAAGCAAAGCAAAATTCTCTTGCTGTTTTGAATTCATCTCTTAGAACCAAGGTGCATGGGCTTAAGACATAAGGTACATTGTTTCTTTGGTGGAAAAGCCTGCCTACCTTTGGTGAGTTTATTAGATGTGTTGGTGAGACCTCCAAAACTGGTGAGAGAAAATTTCCAGAAAAAATAGTCATGACTCTAACATAGATATAAAATGAACATATATTGAAAAATTTTACTTATATAACAGAGCCCAGGCATATGTTATAACCAGTTCAGAGGACAAGTTAAGACAACACAAATTTATAGAGTGAAGAAATGTTGAGGCAAATTGCAAACAGACCAAATTGGTTTTTTGAGGGGGAGTAGATTCAATCACTATAAGATATGACAAATTATGTATCTACCAATTATAGCCAATTCTCCTTATAGTATTCATATTCTGTAAAGTCACCACAAACACTAAATCATCAAAATACTGAAATATTGTTCCTCGTGGCAATAATACAATCAGATTCATGAGATTTCTGCAAGCTTTTGGTTATCTTTTCATGAACTGCTCAATATGAACCTACTTTTATAATGTGTTTTTGTTTAAAGACACCTTATTTAATATCTGCTGTTGATTCATCAACATTTAACTTATAGCCAGCAGCACTGTAACTCATGCATGAATAAACTTTACCTAACACATATACTGGCACATCACAACCTTCTTATGCTTATAAACACTAGTCAAAACTTCAGCACTGTGCTTGGGGAGGGGGTGGCGTTTTACACTATGAAATTACAAATAAGAAGCACAAACATGTGGAACTAAGTAGATCAAGAAAAGTATGCTTGTTTACAAGATGAGAGCTCAAACAGAATACAGAGTGTTACCTTGTGTGACCTTAGCTGGGAACATGTGTATTGGTCAACTCAAATTTTTTGCTGTTGTGTATGTGGGTCACAAATGACCACAGAAATACCAAGTATTGATTTTGGGATTACAAATAAATTTTAGTAGGCATATTTACAGATACAAATAATGGGGATTATTTGTACCTATAACACAAAGACCGTTTTTCATACTCTTTCCTTTTAAACTCCAGTCCCTGGGGGCCAGCATTGTGGCACGACAGGTTAAGTTGCACTTAAAATGCTGGCATCTAGTATCAGGGTAACAGTTCAAGTCCCGGCTGAACCATCCTGCCAATGTGCCTGGGAAGTTCTTGGGCCACTGCTACCCATGTTGGGAGACCTGGAATGGAGTTCCTGGCTCTGCCTTGGCCTAGTTCTGGCTCTTGTAAGCTTTCAGAGTGAACTAGTGAATAGAAGATCCACATCTGTCTTTCCCTCTGTCACTATGCCTTTTTTTTTTTTAATGATTTATTTTATTTATTTGAAAGAGTTACACAGAGAGGTAGAGACAGACAGAAAGGTCTTCCACCCGCTGGTTCACTTCCCAAATGGCTGCAACGGTCAGAGCCCCAAGGACTTGGGCCATCTTCCACTGCTTCCCAGGTCACAGCAGAGAGCTGGATCGGAAGAGGAGCAGCCCGGACTAGAACTGGCATCCATATGGGATGCCAGCGCTTCAGGCAAGGGCTTTAACCTGCTGTACCATGCCCCCACTATGCCTTTCAAATAAATAAATCTTTAAATAACAGACCCATTCTTTGACTGTCTTGTGGTTAGGAAAGATGTCACACTTAACTGCAAAGGCTCCTGAGAAGTCCCTGTATAGAACTCTGAAAGCTTTTGTGTCATAGTGGGAATGTTTTACCTGGTATGGCCTAGTGAGAAATTCCTAGTCTGATCTACTAAGGGTTAAATATTAAGTAGGATTATGGGAATCCCTGTATAGCCCAATTCCCACATGAATAACACCAAAATCTCTTGGAGTCATTTTTTCTATTTGTGTGTTTTCTTTTTAAGATTTTTATTTATTTGAAAGGCAGAATTAGAGAGAGAGAGGAAAGGAGAGGGAGGGAGGGAGAGAGGAGTGGGAGGATGGTTGCATCCACTGGTTTACTCCCCAGATGGCCGCAACAACCAAGGCTGAGCCAGGCAGAAAAGCCAGTAGCTTCAGTGGGGTCTCTCACATGGGTTGCAGGGGTGCAAGCACTTGGCGTCTTCCACTGCTTTTTCCAGGCCATTATCAGGGTTTTGGATCGGAAGCAGAGCAGCCAGGACACAAACTGGCGCACATGTGGGATATCAGCATCACAGGTGGCAGCTCTATCTGTTATGCTACCAATACCTGCCCCATGTGTGTTTTTTTCCAGAAAAATGTGTTAACAACCAACTTTCACATTTACTGTTGGAGTACAAAAGCTGGAGTTCACTAGTATTCTGATTCATTCTATGACAAATTCTCCATAGTGTTGTTCTAATTACTGCTTTGGAAATAATATTCTAACAAGTATATTATTTGAAAAGATAAAATTTAAGGAGCTGACCACTGGCTATCACATCAAAGATTTTGTTTTTGGCGGGACTGGGGTGGAGTGGTGCCACAGAAATGTCAGAGCTACAGCAGGTATGTAGAATATTACTAATTGAGTAAATATTTCAGATACTTCATGTTTTAACCTCTGTGCTAGTTTAAAACATGTAATTTTCAGCAAAAGAATTGTGTTGCTGCCATATCTAAAACCCTGTTGTATCTCTTCTGTAATATTTTCTAAAGATCTAAGATTCTTATAAATTGTTTTGAATCTTCCCTCCCTTCTACTCATTAGACACTTGGTAATTTCAAAGTTGAAAGACTTTAAAATTAAAATTTTGAATTTTTCTTTTTTCTTCCTGCTTTTTTAAATTATACAAGATCTTTCAATAAAGTTCATAGAAAATGCACACATAGTTTCATTTTTCATCAAATCTTTGAAGTACCTGCATATATGAGGTTAATACTTCGCGTCCTGCCAGATATAATGTAGGTACATAGTCTGGAGAGAAATTTTGAAATCATGTAAGTACCAGTATACCTCTCTTTAGCCTCCCAGAGCTTTGTTGTTGTGATCCAATGCTAAAGTTTACATTGGCTGCTAGTTATGTCAACTTGTGCCGGATTACGTGGTAGTTCTTTTTCTGTGCAAAGATCACGAAACTCTTTACTTCTGACCTAATGGCAGAGTTTGAGCTTAGGTTATTAGGGGAGAAAGACCTTTCACAGGTTGTGAGTCAAGGTTACTAGAGGTAATACGTTATTTCACAAGCTTATGAAGGGAATGATGAATGCTTCCTTATAATTTTGCATTACTGAACCATAAAAGAGATAGTTCTATACCAAAAAATCAATGTAATTTATTTTTTTCTGTCTCATACACAGAATTTAAGTTAATTGCCATGGTCTATTTTGTTCAGAAGCTAGTATGTTGATTTGTTTTTGCATTTGGAAAGATTACACCAAATATTCATATTACAGGAAATAGAATATCCTATCAACAGTGGAGACATCAACGAAACTGGCATATTTCTGTAAAAGAAATTGGGCATGGGATATTAAAAATCACATTTTAAGTTTACCAGAGCATTTGCCAGAGGCATGTTTCTGATACTAGGGTTTAATGTTCAAAATATTTTTGTGAAAGCATTCCAATGTGTGAAACAGCAGAGAGACTCAGCTTCCCATCATTTAGGTGCTGGTGGTTGGATTTGTGGCTAATCCATGCCATATGGCTATTCTTCTCGGTGGGAAGTGACGGCAGCCCTGGGAGCTGTACCCCATCCCTGGGGCAGCTGCCCTGGACTCAGTTGCTTTGATCTTCTTCTGTTACACAGCTGGGAAGAGCAAAGGCTGGTTTTCAGTATCGTAACAGGACAACATATGGGACCATTGTCTTTGTAGGCTACACCTTCATTTTATATAAGCATTCTTCAGAGAGTGCAAGTGTTTTCACTTCCATGATCTCATTCAGAAGCACAAGTCTAGGTTTTGTTTAAAAAAAAAAAGAAAGAAAGAAAGAAAGAAAGAAAGAAAAGAAAAGAAAGAAGAGAAAACAAAAAACACACTTACCCTAGGGTTGAAAGAGATATTCTTTGAAATTTAAACATTTCATAAGATTTCATTCCTAAATTCCCACATACTATTCCTTACAGGATAAATATATATATATATAACTTTTATTTAAGGAATACAAATTTCCAAAGTACAGCTTATGGATTACAATGGCTCCCCCCACCCCATAACTTCCCTCCCACCCACAACCCTCCCCTTTCCCGCTTCCTCTCCCCTTCCATTCACATCAAGATTCATTTTCAATTCTCTTTATATACAGAAGACCAGTTTAGCATATATTAAGTAAAGATTTCAACAGTTTGCATCCACATAGAAACACAAAGTGAAAAATACTGTTTGAGTACTAGTTATAGCATTAAATCACAATGTACAGCACATTAAGGACAGAGATCCTACATGAGGAGTAAGTGCACAGTGACTCCTGTTGTTGACTTAACAAATTGACACTCTTGTTTATGGCATCAGTAATCACCCTAGGCTCTTGTCTTGAGCTGCCAAGGCTGTGGAAGCCTTTCGAGTTCACCGACTCCCTTACAGGATATACTGCATTCTTTCTTTTGAGAAACAAGTTGCAAATGAGAAATATTTCTCATAGAAAAGATTATAAGTCATGTAACTTGCTCATTGTTCAGTATACACATTTGATGTTTTGCAAGTACTGTTACTCTTACAGATATTTTTCTTTTCTTTTTAGCTAAGGTTTACTGTGCTTGCTCCAGTAAACTTTATGTTCAAGTGTAGTAGAACCAATATATTTGTTCTTCCAGGCACTGTAAGGTAAACACTTTGGAGGTAGATGCTTGGAAATGTGATAAGGCTCTTAGTGGTATCTCTCCAAAAAGCAAAATTCAATTATGATCTGATAACAGCCCTTTGTTGAAAAGTTTTCTTCAGATGAATAGAAAATCCAAAGGGAGACGTATGTAGATTCTGACCTTAGTTTCAGTCTTTCTTTGGGATTTGTCATCAGACTTCCTCACACTCTGTGGTTTTGATCAGAGAAGCAGAGTTGCTTGTTGTTTTTTTGAGAACAAAGTTGTTTTCTACAGAGGAATATGAGGAAAAAACCTTTTTTTTCCCTATATATGATCACAGTCATGGTTGTTTGTGGTAGAGCAGTAATGTAGATGGATCCTACTAGCAAATGCTCGTTTCTTCGATTTGTATTTTGTTTGTTTTTCACAGGGTGCATTGCCTATCCACATACTTCTACTTATTGTTATCTCCATCAACAGCAACTATAATCTAACTCATAATTCCCAGGAGCCAGTTCACTTTCTAGTTATTAGGAGAAAACCAGAACCAAGGTTTTTGTTTTTGTTTTTGTTTTTCATGTGTATACAACTCCAGTCTTCTTACATTGCAATGACCCTGACAACATTTTGAAACTCCATAACCAGAACAGATAATAGATTTATGTCTCAGTTCTGATGTAGTAAAAATAATTCTTCTTTTCCCTGGAGACTGAAAGAAAACCAAGTGAATAGGAGAGTGGTTTTCAGGTGTTGTGTATGCTACTAGTTCCTAAATATTTCCAAGTGCTTTCTCATTTCTTCTGCATTTCCTCTCATAATGTATTTGAGCTGGAGAGTGTGTGTTGAGAGAATGAGGGTGGAAAACATAGGTTCTTATCCATATTTAGCAAACAAGATCATGGAGGTCTTGGGTAACTTGCCAGTGATCATTATAACCAACAGGTTCTAACTAGAAACCATTTCTTTCCTCTGCAGTTGCAGGGGAACATTGGGGAAAGGCCCTGTTTTCCAAGAAGTCCTGAAGTCTCTTCGAAATATTTTCAGAAATGAAAGGAAAAATAAGATCCAAGAGGATATATATTGAAAGTAAATTAGGCTGGCGCCGCGGCTCACTAGGCTAATCCTCCACCTTGCGGCGCCGGCACACCGGGTTCTAGTCCCGGTCAGGGCACCGGATTCTGTCCCGGTTGCCCCTCTTCCAGGCCAGCTCTCTGCTGTGGCCCAGGAGTGCAGTGGAGGATGGCCCAAGTGCTTGGGCCCTGCACCCCATGGGAGACCAGGAGAAGTACCTGACTCCTGCCATCAGATCAGCGCGGTGCACCAGCCGCGGTGGCCATTGTAGGGTGAACCAACGGCAAAGGAAGACCTTTCTCTCTGTCTCTCTTTCTCACTGTCCACTCTGCCTGTCAAAAAAAAAGAAAAAAAAAGTAAATTAGTAGAATAGGTGAAAATTGTAATTCCTAGGTTTTTGTGTGTGTGTGTGTTTTTTTTTTTTTTTTTTTTTTTTTTTTAAGTAAATTCAGTTTCACCTATGAGATGGTTAGGTGCACAGCTTTAAAGTCAACCTGGGCTAAAATCCTGCCTTTGCTACTTATTAGTCTGTGACATTTTCTTGTTTTTTTTTTTTTTTTTAATTTATTTTATTTATGCTTTATTTTTCCTTACAGGTAAATAGAAAATTAAGGTATAATACAGTGCCTCCCTCATGACCCAAGCAACCTATAAACTCAATAAAAATCCATTTAAAGCAGTTAGCATAGGGCCTAATACTACAGCAGGCATGTTCTTGCCTCAGAGCCTTTTCAATTGCCGTTCTCTCTGCCTAGATTCTCTTTTCTAAAATATTCATGTGGCTTCCTTGTGTGTTTACTCACTTATTACCTTCTCAGAAGAGAGGGCTCCCCATCTACCCTACCTGAAATGTTTTTTCTTTAGTACTTATTACTATATGTGTATGTGTGTGTGTGTGTGTGTGTATAGTTTAAATATTTTATGGTTTAGCACCTAATACAAGAATACTATGCATATACTTATTAATTTCTCTTCCTTACTAACTTAAAGAACTTTGGTATTCTTTTCTGTTTCATTCATTGGTCTTCTTCCAATGTCTACAAACAGTCCCTGACACAGAGTAGGCAATCAGTAATGTAGCACCCACATCCCATATGGGCACTAGTTTGAGTCCTACCTGCTCCACTTCTGATCCAGTGCCCTGCTAATGCTCCTGGGAAAGCAAAAGGTGGCCCAAGTGGTTTAGCCCTTGCACCCACATAGGAGACCCAGAAAAAGCTCCTGGCTCCCACCTGCCTTTGTTCTGACCATTGTGGCCATTTAGGGAGTAAACCAGACGATGGAAGATCTCTATATCTCTTCTCTCTTTCTGTAACTGTGCCTTTCAAAAAATATTTTTAAAAAATATCTTATGAAGAAAAATAAAACAACCTAGAAAATAGAAGAATGAATTATACTTTTGGGTAGGGGAGGGTAATTGATTTTATATATTCCCCATATTTTAGAACTGAAAAACAGGACTTAAAGAAGATGTAGACATAAATAAACCTATTATAAACAAAATTTTCAATACCAAAAAGGCTTTGAGGAGAAAATAAATGTTTTCAGAAATTAGGTTCAGCTAGGGGTTCTCAGTTTTCTGTATAAAAATCTTCTGGAATTGATAAAGTACAAATTCCAAGACACACTGCAGACTGTTCTGATCTATTAGGCCTTTAGGTAAGCCTACGAATTTGAACTGTTAGGCAGTACTTCAGTGAGATTCTAATTAATGCAGCTAGCCCTTGAAACAAATGTTGAAAATGTTTTTTGAGTTTAATCAGTAGCCTGACAAAATCCAGGGAGCTAAATCAGACCTATCATGGTCTAGTCCAACTCTGTAATTTATGTATATTTGTATATAATATGTTTTTCTGTATCATTTGAGTTCTAAACTATTGTAAAGGCATCAGCTTGTAGAACAATAGAGATGGGTTATATTATTCAGTGTTCATCGTTGCAAATATTAAAGAAGTGACATCTAAAACTACATAGAGAAATCTGAATTTTTACATGAAATTTTTGCTGAATAATTGAGCAAGGAATACTAAGCAAGGAAAACTTCAATCATGGGTTACACGTTTAATTTGATATATTGTAAGTCATCTTCAGGCAATGTCTTGACACTGGATAAGGGAGCAGATTACTAAGTTTAGATTTCATTTGTGTTGACGTTTCCTCCTGATGATAAATAAACACTGAATTATAAAAGTTAGCCTTTGCTTGCTGTGTTTTTCAGGTATCCTCTTTGGTGCTGTTCTTATGGGTTTGTTTTTGTTTCTCCCCACTAGGATGGAGCTATGATGTGGAGGAGAGGAAAGTTCCGAAGCCCAAGTCCAAGTCTTATGGCGCAAACTTTTCTTGGAACAAAAGAACAAGAGTATCCACAAAATAGGTTGGCACTGACTTTATCTCTGCTCTTGACTGTGAATAAAGTCAGCTGTGCAGTATTTATAGTCCACATATAACACATCTCTTAATCTCCTAATAAATTTGACCTTTAAACTACAAATACATTTTGTGGTGTCTATTTTAAATGTTTTTTGATGTCTCAAAATGAGCATGTCATAATTTCCTATATATAGATGAGATTTGAGGTGATCATACCTCTAGGAAATCTTAGTACTTAACAATCTATTAAAAGGAATGCATGAAATCAGCTGCAACATTGAAATTTTATGCTTGCTTTTTATATCCGTTCCTAAGTTATTAGTGTTTACAAACTATCAACAATCATTATTAAAATCCTGTCTTAAAATTTATTTTGTTCTCTCATAGAGAAGTACACAACAATGTAGTCTGATAAGCCTAATCCCAAATCTCCTTATTATTGAAGTTCTTTTTAATTAGAATTATGTATTTTCTAAACTTCTGTGAGCCCAAAAGAATTGTTTTTATACTAATTTTTGTCCGCAGATCAGTGCTCTTTGATTGTGAGGGGTCCCAGTGAAGATTTTATATTCTTAAAAATTTAAAGCCTCAAAATAAAAACCAGTTCATTGTTGGGGATTTTTAGTGTTCATTCTTGTTTTTAGAAAACATAAGCAGATACATGCTTTTGTTATTTGTTAATAATTTAGTATGAGCTGTCAAGCACATGATCTTGTTAATCTTTCAACAAACTTTTTATACTAACCATCATGAAGCCCTATTCAGGTCAACACTACTGTTTTCCCATTTTGCAAAGACAAAACATAAATCAAAGCTTACCTCTATTAAATAGTCTGCTCAGTATCACATAGGTCCTAAATAACAAAACTGGGACTTGAACTCATCTATGTCTTCCAAGACTACTCTTAATTACTGTAGTTCTGAATAAGTGAGGTTAATTAATCCCAGACTTTTTGTATTGTTAACATTCTTTAGTGACTCAAAAGTTATATACTAGATAGAAACTTTCTCAATTGTATTTATTAAGAACACTAACAGCACATTGATCCAGCTCAATAAGAAAACAGAGTATAAAGTTGTACAATTTTGTTTTGGAGATTATATTTTGAAAAATATCCTATTTCATCCTAACAATCTATTTCTAGGCAAACAGCCTGTGGATATACACAGAGGTAAATGTACAAAGATATTTATTGGAGAATTGTTTCTGATAGGTTGTAAGTTGAAACAATCTAAATGTCCACAGGAAGAACAGAGTTAAATGGGCTTTTATACAGCTGTTTAAAGGAACAAGTGCCAGGTTTTTAGCCTAAGTGGTTAAGACACCAGTGTTTAACCTAGTGGTTAAGACACCTGGGTTTGATGCTCAGCTCTGGCTCGACACTAGCTTCTTGCTAATGCAGACCCTGGGAGGTAGCAGTGATGTTTCAAATGATTGGGTTCCTGCCACCAATGTGGGAAACCTTGATTGCGTTCCCAGTGCCTGGCTTCAGGCCTAGCTGTGAGCACTTGGCATTGTGGAGTGAACAAGAATAAAGTCTCTCTCTCTCTCCCCCTCTTTTTCTCTCCCCCCTCATTCCCCTCTCTCCCAACTTTTAATATACTATTTGAATATACTACTACATAAGTTTTTTAAGATTTATTTGAAAGAGAGAGAGAATGTTTGCCATCTACTCGCTTACTCCCCAAATGGCCGCTGAAACCAAGAGATAGGAGAGTTTTCCAGGTCTCCCACCTGGGTGGCAGGGTCCCAAGGACTTTGATCATCCTCTGCTGCTTCCTCAGGCTCATTAGCAGGGAGCTGGATTGGAAGAGGAGTAGCCAGGACTCAAACCAGTATCCATATGAGATGCTGGCACTGCAGGCAGCAGCTTACCCCTTGTATGCCACAGCACCGGCCTTGATGTATTCTTTTTATAACTATATATAATATAAAATACATGAAGTCAGCTTGCTGAAATTCATCTGTGGGCCATCTTAAGGCTTTACTGGAAAAAAAATTACATTTTAATAACTATCATTTTAATATTTTATGTCAACTGAAAGATAAACTTTGAGAAATGATAAAATATAGCTGTTAAGGAGTTTTAGAGGGGCCAGCGCTGAGGCGTAGCAGGTAAAGCTGCTGCCTACAGTACTGGCATCCTATGTGGGCACCGGTTCGAGTCCCAACTGCTCCACTTCTGATCTAGCTCTTTGCTATGGCCTGGGAAAGTAGTGCAAGTTGGCCCAAGTCTTTGGGCCCCTGCATCCACGTGGGAGACTGGAAGAAGCTCCTGGCTCCTGGCTCTGGACTGGCACGGCTCTGGCCATTGCGGCCAATTGGGGAGTGAGCCAGTGGATGAAAGACCTCTCTCTCTCTCTCTCTGCCTCTCCTCTCTGTAACTCTTTCAAAGAAATAAATAAATCTTAAAAAAAAAAAAAAGTTTTGGAAAATTCACAAATACATGGAAATTAAAACAAAATGCTCCTGAAAAACCATTGAGCCAAAGAGGAAATTAAAAAGGAAATTAAAAATATGTTGACACAAACAAAATGGGATCCCAGCATGCCAAAATGTATGGGTACAGCAAAAGCTATTCTGAACTGAAAGGTTATAGCATTAAATACTTACATCAAAAAGAGATTAAAAAATTTAATGTTACACTTAAAGGGACGAGACAAACAGCCCAAAATTAGTAGAAGAAAGGAAGTAAGGATCACAACAGAAATAAATGAAATGCAGACTAGAAAAACAATAGAGAAGATCAGTGAAACCTAGAAGTTTGGTTTTTTGAAAAGAAACAAATTGACAAAGCTTTCACTAGCCTAAGGGGAAAAAAGAAGACTCAAAATCACAAATCAAAGAGGAAACATTAAACTGATACCACAGAGACAGAGGAATTTTCAGAGACTGCTATGAACAATTATGTACAAATTTGATAACTTAGAAGAAATAAATGCCTAAACACAACCTACAAATACTGAATCATGAAGAGCTAGAGAATCTAAACAGACAATTATGAAAGAGACTGAATAAAAATCTCCTTTAAAGAAAAGCCCACGATCTGATGGCTTCATTGCTGGATTCTACCCACACTTTAAGGAACTGATAGCATTCCCATTCAAATTCTTCCCCAAAAATTGAACAGGAGGGAATACTTCCAAACTCATTTTATGAGACCAGCATTACACTGATGTGAAAATTGCAAGCAAATATCCCTGACCCCTGAGCAGAAGTGGCACCTATCCACCAGGAACTTAAGGCCTCCAGCACACTGGCACAGCTGTATTCCCAGCTGAGGCATGGCTCTGTTCCTTAGGAACCTCAGGCCTCCTGAACCACACAGTGAGCAGCATTCTCTATCCACAGGTGCTCTGAGCCTCCAACACGTCATTGCAGTTTAACCTGGCAGCACCACAGCTGATATGGCACTCAGTACCCAGGTTTCCAAACACTCAACTGACCCATGTATCTATGCTTTCTAGTGCTGAGTAGCAGTGGTGCCTTCCAGGTACCTCAGCGTCTGAATGGCCATATTACCATCACCTGCCTAGAATTAGAGTAGCCCTCTGCAGTCTAAGATGCTAAGGTACTTGACTCTCCAAGGAATGTTCCCTGCTCCTCAGGGCTCAAGCCACAACAGCAGCTTACTATTCCTAGGTTCTTGATGCTGATGCACTGGCCTCACAGAGCTTGGGCTACTGTTTCACCATCCCAGGATCCAGAGCCATGACTACATGACATCTCATAGCTTCTCTGCCCACTGCACCCAACCTGACCTGCCATTGTGCCCTGCTGGTTCCAAGACTTAAATTGCAGCTGTTCCCAAGTCTCCAGAGTACCCCTTCTCCCTGGAGCTTTGCCAGGGCTATGCCCTGTCCCCACAGCCATATCTCAGCCTCTGGAATTGGAGCTTTAGAGAATCAGACACTGGCCTAGTGGGAAAACTGGGTGAATTTGTGACTTGGAGAATAAACCTGCACCTCAAGTGCCTATCAAAATGCTGCAACATCTTGAGTCCAGGAACCCAACTCCACACCTGCTCCAGTGCCACTATGGTTGCCTTTGAGCCATATTAGACCCAACACCAGTTGAGGTCTCCCTCAGCTAAGATTCCCTACTATGTAGAAGACAAAAACATAAGAATCTTTGAGGACCTGCTCTAATAATCTATGCAACCACTGTCACTGCCCCCAAACTCCTGCAATCAATGTTAAATTAATTGCATCCAAAGAAGCAGCCTCGTCTCTGCACCACTGTGCCCACTTGGAACCAGAGCCATTGCACCATGCCCAACTGGTACCTACAAACCCATCTGCAGGTGAAAGTCTTCCACACAGTAGCCACTCTGAAAACTGAACATCTCCAGATACACGGATATGAATGCAGGAACACAAGAAACATGAAAAAGCCAGGAGACACAAAACCACCAAAAGAACAATTCTCTAGAAATTGACAACAAAGAAACTGACTGCTTAAAAAGGAATTCAAAATAATAATCGTAAGGAAACAGAAAATTATACAAATAAACTAATCAGGAAGACAGTTTATGATCTGCATCAAGAAATTTAACAGCATTAAAAAAGTGTTGAGCTCAAGAAAGCAATTAATGAATTGCAATTGAGAACATAAACAGGCTATATCAAGCAGAAGTAAGGATCTGTGATCTTACAGGTTTTGAGTGACTCGGGAAAAAAAAATGAATGGAAAAGTAATGACAGCCTTTGGTACTTATGGGATGCCACTAAGCGAAGGTCTGCATTATTGCGGTTCAAGAAGAGACAGAAAAGATAGAAAAGTACTTAATGAAATCATTGCTGACTTTCCAATTCTTGGGAGAGATGCACATATCCAGATCCATGAAACTCAAAAATCCCCAAATAGTTCCAGCCAAAGAGGTTCTCTCCAAGGCACATTATAATCAAAGTGTCAAAAGTCAAAGGCAGAGAGACTATTAAAAGTAGCAAGAGAGAAGTGTCAAATTGCATACAAAGGAATTACTATTAGACTGACTACCAGTAGATTTCTCAGCTGAAATCTTGGAGGCCAGGAAAGAATATGACGAAATACTCAAACTGCTGAAAGAAAATCCTGTAAGAACAACATACCCAGCAAAGCTGTCATTCAGAAATGGAAATGCTTTAGGGAATTCAAGTGGAAATGAACAGGATGTTCATTATTATCACGATTACATTTGAAGGTATAAAGCTCACTGGTAGAGGTGAATAGTAAAATTGGAATATTCTAGTACTGTTATAATAGTTTGTAAATCATATCTCTAGTGTGAAAGTTAAGTCAGAATGGTCAGGAGCTGGTGTTGTAGCCCAGCGAGTTTGGCCACCACATAGGATGCTGGCTTCTCATACCACAGTACTGGTTTGAGTCCTGACTGCTCTTGTTTCCAGTCAAGTTTCCAACTAATGCACCTGAAAAAGCAGTGGATGACGGTCCAGATAATTGGGCTCTTGCCACCTACATGGGAGACGCAGATAAAGTTCTGGGCTTCTGCCTGGCCCAATCATTTGGGGGAGTAAACAAGAGAATGGAAGGTCTCTTCTCTTTCTCAGTCTCTTCCCTCTCCCAATGTCACTCTACCCTTAAAAAAAAAAAAAAAAAAAAGTCAAAATAGTAGGAAATAACTAGAGGGGCTGGCATATGGGTACCAGTTTGAGACCCACATGTGTCACTTCCAATTCAGCTCCCTCCTAATGTGCCTGGGAGCAGCAGAGAATAGCCCAATTCCTCATGCCCCTGAACCCATTTGGGAGACCTGGATGAAGCTGTCCCAGGTCTGGCTGTGGCAGCCATATGGGGAGTGAACTAGCAGATGAAGGCACTCATGCACTCTCTCTCTCTCTCTCTCTCTCTTTTCAAATTAAAAAATTTTAAAAAAAAGACATACATAGACTGAAAGTGAAGGGATTAAAAAGATACTTCATGCAAATAGTAACCAAAAGAGAATAGAGGTGGCTACACTTACATCTGATGAAATACACTTTAAGTCAGTAACTATCACAAAGGTCATTATTTAATGATAAAGGGGTCAGTTCATCAAGAGAACTACTTTAAATATGTGTGTACCCTTCATTGGAACACCTAAAAATATAAAACAAATATTGATGGGTATAAAAAGAGAAATAGCAACATAATAACAGTAAGACACTTCCGAATCCTTCTTTCAACAATGAATAGTTCAACCAGACAGAAAACTAATAAAGAAATACTGGCCTTGAATTGATATTTGATTAGGACCTAACAGAAATCTACAGAAGTTTCCATCTAATCAACTGCAGAATATGCATTTGTCTCCAGTGCACATGGTTTGTTCTCCAGCATATTTCAGATGGTGGACCACAGAACAAGTAAATCAACATATTAAAATAGTATGTTGTGTCATTTCAGACCACAGTAGTGTGAAGCTAGGAATCACTAAAAGGTTGAATCTTGAAAAATTCATAAATATGTGGAATTAAACAACATCCTCCTGAACAAACAATTGGCCAGAAAAGAAATCAAAAGGTGAATGTTGAAAGTCTTGACACAAACAAGAATAGAACTTAGAAACACTTATGAGGTGCAACAAAAACAGTTCTAAGGGGAAGTTAATAGTATTAAACCCTAAATTAGAAGAAAGGTCTCAAGTACTATACACTACACCTCAAGAAATTAGAAAAACTAAATTCACAGTTAGCAGAAAAACATAAAAAATAGCAAAACATAAAAATCAGAACAGAAGTAGAGGACAAACTACAGAAACAATATGAGTAGAAAGAACTAAAAAATTGAATTGGTTTTTAGAAATTGACAAACCCTTAGCTAGTCTATGAAAAAGAATATTCAAAATAAAAAAATAAAAAATTACAACCATATCAGAAAGAAAAAGATAATAAGGGACTATTATAAACAATTATATGCCAACAAATTGGGTAACCTAGAGGAAATGGGTAAATTCCTATGCAAGACAACCTAATAATACTGAAAAAGAAGAAATATAAAGGCTGAACAAATTAAAAACTGAAGAAGTGATGAAAAACCCCCCAGTGAAGACAAGCCCAGAACCAGATGACTTCATAGCTGAATTCTAGCAGTCACTAAAAGATTTAGTATCAATACTGCCTAAGTTCTTCCAGGTAAAATGAGAAATACATTCAAACATTTTATGAAGCCACCATCACCTTGATACTTAGGCCAGAGACATCACAAGAAAAGCAAACTACAGGCCAATTTCTCTGTTGAGCATTGATGCAGAAATCCTGATGAAATGCTAGCATACTAAATCCAGCAATAATCCAAAAGATTATACATCATGACAAAGCATGCAAGGCCGGTTTGCCACATGCAAGTCAGCCAGTGTTGTACACCACATTAGAAATGAGGAAAACCATGTGGTAACCTCCCTCCATGGACCCAGTGGAAGCATTCAACAAAGTCCAAAATCATTCCTGATTTACTGAAAGCCAACACTTTCAGCAGGTAGAAAAGGAAAATTCTTAACATCCTAAAATCCATTTATATATCTTCCCACTAAGATCCAACATGAGGCAACCATGACCAAAGTATTGTTCAGCATTGTACTGTAAGTCCTGGCAGGAGCAATTGTGAAAGAAAACGCAAAGGCATCTGCATCAGAAAGGAGGAAATAGTATCTCTGCAGATGACATCTCCTGTATGTAAAAATCCTCCAGAGATGCCCCATAAGCCATCGGGATGGGTAAGTAACTAAGTGCAGGATTAAAAGTCAACATGTAAAAATCAGAACCTGCTTTATACTCAGAGGCCTCATTGCAAAAGAAATCAAAGAAAGCAGTCCTATTTATGATAGCACCCAAAAAAGTCAGTTACCTAGGAATTAATTACCTAGGAATCAATTTACAAACCATATTAATATCCAAAATCTATAAACAACTTATATAACTCAGTAACCTAAGAATGGGTCAAACATGTGAAAACATTTTTCCAGATTACACATAAAAGTGGCTAACAGGTGGGGCAGGCATTGTGGTGCAACAGATAATGCTATAGCCTGCAATGCCAGCAGCACATATTGGCACTGATTCATGTCCTGACTTTTCTACTTCTGATCCAGCTCTCTGCTAATGGCCTGGGAAAAGCTGCAGAAGGTGGTTCAAATATTTGGGCTCCTACCACTCAAGTGGGAGACCTGGATGAAGCTCCTGGCTCTTGGTTTTGACCTGGCCCAGCACTAGCTATTGCAGGCCTCTGGGTAGTGAACCAGTGGATGGAAGCTCAGTCTCTCTCTGTGTAACTCTAACTTTCAAAATAAATAAATAAATCTTTATATAAAAAATGGCTCAACTTTATTTATCAAGGAAATAAAAATCAAAACCACTATGAAATTAACAATTCATGCCTATTTGGATGACTGTTGTCAAGGTCAGAAGGTAAATGTTGGTGAGAGTGTTGATAAAAGGGAACTGTTGTCCACTGCTGGTGGGAATGTAGATTGGTGGAGCCATTAAGAAAAACAATATAGAGGTCTCTAAGGAAATTAAAAATAGAACTACCTGGGGCCAGCATTGAGGCGTAGTGGATAAAGCTGCCACCTCCAATGCCATCATCCTATAACACCATGGGTTCATGTCCCAGCTGCTCAACTTCCAATCCAGCTCCCTACTCATGCTTCAGGGAAAGCAGAAGATGGCCCAAGTGTTTGAACCCCTGCAACCCACATGGGAGACCTGGAAGAAGCTCCAGGCTCCTGGCTTCAGCCTGGCCCCAACCCCTGTCATTACATCCATCTGGGGAGTGAACCAGCAGATGGAAGATTTATCTGTCTCTGTCTCTCTCCCCCTTCCTCCCTCCTTCTTTTTCTCACCTTCTCTCCCTCCCTCTTTCTCTGTAACTCTGCCTTTCAAATACATAAATAAATCTAAAAAAAAAAAAAATACTGTGTTACCCAGCAGTCCCTCTTCTAAGCATATATACAGAAGAACATGAAAGAAGTGAAATAACTACCTCATAAATTAATCCGCACACCTATGTTCATTGCAGTACTATTCATAATAGCTAAGATATGGAAACAAGCCAGGGGTTTGTTGACAGACATATGGATAGAAACCTGGTGCATCCACACAATGGAATAATAAACACTAAAAGAGATGGTCATCTTATCATTTCCTTTAATGTGGATGAGGCTGGAGGATATTATGCTCAATGTAATGAACCAGTCATAGAGAGAAAACCATTGCATGATCTCACTTATATTATGGACTCTTAAAAAAAATCAACTCTGTAGATCAAGAACTAGCAATGGTTTCTGAGGATGGGCCAGGCAGAAACGGGGAGATGCGGGTCAGAGGATAGTAAGTGCAGATATGCAGGATGAGCAAGTCTAGAGATGTAACATACAACACGAGGACCCTAACAGAACTGTACCGTGTGTGGTTATTTCTTTAAAAGATTTATTTGTATACTTGTATGGCAGAGTGACAGAGAGGGAAGGAGGGAGGGAAGGAGAGAGGGAGAGAGAGAAGACGCTTCCATTTGTTGGTTTACTCCAGATTAGGCTACTTCCCAGGTGTATTAGCAGGAAGCCAGGTAGGAAGCATGAAGTAGCGGGCAATGAAACCAGGCATTCCCACGTGGAGTGCAGGCATCCCAAGCAGCAGTGTAGTCGGCGGCATCACAGTGCCTGCCCTCTGTATGGGATTCATGCTTAATGAGATTCCAGCTGCTCTTGCAGGGAGTGGGGGAGGGGAGTAGAGGTTAAAGTAGTAAGGTGATGGAAATGTTAATTTGCCTGAATATAATGACCTTTTTACTATCTGTGTACATGGTGATTGCATGTTCTTTGAACATATACTCAGAAGTGAGATAGCTGAATCCTCTGGTAACTTTTCACTAAGTCTCCATACTGTTCTTTACAATGGCCGGACTGATTTCAGTTCCCACCAGCAGTGTACGTGAGTTCTCTTTTCTCCACATCCCCACCAGTTCGTTACTGTTTGTCCTTTTAGTAACAGCAATTCTAAATCATGAGATAACCCCTTTTTTTATATTTCCGTAATGGCTAATGATGTTTAGCATTTTTCTGTTGACTATATGAATTGCTTCTTTTGAGAAGTATCTGTTCTTTTGCCCATTTTTGTTGGGTTATTTAGATTGCTGATACTGAGTTTTTTGAGTTCCTTATATTCTAGATATTAATACTTTGTCATAGGAGTAACTGAACAAGTCTTTCCCCAATTTCTTGGTTTGTTTTTTCACTCATTGTCTCCTGTGCTGTGCAGAGCCTCTTAGTTTGATATAATCCCATTTATCTAGTTTTGTTTGCTGCCTGTGCTCTTGGGATCTTACCCACATACTTTAGTTGTCAATATAAAATGTAGCACTTATTTCTCTTGTTACTCTGATAGAACTAGCTTTGAAGGCAACCTCATGCATTGGCTGAAAAATTGAGAACTGTTGTTTCTTTGTATTATCTGATCCTTATTTAATCAATGCCCAACTATTTAGGGGTTGTTTCTATTTCAGTGCTGCTGATGCAGTGACTTTTATGGTCACTTCTAATGTAATGTATAATTTGATTATTTCTGTATGACTAGCATAAAGGAGACCCCATTTGTTGTAGATTTTGCTTTATGGATATTTTGAGATAAGACATCTAAAAAGAAAGAATAACATGGATGGCTCTCCTTTTTATGATGTCTGTCTTATGCTAAGGCATCCTGTGATATAAATTTTTTAATTTAAAAAATATTTACCAGTGGTCTTCAAAAACTTCTTTGAAATCACATGTGAAAAAACTTTCAAAATAAATAAATAAATCTTTAAAAAAAAAGTGGTGCAGCCAGGACTCAAACTGGTGCTCATACGGGGAGCCAGCTTTGCAGGCTGCACTTTAACTTATTGTACCACAATCTGGAACTGTCTACACACTTTCTGGAGAAATTTCTTATGTAATAATATGTCCTCAAAGAATCACTTCTGAAGATATAACATTAACAATAATTGGACAGTGATCTTGAGTTTGATCGCTGTTATGATGTTACATGACAGATTTCTCCATCATAAAATACTTAATCTAAGGGTTGGCAATGCTTTGAAATCACTCAAACCCTATTTACTAAGATTTCACCTACTTGTTTTAGTGTCCTTTGATCACCAAGTTGCAAAATGGTGCCTTTCTCATACTATCTTTTCTTTTGGATTGTCTAACTGGCACCACTAGTTTCTGTCCTCTTCCTTATTGTGATTATCATTGGCTTTTGGATTCTTCTAAAATTCATATTTGTTACTTCCATTATGTTTAATGTCCGAGATTTGGCCATTGAGAGCTCCTTCAAACTGGCTCTTATGTCTTCATTCATTTATTCATCCATTTCTGAGTACTTGTTTCTGGAACAGTATTTTTTAGGCTTACTTGTCCATTCCCTTCTCAGACCTGGAATCAGTCATGTCTCCAAGGAAATAATACTTACTTTTAGTGAGAAATAATATTTAGAAACCAAGAAGAGCCGGCGCCGTGGCTCACTAGGCTAATCCTCCGCCTTGCGGCGCCGGCACACCGGGCTCTAGTCCCGGTCAGGGCGCCGGATTCTGTCCCGGTTGCCCCTCTTCCAGGCCAGCCCTCTGCTGTGGCCAGGGAGTGCAGTGGAGGATGGCCCAGGTGCTTGGGCCCTGCACCCCATGGGAGACCAGGAAAAAGCACCTGGCTCCTGGCTCCTGCCATCGGATCAGCGCGGTGCGCCGGCCGCGGCGGCCATTGGAGGGTGAACCAACAGCAAAGGAAGACCTTTCTCTCTGTCTCTCTCTCTCACTGTCCACTCTGCCTGTCAAAAAAAAAAAAAAAAAAAAAAAGAAACCAAGAAGAGAGTTCTGTGTGTTCTCACTGCTGCCTTGATCAAACCATGTAGTGGAGACATACAGACAGACAGACAGACTGACTATGTAGTAATGATTTCCAGTTCCAGCCCAGCAGCTCATAATTCCACCTCTCTCCCCTTTTCTCCTCCGTTTCATAGATTAGCACCCTTCTCTCACAATGCGATTCCTGGTTTCTACCATTAATGTATTAACTCATTTATTCTATCCCATAGTACACGCAAGATGGATTTAAATGTTACTACTCTAGAACTACCAGTGAAAAGCTGCAGATAAAATTCAGGTTTTTTTGTAATTCTTTTTGTTCCTAGAAACAAGTTTATAAAGGAGATAAAGTATTGTGTCCCAGATTACTTGAATTAACTAGATACTTGGTTGAGAATATAGTATTGTCAGAATTCATATACAGAGTAACCTAAAAATCAGAATTTCCATTCCTGTAGTCATTTGCACCATGACTGGGATAGTCCTCATGGAGCAAGGCAAAGTGAAGAAATGTTGGAAGAAATCTTACTCAAAATCGACATCTGCAAAAACCAAAGAATAAGATACTTTTTAGTTTTCCATTATTGTGTAAAACAAAACAAAACAAAACAAAATTCTTAACATACCCTATTTGATGAAGCATTTGTTTTCTGGTGTGATTTGGTTTTCTGTTTATAAATCTATGCATGGGAGGATGAGTTCAATTCTAGTTATACTGAATGTAAGATAGCAAAGAGCTATCCAGCTGAAGATGCTTGTGTAGCAGACAATAGGGATTGTGGAACTTAACAACCTGGCTAAGAGCATGGCCTGTATGGCAATAATTAAAGCTATGGCAGTGAACGGGGTAATAAGGACAAGATTAGGAGGAAGAGAGAGGTCAAAAAACAGGCTTTCAGAAACAAATTCCAGTAAATGAAGAGGAAGAGGTGATAAATAAGGAATAGAGGAGACCAGTAAAAGATTTTTTAAAATGAAAAGAACAGCTCAAGGTCTGCACGTCTCTTTATAGATTACTAAGTGCTTTTGGAACTCAAAAAATGATACCCCAAACCATGATGCTTTGGCATGCTGAGTGCTTAGATCTGAAGGATGCTGGAAGGCTCAGAGGCAAGGTACAGCTCACTCTTTCCTACCTTCATTTTCCCTTCAAGGCTTGTCACAGAAACCAGAATTCCTTTCCCTTGACACAGGTCATGGAAAGTAGATCTCTCCCCGAAAACAAGCCATCAAATCTGAAAGGTCAGTCTGACTATCCCCCCCGAAAGTGGGTCATAGACCTTCGGGGACAGGTGTCTACCTACACCTGGAGGAAGGGAATGCTGCAGAGAGGCCAGGAAGAATCTGAATGAACAGCCTTCACTAAGTTCCCTCCGTCGACTGTGGTTAATTCAGACCCTTTTTGTCCAATCATGTTTCTCCACACCTCTCCACTCCTTTCATCAGACTTAGCATAAAATACATAGTTTTCCCTAGTCTTCATTTCTGAAGTTTCCATTGCCACATAAAACTTTGTCAGATGAGGGTGCTATACTTTTCCCTTGTTAATCTATCCTTTGTTAAAAGAATGTCAGCCATGGCCCTTGCAATGGGTAAGGAAACATTTTCCCCTTTTCACCCCCACAGTGTTTAAAATCAAGATTACTGGGATATCAGACATGGAGATTAAGGGGCAAGTGTTGTGGCGAAGGGAGCTAGGCCCCATACAGGACGCGCACATCCCATACTGGAAAACCTACTCTGCTTCCAGTCCAGCTCCCTGCTAATGTGCCTTGGAAGCTGCCGATGATTGCTCAAGTACTTGTGTCTCTGCCAAAATTTGTGGGAGACCTGGATGGAGTTCCTGGCTTCTAGCTTCAGCCTGACGCCACCCCTGCTCTTCTAGCCATTTGGGGAGTGAACCAGTGAATACAGAGTCAATCTCTGTCTCTGTCTTTCTGCGTCTCTCTCTACCTTTCAAATAAATAAATCTTTTAAAAATGCAAATGGAGCACAATCAGATGCTACTTCATGAAAAGAATATAGTTCAACTAGTTAGTATAAGGTTTGTTCAGTCTTCATATTAGTTTCTTACAATACGGAACACCACAAATTCAGTGTTACAACAGTTATTCTATAGTTTAGGAGGTCAGAAGTAAAATAATCATTCACTAGTCAAAATGTGTGACTGAAGGAAATTAAATGTTGTTTAAAGTCGAATAATATCATCAGAATAATTTAAATAATCACCACTTCAGGATGTGTATGATTTTTTTATTTCCTTTACAGTGATAGAATCCATGAATGGTTGCAAGTTAGTCTCTGTGATAGAGATTTTTTTTTTCAGACAGGCAGAGTGGACAGTGAGAGACAGAGAGAAAGATCTTCCTTCCGTTGATTCACCCCCCAAGTGGCCGCTACGGCCGGCGCTCTGCGCTGATCCGAAGCCAGGATCCAAGTGCTTCCTCCTGGTCTCCCATGTGGATGCAGGGCCCAAGGACCTGGGCCATCCTCCACTGCTCCCGGGCCACAGCAGAGAGCTGGACTGAAAGAGGAGCGACCGGGACAGAATCTGGCACCCTGACTGGGACTAGAACTTGGGGTGCCAGCGCCTCAGGCAGAGATTAGCCTAGTGAGCCATGGCGCCAGCCTGTGAGCAATTTGTCTCATATCTTCCCAAATAGATTTTCATGAAATTGTGATACTGACAAAAACATGAGCCAACCCATCTAGAAATGATACTATTTCAAGAGAAGTCTAAAATTTTGAAAACCAAAGATAATCATTCTTGATACCAATCTATAACCTTTAAATAGGGGGAAAATTTTTGAAATTATTCTCAGAAAGGGCTTTCTGTGTGATCCTTGATACTTGCCACAACTAAACGGCGTACTTTAGTTTTGCTTACAGAAGTGCAGTTTACGTAAGGTCACCCAGGACAGTGCTTTGAAGAATTATAAATTACACAAATGCAAGACAGGAAATGACTGAGCCTTATGTAAGAAAGAAGAAAATTGGTAGAATTGAGAAGGGCCATAGCAGACCAAAGAGGACTATTAATTATGTAAGCAATATGGAAGTGCCTGGGGGAATAAACAATGCAATGTCACTCTTACTAACCAGGGGTGTGGAACCTTTTCTTTCTGCCAAGAGCCATTTATATGTTTATAACATCATTCATATGCCATACAAAATTATCAGCTTAAAAATTAGGGGCCAGCACCATGGCGCAGTGGGTTGATCCTCCGCCTGCAGCTCCGGCATCCCATGTGGGCACCGGTTTTAGTCCTCGCTGCTCCTCTTCTGATCCAACTCTCTGTTGTGGCCTGGGAAAGCAGTGGAGGATGGCCCAGGTCCTTGGGCCCCTGCACCCACACGGGAGACCAGGAAGAGGCACCTGGCTCCTGGCTTTGGATCAGCACAGAGCGCCGGCTGTTGCGGCCATTTGGGGAGTGAACCAACAGAAGGAAGACCTTTCTCTCTGTCTCTCCCTCTCACTGTCTGTAACTCTACCTCTCAAATAAATGAATATTTTTTAAAAAAATTAGTCCTCTATAGATTTGAGTCCTGACAAGGCCAGACCAAATGATTCCATGGCTTCAGCCTGGACCAGCCCTGGCCAATGTGGCCATTTGGAAAAGTGAACCAGCAGATGTAAGATTCTCTCTGCCTCTGTCTCTCCTCCTCTCTCTATAGCTCTGCTTTGCAAATAAACAAAAAAAAATTTTTTAATCTAGAAACAGATCAACTTTATAGAGAAATGAGTGTTAACAACAACTGCAAAAGATGAAATTCGATGCATTCCTGACACTGTACACAAGAATAAATTCCAAATGGAAAAAAGAAAGGAAGGGAGGGAGGGCCTAAGTTCTGAAAGAGAATGTGGGTGAATTTTAGTTATAATTCAAGGCTTTTAAACTATGGCCAAAACCCATACATAGTAAAAGAATAAACTGATAAATCTTTGGAATTATAAGAAATCATAGCCAAGTAAAAGCAAATAAAATTGGAAAAATATTTGAAAACATACCTTACAGTTAAAGTGTTAGCCTTTAAAGTGATAGGGATTTTTAAGAGTTGAGTGGAGATGGGGCCGGTGTGTGGCAGAGTAGATTAATCCTCCGCCAGCGGTGCCAGCTTTTCATATGGGCACCGGTTCTAGTCCCGGCTGCTCCTCTTCCAATCCAGCTCTCTGCTGTGGCCTGGGAAAGCAGTAGAAGATGGCCCAAATCCTTGGGCCCCTGCACCCACATGGAAGAGCAGGAAGAAGCACCTGGCTCCTGGTTTCAGATTGACGTAGCTCCAGCAGTTATGGCCATTTGGGGAGTGAACCAATGGGAGGAAGACCTCTCTGTCTTTCCCTCTCACTGTCTGTAACTCTACCTCGCAAATAAATAAATAAAATCTTCAAAACAACAACAAAAAAGGGTTGAGTGGTGAAAGAACAAAAATGCGATAGAAAAATAGACAAAAGTCACAGTTTTTATTTATTCATTTAAAAGAGCTAGAGAGAGAGGAGAGGGATCTTCCATTTGCTGGCTCACTCCCCAGACATCCACAACAGTCAGGGCTGGGCCACATCAAAACCAAGAGCCAGAAGCTTCATCTGGATGAAAGTGGCCCAAACATTTGGGCCATCTTCCACTGCTTTTCCCAAGCCATTAGCAGGGAGCTGGGTCAGAGTGGAGCAACCAGGACTTGAACTGACAGACAGGATGCTGGGCTTCACTGGCTATGCCACAAGACCAGCCCCAAACAATTTATAGGAAGAGACATAAAAATAGACAAACAAAAATAAAGATGTAATTTCAATCACAATATGGGAATGTGCCATTTGAAATTACTCTCAAATGCTATGTTTTGCCCATCTGGTGGGCAAAAAGTCAAAGCTTAGTGATATACTTTGTTTTTGAGGCCTCACAGAAATTGTCATTTTTTTAAAGATTATTTATTTGAGAGAGCGAGAGACAGAGAGACAGACAATGAATACCTTCCATCTGCTGGTTCACTCCCCAGATGGCAATAACAGTCAAGGCTGGGCCAGGCTGAAGCCAGGAGCCAGAATTTTCATATGGATCTCCTTTGTGAGTGCAGGAGCCCAAGAACTTGGGCCATCCTCTGCTGCTATCCCAGGTCCCGTAGCAGAGAACTGGATCAGGAATGGAGCAGTCGGGACTCTAACCAGTGCCCATATGGAATGCCAGCACTGCAGATGGCAGCTTAACCCACCGCGCTACGGTGCCTTCCTGTACATAGTCCTTCCTGTACATTGCCGGTGGACATTCTAAGTGATTCAACCTCTGTAAAGAGGAACTTAGCAGTATCTAGCAAACTGTGTAGATATTTATTCTTTGACCCAGAAGTCATACTTGTAGGAATCTGTTGTGAAGATACAACTCCAACACATATAAAATACAACTACAGAAAAATATAAAAATATATACACAAAGTGATTATTCACAGCATTAAATGTAATTTTAAAATACTGGAACCTATGAAAATATTAAATTGATCAATTGATACAAGTTACAGTTAGATAGAAGGAATAAGTTCTGGTGTTCCATTGCATAGCAGGATGACAATAATTAATATTATACTGGGGCAGGCATTTGGCACAGCAGCTAAGTCACCACTCAGGACACCCACATCCCATGCTGTGGTTCCTGGTTGAAGTCCTGGCCCCTCCAATTTTGTTCCAGCTTCCTGCTAATGAGCAACCTGGAGCACAGCAGTTGATGGCTCAAGTGCTTACATTCCTGCCACCCTGGTGGGAGACCCAGATTGAGTTTCAGGCTCCTGGCTTCAGCCTGCTCCAAGACCTGGCTGCTGTGAGTATTTAGGGAGTAAACCATAGGATAGCAGATCTTTGTCTCTCCTTTTCTACCTTTCAAATAAAATGGAAATAATGATGCATTTTTTTTAAATGTACTGAATTTTCAAAATAAGTTGAAGAGAGTATTTTGAATGTTCTCACCACAAAGAAATGTGGGATGGCATTGTGACATAGCAGGTTAAGCCACTGCCTGCGGTGCCAGCATCCTATATAGGTGCCGGTTCGAGCCCTGGCTGCTCCGCTTCTGATCCAGCTCCTTGTTAATGTGCCTAGGAAAGCAGTGGAGGATGGCATAAGTGCTTTGGCTCCTGTACCCATTTTAAAAAATGTGGTATCACAGCTCCTGGCTTCTGCCTGGCCTGGCTGTGGCCATCGGGGCATGAACCAGTGGATGAAAGCTCTGTCTGTGCTTCTCCCTTAATAACTCTGCCTTTCAAATAATTAAAAAGAAATGATAAATGTATGGCACAGTGGATATGTTAAGTAGTCTGTGTATTAATCAGCTTTCCTTTACTATATGAAAATAAAACTGTTTATCTCACAATTTTGTAGGTTCAAGAGCATTGTGCTGGCATCAGCTCAGGTCTAGTGAGGGTCTTCTCAGTGGTAGGTTGCCCTGTCAGTGGCTGGCAATGGCACTGACATATGCAAATAAATGATCACATCTTGATACAGGAAGCCAGAGAGAGCTGAGTGGGGCCTAACTCGGGCTTTTACAACAACCTTCTCATGAGAGCTACCATGGAGTCCCACATGAACTACTTTAATCCCTTCTGAGTGTGGCAGCCCCAATGTCCTAAGGACCTCCCACTAGGTCCCACCATCTCAACATTGTCACAGCGAGGCCCAAAACTCCAACTCATGGGCCCTTTGGGGATAAACTATGCGAACTGCAGCTCCTTGATTCGATTAGGACAGCATGCATCCATGTGTCAAAATATCAGGCTGTTCCGCATAGACAAGTGCAATTATTAAATGGCAAAAAAATTAAAAATTGGATGAATCAACTAGGGACCATACATACAACTAGGTAGCATGGACTACTTTTCAAAATGAAAGAAAGTTTTGTATAAACTGATATAGATTTCTAATGGATAGATTCTACTACGAAAACAAGTGCAAAGGGGCCACTGTTGTGGCTTAATGAGTTAACCTGCCGTAAGTGAAGCCAGCATCCTATTCTGGAGCACGGGTTTGACTGACAGCTGCTTTGCTTCCAGTCCAACTCCTGGCTAACACCTGGCAACGCAGCAGATTATAGCCCAACTACTTAGACCCCTGTCACCAAAATGGGAGACCTGAACAAAGTTCCTAGCTCCTGGTTTGGCTTGGCCCAGTCCTGCCCCTAATGGCCCTCTGGGGAGTGAGCCAGTGAATGAGAGATCTTTGTTTCAAACTGTCACTCTGCCTTTAAAATAGATAAGTGTTTAAAAGTGAGTTCAAAACTATGTATATAAAATACATAAAAATATAAGGCTACCATAGGTATACATACACATAAGTATATTCAGTATTTACATGAAAGGACTTCAAAATGCTCATGGAAAATAAAATCATGAAGCTTATCTGGTGCAAATTTTTTGAAATTTATGCATTATATTCTCATACTACACATTACTCATGAACTTTTTGAAGATTCATGTTTATGTGTAAATCTCTGATGGTATTTTAGCGTGACAAAGAAGACAAGGCAGAAAACAGTGAAAATCTTTACCTCTAGGGGATGAGAGTGAGTATACCTAGGTATGCTTTGCCATATTTTTGTGATTTGGGGGAGCATGGTGATATTCTACATGTTTAAAAAATCAATAAAGATGAGAGGGAAAAACACATGTCTCAAAATGTACAGCAAAGTGAAACAAGTGCTCCCACGTAGATTTCAAATGAATACCATAACTATATAGCAGAAGAATAGAAGAAAGAACTTATCCTAGTTTTGGAACACAGTATTTGACATTAGAGCCACAGCCTTGGATGGGTCAGGATAGTGAGAATTTCACACAAATCCTTAACTCCTTATTTTGGTGGGGGTGTTATATATAGTGGAGTGGGAAAAAATTGAAACAAGTTTGGATATAAAATGAACAAATGAATAAATGCACAGATATTGTTGGGAGCCAAAGCTTTTCACTGAAGAAGGAACACACCAGGAGTCTCCAAAAGTTTCATAGAAAGTGAGTATCATGAAAAATTGTTCATGGATTTCGAACATTTTTTGCTCCAGAATAAGCTCATTTTTTAATTCTATGGGGAAGGAAAAGAATTTTCTGTAGAATGAATTACCAGTATAAACTCATGATTTCTAAAATATGTATTTGTGTATAGAAATGTGTGTTTGTATTTTTACATGAAGAGTTTTCTAATTTTGTTCACTAGAGAGCAAGAACAAGGCCACCCAAGCATTACTTTGGTCCATCTAGTATAGATTCTTCTTTCTTCCCTGAAATGAATGAGGGCTTCTCAGAATGACCGAGTCCAGGGCCAGGGCCAAGTAAGTGCAAAGCAGGCAGCCAAAGCCAGAATTCACAATTGGGATTACATCAAATTGAGAAGTTTCTGTACTGCAAAAGGAACAGGAAACTGAAGAGGCAACCGACATAATAGGAAAAAATATTTGCAAATTATGCAACTGATAAAAGATTAATAACAGAATCTACAAAGTGATCAAGAAACTCCACAACAACAAACCAACCAACCCACTTAAGAGATGGGCCAAGGACCTCAATAGACATTTTTCAAAAGAGGAAATCCAAATGGCCAACAGATACATGAAAAAATGTTCAAGATCACTAGCCATCAGGGAAATGCAAATCAAAACCACAATGAGGTTTCACCTCACCCCGGTTAGAATGGCTCACATTCAGAAATCTACCAACAACAGATGCTGGTGAGGATGCGGGGAAAAAGGGACACTAACCCACCAATATTGGTGGGAATGCAAACTGGTAAAGCCACTATGGAAGTCAGTCTGGAGATTCCTCAGAAACCTGAATATAGCCCTACCACATGACCCAGCCATCCCACACCTCAGAATTTACCCAAAGGAAATTAAATTGGTAAATAAAAGTTATCTGCACCTTAATGTTTATTGCAGCTCAGTTCACAATAGCTAAGACATGGAATCAACCTAAATGCCCATCAACAGAAGATTGGATAAAAAAATTATGGGATATGTACTCTACAGAATATTATACAGTAGTAAAAAAAAAAATGAAATCCGGTCATTTGCAACAAAATGGAGGAATCTGGAACACATCATGCTGAGTGAAATAAGCCAGTCCCAAAGGGACAAATATTATATGTTCTCCCTGATCTTTGACAACTGAGCACCTAAAAGGAAACATGCAGAAGTGAAACAGATACTATGAGAAACAATGACTTGATCAGCCTTTGTTCTGACTGTCGAGGAAACAACTTACTATTTTATTCTTATTAGTATTTTCTTGTTCTACTTAATACCATTGGTTGAACTCTGTAATTAACACACAATTATTCTTAGGTGTTTAAATTTAACTGAAAATTGATCCCTATTAAAAATAAGAGTGGGAGGGGCTGGCACTGTGACACATGTTAATCCTCTGCCTGTGGCGCTGGCATCCCATATGGGTGCCAGTTCCAGTCCCGGCTGCTCCACTCTTTTTGTTTGTTTGTTTGTTTGTTTGTTTTGGACAGGCAGAGTGGACAATGAGAGAGAGACAGACAGAAAGATCTTCCTTTTCCGTTGGTTCACCCCTGCAATGGCTTCTGAGGCCGGCGCGCTGCGACTGGCGCACCTCACTGATCCGAAGCCAGGAGCCAGGTGCTTCTCCTGGTCTCCCATGCAAGTGCAGGGCCCAAGAACCTGGGCCATCCTCCACTGCACTCCCAGGCCACAGCAGAGAGCTGGACAGGAAGAGGAGCAACTGGGACAGAATCCGGCACCCCAACCAGGACTAGAACCCGGTGGATTAGCCTATTAAGCTGTGCTCCACTTCTGATCCAGCTCTCTGCTATGGCCTGGGAAAGCAGTGGAGGATGCCCTAAGTTCTTGGGCCCCTGCACCCGCACGGGAGACCAGGAGAAAGCACTTGGCTCCTGACTTTGGATTTGCTCAGCTCTGGCCATTGTGGCCATCTGGGGAGTGAGCCAACGGAAGGAAGAACTTTCTCTCTGTCTCTCCCTCTCACTGTAACTCTATCTCTCAAATAAATAAATAAATAAATAAAATCTTAAAAAAAAATAAGAGTGGGAAGAAGAAAGGGGAGGAGACGTACAGTTCAGCACGTACTCACTCGGACTTACCCCTAATGTTAGAGCTAGAAATATGCCATGGGATTCCAAATCCCATTAAGTTGGCATGTACCAATGCCATCTTACTAGTTAAAATGATCAGTTTAAGTTCATAACTAATCATGATAGGATTAAGTGTCAAAGGGATCACATAAACAAGACCAGTGTCTGCTAATGATAACTGATAGAATTAAAAAGGAGAGAACAATCCAACATGAGAAGCAGGAAACACAGCAGACTCATAGAATGGCAAATGCCCTAAACAGCACCCTGGCCTCAGAGTCAGCCCTTAAGGCATTTGGATCTGGCTAAAAAGCCCATGACATTTTCTCAGGCATGGAAAGCCAAGATACTGTGGCAAAAAAATGACCTAAATGAAAGATCTCTGTGAGATCCCAGCGGAAAGAAGGGGCCATCAAAGGAGGTCCCTTTTTCTGAAGAGAGGCGAGAACGTGCACATTGATTATGGCCTTGTCTAAATAAGGTCAGAGTTTGTGAACTCAAGAGGCTTCCATAGCCTTGGCAGCTCATGACAAGAGCCTCAGGTGATTACTGACATCATAAATAAGAGTGTCACTTGTTAAATCATCAACAGAAGTCATATGCACTTACTCCCACATAGGACCTCTGTCCTTAGTGTGTTGTACTATGCAAATTAATGGTAAAACTAAAATTCAAACAGTAGTTTATACTGTGTGTGGGTGCAAACTGTTGAAATCTTTACTTAGTATGTACTAAGTTGATATTATGTATATAAAGATAATTAAAAATGTATCTTAATGAAGAATGAGAAGGGAGAAGAAGTAGGAGATGGGATGGTTTGTGGTTGGGAGGATGGTTATGGGGGGCGGGGGGAAGCGGCTATAATCCAAAAGTTATACTTTCAAAATTTATATGTATTAAATAAAAGTTTAAAAAAATATGTAAAACCAAGTAAGTGCAAAATGAGGTTTGAACATTTTGATACATCAGGAAGAAAACACTACAGAAAATTATGCATAAGAATCCAACTTTCAGAGAATAGTCAAATTTGTACAAAATGAACAGAAAAATTACTATACAGTAATGAATATAAACACTTGTTGGGGGGATAGGAACTCATGAATTTGTACTGATAATATACAGAGATAAAGAATCAGCGTGTCCACCAGATGAAGCTTCTGGCTCCTGATTTCAGCCTGGCCCAGTCCTGGCCATTGCAGCCATCTGGGAAGTGAACCAGCAGATGGAAAATCAACTTTCTCTCTAACTCTTTCAAATAAGTAAATCATTTAAAATATATAATTAAAATCTAACAAAAGGAATGAGGTGTCTGGAGAGGCCTTACAGGCGAATACCAAGCATAGGTGGTGAATCTGTAGAGAAAGCTAATGACAGGCAAGCAGCTGTTTGCAACTGTTACAGACAGGACTGGGCTGGGCAGCAGGACTTCATTCTGAAATGTCTGTGTGAGAGACTTGACAGATCCTCTCCTGAGAGAAACAGGATAAAATCGGACGCATACAGCAATTAATATTTTTAAAATTCTCTGGGAATTCATCAGAGGTAATATGGCAAATTTAAAGGCATTTTCTTAAGAAAATCTGCATCTCAGAAAGAAAAGTGGGAGTCTTTGTCATTGATGCTAGAACTGCTCCCATTTTCCTCTTCCCCACATCACAGACATTCACTGCTCGACAGGTCAGGCAGTCCACCTGTGCCGGCTCCAGGTCTGGGCTGGAGGCTCCACTCCAGGAGAGGCTGGAGCAGATTGAAAGGACCAGTGACTATTTTTTTAAAGGTTTTATTGATATGAGAAGTAGAGTTACAGAAAGAGAAGAGAGACAGAATGCAATCCATCAACTGATTCACTCCCTAAATGGCCACAATGGCCAGAGCTGAGCCAATCCAAAGCCAGGAGCTTCCTCTGGGTCTCCCATGTGGGTGCAGGTGCTCAAGCACTTGGGCCATCTTCCATTGCTTTCCCAGGCCCTAAGCAGAGAGCTGGATGGAAGAGGAGCAGCCAGGACATGAACCGGCACCTATATCAGATGCTAGTGGTTCAGGTGGAGGCTTAGCCCACTGTGGAAGCACAGTGCCAGCCCCCGGACCAGTGACTTTCATCCACTGCCATGGCCACGGCCCCACCAGCTCTGGCTGTGTGCAGTGCTAACTTTACAAAGAGCAGAGTACAGAGAAAACCTACGTCTGGGAACATGGTCTCAAACAAGGGGATGATACCTAAGAAAATAGAATAGGGGTTCTAATCCTGAAATCCCCATAGAAATACAAATACAACCACCTATGGATGAGAATAACCTCATTAGATCCCAAGAGTCCAACTGAGAGGTTCTAGCATCCCTTCAGAGAAAAAAAAAATCCAAACATGGATGCAACGAAGAAGCTAAGAAGATTGGCTTCGCTTTGCATGCATCACTCCTCCCTTACGGTAGCACAGTTCAGTGCCAAGAGAGACCCTTTTGGTCCATGATGTCCTTGTAGGGGGAAATGAGAGTCAAGCAAGTGCCCAGGCTCCCTAGTCCTGTGGGACACTGCCCAGGAGGCCCACTTCTGTCTTGCCCCAAACAGAACACTGAGGGGCTTGACATGGCTGAATAGTCAGGACAGCTATTCTCAGGGAACTGAGGTATGGGCTCTGAGCAAACAGCTCAATAACCACTGCAGGTCCTATCAGTGACTGGTGGGCTCTACTAGGAACCTCAGCCATAAGGCCCTAGGTACATTACTTGTAGACTCCCAAATAACCAACAAATGTGCCCCATGCTCTGTGCATCACCTCCCCTTTCCCTGTGCCTAGTACATGCAATCCTCGGCAGATTGCATTGGGGTACAGGCACGACTGAGTTATATCTCCCATCCAAGTACTAACCAGGCCCGACCCTGCTTAGCTTCCGAGATCAGACGAGATCGGGCGTGTTCAGGGTGGTATGGCTGTAGACATGTTATATCAATGACACTGAGGCAGAGGAAGGTGCAGACCTTAACCACCACCAGGGCACAAGCTATATAAAATATACAGAGGCTTCCAGTAACAAGCCTGGATTTGCAGAGTGAAGAGAAGGCACAGTATCCCAAGATTTCCACAAGATAAATGAAGTAGGTACATCTATATGAAAGTTCTGAGAGACTCCTAAATTCCCTAGTCTGGCTACTTGATGCAGGTATTTCTTTGCTGAAACCAGTCAGTAAAGACCAGAGAAAGGGTAGTATTGCTGTGCAGTGGGTTAAGCCACCATTTTGGATGACTGCATCCAATATCAGAGTTATGGTTAAAGTCCCAGCTACTTATGTTTCCAATCCAGCTTCTTGCTAGGGCACCTAGGAGGGAAGAAAATGATGGCCCAAGTACTTGGGTCCCTGCTGCCCACCTTGGAGATCCAGATGGTGTTTCCAGGCCCCTGGCTTCTGCCTGGCCCAGCCTTGGCTCTTGTGGGCATTTGGGGGAGTGAACCTACAGGTAGAAGATTTCTCTCTCTACCCTCCCCCCACCTTAGTACTCTGCTTTTCAAATAATTTAATTAGTTGTATAAAAAGATTGGAGACAGTGACTGCTCATTCAACTGAGAAGAAAGCAATGCAAATTTTAAAGAACACAAAAAATATTGAGGTAACATGACACTACCAATGGAGCAAAATAAAGCTCCAATAGCTGACCCCAAAGAAATGCATATGTATGCATTGCTTGACAAAAATTCAAAGTTAGGGGCCTGGTGCTGTGGCGTAATGGGTAAAGCTGCTGCCTGAAATGCCGGCATCCCATATAGCACCAGTTCAAGTGCCAGCTGCTCCACTTCGGACCCAGCTCTCTACTTATGGTCCCGGGAAAGCGGAGGAAGATGGCCCAACTCCTTGGACTCCTGCACCCATGTGGGAGACCTGGAAGAAGCTCCAGGCTCCTGGCTTTGGATGAGCTCAGCTCCAGCCACTGCAGGAGTTAACCAATGGATGGAAGACCTCTCTCTGTGTATCTGCCTCTGCCTCTGTAACTCCACCTTTCAAATAAATAAATGAATCTTTTAAAGAAATTCAAAATAATCACCGTAAAGAAGTTCAGTAAGCCTCAAGAAAACAAAGATAGACAACTAATAATATCAGGAAAACTACAATTTATTCAAAAAAGAGATAGAAACCATAAAAGAGATCCGAACAAATTCTAGAACTGAAAAATGCAATGAACTTGGAGAGGGCATCGTGGTGCAATTGGTTAAGCTGCCACTTGGGATTCTCAGGCCCCATATTAGACTTCCTGGAATCAAGTTCTTCTTCTGCTTCTGATCCATCTTCCTGCTAATGTACCTGGGAGGTAGCAAATGATGGTCCAAGCACCTGGGTTCCTGTCACCCAAGTGGGAGACCTAGAAGGAGGTCCTTGCTCCTGGCTTCAGGCTGAACTGGAGCCAGCTGTTGCAAGCATTTTGAAAGTGACCAGCAGATGGAATATCTCTTCTTCTCTGTTTCTTATTACTCTTCCTTTCAAATAAGTAACTAAATACATCATTATGGGAAGATAAAGTCTCTTCCTTTAAAGACTGTAATGAACTAGAAAGTACAATGGAGAATACCAACAACAAACTTGATCAAGCAGAAGTAGTACAAACTCAAAGATCATTTGAAAGTAGTCAGAGAAAAGCAAAGAAAAATAGTGAAGAAAATCCATAGGAGTAGTGAGCACCATCAATCAAACCATTATATGCATTTTGGATTCTTAGAAGGAACAGAGCAAGAAAAGTTTATTTAAAGAAATGATGATCATGAAATTCCCAAATCTGGGGAAGGAAATGAATATTCTGATGCTTAAAGCCCAAAGAACTTTAGAAAGACTGAAGTAAAGACTTCAACCTTTTCACCAAGACACAGTATAAACAAATTGTCAAAACTTAATTAGGGGCCAGCACTGTGACATAGTGGGTCAAGCCACTGCCTGCAGTGCCAGCATCCAACATGGGCACCAGTTCAAGTTCTGGCTGCCACACTTCTGATCCAGCTCTCTGTTATGGCTTGGGAAAGCAACGGAAAATGGTCCAAGTCTTTGGACCCCCACACCCACATGGGAGACCCAGAAGAAGCTCCTGGCTTTGGATCAGTGTAGCTCTGGCCAATGCGGCCATCTGGGGAGTGAACCAGTGGGTAGAAGATCCCCCCCTTTCTGCCTCTGTCTCTCTGTAACTCTGCATTTCAAATAAATAAGAATATAAATCTTAAAAAAAATTTATTTATAGGGGTCAGCATCATAGTGCAACAGATTAAGCCACCAACTCAATACCAGCATCTCACGTGAGCCCTTGTTTGAGTACCAGTTGCAGCCACCTGGGGAGTAAACCAGCAGATGGAAGATCTCTCTCTCTTTCTCCCTCTCTCTCTCTCTGGTTCTTTCTCACTCTCTGTAACTCTGCCTTTCAAATAAATATTAGAAGTCAATGACAGGTACCAGAATTGTGACATAATGGGTTAAGCTGTGGCTTGTGACACTGGCATCCTAAATGGGCACCGGTTCATGTCCCAGCTGCTCTACTTCCAATCCTGCTCCCTGCTAATGGCGTGGGAAAAGCAACAGAAGATGACTCAAGTGTTTGGGTCCCTGCAACCTATGTGGGAGACCTAGATGAAGCTCCTACCACTTGGTTTCTGTCTGGCCCAGACTCAGCCTTTGCTGTTATTTGGTGATTAAGCCAGTGGATAGAAGAGCTCTCTTTCTCTGTGTCTCTCCCTGTAACTTTGAATCCCAAAATAAATACATCCTTTTATAAAAGCCAATGATAAAGACAATCTTGGGAGCAGCAAAAGTGACTTGTCACATGCAAGGGTACCCCTTAGGACTATAAGCAGATTTGTCAATAGAAGCCTTGCAGGTTAGCAGAGTAAAAAATCTGCCAAACAAGAGTACTTCACAGCAAAGCTGAACTGCAGAAATGAACGGGAGAAAAGAGTTTTCCAGATTAAAGTAAGGGAACTCATCGTCACTGAAACTCCCTTAAAAAGGCAGGGCTCTTCAAGGTGAAACAAAGGGACAGAGATTAGCAACATGAAAATATAGAGCTTCCTCATAAAGGTAAGTGTGTAGGCAAATACAGAATATTCTAATAATGTGTGTAATCACTTTTAACTCCAGCATAAAAGTTAAAAGAAAAATATATTAAAAATAATTATACTTATAAAAACTCGTTAGTGGATAGGCAATACAAGAAGATGTAAATTGTGATGTCAAAAGCATAAAATGCAGAAAGAAAGTCAAAGTGTATAGTTTTTATAAGAAATCAAAGTGAAGTTGTCAGCCTAAAATAAATTGTTACAAGTGTATGATGTTTTATGTAAACCTCATGGCAACCACAAAGAAAAAAAAAGTTGAACTAGATGCATAAAACTTGAAAAGAACCAAACCAAACCAAAAGAAGAAAGGAATCGAACCATACCACTACAAAAAAATCCAATCACAAAGCAACACAGAAGAGAGAAAGAAAGGAACTAAGACACTATAAAGCAGTCATGAAACAACTAGTAAAATGGCAATAGTAAGCTATTACCTACCAATAATTACTTCAAATGTACATGGATTAAAGTTTCCAAATGAAAGGCATAACATGGCTGAGTGCATTAAGAAAAATCTCACTTTGGTATTAAAGATACACAGAGACCAAAACTGAAGGGATGGGAAAAGACATTCCATGCAAATAGTAAACAAAAGAGAACAGGTGGCCATACTTCATCAGACACAATAAAGCGTAAGTAAAAAACTGTCACAAGAGGCAAAGAAGGTAATAATTATAATTAAGTTGTCAATTCATCAAGAGAAAATTGCCAATATGTGCACTCAATATTGGGGCAACTGAAAATGTAGGCAGCAGTACAACAGTACAAGGCTAGGGGACTTCAATGCCCTGCTTTCAGCAATGGATAGTTCATCCAGACAGAAAATCCATAAAGGAGCAGACTTGAACAATACTTGGAACCAAATGGACTTAGCAGAATTATTCAGAGCATTCCATTCAACAGCAGGAGAACACACACTCTCCTCAAGCACTCATAAAATATTGACTAGGATAGATCATATATGAGGCCACAAAACAAACCTTAAACTTAAGAAGATTGAAATCATATTGTATTTTCCAACCACAATAATATGAAACTAAAATCAATAGGAAAATTGAAAAGTTTTAAATGTGGAAATTGAACAACACATGCCTAGACAACAAATGGGCCAAAAGGAAATTTTAAAATATGTTGAGACAAAGAGAATGGAAACACAATATACCAAAATTTATGGTATGCAACAATAGCAGTTCTAAGTAGAAAGTAGACTTGATAAATGTGTGTATTTATGCATCAAGAAAAAATTTAAATACACAACATTATTTTATATCACACAAAACTATAAAAAGGACAAATTAAGCTCAAAGTTAGCCAAAGAGGGAAAATAATGAAGACTAGAACAGAAATAAATGAAATATAAGCTAGAAAAAGCAATAGAAAATATTAACAGGAGTTGGTTTTTTGAAAAGATAAACAAAATGGACAAACCCTTAACTAGCCTAAGACGACTCAAATAAAATTATAAATGAAAGGGAAAATATTACAATTGATTCCACAGAAACACAAAGGAACATAATACTATGAATGATTTTATATCAACACACTGAATAAGCTAGATGAAAAGGATACATCCTAGACATATACAATCTCCTAATACTGAATCATGAAAAAACAGTAAACCTGAGGATACATAGAATGATCAGAGAGATTGAATCATCAGTAAAAAACATTGTAACAAGGAAAAGCTCAGGACCAGATGGCTTCATGGGTGAATTCTATCAAACATTCCAGGAATTAATGCTAATCTTTCTCAAATTCTTCCAAGAAAATGAAAAAAGGAAACATTTCCAAACTTATTTTATAAAGCCAGTATTATCCAGATATAAAAGCCAGACAAAGACACTATATGTAAAGAAAATTACATACCAACATGCTTGGATGAACAGAACTGCTAAATCTTCAACAAAACACTAGCAGAACAGATTCAACAGCACATTGGTCATAATTGAGTGGAATTTATTCCTGGGATGCCAGGATGGTTCAACACATGCAAATCTACACATGTAAAATGCTACAGTACTAGAATGTAAGATAAAGATGTGATCATCTCCATAGGTGCAGGGAAAAAACGGTACTTCAAAACATTCAGAATCAATTAAGGACAAAAACTCTCAACAAATTAGACATAGAAGGAACATACGCCTCAACATATTAAAGGCCATATCGTTACCACCATACTCAAAAGTGCTCACAGTTACCACCATACTCAAAAGTGTAAAGCTGAAAGTTTTTCTTTTTGGATCAGGTCAAGGAAGCTCCCCTTTGCGATTTCTATATAATAGAATACTGGAATTTCTTATCAGAGCCACTGGCAAGATTAGGAAATAAACATCATCTAACTCAGAACAGAAGAAGTATAATCATCTTTCTTTGCAGGTGATATGATCTTTATTTGTTTTAAAAAAGAGTTATTTATGTATTTATTTGAAAGGCAGAGTTGCACGCAGGGAGGAGAGGCAGAGAGAGAGAGAAAAAGATCTTCTATCCACTGGTTTACTCCCTAATGGGCTGCAACAGCGGAGCCATGCCGATCCAAAGCCAGGAGCTTCTTCTGGGTCTCCCACATGGGTGCAGAGGCCCAAGGACTTGGGCCATCTTCTACTGCTTTCCCAGGCCATAGCAGAGAGCTGGATTGGAAGCTGAACAGCCAGGACTTGAACTGGAGCCCATATGGGACGCCAGCACTGCAGGTGGCGGCTTTACCTGCTACTCCATAGCACCGGCCCTATAATATGATCTTGCATAAAGAAAACCTTAAGATTCCACCAAAAAGATGTTAGAACTAAAACAAAAAAGTTGCATTTCTATATACTACAGTGAACTGTCCAAGAAAGAAATGAAGAAAACAATCTCCTTTATAATGACATCAAAAAATAAATAAGTCAAAATGCCAAGAAACAAGTTTAACCAAGGAAGTAAAAGATCTGTCTACTTAAAACTATGAGACATTGATAAATTAAAGAAGTCAAAATTAATGGAAAGATATCCCATGCTCATGGATTAGAAGAATTAATATTGTTAAAATGTCCATACTACCCAAAATGCCCTACAGATTCAATGAAGTCCTCATCAAAATTCCAGTGATTTTTTTTCCCCACAGAAATAGGAAAGATAATGATGAAATTCACTTTTAACCACAAAAGACCTCAGATGGCCAAAGTCATCTTGAGCAAGAACAAAACCCATTGTATCATACTTCCTGATTTTAATTTATGTTACAAAGGTATAATAATCAAGCACATAAATAAGCTATTTGCTGGATTTATCATGAAATAGATTTAATGCATGCTTGATATCCTCAAGAAATAAGTTATACAAAGGAAGAAATAAAAATTAATTTCTAGAATAAAATTCAAAATACTATAGGATACATTTTAATAAAGCAAATGAGTACTCACCCAAAATAAATCCACAACCCATATTACTGGCATAAAAATAGACATGTAGACCAATGCAATCAAAGAGAGAACACAGAAATAAAAGCACATGTATACAGGTCAATTAATCTTTGACACAGTTGCCAAGAATACAAATGAATAAATAGTTTCTTAATAAATTGCATCAAAAAAACTGAATATCAACACCCAGAAGAATGAATGTGGACTCTTCAGCATACACAAAAGTAAAGTCAAAATGTATTAGAATTAAACATAAACCTACGACTATGAAAATCCTGGGAGAAAACTGGGAGATAGTTCCTTGACCTCAGTCTTGGCAATGTTTTTTGGATGTAACAGCAAAAGCATGGCAACTCAAGCAAAAATTAACAAAAGGGATGCATCAAGCTAAAAGACTCTATTCATCTAAGGAAGCAATCAACAAAAGAGAAATAAAAAGGCAACCTATGGAATGGGGGAGGATATTTGAAACCTATGTACCTACTAAAGATTATTATTTAAAATATATAAAGAATATCTACAAAATAAAAAACAATAACAAAAAAAAACCAACCTGATTTTAAAACAGTTTTCCAAATAGACAATATTTCCAAATAATTTTTCTGAATAGACAGTTTTCCAAAGAAGATACATAAATGGCTACCAGTTATAAGAAAAAATACTCAAAATCATTAATTAGGTAAAATTAAATTAAAACCACAATGGTATATATTACTTTATACTTGTCTTTTGTTCTCTAAATAGCCATCTTGACAAGTGCTGGCAAAGATGTTGATAAAGAGGAACCCTGGTACACCATTGATGACAACATAAATTGGTACAACGTTTGTTGAAAACAGTGTGGATCTTCTTCCAAAAATGAAAAATAGAATTACCAGGAGACCCAGCAATCCCACTTCTGGCTATTGTTCCAAAGAAATTGAAATCAAGATGTCAGAACTACCTGTGCTCTTTTCCTCATTATTCCATGTAGCAATATCCACAATAACAAAGACATGGAAAGAACCAGTTAACTATCCACTGATGGATAAATGTATAATAAAAATGTAGAATAATATACCCAAAGAATTGTTGTTATGGGGCTGGCACTGTGGCATAGTGGGTAAAGATGCAGCCTGCAGGGCTCACATCCTATATGGGTGCTGGTTCAAGTCCCTACTGCTCCAATTCCAATCCAGCTCTCTGCTATGGCCTGGGAAAGTAGGATACAGCCAAGTCCTTAGGCCCCTGCACCCACATGGGAGACCCAGAGGAAGCTCCTGGCTTCGGATCCGTGCAGCTCCTGCCCTTGTGGCCAACTGGGGAGTGAACCAGCGGATGGAAGACCTCTCTGTGTAACTCTGCCTTTCAAATAAATAAATAAATCTTAAAAAAATTTTTTTGTTGAGCCTTTAAAAGGAAGGAAATAATGCCATTTACTACAATGTGGACGAACCTGAAAGACATTATAGCAAATGAAATAAGCTAGACACAGAAGGACAAATAAATACTATATGATCTCACTAATATGTGGAAGCTGAAATTATCAAACTGATAGAGGCAGAGAGTGAAATGGTTATTGCCAGGGACTGAAGTGAGGGGAAAATGGACAGATGATGGTCAGGGGGTGCACAGTTTCAGTGATACAGGATAAGTATATTCTGAAGATCTACTCTACAGCATAGAGCCTATAGTTAGCAATATCATGTATAAATACACAATACAATACATTATACACTTCAGGTATGCTGAGCGTAGACCTTATGTTACAGGTTCTTGCTACTCACTCCATAAGTAAGAGAAATAATAAAGGGATGGGAAGAGATTCTGGACATGATAAAAATGGGTGTGGCCTTGATTGTGGTGTGTAAGTGTCCTCATCAAGTTATATTATGAAATATATACAGCTTTTTACAGGCCAGTTATTCTTCAGAAAGTTGTTTTTTGAAAACAATAATAAAGATCACCGTAGTAAACAATCAAGGAAGGCTCATAGCACTGTGTTACTAGCAAAGGCAAATGCATGTTACAATTAGAAATTTAAGAGAGGGGTGCAGGAGAGAGCCAGAGAACCTGCTAAGACCACACTCACTCATCACTGGACTCTTGAAAAGATACGCACAAGAGCAAAGCTGCGCCTGAGCACAAGTCCCTGGCTGAACACAGGACAGACTTGTAAGCTTCCTGATCTTTGAAAGTACTCCCCAGGCTACCCACAGAGCATATAGGAAAGAGTGGAAATATTATTGGCTCAGTGAGCTGGGACCAACTGTTACCACTGTGCTGTTTGGATCCAGATGCAAAGCTTAGTAGGGAGGAAGGAAGGCAAGGGAAGGGAAGTAAGAGAGAAAGAAATGCACAGCTAGAAAGATGAGAAAGAAAGAACAGAAAGATCAGGAAAAAAGAAAAGACTGAGCAATGACATCAGAGATTAAACATAACAGGGAAAACACAGTTCACAAAATTAATCCATGAAAGTCCATAAAAAATAAAGAAGAAAAAACCAATAATAACAGTAAGTTCAGGTAGGGGCACAGAAAGAGTAAGAAGTCAAAGGTACTATATTATATAAAATGTCTGGTATTAAAAACAAAAAATAGGTCATGCAAAGAACCGGAAATGTGTACCACATAGTCAAGAGAACAGAACTGGTCAAGTTATTCAGGCCTTTAAGTTCACCAAGACGTTGGAGTCAAGAGACAGACTTCAAAGCAACTACAGTGCACCACATGACAATGTTCCAGTCAATGACAGAGTGCATTTATCATGGCAGTTGGCAGCAACCACATGTATCTTATGTTAACCATGTCTCTGGACTGAATTTTTTCTCTTGCACTTTATTTATTTGTTGTTTTTGAGATTTATTTATTTGAAAGGCAGAGTTACAGAGAGAGATGGATAAGAGAGAGATGAATGAGAGAGAGTGAGTGAGCAAGCTTCCATGCACTGCTTCACTCCACAGATGGCTGCCATAGCCATGCTGGGCCAGACTGAAGCCAGGAGTTTCATCCGGGTCTCCTACACTGGTGGTAGAGACCCAAGCACTTGGGCCATCTTCTGCTGCTTTTCCCAGGCCATTAGGAGGGAGCTGGATGAGAAGCGGAACAGCCGGGAGTAGAACTGGCACCAATATGGAATGTCAGTGTCATGGCTGGTGACTTTACCCACTATGCCAAAACACCAGTTCCTCTTGCACTTGATTTAATTTCATATTGTTTTAATCATCATGGGCCCCTAAAAATACAAACTCCATGGCTGATGTTGCCAGTGATTGGCCTGGAAATGACATTAAGTGATTACGGATTATAAAGATGGAAAATCAATGGTCTTTTGATTGCCAATCAACCATGCTCCATTCTACCATTCTACTTTGTTCTCGAAGAATAAGAACAAAGGAACAGAAGCTGTTAAAGTATCTGCTTCACTGGTGGGTATTTGGCTGCTTAAGTCAATTGGGATGCCTGTGTCCTATATGAGCACATGGTTTGTGTGCCAGGCACTCTATTTCCTATCTATCTTCCTGCTAATGTGTAACTTGGGAGGCTATAAAAGATGGCTCAGGTGTGTGGGTCTCTGCCACTCATGTGGGAAACCTGGATGAAGTTCCAGGATCCTGGCTTTGGCCTGGCACATCCCTGGCTGTTGCGGGCATTTGAAGAGTGAATCAATGGATGGAATATCTACCTTTGTCTGAATCTCTGCTTTTCCAAATAAACTTTTGTTAAAAATGCTGATGCTGCACATAGGAACATCAGGAAAAAAAGGATCTGCTTCAATGAAGGCATCGAGAGTAACAAAATTCAAGAAGGGCCTATATCAGATATGGAGGAGCTTCTAATAACCTGGACTGAAGGTTTTTAGTGGGTAAAGCTGCCACCCGCAGTGCTGGAATCCCATGTGGGCACCGGTTTGAGTCCCAGCTGTACTACTTCCGATCCAACTCTCTGCTATGGCCTGGGAAAGCAGTTGAGGATGGCCCAGGTCCTTGGGCCCCTGCACCCACATGGGAGACCTGGAGGAAGTTCCAGGCTCCTGGCTTCAGATCAGCCCAGCTCTAGCCATTGCAGCCATTTGGGGAGTGAACCAGTCAATGGAAGACCTCTTTTTTCTCTGCCTCTGCAACTCTGCCTTTTGAATAAATAAACCTTTAAAAAGAAAAAGTAGGAAGAACAAGGTCTCCTTTAAAAAACATGCAAGCATGCAGGTTCGTACATTTGGTGTATGTGCTTGGCTGAGGAGCCAATGGAGTAAAGATATCATCTGTAGTATTATGACTGATCGCCTCTGAGTCAGAATCCCACCCAGGCGGAATAATATAGCAGTGCCAAAGGAACCTTGGTTGGCCTTGGATAGCCAGTCCCCTCCCCCCATCCCCGCCAGCAGCCCGCCCCGTGTGTTCGCCTTGGCGGCACATGGAGCGTCCCTCGCTGTGAGTCTGGACCCAGGGTCCAGTGCAGAGAGCCCTTCATCCCAGGAAACGGGGAGCAGCTGGAAAGGGGGCCACCTCGCCCGTCACGCACTGTACATTCCTGGGGAACCTGGCGCTAAACCATTCATAGCGGACCTGCTTCTGGGTTGGGGTTTCATACGCAGCAGAGCACCTCCCCTGCTGCAATCTATTGAAAGTCAGCCCTTGACACAAGAGTTTGTTAAAAAAAATAAAAAAAGAGCGAGCGAGCGAGAGAGAGAGATAAGAATAAAGAAGAAAAGAAAAAGTAAAAAGACATAAAAAATAGAAAAAAATACAAAACAAAAAAAACAGTCATGGAAGAATATTCCTGTCTAAAATCTAATGCTAATGGCTAAAGCAAAATCTGTTTGCAAAACTGAGCAAACATCTGGGCCCAACTATGATGCTGAATTTAATGCTAGCTCTGAGTGGTTTAAATGATTCAGGAATTGTTAGTCATTACACAATGTGAAAGTGAGTGGTGAATCTGCATGTATATAGATGTGTTGTTGGCTGTATCATCAGGATTTGTCTAAGTATATTCTATGGTACTCATACAAGAATGAAATTGCCTAATGGAACATTTCTCAGAATTCATCCTCATCATTAAGTGATGCATAATTCCAAACATGTTTAAAGAATGAATGTAATCCATATTTAATGCATTCAAACAAAGTATTATAACAATGATCAATCAAATAGGACTGTTAATAAAGAGATTCTTTTTTTAAAGAAACAAGTGGAAATGCTAGAGGTGAAAAGTACCATAACTGAAATAGAAAACTTACTTGAAGGCTCACCAGCTGATTTTTACTGGCAGAAGAAAAGGTCAATGAACTTGTAGATAGATCATTAGAAATTGTTGAATCTGAAGAACAGAAATAAAAATAATGGACATGCATGAACAGAGCCTCAGAGATCTTGTGGGATAATATTAAGCCTAAGAGTATAATAGAAGTAACAGAAGGAGAGGAGAAAGGAACTACATTGGTTCATGTGTGCCATACCAAATTACCACAAACTCAGTGGCTTCCAATAACACTAAATGATTTACTTATTACCTGTAGTTTCATTGTTAGAACTGTAATATAGGTCATACTGGGATAAAAATCAAGGTGTTGGAAGAGTTGCATTTGTATCTGAAAGCTCAAAGGGAAATTGTTTCCTTTTGTCTTCTGTCCCCTCCAGAATGCCCCTCCATCTTTTTTTTTTTTTTTTTTTTTTTTGACAGGCAGACTGGACAGTGAGAGAGAGAGAGACAGAGAGAAAGGTCTTCCTTTTGCCATTGGTTCACCCTCCAATGGCCGCTGCGCTGTGGCTGGCACACCATGCTGATCCGATGGCAGGAGCCAGGTGCTTCTCCTGGTCTCCCATGGGGTACAGGGCCCAAGCACTTGGGCCATCCTCCACTGCCCTCCCTGGCCACAGCAGAGAGCTGGCCTGGAAGAGGGGCAACCGGGACAGAATCCGGCACCCCGATCGGGACTAGAACCCGGTGTGCCGGCGTGGCAAGGCGGAGGATTAGCCTAGTGAGCCTCGGCGCCGGCAACTCCCCTCCATCTTCAAAGCCAGCAATGTTTTATCTCTATGGCTATTGTTTTGTAGTCACATTCTTTCTCCAACTCTGACCTCACCCGCCTCACCTGGGAAGAGTTTTTTTTTAAAGACTCATGGTTAGAAAGAGCTCACTAGATAACTCAGGATAACCTCCCCATGTCAAGATATTTTCTTCTGTCAGTCAATTTTTTTTTATTTTTATTTATTTGACAGGTAGAGTTATAGACCATGAGAGAGAGGCAGAGAGAAAGGTCTTCCTTCTGTTGGTTCACTCCCCAAATGGCCGCTACGGCCAGCACCGATCTGAAGCCAGAAGCCAGGTGCTTCTTCCTGGTCTCCCATGGGGATGCAGGGGCCCAAGCACTTGGGCCATCCTCTGCTGCCCTCCTGGGCCACAGCAGAGAGCTGGACTGGAAGAGGAGCCACCAGGACTAGAACCCAGTGCCCATATGGGATGCCGGTGCCATGGGCAAAAGATCAACCAAGTGAGACACAGCGCCAGCCCCCTGTCAGTTAATCTTAATCACATCTGCAAAATACCTTTTTCTGTGTAAGGTATCACAATTGTGGGTTCTGCAAATTAGGACATGAACATAGGGTAAGGGTCATTCTGCCTACTACAAAATCAAGAAAAAAATATTCTACGTAAAAATGATTGACCACTTACCAAATTTGATAGAAAACAGTAACACATCCAACAAGAAGTTCAATAAAGTCTAAATAGGATAAGCACACACACAAAAATTCAATACCTTGACAAAGACAAAAAAGAAACTAAAAGCAACAAGAGAAAAACAACTTATCAGGAAATAGGAAGCATAATAATATTAAAGCTGATTTATTAGGATGGCCGTGTGGCGTAGCAGGTAAAGTCACTTCCTGCAAAGCTGGCATCCCATATGGGTGCCAATCTGAGTTCCAGCTGCTCCACTTCCTAACAGCTCCCTGCTATTGGCCTAGGAAAAATAGCAGAAGATGGCCCAAGTGTTTGGGCTCCTTTGGGAGCTTGGATAAAGCTCCTGGCTCCTGACTTCAGCCTGGTCCAACCATCTGGGGAGTGAATCAGCAGATGGAAGCTCTCTGACTCTCCCTTTCTCTTTTTAACTCTGACTTTCATAATAAATAAATCCTTTCTTTTAAGCCAATTTATTATCAAACAACAGAGGTCAGAATACAGTCGAATGACTCACCCAAGTGCTAAAAGAAAAAATATCCCACGTCCAGCAAAATACCCTTTGAAAAATCAAAACAATGGTACGGTTATATTCAGGTTTCTGAGGAATCTCCAGACAGACTTCCATAGTGGCTTAACCAGTTTGCATTCCCACCAACAGTGGGTTAGTGTCCCTTTTTTTCCCACATCCTCGCCAGCATCTATTGTTGGTAGATTTCTGAATGTGAGCCATTCTAACCGGGGTGAGGTGGAACCATGTTGTGGTTTTGATTTGCATTTCCCTGATGGCTAGTGATCTTGAACATTTTTTCATGTGCCTGTTGGCCATCTGGATTTCCTCTTTTGAAAAATGTCTATTGAGATCCTTGGCCCATCTCTTAAGTGGGTTGTTTGTTTTGATGTTGTGGAGTTTCTTGATTTCTTTGTAGATTCTGGTTATCAACCCTTTATCTGTTGCATAGTTTGCAAATATTTTTTCCCATTCTGTTGGTTGCCTCTTCACTCTCCTGACTGTTTCTTTTGAAGTACAGAAACTTCTCAATTTGATGCAATCCCAAATGTTAATTTTGGTTTTGACTGCCTGTGCTTCTGGGGTATTTTCCAAGAAGTCATTGCTGGTACCTATATCTTGCAGGGTTTTTCCAATGCTCTCTAGTAATTTGATGGTGTCGGGTCATAACTGAGCACCAAAAAGGAAACCTGTTAAAGTGAAATGAACACTATGAGAAACGGTGACTCGATCAGCCCTTGCCCTGACTGTTGATGAACAACTTAATACGTTATCCCTCTTAGTATTTTTTTTGTTTATTTGTTCTACTTAATACTTTTGGTTGAATACTGTAATCAATACACAGGTATTCTCAAGTGTTGAAACTTAACTGAAAAGTGATCGCTGTTAAATATAAGAGTGGGAATAAGAGAGGGACATGTGCAATTCGGGACATGCTCAAGCTGACTTACCTCAAACGGCAGAGTTAGAAACATACTAGGGGATTCCAATTCAATCCCATCAAGGTGGCATGTACCAATGCCATCTCACTAGTCCCAGTGATCAATTTCTGTTCACAATTGATCATAATGATAGGACTAAGAGTCAAAGGGATCACATAAACAAGACTAGTGTCTGCAAATACTAGCTGATAGAATAAAAAAGGGAGAGAACGATCCAACATGGGAAGCGAGAAACACAGCAGACCCATAGAATGGCAGATGTCCTGAACGGCACTCTGGCCTCAGAATCAGCCCTTCAGGCATGTGGATCTGGCTGAAAAGCCCATGAGAGTATTACAGGCATGGAAAGCCAAAACACTCTGGCAAAAAAAAAAAAAAAAAAAAAAAAAACCTACATGAAAGATCTGCACGAGTGAGATCCCAGCGGAAAGAACAGGTCATCAAAGAAGGAGGTACCTTTCTCTGAAGGGAGGTGAGAACTTCCACTTTGACTATGACCTTGTCTAAATATGATAGAGTTGGTGAACTCAAAAGGCTTCCATAGCCTTGGCAACTCATGACAAGAGCCTAGGGTGATTACTGATGCCATAAACAAGAGTATCAATTTGTTAAGTCAACAACAGGAGTCACTGTGCATTTATTCCTCATGTAGGATCTCTGTCCTTAATGTGCTGTACATTGTGATTTAATGCTATAACTAGTACTCAAACAGTATTTTTCACTTTGTGTTTCTATGGGGGTGCAAACTGTTGAAATCTGTACTTAATATATGCTAAACTGATCTTCTGTATATAAAGAGAATTGAAAATGAATCTTGATGTGAATGGAAGGGGGAGGGAGAGGGAAAGGGGAGGGTTGCGGATGGGAGGGAAGTTATGGTGGAGGGGAAGCCATTGTAATCCATAAGTTGTACTTTGGAAATTTATATTCATTAAATAAAAGTTAAAAAAAATAAAAATCAAAACAAAATAAAGTTACCAAATAAGACTGATAGTAATAAATTCTATCAGACACATCTTAAAAGAAATTTTGAAGACCATTCTTCAGGTTGAAAGGAGATAGTAATTTGAATCTACACAAAGAAACAAAAGAGCAGTAGTAATGTTATTTTGAAGGTACTTAAAAATTCAGGAAATTTAAGTATTTATCTACTTCCTTCTTAATCAATATTTTAATTATGAAAAAATTATAGAATTATATTGTTGGGCATCTCTAAAATGCAATACACAAGTATATGACAACAATAGAACAGAGGAAGTTGTAGGGAATAAGGCTATATTGGAAAAGGAAGTGATACCAACTAGTCAATTGAATCCATAGAAATAAATGAGAAGCAGAAATAGAAAAATATGAATGACTTCATAAACATATGCTATCTCCTTTCCTTAGCCTCCTTAAAAGATACTAAACAATATTTATCATGCTGTTTCACTGTATATATAACACAGAAGTAATACATATAAGAATAATAGCACAAGGCGGGTAGGGAAGGAATGAAGCTACTACTTCGGAGCAAAGTTTCTCTATCTTACTAGAATTAAGTCTCTATCAATCAGAAACAGATTTTTTAAAGAATATTTATTTATTTGAAAATCAGAGTTACAGAGAAAGAGATCTTTTAACTGCTGGTTCATCTCCAGATATTGCAACCAACACAGCTGGACCAGGCTGAAGTCAGGAGCGTCATTATGGTCTCCATGTGGTTGCAGAGAAGTTAACACTTGGGGCACCTTCCACTACTTTCCAAGGTGCATTAGCAGGGAGCTGGATTGAAAGCAGAGCAGCTGGGACTTGAACTGGTGCCCACATGGGATGTTCATGTCATGGGCAATGGTTTTACTTGCTACACAGCAGTGCTGGCCCCCAGATTTTGATAACATACATAAGCCCCAAAAGAACTAAAGAAAATGACTCAATATATTTTAAAACTTAAGAAATTAAAAAGTTACATAAGAAAATTATCACATAATCCAAAAGACTGCAATGAAAGAAGATTAGCGAAACAAAAAGACCTAATGCTTATGCCAAAAAAAAAAAAAAAAGAAGACTATTTCAATAATAGCATTAATGTGAATGAGTTATACACTCCAAAGAAAACAGAGACTGAGGTTGGCACTGTGCTGTAGCGAGTTAAGCCACCACCTGCAACACTGGCGTCCCATATGGGCACTGGTTCGAGTCCTGGCCGCTCCACTTCCCAGCCAGCTCCCTGCTAATGAGCCTAGGAAAGCAGTAGTGGATGGCTCAAATCCTTGGGCCCCTGTACCAGTGTGGGAGACCCAGAAGCTCCTGGTTCCTGGCTTTGGTCTGGCTCAGCGCAGGCCGTTGTAGCCATTTGGGGAGTAAACCATCAGATAGAAGATCTCTCTCTCTCTTTCTCTTTCAAAGAAATAGAAGTCTTGAAAAACGACAAGTGATATTCTCATGCTAGAGTAAAAAAAAAAAAAAAAACCAAAAGATCCTATTCTATTGTGTTCCAAGAGATCTACTTTAGAGTCATTAAAATACACACACACACACACACACACAGGTAGAAGTAAAGAAATGTCAAAAGATATCAGGCAAACCAGAGTCATAGGCTCACTGAACTGGCTATATTAATATTGGACAAAGTAACCTTTCAGACTAAAACTTGTTATCAGAGACAAAGAGGGAAATTTTATAAAAGGACCAATTTCTGATGAAGATATAGCAACAACCATATATATCTGTTTGGTAACACATCTCCAAAAGAAGGAACAAGTGACAGAATTCATTGAAAAATAGCAATTCCACAGTAATAGATGGAGATTTTAATAAGCTATTCTTTCAAAAAATCATTTAAAAATATTTGTTTATTTGAAAGGCAGATTGAGAGAGAGAGAATTAAACAGAAAAGAAAGCCCACATCAACCAAGGTTGGGCCAGGCCGAAGCCAGGTGCCAGGAACACCATCTGGTTCTCCTAAGTGGGTGGCAGTAACTCAAGTACTTGGGCCATCATCCTGTGTCTCCCAGGCACATTACCCAGAAAGCTGGATTGAAAGTGGAGTAGCTGGGACTCAAACTGTACTCTGCTCTGGGGTGGGTGATCCAGGTGATGACCTAACCTATGTGCCACATGCCTGCCTCAATAGCCTATGCTTGATCATGGGTAGAACAAATGTATGGAAAATCAGCAAGGATATGAAACACTTAAACAACACTATCAACCAACTAGACCTCAACGACATCTGTAGAACCATCCATCTACCAGAGCAGAACACAAATCCTTCTCAAAGGCACATGGAACATTTTCCAGGAAAGACCATATGCTAGGCCATAAAAACAAACCTCGGTTTAAAAGGATTGAAACCATACAAAGAATTTTCTCTGACCACAATGGAATTAAATTACAAATCAACAACACGAGGAAATTTGGGAAATTCACAAATATGTGGAAATTAAACAACACATGTCTAAATAACCCACAGATCAAAAAGAAATAACAAGGGAAATTAGAAAATACTGAGCTGAGTACAAATACAACCTACCAAATTTATAGGACACAGCTAACACAGTGTTGAGAGGGAAATTTATAGCTACAAATGCTTAATAACAAAGATTTCAGATCAATGAATTTTCTATCTTAAGAAACTAGAAAAATGTGAAAAGGGGTAGCGTACAAATGGACACAAGATTTTTTTTGGGCCAATGGAAAATATTCCAAAACTAGATTGTGGTGATGGTTGCACAACTCAGGAAATGTACTCTAATTGTGCATGTACAGAAACTGAATTATAGGATCTGTTAGAAAAAGATTGGATCATGTAAGATTCATCGATGGACAGTCAATGTGGGAGAAAACTCTGGTAAGTAGAAAGATATTTGCAAGGTCTTAGACTGTCTGCTCACGGGTCGCTTGTTCACTGCAAGGGAGAACAGGAAGTACTGCAGTGAAGAGGCCAGCAGCACCTTGATCGATTTGTCAAAATTAGCATCTCTAGGCAACATCAGATGGACAGCAGATGTGATACCCTCAGGGCACAATATCAAATGAGGAATGTTCTATTAAAGGAGAAAAAGAGTATATTCTTCAAAAGAGTCTATGTAATAAAATGTGAACAAGAGTCTACAGAAATGTTCTAGATTAATGAGGCTAAGGAGACCTAACTACTAATGTAATCATCTCTGACCTTACACTGGGAGAAAATGTTACAAAGCGCATTATTACCTTTTTGATAAAATTGGAATACAGAAAAGAGGTAAAAATACTGTAATCAGGGTGAGAATGACTAACCTTGATCTCCACACTATAACTGTAAAATATTTTTGGGGAATTCACACTGATATATTTAGGAATGAAGGACCATACGTATGTAATTTATCCTCATATGATTTAGAAAAATTTCATCTCCTCTCTATGCACATATATTCACATGTGTGTGCATGCATGTGTGTGGGGGGAGGCAGGAAATCTGAGAGCAAGCACATGATAAATCAAATGAGATAAAATATTAACAGTTGAATTAACGTAATGAGTATATGGTTTTTTTTGCATTACTGTGACTTTTGCGACTTTTCTATAAGTTGTTTTATAAGTCTGAAGTTATTTCCAAATAAAAATTTTTTAATTGAGAAAGCCAAAAAACTGATTTATATGAGTTATATCAATGTTCACATTATAAATTAAAACTAAGAAATATTTATGTTTTATTAAGTCATTTAAAAATAAGCTCATTAGTGGTAATGTAAGGGACATTTTTATGAAATAAGTATACTTTTTAAAAAAAATTTATTTATTTATTTGAAAGAGTTACACAGAGAGAGGAGAGGCAGAGGGAGAGATCTTCCATTTGCTGGTTCACTCCCCAATTGGCCGCAACGGCCGGAGCTGCGCCAATCCGAAGCCAGGAGCTTCTTCCGGGTCTCCCACACGGCTGCAGAGGTCCAAGGACTTGGGCCATCTTCTGCTGCTTTCCCAGGCCAGAGAGCTGGATCAGAAGAGGAGCAGCCAGGACTAGAACCAGCCCCCATATGAGATGCCGGTGCTTTAGGCCAGGGCGTTAACCCACTGCACCACAGCGTCAGCCCCGAAATAAGTATACTTTCAAAATCAAAAATATATTTAGTGAGAAATGTGGTATTGCTTTATTGTTTTTGCAGATCTGTTTGTGAGGCTTAATAAAACACAACAGGATTCACAAATTTGTTTCTGTATCCAGTGTGATCTAATCTGTTTTTGATGGACGTATATAAAAACATCTAGCCTACAGGTATGTAGGTGGAAAAGGAAACGGCTTTTTTTCTTTTTTTTTTTTTAACAGATAACTGTGGGTATTTGTCACATGACAATATTTTAAAGATTAGTTATAACATGGAGTTAGAAACCATATCAGTGGGGGCCGGAGCTGTGGTGTAGCAGGGTAAGCTGCCACCTGCAGTGCTGGCATCCCATATGGGTGCTGGTTCAAGACCCGGATGCTCCACTTCCAATCCAGCTCTCTGCTATGGCCTGGGAAAGCAGTAGAAGATGGCCTAAGTTTTTCCAAGTTTTCTAAGTTTTGACATTTTTTTATGAAATAAAAAAGATAACATTCATTAATAGTAGCACCAGTCTGGTCAACATTTAATAATTGGTAAAAATTTCCTTATATTCACATTTTCAAGTGAAAGCTCAAGGTTTTCATTGGCTAAAATATTATCAGTTGTTTCTTTGAAGTGACAACTCCATTTATTTTTGAGATAAATATCTTCCAAATACTCATCCAAATATAGTTTATTTATTGGATAGTCTTTCAAGTAAAAATAATTTCCATGAAAAAAGCAGCTAGTTCAGCATATATCCACAATTATCACACAAGCACTTTTCCTTGAAACAACAGTTTGTAAGAAATGCACTCCTTGGGGCCGGCACCATGGCTCACTTGGTTAATCCTTCGCCTGCAGCGCCCTCATCCCATATGGGTGCCAGGTTCTAGTCCCAGCTGCTCCTCTTCCAGTCCAGCTCTCTGCTGTGGCCTGGGAAAGCAGTGGATCCCCATGGGAGACCAGGAAGAGGCACCTGGCTCCTGGCTTCGGATCGGCACAGCGCCAGCTGTGGTAGCCATTTGGGGAGTGAACCAACGGAAGGAAGACCTTTCTCTGTCTCTCTCTCTGTCTATAACTCTGTCAAATAAAAAAAAAAAAAAAGAAAGAAAGAAAAAAAGAAATACACTCCTCATTTCATTACACATCATGTTGATATTTAAATAGTTTTATTGTTTCATCAAAAACATCTTTGAGTCAAATTACTGGCATTTTTTTAAATGACTAATGGTGCATTTAGTGCTATGTCTTGATTCATGTTCAACCACCAGCAATCTTCCTCTCCTTTAAAGAATATTTTACTTACAAATAATATGAAAAATATTTTCTCTTGTTAATAGTATGGTTTTGTTTTCATTATGGATTTTTTCACATAATTATGAAAGTAGAGAAAATATTTTAACTCTTCATAGGTTCTATTTTGATTAAACTGGCATTACTATTTTTCCATATTTTCTATCCTATCACTCACGTAAAGAACAGTGTAAACATCACCGAACTTCATCCTTACAAGTATATATCTAGTCCCTATTCAAATTTCTCTACCACCATTACTAAAAATCTTTCTACTGTTGGTTTATTGCTTTTGAACAAATCCAATATGAATTATTTTTCAAATAGACTGTCCTACACTATATTGTCTCCTTCCTTGTTTCTTCATACTTTCTATAAACTAAAAATTCAATCTAAAGAGTCAGTACGATTCAGGTCTAACATGTTTGGCAAGAATATATCACAGTGGTACTGAAATAAAGGCTTGTAAAACAAGGCAAAAACCCATGTTTCTTAAAGGGTTCCATGGTAGTTGTTGGTATGAGTAGGTGTCCACAGCCTTGCTTTTTCTTCTTCAGGAACTGTGCAAGTCAATCTAGAGTTGAAAAGATATGAAAGAATACCATAGCTCTACAGTAACTTGTCAGAACTGGAAACTACCTTCATGATAGAGATCTAAGCTAATTGGTGTACCCAGGGGCATTCAATTGTTTAGAGGAATTTCACCAGAAGATTTTCTTAGTTGTGGTCATTAAGAAAATATATTGTTTTTTCCAATTGTTTTCTTTCATTAGTCCGCCCAAGTATCTTTAAAAAATGATGATTTGGTGATTTTCCATTTCATTAGGAAATATCTTCTAGTGTTGGATACATTGAGGACATCTTGTAGGTAATTAAGCGTTTGTAATTTATTTATAGAGTGTTTTAAAATCATTGGATGACAGATTCTTACCTATACTGTCACTGTGCTTTCCTATGGGTGGATGTGCACAATGTTCTGAATTAATGACCTTGGTGAAAAGAAATGTAAAGACCTAAAACTCACATCACAGTTCCCGCTAGCATCAGCATAATTAAGATTCTATTCATTTTCTCACAGTGAAAATATGCTCACGGCTGATACTTGGCTTACAAATACTTAGCCCAGAGCAATTCTTTTTAAGAAAAATCTAATTAAGTTAGTCAGTAAAAGGGGAGGGGGGGTTAAAAAATGCTGATCTGAAACCACCAAGAGAATTTTTTCCATTTCAGAAGTCTTGTCATATCTCACAGTGGTGCAAAGGTAAGTAAATTCTTTGGATTTGACTACTACAGGAAAGAAAACTCTCATTTCAGTCTCTTCCTATGCAGGCTGAGCGAAATGCTGTGGAGTCAGAAGTCTGAGTGCTGACACACCACCAACAGCAGAGAACTCCACATCATGCAACTCTGTCTCATGAGCAAAGCTGCTTAAAATATTTGGTAAGAACCACCCTCAGTTCTGTGCATAAGGTATGCATGAAGCATAAATGAATTCCATGTTTAGACTTGGATCCCATCCCCAAGATACACCATTATGTATATGTAAATATTCCAAAGACTGCAGAAATCCAAAATCTGCAACACTTCTGGTCCTAAGCATTTTGGGTAGGGAATACTACAGCAGTACCTGTCCACAGTCCCCAGGTGGACTACCGCCCATAGAGCAGTCATAGCGCTTTGCCTGCCTTTTTTATTTGGATAAATTTCCAACACCACAGCAAACCACTTGGATCTAGGTGGCAGCAGTAAAGCTTTAGGGGTTGGTGCTTATAGAAATTCACACAGTTGAAATCTTTACTTAATGTATGCTAAACTGATCTTCTGTATATAAAGAGAAATGAAAATGAATCTTGATGTGAATGGAAAGGGAGAGGGAGTGGGAAAGGGGAGGTTGCGGGTGGGAGGGACGTTATGGGGGGAAGCCATTGTAATCCATAAGCTGTACTTTGGAAATCTATATTCATTAAATAAAAGTTAAAAAAAAGAAAAAAAGAAATTCACACAGTTGCTCCTATGGCGGCTACCAATCATTTCACTTGAAAATTGCATTTTTCTAGGAGAAAAAAGGAGAATTCCATCACATACAGCTCAGGTTGAGAAGAAACACCCTCTCAATGAGACTGAAACGATGCCCAGTGCTTACATGCCGCTGCGTTTAGCTTGCAGCTCTCCCCCAGAGCTCTGGTCTGGAGATGGATTATTCTCCTTTCGCAGAGTTTAGATTCTGAACCAGTGATTTGCTCCAGTGGCCACAGTGAGTCACAGCCCATATAAAACTCTAGGATCAGCAGGAGGGGCAAACCTCTGGTCTGCAATCTTTCAAAGTCACACGCAGAACTTCCTGGGCTGCGGGGAAGAGGAGTGAACAAGTTCATGGAAACCACGTGTCTCCTTTTTCATTCTGGTATTGTTTAATCTGGAGTCGCTTGGAATAGACACATGGTTTAAGGACAAGGCAGGTCCTCTGCGCCTCTGCTTTGCTTCCTTTTTCCTAGTAACCCATAGGGGCTGAAAGCAGTGGCAGAAACACAGCTTACCTTTCAGAAAACAATAATCATCCCCTTTCTGAGAAATGCAACCTGCTTTCCTATACACAACCTTGTCAGTACGTAGGACAACGTGCTCAGTGTTGTGGATGGAGAGGTGCTAGCACCAGAGACAGGCAGAAAAGGGAATTACTTAACACACTAGCTGGGACAAAGTTAGAGGAAAAATGCTACCATGAGAACAGCTTGACAGGGCTTTCTGTCAAACAGTACCATCTTTGAGATTATTTACTTGGATCAAATTCCCCAAACAACAGGCAACAAAAGCAAAACTAAACAAATGGAATTATAGCAAACTCAGAACTTCTGCCCAGCAAAGAAAATGATCAATAGAGTAAGGACACATCGAATAGAATGGGAAAGATACTGGCAAGTTACCTATCCGACAAAGGATTAACATCCAGAGTACATCAGCAACTTAAAAAACAAAGCAACAAAGGCTGGCGTCGTGATGTATCGAGTAAAGCTGGTGCCTGCAGTGCTGACATCCCACATGGGTGTCAGTTCGAGTCCTGGCTACTCCACTCCCAATAAGCTTCCTGTTAATGCACCTGGAAAAGCAGCAGAAGATGGCCCAAGTGCTTGGGCCCCTGCACCCATGTGGGAGACCCATAAGAAGCTCCTGGCTCCTGGCTTCAGATTGGCGCAACTCTGGCTGTTGCAGCCAACTGAGGAGTGAACCATCAGGTGGAAGATCTCCTCTCTCTGTGTAACTCTTTTGAGTAAATAAATAAATGTGAAAGAAGATTATTTCTTTAAAAGCTAGAGCATGAGAGACAGACAGACAGACAGACAGACAGGCAGGCAGGCAGAGAGGCAGATCTTCTATCTGCTAATTCACTCCCCAAATAGCTATACTAGCCAGGGCTACCCCAGGCCAAAGCCAGGAATCCCATCTGTGTCTCCCAATGAGTAGCAGGAGCCCCCAAGCACTTGGGCCATCATTTACTGCCTTCTCAAGTACATGAGGAGGGAGGATGTCAGAAGCAGAGTAGTCAAACCAGCACTCTGATATGGATGCCAGTATCACATGCAGCAGCTTTGACCTGCTGCATCATAAAAAAACCAGCCCCTAGCCTCTCATTTTCTACATATCTTTTCACTGGACCTACTCCCTATATAGCAAGAATAAAACAAGTCAAGTAGCAAGCATTTGGCCTAGTGGTTGAAAAGTCACTTGAGACACCTGCATCCCATACTAGAGTGCCTGAGTTTGGATCCCAGCTCTGCTTCCAACTACAGCTTCCTGTCAATGAACAACCTGAGAGACGCAGATGGTGGCTGAAGTGGTAGGGTCCCCAAGACCTATGTAGGAGACCCAGACTGAGTTCCTATTACAGGAATCTGGGGAGTAAACAGCAGATGGGAAGATACCTCTATCTCTCTCTTTCAAGCAAATAAATATCAATTTTATTTTTTTAAATATTTATTTTGAAAGCCAGAGTTAAAGAGAGAAGAGACAGAGATATCTTCCATCCGCTGGTTCATTCCCCAGAAGGCCACAACAACCAGGGCTGGGCCAGGCCAAAGCCAGGAGCCTCTTCTCGGTCTCCCACGTGAGTAGCAAGGAACTGAACACTTTGGCCATCTTCTGCTGATTTCCCAGGCCACTAGCAGGGATCTGTATCTGAAATGGAACAGCCAGGACACAAACCTGTGCCCATATAGGATGGTGGCATCTCAGCTGGGGGCTTTACCTATTATGTTACACCAGCCCCAACAATTTGAATAAAAACCAAGTCAATACAATTCCTAAGAGAATGTAAACTGATACCTATTGAATACTATGTAACCAGATGGGCTCTGATTGCCTAAAATGTAATAAATTATTTCATCCTCACAGTGATTCTATGATTTGCAGGTTAGAGTGGCACAGGGGTGTTCATTACTTTGTCCCAGGTCACAGATCATTAGCAGCAAGGCAGGGCCCATGAACCTGCACAGCAAAGCCATTTTCCCGACCATAACGCTGTGGCCTAGGTAGCCTGAATTCCTCTTCACAGTGCTTCTCCCCATCCTGCCCCATCCCAAATACTACAAATGTACAACGTACCAAAAGTAAGGGCTTTAGCTAAGATTGAAGGGCTGACATTAGTACTCACTCATTGTCTTTATCCTAAAGTGCCAACATTCAAAAAGCTCTGAAATCCCTAAGGCTTTTGGAGCTTCAGAGAGACCTCATTTGGCTGTGAAACCAAAATTATTTTATATAGTTTTATTTATTATACTGGTATAAATATTCACACATGTCACAGAAATAATTAACATATTTGATTACAGACCCTAGTCAGATCTTGCTGAAACTACTATGTAATATGAGGACAGTATGTACACTATATTTTTAAAAACAGATTTCAAAAGATATTTGGCCCCAGGAGTATCTGAATTGTGGACACGTGGGACATACCTTGTTTTCAATCTCATGATTTAGGAAAGGGAGAGGGTTTAGGTAAGGTCTGGAAAATACATTCAAACACACAAGAAAGCATGTGCAGAAAAATTTTATGAATGTAACTAGCACTGCCACCTACCTAGTTAGTTGCAGAGTGGGAATGAGAGCCCAGAAATTGAAATTCTGTCCCCCAGAGCTCCTGATACACCTCCCAGGCATGGCTTCGTTGGCTTAGGTGAGAATTTGGAGCAGCTGCAATGGACTGACCAGATCATGCCAGAAGCTTAGACCTGTCTAATTCAGAGCTTTCCTTAGGGGCACAATGGAAACAGCAGGTGGTAACTTCACCTAAAATTGTTGCCACATGTTGCCAGTGTGCTCAGAAATTCTATTTTAAGATTCTTTTTTTCCTACCAGTCTAATGCTGCTGAACTCTGCATTTTAGGAAAAATGTATTTATTTGAAAGGTAGAGAGAGAGAGAAAAGGATAAAGAGAGAGAGAGAGAAAAGGAGAGAGTAAAGAGAGAGAGAGAGAGAGAGAGGGAGAGAGAGAGAATCTTCTGAAATCTGTCCACTGCTTCACCAGGCCAAAAGCCAGGAACCAGGAATTCCATCCGATCTCTCACATGGGTAGCAGAGGCCAGAGTGTTTGGGCATCTTCTGCTGCCTTCCTAGGTGCATTAGCAGGGAGCTGGATCAGAAGCAGAGTAGCAGAGGCTCGAAGTGGCACTCTGATTTAGGATGCCAACATCACTAAGTACCGGCTTAACCCACTGCTCCACAACACTAGCCCTAGGAATCTGCATTTTAACCAATAGTCTAGCATTCCAGGATAGGGTCCCCTGACCGTGTTTTCTTTAGAGCACTCATCTCAATCAGAGCCTGCCTTCCAGGGCTGCTCTGTCCCATGACCTCAGGAGCACCCATTCAGGTCATAGCCTCTTTGTGAGCCCTGGAGCTAGGCAGGGTCACAGCCTGTGAAGCACTACTCTGTGCCTCTTTCATCGGCAGACACACTTCCCTTCCCGATCGTCCACTAAGCTGGGTTAGGGCACCAGCAAGGAAGAGCCAGCAAAAGTGAGGAAAGTTCTTTGAGCTCTGATGAACTTCAACAGAATGCTGGAATCAGGATATATAGAAAATAGCTATTTTAATTTCAGCATACTTATGTTTTGTCTTTCACAGTTAAATGTTGTTTTTACTATTTCCAGTGCTTCAGCCTTTGAAAGATCTTAATCTAGCCCCATTGACATCCTTTCAATCTTTCCTTTTGTCAGTCTCCCCTTACTCTTTACCACTTATCTATCAACTTCCTGCACAAACTAACCCTCCCTTCAAACCACACGCCTCCAAAGACAAAAAGCCATCTGGTCAACCACCTCCTGACCAGTGCTGACTATCCAAAACACCCCAGACTGTTCTGGCTTTGCATAATCTAGTCTGCGTTTCCTAGGCTAATAACTGGGCAGAATTTTAGGCCCTGGGCCAGCTAGAGAAACATGTTTAGATTATTAGTTTAGGTAGATTTTTTAAAACACTTTTCAAGTCATACCATGTATTTGCATCATTATTCATGAATATTGACAGAACACCTAATTTCTACTTATACAGGGCTGGAAGACAACATTTATATAAGATTTGTGTTCAAAGCCCTCCTTCCCATCAGAAATTTGCACAGAGCCAAATAAAAGGCTTTTCTACGAGCAAAAGACAGCCACCTCCCAGTTAGAATCAGCTCTATCTTGATTGCCAAATCTTGGCACTGCACTGTGAATTATTTAGAGAGGCAACATGTATACCATGTCAATGGATAAGTCAGCATCCTGGAGAGTATCAACGCTCCACAAAGACACAAAATGTCATCCCTTCTCCACTTGGCTCAGGCCTTGGAGGCCATTAGACATAGCTACTGGCCCTTGAAGCCTGGGACTATGTCATTTGATCTGTCTTGAAAGTTCTGGGCCAAGGAACATCATACAGGTAGTCCCACAAATGAAAAGGAGAATCATGACAGAGCTACTAAAATCCAGCTCACAAGGAGAAATTCAAGAAGCAGCTGAAGGGATCAAAGGATGGGGGCCTGGTGCAAATGAGGAGTGGCAGGAGGCTTAAAATGGATTAAAATTCACCAGGAGCATCCTGAAACAGGGCACCAGGCAGCACAGTGAATGGGGAAAAGCAAGCTCAAGTGTAAGACAATTTCTGCTTAAGGTGGATTCTTCCCATTCCTTACAAGAAAAACATTCCCTCCTTCATGAAAATAACATGTTCTCACCTAGAAGGGCACCTTTGCCAGAACAATCCACGAATTCATGCTGCTGGCACCAACCTTCAAACCACATTCAAATCCTATTCTGGTCTTGGAATTAAGAAATCAGAGCTCCTATTTTCCTGGCTGTATTTAATGAAAAGCAAATCACCCACTTGGGATGGAGTTGGGGGGATGGTTCATTGTTCTTAAGCACACAGATGTTGATCTTGATGAAAAGGATTCTTTAGTGGGAAATTGACAGAATCTAAACAACTGAATTGGGTGAGAAATATATATGTCTATAATTATGTTAGGCCTGCTCTCCATGTCCAAAGTCCAGTTAATCACATAGTTTATGATCAAAATACATGCACTGGAATGCAACTGTTTTCACTGGTACACTGGACTAGCCTTATGTGTAGACAAGTACACCTGCTTGCTTTTATGAGATCTCAAAGTTGTTAAACAATTATCAGTGACTTATTAAGCAATAATTATTATAATATCTACGAATGTTGAAAATGTGAGTTCCAAGTTCTGATGCCTTCAGAATACTTGCTTTGTGAAGGTGGCTCTCCACTTACTTAATTTTAAAAATAGAAAAATAACCAATGCTTCTGAGTACATCTGACTGTATTGCTGTATGTATGATGTATTCTATGGCACATTAAAGTAAATTTCCTGACTCACATGGAGAAAAAGCTGACCGAACTGATCAGTGGGTTTTAGTGTTTATGCAGCTGAATTGTATTTTGCTTATTTAGAGAGACTACGAGGTGCTGTGGCGCAGCGGGTTAACGCCCTGGCCTGCAGTGCCAGCATCCCATATGGGCGCTGGTTTGAGACCCGGCTGCCCCACTTCTGATCCAGCTCTCTGCTGTGGCCTGGGAAAGCAGTGGAGGATGGCCCAAGTCCTTGGGCCCCTGCAACCATGTGGGAGACCCGGAAGAAGCTCCTGGCTCCTGGCTTCGGATCAGCGCAGCTCCGTCCATTGTGGCCAACTGGGGAGTGAACCAGCAGATGGAAGACCCCCCCCCCCGCCTCTCCTCTCTGTGTAACTCTGACTTTCAAATGAATAAATCTTTAGAGAGACTATGAGGGGACTTCAAAAAGTTGGTGGAAAATGAAATTAAGAGATAATTTTTGGTGCAAAAAAGCCTCTGAAATTTGGGCATAGGTTTTTCATAATACACATTTTCAAAAAACTTTTAGAAAACACCTTGCATCATATATGAACTGATCAAATACTTTGTGGTAGAAAGGAAAGGAACTTGTATTAGTCAGGGCTATGTTAACAAAATACCACATTCTAGGTTGCACAACAGAAACGTATTTCCTCACAGTCTGGATGCTGTCTATCTGTGACCATGGTAGCAGTGGGGTTGGTTTCTAGTGAGGCCCTTTTTGGCTTGCAGACAACAGCTTTCCTACTGCTTCCCCAGGTGGCCTTTCTGTGCGTGTGTACTCCTGCTCTTTCTCTTCTTATAAGGACACCTGTCCTGGGGGAGCAGGATCTCACTCTTAGGGCCTCATATAACCTTACCTACATCCTCTTTTTTTTTTTTTAAAGATATATTTATTTATTTGAAAGGCAGTGAAAGACAGATCTTTCATCCACTGGTTCACTCTCCAAGTGGCTACAAGTGACTAGAGCTGGATCAGGCTAAAGCCAGGAGCCCAGAACGTCATCCAGGTCTCCCTCGTGGGTGTCAGGGGTTCAAGCACTAGTGCCATCTTCTGCTGCTTTCCCAGGTGCATTAACAGGAAGGTGGATTGGAAGCACAGGAATCAGGACTCAAACCTGGTGCTCCAAAACAGGAGGCCAGCATCGCAAACAGTGATTTCACCCACTGTGCCACAACACTGGCTCCCTCAACTACCTCTTTTAAAAATTTTTTTAAAAAAGATTTATTTATTTGAGGGGCAGTGTGAGAGAGAGAGACAGACAGACAGACAGACAGAGATGAGACAGAGATCTTCCATCTGCTGGTTCACTCCCCAGATGCCTGCAATGACCAGGGCTGGGGCTGACTGTAGCCAGGAGCTCAAGCATGGGACTTGAACCAGTGCCCACACAGGATGCCTGTGTCATAGCAGCGGCTTTACTCTCTACACCACAGTACCAAAGTGCCAGACCCCCTCAACTTATCTCAGGGCTAGTGGTTTGAGTCCTGGCTGCACCACTTCTGATCCAGCTCCCTACTAATGCACCTGGGAGAGCTGTGGAAGATGGCCCGAGTCCTTGGGCCCCTGCACCCATGTGGGAGACCCAGAGGAAGCTCCCAGCTGTTGGCAACCATTTGAGGAGAACACCAGCAGATGCAAGATCTCTCTCTCTGTATCCCTCTTTAACTCTGACTTCCAAATAAACAAATAAAAAGACCTGATCTCTAGGTGTAGTCACACTGGGAGTTAAGGCCTCAGTATATAAAGCAGTAATCTGATTATTTGGGTCTTAGCATATACACAGAATTAAGGCTATGCTTCATGCTCTGCCTGCTTTGCTTTTGTAAAACTGAAGCTTAGTCTTAATTGTGATGCATGGAAATAGACTAAAGTCAACAAGAAAGAATTATGTCCATTAGTCAGGGAAAAAGAAAAAAGTACTCCTTAGTGGTGAGAGGGCAGAATTCCCACGGCAATGAAACAGCACGTAATTTCTGTCCTCTTGATGCCATAGTAATATTTTTGTGGTCTTTAATTTGCTGCATGTTCTCATCACTGCAGGCTCTATACACAGAAAGTGTTCCTGTTTTCTATTGCCTATGCCCACTGCTAACTTAAGACTGGGTCTCACAAAATGGCTAGCTGTATATTCCTCTCCTATGGCCCAAACACATCCCATATAAATGGCCAAAGTTAGAATGTAATGACATGAAAACACTGCTCAGTGTCTAGTTGACGGGTGGCATGATTCTTAATACATAAAAAGTACTTTCCAAATTATGCTTCCCATAGAAGTTCCCAAGAATTTCTAAGCTGCCTTCTCTGTTGTGGCTAGACATTTATGGGAATAAATGCTCAGAAAAAGGCATAATAAGTTTCCTGAGCTTGCTTCTGCTGTCATCTTCAACCCCACTCATGAAAAGTGTCCGACTAGCCTGAAGAGCTGAGGTGGACTGCACAAAGTGAGACTGAAGGTCAAGTCCATGTTCGCCTCACCAATGGGCTTGTGGTGCTATTAGCCTAGTTATCTTCTCCTAAGGAGTAGGAAACTCTCCCAGTGGCTTTTCCTATCATTATCCCAGCGCTTCTGAAGTTTTCAATCCAAGAAACAAAGGGAACATAGTGGGTAAACATTTTTAATAATAATGGCTAAAAAAATAAGGGTAAAGTAAATAAAGGATAATAAAATATAACAGAGATAAAATTTGGAAAGAATATTGAAGATGCTAAATTTTACACTTGCCAACAAGAGAGGGGGAAAAGAAGCACCAAAGCAGTGAACCTGAGTTCAGGGATCTCCCCCAGCAGACTGCCCTGTGATCACAGCATCCGGTCTTAGGGTGGAGCAAGGACAAGTCAGCAGAGAGAAGAGGAAAAAGCTCCAGTTAATCTAACAAGGCAGGGTCAGGGCACCATCACAACCCCACTGTTGAGGTCATAAGCTCCAGCCTCAGACAGAGCTGGAATTAAATCCCAGCACCTGTCGCTCACCAGCTATATTGCCCTAAACGTGCTGGACTTCTCAGTGCCTCAGCCGCCTTTTTCTGAAACACGGGATGATGGTAGTGTTAAGGAACTCAGTTTTGTGAAGACTGCATGGTGTATGTCCAGTGCTCAGACTAGGGCCCAGGCCACAGGGCTCACTAAACATTAGCTCTTTATTGACATCTCCTTTGAACAATCTAGCCTGTTCATGGATTCAGATATTACAGAAATAATTTGGATAACAGGGACAAGGAAGCAGTGTGACTCAGACCTGCTGAGCTGTTGATACATCTAAGAAAATTACTCCCAGGGGAAGTAGAATAAAGAAATGGAAAACATAAAAGGATATTAAAATAAATGGAAGATAGACCTAATAGACTCGAAATACATGTGACAAGGTTTGCACAAAGGGAGAATATTTCAAAAGAGTATGTTTTAGAATTTTGCAGAATGATTAGAGATTTTCCTTAATTTGGGAAAGCAAAGGTCTTGAGAGGAATAAATACATGTAAATTCACATTTACACCCGTGAAATAACAAAAATTTCCTCGCCAAAGACATGGGTTTCCTACCTAAAAATGGTCATTAAAATAAGATAGAAGAGAAACGAATATATTTTCAAAGTCTGAGAACAATTTTCTGAAAGAACCACTAGTGGATAGATTTCTCCAAGACAGAATTGGAAACAAGAAGAAAGGAGCAGGTAGCAATGATGAACTAATGCATTTATAAATATATATGAATGCTATGACTTGGGTGTGGTTTGTCCAAAGGTTCATGTGTTGGCAGTGTGGTTCTCAGTGTGGCTGTTAGGAGTTGGTGAAGGAGTGGACATTTGATGCAGCTGTTAAGCCACTGCTTGGGACACCTACAACCCATATGCAGTGCCTGGGTTCAAGTTATAGCTCTGCTCCTGATTCTAACGTCCTGCCAATGCATACCCTGGAAGGCAGCAGGTCATGGCCACCCACGTGGGATATCTGAAATGAATTCTGGACGCCTGGTTATTGTGAGCATTTGGAAAAGCAAACTTACTGGATGGAAGATCTCTTTCTCTCTCTGCCTTTCCAATAAATTTAAATGAATTAATGAAATTTTAAGACGAGTTATTTTTTAAAAAAGGGAGCTGGCATTGTGTTGATGTTGCAGGTTAAGTTGCTGCTCGCAATGCTGGCATCCCATACTGCAGTGCTGATTCAAGTCCTGGTTGCTCCACTTCCAATCCAGCTCCCTGCTACTTCACCTGGGAAGGCAGTGGATGATGGCCCAAGTGCTTGGGCACATGTCACCCATGTAGAAAACCAGGATGGAGTTCATAACTCTTGGATTCATCCTGACCCAGCTCTGGCTATTGCCGCCGTTTGAAGAGTGAATCAGCAGATGGATGATCTGTCTCTACCTTTCTCTGTGTTGCTCTGAATTTCAAATAAGTAATTTAAAAAGTGCTGGTAAAATCTTTAAGAAGTGGAGCCTGGTGGAAGGCCTTAGAGCACTAGGGGACATACTGTCAGAAAGGATTAATGTAGTTCTCATGGGATTTTAATTAGTCCCCTGTTTCTATCTCTGGTTTCCCATCTTGCCATATAAATTCTCTTTCCCTTTTGTGGCCCTACCATGCCATCTACCATGATGTGACACAGCCAATGGGTCCTTCACCAAAATCTGGGTTATGCCGTTTGGCACCAACACCAAAGCTCCAGGCCAGCCCCTGCAGATCCAGGGTCTATGCTGGCTACTGTATCAGTCCAATCATAGGTTCCAGGCTGGCCAGCACCAAGGCTCAATAGGCTAATCCTCTGCCTGTGGCGCCGGCACACTGGGTTCTAGTCCCAGTCAGGGCGCCGGATTCTGTCTCGGTTGCTCCTCTTCCAGTCCAGCTCTCTGCTGTGGCCCGGGAGTGTAGTGGAGGATGACCCAGGTCCTTGGGCCCTGCACCCGCATGGGAGACCAGGAGAAGCACCTGGCTCCTGGCTTCAGATCAGCGCAGTGCGCCGGCCACAGCGCGCCGGCCGTAGTGGCCATTGGAGGGTGAACCAATGGCAAAGAAAGACCTTTCTCTCTGTATCTCTCTCTCTCACTGTCCACTCTGCATGTCAAAAAAAAAAAAAAAAAAAAAAAAAAGTTCCAGGCTGATCCCAGTGTCCCCAGAGTTTAATCTTGCTCCAGTAGGCCCAGGATCCAGACCTGCTACAGTACACATCAGTCACTTACATTGTATACTGAGGCTCTAAGACCACCTCTGTAGAATCAGTTCCCAGCCCTGTGCTCAGGCTGGGACGCAGGCTCAAGGCCTACCCTAGTGCCACGCCAGGCCCTGTGGACTAGGGTTTCAGGGTCACCCTCCCAGACATAAGCTTCAGGTCCATCTCCACAGACTTAATCAACAGGTCCATCTCAGTGGATCCAAGCTCATGTTCCTACTCCACAGACCCAGGCACCAAACTCGTGCACCTGGGCCAAACTGCCTCGGGATTCCAGCAGTAAGCCCATTGGCAGGACGTGGCAGACAGCATTTCTAGAATCTCTGGATGGGCTGGCAAAGGGTTTTCCCCAGACAAAAACAGACTGCCAAAACTGAAATTAGTCCCTTATCTTCAAATGCATTGCCACCAGTGCATAGCCAGAAGGAGCAAGATCAACTAGGGAAATAACACCACCCAATAACAATGAAATAAAACACAGCAAAGCAATGTTAGATAAATGTGAACTGCCTGGCAAAGAATTCAAAATAACCATTTTAAAGATGTTTACTGATCTACAAGAGACAATAAATATATAAACAAAATATGAAAAAAAATTATAGTGCTAAAGAACAAAATAACTGAACTGAAAATTTCCATAGAGAACTTCAACAGTAGATGTAATCAAATAGAAGAAAATTGAGCTCAAAGACTAGACATGTGAAATTACCTAGAGGTACTAAAAAGAAAAAGAATGAAGAGAAATGAGGAAAGCTTATGGCATTTATGAGACAGTACCAAAAGAGAAAAGTTTCAAATTATATGAATTAAGAAAGAAAGAAAGAAAAGACTTGAGAGCCTATTTTTAAAAATAGAAAACATAGGATCAGCATTGTTGCACAGCAGGTTAAGCTGCTGCCTGCAGTACGAGCGTCCCATATGGGCCCTGGTTTGAGTCCCAGCTGCATGGCTTCCAATCCAGCTCCCTGCTAATATATCTGGAAAAACAGCAGAGGATGGTCCAAATGGTTGGGCCCCTGCACCCGTGTGGGAGACTCATAGGCCCAGCCCAGCTCTAGCTGTTGCGGCTATTTGAGAAGTGAATTACTGGATTAAAGATCTCTCTCTCTCTCTTCTGTTAAAGTAAATAAATCTTTTAAAAAAATAGAAAACATTCCAAATCTGGAGGAAGATATAAATACCCAGATATTCAGTCACAGGTTTCTAATTAGAGTCAATCCAAGATTATATCAAGACACACTATAATCCAACTCTCAAAAATCAAACAGGATCCTTAGAGAAGCAAGAGAAAGAAAGACATCATATTTAAGAGAATTTCAATAAGGCTACAGGCCAGGAAAACGTGGGATGTTAGTCAGAACAATCCCAATCAAGAACACTCAGTGGAGCTCTTTTTTTCATAAAAGTAGGAGAAGGTAAAGACTTTGCCAGACAAAGAAGACGGGGTTTCCCACCACCACACCTGTATTACAAAAAATGCTGAAGGGAGCTCTTTAAGCTGAAAGAAAGGATACTGATTAGTAACATGAACTTATATGAAAGTATAAAACTAAATGGTAAAAATAAAGCATACCATTAGTGTCAAAGTTAAAAAGTATCAAAAATAACTTCAGCTACACTGTTAAGGGACATAATATAAAAAAGAAGTCATGACATCAAAAACATAAAATGAGAAGGAATGGGATAAAATGTAGAGATTTTTCTTTATAAAGTTAAGTTGTTATCAGTTTAAAACAGCCTTTTAGGAGATAGTTGATGTAAGCCACTTGGTAACCACAAAATAAAAACCTAGAGTAGACACACAGAGAGAAGTAAGGAGTCTACATACAAATCAACAAATGTGAGACACTACTTTAACAGAATAAAGATCAAAACTCATTTGACCACTTCAATGAATGCAGAAAAATCATTTGACAAAATCCAATATCCTTTCATGATTTATAAAAAAAAAAAAACTCTCAACAAATTATATATAGAAAGAATGTACCACAACGCAATAAATGCCATCTATGGCAAACCCACAGCTAAAGTAATACTCAATGTTGAAAAGTTGAAAACATTTCCTCTAAAATTACAAATAGGAAGATAACAATGTTATCTATCATCATTTCTATTCAACATGGTACTAGTCATAACAATTAGGCAAGGAAAAGAAATGAAAGTCATCCAAATTAGAAAGGAAAAAGAATAATCTGTCTTTCTAGATGACATGATCTTACATATAGATAACCCTACAGAACACACACACACACACACAAAATCATGCTAGATCTAGTAAGTTCAGCAAAGTTGCAGGATATAAAAATCATTGTATAAAAATCAGCAGTATTTCTATACACTAACAAGTACCTGAAAAATAAATCAAGAAAAAAATCCCATTTGCAATAGCTATAAGATGTTTAAATAGGAATAAATTTAATCAATGAAATGGAAGTACACTGAAAACTATAAAACATTGCTCAAAGACATTGAAGATGATACAAATAAATGGGAAGCTATCCCACATTGATGGATTGGAAGAATTAACATTAGTAAAATATCAATACTGATCCAAGATGGTTGAATAGGGTATACCTACACTAATTTAAGCTGCTCTGGGACATGAAAAGAACAAAGGAAGGGACTATGTTTCCAGGGATCTGATGAGGGACATTTTCAGTGAAGAAGTGAAACACACACACACACACACACACACACACACAAAGACCCTGTAGGACAAAAGGAGAGAACACACAGACAGCACTATAGCCAGCCGTACACGGTGCAGTCAGCAGCTGGCTGTGAGTTGCCATCTTATTATACCAGTGTAGGGAGAAATAGCCCCAATGCTTGCAGTTTTAGCTGAGAGAATTCACTATCACCCACTGACTTTTACTTCAGCCTGGAGAGCTGGCTGGCAATTGGCAGGCTTGGAGCAGGGAAGCTGACTTGTTTCCTTCCACTCCCTCAGTCCTTCAGAGTGCCATACTTGGCAGTGAAAGTCACCCAGGGCTACTCTGTTCTCCTACCAGCACCATAGTCAGAGTCTGGGCAATGTGTTGGGCAAAGGATAGATCCTCTGCATCCTACAACTGTGGGAGGTTTTGGGGCATTAGCCCCAGAGCTATGCTCACACTATGTGATCAAGAGAGATACACCTTAGCTTCTGGGGGTTAACACCAGAAGCAGCTCATTAAAAAAAAAATTTACTTCCACCCTAGGAGATCTAGGTAATGACCCTGCTATACCCTGCAATACCAGGACTGTGACAATCCATTCTAAAGTTCTCAGTGCCGCTAGAATCCACCCGGTGGGCATAGGGAAGAACCCACCTCCATTCCACCTCTCTGTATAAATACCCTCATGAGTCAAATCTCCTGTATATCTTGTAGTTACCCTGTAGGACTGCAACAAAGTTCAGTTCACATCCAGTAGTCCTAAGACGAGGGCTGTTGGTGTTATAAGTCACAACAGTTGGACTTTCCTAGCAGGACCTGAGGAAGGGTCCATCCATATTACACAGTCCTGGAGCCATAACAATTAGTGCCACAAGCCACAGCATCACTCAGGCTTGCCAGTAGGACAAGGTGGTAGTCACCCCATCCCCTTCGGCACCAAGAACAAGGCCCTTGCTATTACATTTACCTCTCTCTCTCAGAGAGACTGACACTAAACTCTCTGAGGACCAAAGATACAACCCAAGGAAACCCTTATTCATCTCAAAGTCACACTTTTATCCCTACAAAGTGCAGCAGACTAGTCCACTTTGTCAATTATAGACACGGTTGACACGGAGCAAGACAAAACACTGAGCAAGACAGTCAAAGACTACACTCCTGGGCTCACCTAGAAACAAGTCAAAGGAACAAGCCAAGTGATACCCTGCATTCCAGCTAAACCAATTTTTTTTAACAATAAAAGCATAATAAATCCTGTTACAATAAAACCCATAATAAAGAAGGGACAAATAAACCAGATATAGGCAGACTTCAACAGAGAGACATGAAGAGAGTAGCATGACAGCTCCAAAAGAACACAATACTCTTCTAGAATTAGATCCTGAACTGAAGGAAATTTATGAAATGACAGATACAGAATTCAAAATAATGATTTTTAGGATACTCAGCAAGATGCAAGATAATATGGATAGATTAAAGAAATGAGGAAATCAATGAGTGACAAGAATGAAAAGATTACTAAGTAGATAGAACTCATTAAGAAGAAACGAATAGAAATTTGAGATGAAATCTTCAATCAGTAAAATAAAAATTATAATTGAGAGCTTTAACAGCATAATAGACCAAGTGGAAGAAAGAATTTCTCACCTTGAGGATAAGAATTTTGAAATAGCCCAATCAGACAAAAATGAGAAAAAATAATTAAAAAGAATGAAGAAAGTCTATGCAAAATATTAGATACCATTACATGACCATATATTTATTTTATAGGTATTCCTGAAGGAGAGGAAGAAAAAATGCATTGAAAATATGCTAAGTGAACTAATAGCTGAAAAATTCTCAGGTCTTGAAAAAGACATGGACTTCCAGATACAAGAAGCTGAAAGGACCCAAGAAGCTCAACCAAAAAAAGTCTTCTCCAAGGCATATTGTCATCAAATTGTCCAAAGTAAAAGACAAGGAGAGAATTCAACAGATAGTAGGAGAAAAGCATCAAGTTACATATAAAGAAAACCCAATAGGGGCCGGTCCTGTGGCTCAGCGGGTTAACGCCCTGGCCTGAAGTGCCCACATCCCATGTGGGCACCGGTTCTAGTCCTGGCTGCTCCTCTTCCAATCCAGCTCTCTGCTGTGGCCTGGGAAAGCAGTAGAAGATGACCCAAGTCCTTGGGCCCCTGCACCCGCGTGGGAGACCCTGAAGAAGCTCTTGGCTCCTGGCTTCAGATTGGCGCAGCTCTGGCTGTTGTAGCCAATTGGGGAGTAAACTATCCGGTGGAAGACCCCCCACCCCCGCCTCTCCTCTCTCTGTGTAATTCTGACTTTAAAATAAATAAATAAATCTTTTTAAAAAAAATAGAAAAAGGAAAAAAAAAAGAAAAAAGAAAACCCAGTAGATTAACATCAGACTACTCAGTGGAAACCCTGCAGGCCAGAAGAGAGGTGGATGAAATATTCAGTCTTAAAAGACAAAAACTTCCAATAAGAATATTATATCCCAAAAAGTTATCCTTTAAAAATGAAAGAGAAATGAAGTATTTTCCAGATAAGTACAAGCTGAGAGAACTCACCACCACCAGAGCAACCTTACAGGAAATTTGGAAGCGCATTGTGTATTAGAAGTAAACATCATGAAAACAGAGGACACCATCAAATTCACTAACAGAGCAGATAGAATTATTACCCAATCAACAAAATTACAGGCTTAAGTTCTTAGCTATACTATCCTTGAGTGTAAATGGATTAAATTCACCAACCAAGAGACTTAGGTTTGCTGAATGGATAGAACACCATGACTTTACTATATGCTGTCTATAAGAAACTCGCTTCACAAAGCTACACACAGACTGAAAGTGAAGGGTTGGAAAAATATATACCAGGCAAATGAAAACCAAAAGCAAGCAAGTAGGTATAGCTCTCCTGATTTCAGATAAAGCAGATTTTAAATCAAAAACTATAAAAAGAGATAAAGAAGGACATTATATTTTGATGAAGGATATTATATATGCACACAACACAAGACCACCCAGATATATATATATATATAAACAGACTTCAATACAATAATAATGGGTAACTTCAACACCCCACTATCAATGGACAGATCATCCAGACAAAAAAATCATTAAAGATACATCAAAGTTGAAACATATTATCCAGCAGATGGACCCAACAGACATTTATAGGACATTTCACCTGACTGCTATAGAATGCACATTCTTCTCATCAGTACATGGAACATTTTCTAGCATAGACTACACATTAGGCCACAAATAAAATCTCAGATTTTAAAAGATTTTAAAAGACCATCAAGGACTAAAACTAGAAATCAACAACAAGAAGAAAAATAGAACACTCACAAATACTTGGAAATTAAACAACCTTCTACTGAATGTTCAATGGGTCATTGAAAGAACTAAAAAGGAAATAAACTTTAATGAAATGAAAAGAAAAACACAACATGAAAACCTGTGAGATACAGCAAAGCAACATTAATAGGGAAGTCAGTAGCATTAGGTGATTACATTAAAAAGCAATGTCTCAAATAAAGGTCTAATGATGCATCTTGAAAATTTAGAAAAATAAGAACAAACCAAACCCAAAATCAGCAAGAGGAGAGAAATAATAAGGATCAGAACAGAAGTAAATGAAATTGAAACAAACTAAAAAAAGAAAATACAAAAGATCAACAAAAGAAAAAGTTGGTTTTTTGAGAAGATAAATGAAGTAGATAAATCTCTAACCAGAATAACAAAGAAACAAACAAAAAAAAATAAATAAATAAAATTAGAAATGAAAAAGGAGACATTACAATTGACACCACTGAAATACAAAGGATCATAAGAAATTATTTTAGGGGCTAGAACTGTGGTGCAGTAGGTTAAAGCCCTGGCCTGCAGTACCAGCATCTGATATGGGTGCGGGTTTGAGTCCTGGCTACTCCACTTCTGCTCCAACTCCCTACTAATGTGCCTGGGAAAGCAATGCAGGATGGCCCAAGTGCCTGGGCTCCTGCACCCACACAGGAGACCTGGAAGAAGCTCCTGACATCAGATCAGATCAGTTTCAACCGTTGCAGCCATCTGGGGAGTAAAGCAGTGGATGGAAGACCTCTCTATCTTTCAAATAAATTTTAAAAAAGAAACCTTAAAAAAAAAAAAAAAACTACTGTGAAGAACTATATGCTAATAAACTGGAAAACCTCAAAGAAATGGATAAATTCCTGGATTCATAAAACCTACCAAGATTAAAGTAGATAGACAATGGAAAACAGACCCAAAACAAACAATGAGATTGAAGCCGTAATCAAAAGTCTTCCATCAAGGAAAAGTCGGGACCTTATGGCTTTACTACTGAATTCTACAAAACACGCAAAGACAAAGGAACTCCAATACTCTTCAAACTATTCCAAAATATTGAACAGGATGGAATTCTGCCAAACTTTTCATTTCTGCATTACTTTGATACCAAATCCAAAGACACAACAAGAAAAGAAAACTATAGACCTATATCCTTAATAAACATAGATGCAAAGATTGTCAACAAAATACTAGCAAATTGAATACAAAACCACATCTAAAAGCTCATACATCACAATCAAGTGGGATTTATCCCAGAAATGCAAGGATGGTTCAATATTTGCAAATCAATAAACATCATAAATCATGTCAATAGAATGAAGAACAAAAACCTTACGGTCAATGCATAAGATGCAGAGAAAGCATTTGATAAAAATCCTGCAGAAATTAGGTACAGAAGGATAGTCCTCAAAATTGTAAAGGCTATATATCACAAACAGCCAATATCATACCAAATGGGGAAATGCTTTTCCCCTCAGATCTGAAACAAGACAAGGATGTTCACTTTCACCATTCTTATTCATTATAGTACTGGAAGTTTTAGCAAGGGCAGTTATGGAAGAAAAAGAAATGAAGGGCATCAAAATTGGAAAAGAGGAACTCAAATTATCCATGTTTGCAAATGACATGATGTTGTACATGCAAAGGCCTAAATACTCCATCAAAAAACTGTAAGAATTGATAAACCAATTCAGTTAAGTTGCAGGTTACAAAACAAACATATAAAAAACAGTAGCTTTTTTGTATGTTAATGATGAGCTCACAGAAAGAGAAATCAAGAAAGAAAACCCATTCACAAAGATCTCTACAATGAAAACTATCAAACACTGATGAAATTATCCAAGACACACAAAAATGGAAAGATATTCCTTGCTCATGGATTGGAAGAAGCAATATCATTAAAATGTCTCTACTACCTAAAGCAAACCGGATTCAATGCAATCCATATCAAAATACCAATGGCATTCTTTTTGCCTTTTTTTTTAAAGATTAATTTATTTATTTGAAAGGCAGAGTTACAGAGAGGCAGAGGCAGAGAGAAAGTTCATTTATCTGCTGCTTCACTCCCCAGATGGCCACAATATACTACCAAGCTATAGTAATTAAAACAGGTTGGTACCAGCATAAAAACCAATATATAGATCAATGGAAGAGAATAGAGACTCCAGAAATTAATGCACTTATATACTGTCAACTGATTTTTGACAGAAATACTCAGACCATATGGTGGAGTAAGGATACTCTCTTCAACAAACGACACTGACAGAACTGGATGTTTATATGTATAAGAATCAACATAACAGAAGTCAACTCAAGATGGATCAAAGACCTAAATTTAATACCTGAGACTATGAAGTTCCTGGAAGAAAATGTAGTGGAAACACTTCGAGACAATTGGTGTGTGGGATGAGTTTTTGGAGGAGACCCCCAAAGCACAGGCAACAAACGCAAAATTAAACAAACGGGACTGTATCAAACTCTGAAGATTTTGAACCACAAAGGAAATGATCAGTAGAGTGTAGAGACATCCAACAGAATGGGAAAACATATTTGCAAGCCATCTGACAAAGGACTAATATCCTGAATGTATCAGCAACTTAAAAAACTTAACAAAAGAAAACAGCAACAAATCTAGTTGAGAAATGCGCAAAGGATTTCAGTAGACAGTTCTCAAAAGAAGAAATACATATGACCAACAAATATTTGAAAAAGTGTTCAACAAAGGTCACTAGCTATCAGGGAAATGCAAGTCATAACACCTTATCCCTGTCAGAATGGCTAAAGTCCAAAACAGAGAGAGTTACAAATGTTGGTCAGAAGGAAAGAAATGGCCTTCAAAGGAGGTACTTTTCTCTGAAGGGAGGAGAGAACCTCCACTTTGCTTATGTGTCTAAATACTGATGGAGTTTGTGGACTCAAAAGGCTTCCATAGCCTCGGCAGCTCATGACAAGAGCCTCCCTTGGGTGGTCACTGACATCATACAGAAGAATGTTAATTATTAAATTAACAAGAGTCACTGTGCCCTAACTCCTCATGCAGAATCTCTGTCCTCAAAGAATTGTATTATGAGAGTTAACTATAAAACTTGTTCTCAATGTTTGCGTGCGTGTCTATGTGTGTGCAAACTGTTGAAATCTTTACTTAGTATAGAGTTGCTCTTCTGTGTACAAAGTTAATTGAAAATGAATCTTAATGGAGAATGGGACTGGGAAAGAGAGGGAGGAGGAGGGGGGGTAGGAGTGTGGGTGGGAGGGCAGTAATGCTGGGAAAAATAACTATATTCCTAAAATTGTAGTTATGAAATTTGTATTCATTAAATAAAAGGTTTCTTTGGGGTAGAAAATTGAAAAAATAAAAAAAAAAATGCTGGTGAGTATGTGGACACACTGTTGGTGGTAATATAAAATATATATAAATATAAATTAGTGTAGCCACTGTGGAAAACAATGTGGAAATTTCTTTAAAAACTAGAAACAAACTTGCTATATAATACAGCAATCCCACTACTGGGTATATACCCCAAAGACTTGAACACAGTGTATCAAAGAGATACCTGCATCAAAATATTTAATAGCATCACTGTTCACAGTAGCCAAAATTTAGAATCAACTAAGGTATCCATCATCAGATGAATAGATAAATAAAATGTGGTATTCATACACAATGGAATAGTATTCCACTTTGTTTTATACTTTTGTCAAACTAATGGTTAAAAATGTCATACTACTATGGTTTTAATGATCTGTGATTACTTTAAAATTTACTGTATATTGGTGAAATTATCACTTTTCTATTCAATTATTGTTTATGGCCTTTGTTAATATTCCAACTAACCTAGGGTCTTTTTTGCTTTTTACCTGTTAAACTTCTTATTTGGTGAAGTATTAAACCTTTTTGCTGTAATATAATTTTAAAATATGTTATCTCAAACAGTATTTAAAAAAACAGAAAGGGAGGAAGACAGACTTGGAGAGAAAGAGGAGGAGGGAGGGAAGGAGAGAATATCTTATGTTCTTAGAATTTTATCTATAAATCATATTGAATCTGTTAAAAACCAATTAAAACTTAAAATTTTTAAATTTTATAAACAGAACACTGATGATAGAAGAGTGGACATTTTTACTTGACCTCAAAGAAAAAACTTTTAAGACATCACCACTATGTGTGGTGTTTGATGTGTGTTCCATTATCACATTCAAAAGGATTTTTTTTTTTAATCATGAGTGACTGTTAAAAAATAATAAAATATCCATATTACCCAAAGTAATCTACAGATCCAATTCAATCCCTGTCAAAATTCCAATGAAATTTTTTACAGAAGTTGAAAAAAATTTCAAAATTCATATGGAATCAAAAAGAACAAAAAGACCTCAGTTAGCTAACAGTCTTCCAAGTAAACAGTACAAAGCCAGAATTATCACTAATCTGACTTTAGTGTATTCTACAAAGGGATAGTAGTCAAAACAGCAAGGTACCAGCATAAAACAGATAAATGGACCAATGGACAATGGGGATTTCATAAATAAACCCATACATTCACTTTTTTTTTTTTTTTTTTTTGGACAGGCAGAGTGGACAGTGAGGGAGAGAGAGAGAGAGAAAGGTCTTCCTTTGCCATTGGTTCACCCTCCAATGGCCGCTGCGGCCGGCGTGCTGCGGCCGGCACACCGCACTGATCCGATGGCAGGAGCCAGGTACTTAGCCTGGTCTCCCATGGGGTGCAAGTACCTGGGCCATCCTCCACTGCATTCCCTGGCCACAGCAGAGAGCTGGCCTGGAAGAGGGGCAACCGGGACAGAATCCGGCGCCCTGACTGGGACTAGAACCTGGTGTGCCGGTGCTGCAAGGCGGAGGATTAGCCTAGTGAGCTGCGGCGCCGTCCTCATACATTCACATTTGATTTCCACAGAGGCACCCAAGAGCACAGAAAAAGGACAATCTCTTCAACAAATGGTGTTGGAAAAACTGGATATACAGATACAGAAGAATGAAATTAGACCCTAATACTACATATAAAAAATAAACTCAAAAAATCTTAAAGACTTAAATATAAGACCTTAAGTTACACAATTCCTAGAAGAAAACAGAGGAAATATCCCATGACATTGCTTTGGGCAGATCTCTTGGATATGTCCCCAAAATCCAAGTAAAAGAAGCAAAAATACACAGGATTACATCAAACTACAAAGCCATTGCAAAGCAAAGAAACAATTAAGAGAGGAAACAATTTATGGGTTGGGAGAAAATATTTGCCTAACATCAAAAATGTATTTGCCTAAGATCCAAAATATAAGAATCTCAAATGACTCAATAGTAAGAAAACAACCCAGTCAAAAAAGAAAACATACAAATGACATTATTTGAAAAAAAAAAAAAAAAAAGGCTCACCACTGATCATCAGGAAAGGCTGGTCAAAACCACAGTGAGATATTACTTCCTTCCTATTACAATGCCTATTATCATAAATGCAAAACACAACAAATGTCAAGAAGATATGGGGAAATGGGAACCTTTGCAAACACATGGTGGGAATGTTAAGTTAGTACAGTTGTGGCTGGCGCCGCGGCTCACTAGGCTAATCCTCCACCTTGCAGCGCCGGCACACCGGGTTCTAGTCCTGGTCGGGGCACCGGATTCTGTCCCAGTTGCCCCTCTTCCAGGCCAGCTCTCTGCTGTGGCCCAGGGAGTGCAGTGGAGGATGGCCCAAGTGCTTGGGCCCTGCACCCCATGGGAGACCAGGAGAAGCACCTGGCTCCTGCCATCAGATTAGCGCGGTGCGCTGGCCGCAGCGGCCATTGGAGGGTGAACCAACGGCAAAAGGAAGACCTTTCTCTCTGTCTCTCTCTCTCTCACTGTCCACTCTGCCTGTCCAAAAATTAAAAAAAAAATTTTTTTAATTTTAAAAAAAGTTAGTACAGTTGTTATGGAAAAGAGAATTGAAGAGTCCTCAAAAACTTCAAAATAAAATATCACATGATCCAGCAGTCCTGTTACTGAACATATATCCAGAGGAAATGGAATCGGGATTTCATACAGGTATCTGGACTCTAATGTTTATTGGACCATCATTCACAATGGTCAAGATATGGAGTCAACACAATTGTCTGTCAATGGATGAATGGATAAAGAAATTTGTGGTATACATACACTATGAAATAGAATTCATCGTGTAAAAAGGAAATTCTGTCATTTGCAGCAATCTGGCTGAATCTGGATGGCATTAAATGAAGTAAACCAGACACAGAAACACAAATGCCATGTGATCTCACAACTATGTAGAATCAAACTCATAGAACTAGAAGAATGAAGGTTACCAGGGAGTGGGGGTGGACTGCAGTGCAGTTGGAGAGATGTTGGTCAAAGGATATAGTTTCCATCATGCAGAGCAAGTTGAAAAGATCTATTATATTACATGCTGACTATAGGTAACCACAGTGTATTTTCTTGAAATTCACTAAGGCAGTAGATTTAAGTATTCTCATCACAAATATTCATAAGTACATGAGGTAATACATTTGTTAAACAGCTTGATTTAGCCATTCCACAATGTATAGAGATATTCCAAAATGCAAAGTTTTATGCCATAAATATAGTTTTATTTCTCAGCTTAAAAAACTTTTTAAAGTAGCCATACAGAATAAGTTTTCCATCTTAAAGTCAGAGTTGTGTCTGAGCTTGGACCTAGGTAGTGGCAGCAAAAATACCCCAAGAAAGGCAGCACTGTCTGTAAACACAGAGCCCGCTATAGGGCCTCCTTCAGGAAAATGGTGAAGAAATTCAAAGCAGCCAGCACAGGGAGCACCCTCAGGAGAAATCAAGCTGAAGAGCTCTGCGGATCTGGCATGGTGGGTCTTGTGTGAAAACGGTAGCTGGCGGTGCATGGACACATAGCACCGCTTCTGCCCTCACAGTAGTCTGCAGTCAAGAGATTGAAGGAACTCAAAGACTAGCAGAAGGCTGGTCCAAGTGCAGTGGTGTTTACAAAGCCTAGCAGAAGCACTGCTCTTTGAGACTTCAGTAGCCTATGATCACTGGGTTGCTTTACATCACATTTCCTTGGCTTGCTGTCTTAATTAGACGTTATGATTTACAATGAATCAGTATTGCTTTTTAAGAATGAATCATGGAGTGAGAGGACTGACATTGTGGTGTACAGCCGACTATGATGCTGGCATCCTATATGGCTGGCTCCACTTCCAATCCAGCTCCCTGATAGTATGGCTGGGAAAGCAGTAGAAGATGGCCAAAGTGCTTGGGCCCCTGCACCCATGTGGGAGATCTGGAAGAAGCTCCTGGCTTCTGTCTGGCCCAGCCCTGGCCATTGCAGCCATTCTGGGAGTAAACCAGCAGATGGAAGGCCACTGTCTCCCCTCCACCCCAATAGCCTCTGTCTCTGTAACCCTGCCTTTCAAATAAATAAAATAAAAACAAAAACACAAAACATGGAACTTTTAGTCCTAATTTTGTTGGGAAAACATGTAGAAATGAATTATCATAAACCACTATTTTCGGGGCAGAGCCAAGATGGCAGAATAGTGAGGGCATGCACTGATAGTCCGGGAAAAGATAGTTTAATAAAAGTGGAGTTACCATAGTCTCAGGAAAAGGCTCAGTGAAAAAACTGCAGAGGAAACTCTTCCGGATCTAGTGGATGTGACACGGAGGACCTACGGGGGTAGCAAGGTCGCCCACTGCGTGGAAGCCCAGCCACAGAGTCTGCGCACCACAATGCCAAACAACAAATGCAAAAACCGAGGTAACAAGAACAAGGAAGACACTATGATGCCCCCAAATGAAAAAGACACCCCAATTTAAGATTATGAAGATGATGAGATAGAAGAAATGCAAGAAGCAGATCTCAAAAAATTGATAAGAACATTAAGAGCTCAAAAACAAATTCTTGAACTACAGAAATCCTTAATGGACAGGATAGAATATCTCTCTCGCAAAAATGAAATATTAAGGAGGAATCAAAATGAAATGAAACAACTAGTAGAACATGAAACTGTGACAGTGAAGAGAAATCATAATGAAATGAAGAATTCAATAGATCAAATGACAAACACATTAGAGAGCCTTAAGAACAGAATGGGTGAAGCAGAAGAGAGAATATCAGACTTAGAAGACAGAGAACAGGAAAGTATATAGTCAAACCAAAGAAAAGAAGAGGAAATTAGAAATCTAAAAAATATTGTCGGGAATATACAGGATACTATTAAAAAAAAACAACATTTGGGTTCTAGGAGTTCCTAAAAGCATGGAGAGGGAGAAAGGATTAGAAGGCCTTTTTAGTGAGATATTAGCAGAAAATTTCCCAGGTTTGGAGAAGGACAGAGACATCCTAGTACAGGAAGCTCATAGAACCCCTAATAAACATGACCAAAAGAGATCCTCACCACGACATGCTGTAATCAAACTCACCACAGTGAAACATAAAGAAAAGATCCTAAAATGTGAAAGAGAGAAACGTCAGATTACTCTCAGAGGATCTCCAATTAGACTCACAGCGGACTTCTCATCAGAAACCCTACAAGCTAGGAGGGAATGACGAGATATAGCCCAGGTACTAAGAGAGAAAAACTGCCAGCCCAGAATATTCTATCCTGCAAAGCTCTCATTTGTGAATGAAGGTGAAATAAAGACCTTTCATAGCAAACAAAAATTGAAAGAATTTGTTGCCACTCGTCCAGCCCTGCAAAAAATGCTTAAAGATGTGCTACACACAGAAACACAGAAACACAGCCATCAATATGAAAGAAGGTAAAAGAAGAAAACCTACCAGTAAAAGATCATAGGAAGCTCAAAGCATATACTAGAAAATATCTTTGGGAAAATGTGGGGAGCAACTCAGACTAGACTAAATTACTGGAATTAAGACTTATTCTATGCATCTGCTCTCCCACAATATGGCGCTGGGAGAGGAGTAAAACAACTTTTACACAGCTGCCTCCAGTTTGACCAATAATCTGCAGGAGCTGATCCTGCTCCTGATTGGAGGAGAGCAGCGTACTCGGCGTGTGGGTAGCAGAGTTGGGATTGGTGGAAGAGGACTATAAAGGAGGAGAGAGACAACATGCACCAGGAACATCTATCTGAAGGAACACCTGAGCAGCCCCCGAGAGAGCCGGCCGGCGGTATGCCACTCCCCCGCGGAAGTGGGGAAAGTGGCAGGGGGAACCGCCCTTCCACGGAGGTGGAAGGGACAGTAGCCAACCCGGGAAGAACCAGCAGCAAACCCGGGAAGGGCCGAGCAGACGAAAGAACAGCGCAGGGTCCTGTGTCGTTCCTCCACAAAAAGGGGGAGCGACAGGAAAATGGCAGGGCAAAGTCACTACTTATCAATAGTCACACTGGACATTAATGGACTCAATTCTACAGTTAAAAGCACAGACTGGCTCAATAGATTAAGGAACAAAACCCATCTATTTGCTGCCTACAAGAAACACATCTTTCCAATAAAGATGCATGAGACTGAAAGTGAAAGTTTGGAAAAAGATATTCCATGCCAACAGAAATGGAAAAAAAAGCAGGTGTAGCCATATTAATATCAGACAAAATAAACTTTAACACAAAAACTGTTAAGAGAGACAAAGAGGGACACTATATAATGATTAAGGATTCAATTCAACAGGAAGATGTAACTATTATAAATGTATCTGCACCCAATTACAGGGCACCAGTTTATTTAAAAGATTTATTAAGGGACTTAAAGGAGACTTAGATTCCAATACAATAGTATTGGGGGACTTCAATACTCCACTCTCAGAAATAGACAGATCAACAGGACAGAAGATCAACAAGGAAACAGCAGATTTTTAATCGACACTATTGCCCAAATAGATCTAACAGATATCTACAGAACTTTCAATCCTACATTTAAAGATTCTACATTCTTCTCAGCAGTGCATGGAACCATCTCTAGGATTGACCACATACTAGGCCATAAAGCAAGTCTCAGCAAATTCAAAAGAATTAGAATCATACCATTCAGCTTCTCAGACCACAGTGGAATGAAGGTGGAAATTAGCAACGCAGGAATCCCTAGAGCATATGCAAACACATGGAGACTGAACAACACACTCCTGAATGAACATTAGGTTATAGAAGAAATCAAAAGAGAAATCAAAAACTTTATGGAAGTAAATGAGGATAACAACACAACATATCAAAACTTATGGGATACGGCAAAAGCAGTGATAAGAGGAAAGTTTATAGTAATAGGTGCCTACATCAAGAAATTGGAAAGGCACCAAATAAATGAGCTTTCAACGCATCTCAAGGATCTGGAAAAACTGCAGCAAACCAGACCCAAATCTAGTAGGAGAAGAGAAATAATTAAAATCAGAGAAGAAATCAACAGGATTGAATCCAAAAAAAAAAAAAAAAAAAAAAACTGAAAAAAATCAGCCAAGCGAGGAGCTGGTTTTCTGAAAAAATAAACAAAATTGACACCCCATTGGCCCAACTAACTAAAAAAAAGAAGAGAAAAGACCCAAATAAATAAAATCAGAGATGAAAAAAGGAAACTTAACAACAGATACCACAGAAATAAAAAGAATCATCAGAAATTAGTACAAGGGCTTTTATGCCAGCAAACAGGGAAATATATCAGAAATGGATAGATTCCTGAACACATGCAACCTACCTAAATTGAACCAGGAAGACATAGAAAACCTAAATAGACCCATAACTGAGAAAGAAATTGAAACAGTAATAAAGGCCCTCCCAACAAAGAAAAGCCCAGGACCAGATGGATTCAGTGCTGAATTCTACAAGACATTTAAAGAAGAACTAACTCCAATTCTTCTCAAACTATTCAGAACAATCGAAAAAGAGGGAATCTGCCCAAATTCTTTCTATGAAGCCAGCATCACCTTAATTCCTAAGCCAGAGAAAGATGCAGCATTGAAAGAGAATTACAGACCAATATCCCTGATGAACATAGACGCAAAAATCCTCAATAAAATTCTGGCCAATAGAATACAACACATCAGAAAAATCATCCACCCATACCAAGTGGGATTTATCTCTGGAATGCAGGGATGGTTCAATGTTCACAAATCAATCAATGTGATACACCACATTAACAGACTGCAGAAGAAAAACCATATGATTATCTCAATAGATGCAGAGAAAGCATTTGATAGAATTCAACACCGTTTCATGATGAAAACTCTAAGCAAATTGGGTATAGAAGGAACATTCCTCAATATAATCAAAGCAATTTATGAAAAACCCACAGCCAGCATCCTATTGAATGGGGAAAAGTTGGAAGCATTTCCACTGAGATCTGGCACCAGACAGGGATGCCCACTCTCACCACTGCTATTTAACATAGTTCTGGAAGTTTCAGCCAGAGCCATCAGACAAGAAAAAGAAATTAAAGGAATACAAATTGAGAAGGAAAAGTCAAACTATCCCTCTTTGCAGATGATATGATTCTTTACTTAGAGGATCCAAAGAACTCTACTAAGAGACTATTAGAACTCATAGAGGAGTTTGGCAAAGTGGCAGGATATAAAATCAATGCACAAAAATCAACAGCCTTTGTATACACAAGCAATGCCATGGCTGAGAAAGAACTGCTAAGATCAATCCCATTCACAATAGCTACAAAAACAATCAAATACCTTGGAATAAACTTAACCAAGGACATTAAAGATCTCTACGATGAGAATTACAAAATCTTAAAGAAAGAAATAGAAGAGGATACCAAAAAATGGAAAAATCTTCCATGCTCATGGATTGGAAGAATCAACATCATCAAAATGTCTATTCTCCCAAAAGCAATTTATAGATTCAATGCAATCCCAATCAAGATACCAAAGGCATTCTTCTCAGATCTGGAAAAAATGATGCTGAAATTCATATGGAGACACAGGAGACCTCGAATAGCTAAAGCAATCTTGTACAACAAAAACAAAGGTGGAGGCATCACAATACCAGATTTCAGGACATACTACAGGGCAGTTGTAATCAAAACAGCATGGTACTGGTACAGAAACAGATGGATAGACCAATGGAACAGAATTGAAACACCAGAAATAAACCCAAACATCTACAGCCAACTCATATTTGATCAAGGATCCAAAACCAATCCCTGGAGTAAGGACAGTCTATTCAATAAATGGTGCTGGGAAAACTGGATTTCCACGTGCAGAATCATGAAGCAAGACCCCTACCTTACACCTTACACAAAAATCCACTCAACATGGATTAAAGACCTAAATCTACGACCTGACACCATCAAGTTACTAGAGAACATTGGAGAAACCCTTCAAGATATTGGCACAGGCAAAGAGTTTCTGGAAAAGACCCGGGAGGCACAGGCAGTCAAAGCCAAAATTAACTATTGGGATTGCATCAAATTGAGAAGTTTCTGTACTGCAAAAGAAACAGTCAGGAGAGTGAAGAGACAACCAACAGAATGGGAAAAAATATTTGCAAACTATGCAACAGATAAAGGGTTAATAACCAAAATCTACAAAGAGATCAAGAAACTCCACAACAACAAAACAAACAACCCACTTAAGAGATGGGCCAAGGACCTCAATAGACATTTTTCAAAAGAGGAAATCCAAATGGCCAACAGGCACATGAAAAAATGTTCAAGATCACTAGCAATCAGGGAAATGCAAATCAAAACCACAACATGGTTCCACCTCACCCCGGTTAGAATGGCTCACATTCAGAAATCTACCAACAACAGATGCTGGCGAGGATGTGGGGAAAAAGGGACGCTAACCCACTGTTGGTGGGAATGCAAACTGGTCTAGCCACTAGGGAAGTCAGTCTGGAGATTCCTCAGAAACCTGAAGATAACCCTACCATTCAACCCAGCCATCCCACTCCTTGGAATTTACCCAAAGGAAATTAAATTGGGAAACAGAAAAGCTGTCTGCACCTTAATGTTTATTGCAGCTCAATTCATAATAGCTAAGACCTGGAATCAACCCACATGCCCATCAACAGTAGACTGGATAAAGAAATTATGGGATATGTACTCTATAGAATACTATACAGCAGTCAAATCAATGAAATCCGGCCATTTGCAACAAAATCGAGGAATCTGGAAAACATTATGCTGAGTGAAATAAGCCAGTCCCAAAGGGACAAATATCATATGTTCTCCCTGATCGGTGATAACTAACCGAGCACCAAAAAGGAAACCTGTTAAAGTGAAATGAACATTATGAGAAACAGTGACTTGATCAGCCCTGCCCTGACTGTTGATGAACAACTTAATATGTTATCCCTCTTAGTATTTTTTTTGTTTGTTTGTTCTACTTAATGCTATTGGTTGAATTCTGTAATTAATACACAGTTATTCTTAAGTGTTGAAACTTAACTGAAAAGTGATCCCTGTTAAATATAAGAGTGGGAATAAGAGAGGGAAGAGATGTACAATTTGGGACATGTTCAAGCTCACTTGCCCCAAATGGTAGAGTTAGAAACATACCAGGAGATTCCAATTCAATCCCATCAAGGTGGCATGTACCAATGCCATCTCACTAGTCCAAGTGATCAGTTTCAGTTCACAATTGAATTAATGATAGGACTAAGAGCCAAAGGGATCACATAAACAAGACTGCAAATACTAGCTGATAGAATAAAAAAGGGAGAGAACGATCCAACATGGGAAGCAAGATACACAGCAGACTATTAGAATGGCGGATGTCCTAAACAGCACTCTGGCCTCAGAATCAGCCCTTAAGGCTTGTGGATCCAGCTGAAAAGCCCATGAGAGTATTTCAGGCATGGAAAGCCAAGACACTCTGGGGAAAAAAAAAAAATGACCTAAATGAAAGATCTCCGTGAGTGAAACCCCAGTGGAAAGAACAGGTCTTCAAAGAAGAAGATACCTTTCTCTGAAGGGAGGAAATAACTTCCAATTTGACTACGACCTTGTCTAAATATGATCAGAGTTGGTGTACTCAAAAGGCTTCCATAGCCTTGGCAACTCATGACAAGAGCCTAGGTTGATTACTGATGCCATAAAAAAAAGAGTGGAAATTTGTTAAGTCAGCAACAGGAGTCACTGTGCACTTACTCCTCATGTAGGATCTCTGTCCTTAATGTGCTATACATTGTGTTTTAATGCTATAACTAGTACTCAAACAGTATTTTTCACTTTGTGTTTCTATGTGGGTGCAAACTGTTGAAATCTTTACTTAGTATATGCTAAACTGATCTTCTGTATATAAAGAGAATTGAAAAATGAATCTTGATGTGAATGGAAGGGGACAGGGAGCGGGAAAGGGGAGGGTTGCGGATGGGTGGGAAGTTATGGGGGGGGGAGCCATTGTAATCCATAAGTTGTACTTTGGAAATTTATACTCATTAAATAAAAGTTAAAAAAAAAAACACTATTTTCATCAGTGTCTCATGATACGGTAATGGTGTAAGAATATATAAACCTTAAGGTTTGTCTTATAATTCTATTCTTTTTTTAAAAAAAATATTTATTTTATTTATTTGAAAGAGTTACAGAAAGACGTAGAGAGAGAGAGAGAGAGAGAGAGAGGTCTTGCATCCACTGGTTCACTCCCCAGATGGCCACAACAGCCGGGGCTGTGCTGATCTGAAGCCAGGGCCAGGAGCTTCTTCCAGGTCTCCCTCATGGGTACAGGGACCTAAGGGCTTGGGCCATTTTCTACTGCTTCCCCAGGCCATAGCAGTGAGCTGGATCAGAAGAGGAGCAGCTGGGACTAGAAACAGCGCCCATATGGGATGCCAGTGCTTCAGGCCAGGGCTTTAACCCGCTGTGCCACAGCGCTGGCCCCTATAATTCTATTCTTGCCAGTTGGACTCTTTTGAGATATATTGGTACAGATTACAAACTATTGTTTTATAATCAGCTAATGTGCTTTTAGAAGTGTTTCTAGGCCAGTGCCACAGCTCACTAGGCTAATCCTCCGCCTAGCGGTGCCGGCACACCAGGTTCTAGTCCCAGTCAGGGCGCCGGATTCTGTCCCGGTTGCCCCTCTTCCAGGCCAGCTCTCTGCTGTGGCCAGGGAATGCAGTGGAGGATGGCCCAAGTGCTTAGGCCCTGCACCCCATGGGAGACCAGGAGAAGCACCTGGTTCCTGCCTTCGGATCAGCGCGGTGCGCTGGCCGCAGCATGTCAGCCATGGCGGCCATTGGAGGGTGAACCAACAGCAAAAGGAAGACCTTTCTGTCTCTCTCTCTCGCTGTCCACTGCCTGGCAAAAAAAAAAAAAAAAAAAAGTGTTTCTAAAGCTGTAGGATATACTAAATGTTGTGAACTTTTTAAAAACAGAGTACCTCCTTAGGCATAAAAATATCACATTGAGTAATCACAGGTATCACATTGAATAAAAATGCAACTATATTCTGTACCAAAGATGTACACCTAAAATCTTGTGATACCAACAGATTAAAGTCAAAGGATGAAAAAAATATGTGCTAATCAAACACACATTTTAGGAAGAAACCTGAAGTACAAATATTAATATCAAACAAAACATACTCAAGACAAAATGTCCACTACTGGTGTCGCTGGCTAGTACTTACAACATAACACTCTTCTAATTGCTTTATGTCTTAAATGCATGCAACGATCTTATTACTCAGGCATATTATTACCCTTATTTCTCAGATGAGAAGACAGTTTTTTTTTTTTTTTTGTTAAGATTTATTCATTTATTTGAAAGGCAGATTTACAGAGAGAGAGAGAGAGAGAGAGAATCTTCTACCCACAAGTTCACTCCTCAAATGGCCACAACAGGCAGAGCTGGGCTGATCCGAAGCCAGGAACCAGGAGTTTCTTGAAGGTCTCCTGCATGGGTGCAGGGACCTGAGTACGGGCCATCTCCTACTGCTTTCCCAAGCCATAGCAGAGAGCCAGATAGGAAGGGAGCAGCCCATATGGGATGCCGGCACTGCAGGCGGTGGCTTTACACGCTATGCCACAGCGCCGGCCCAGAAACAGTTTCAGAATGTGTAACTCAGGTAATCTGGCTCAAGACTCCATTCTGTTAATCACTACATGAGCAGAGCCATCATTTAATGGAAAAGGAAATTCACCAGAAATCAGACTCTTCTGTCCCTAACACTTAGTCTCAAAATATTCAAAGTATTTTGAAACAGAATATAAGGAATAGCTGACAAATGTGCAATCATGGTGGAAATTTCAAGAGAAATTGATAAATCAAGTGATCCAAAAAATAAATCTTTGAAATATTTGATTACACAGTAAGGAGTTTAAGAATAAACACATGGCCGGCGCCGTGGCTCACTAGGTTAATCCTCCGCCTGTGGTGCCGGCACCCTGGGTTCTAGTCCTGGTTGGGGCGCTGGATTCTGTCCTGGTTGCCCCTCTTCCAGGCCAGCTCTCTGCAGTGGCCAGGGAGTGCAGTGGAGGATGGCCCAAGTGCTTGGGCCCTGCACCTGCATGGGAGACCAGGAGAAGCACCTGGCTCCTGGCTTTGGATCAGTGCAGTGTGCCAGCCGCAGCGGCTATTGTGGGGTGAACCAACGGAAAAGGAAGACCTTTCTCTCTGTCTCTCTCTCTCACTGTCCCCTCTGCCTGTCAAAATAAATAAATAAATAAATAAACACAGAGAGAGAAAGCCTTAACGAAATCTGAGTGGATACAGAAGTAGGTAATACATGGAATTTTGATAAAAGTTGAGTACATACTAGGTCAAAAGTATCATATAATGTATACAGATATCAAATAGCACATAAATATGAACGTGTACACATGTGGTATACATATTATATACAATCTGTTGGAAACAGTTTTTACTCTGACACTACAATAATCAACACAGAAGATGTCTATAACCTCCAAGTGTGGCCTCACCAGCCAGCATGCAGTTAATTTTGCAGTGGTCACCTGCTGGGTATCCTTTAACCCATTCAATTCTGACTTGGTCTTCCTAAAAACAGGTCCTGCTAGGAGACACAGGCCCCAAGACTGAGCCCCCACACACCTCATTTCAGACGCCAATCACAACCCCATGAGGTTTTACCTGTGCTTTTGGCTTCCTGGCTACAAAGCAGGGTTCCCTGTCCCCCTCTTTGGGTTGGATTAGTTTGCCGGAGTGGCTCACAGAACTCGGGGAATGCTCACATTTGCCAGCTTATTACAGATGCTATAACAAAGATACAGATGAGGAGATGCATGAAAAGTGTGGCAGAAGGGACAGGAGCTTCCCATGCCCCCTGAGAAGGCACCGCCCTCCAGGAGCCTACATGAGACCAGTTATCTACAAGTTCCCCCAAACCAGTGCTTTTGAGTTTCTGTGGAATCTTCAACGATTTGTTTAATCGTTGATGGCCAATGGTCATCAGTCGACCTTCATCTTTTCTCCCTTCTCCGGATGTTGGGGACTAGGATTGAAAATCCTGATCCTCCAATCCCAGCTGTGGTTTTCTGGTGAGCAGCCACTTTCCTGAAGCTACCTAAAGGCTGGTCAGATGTCAATGGCATACAAAGACACTCATCGTTTTGAAGATACAAGAGGTGTTTAAGAAATGAGAAAGAAGATAAGTATGTCACAATATCACAAAGTATATTTAATCTGGTCACAAGGCAATACATTTAGAAGTCATTTGCAAAAAATCAAAGTCAACTTCTCCAAAATATTTTTGGGAAGTTTAAAGTAACCATCCTTAAGTAATTGAGGAATCAAAGAAGAAATAACGCTAGAAATGTGAAATCAGAATAACAACAAAAACTCGATTAACACTTATGCGATGCTGCTGATGTCATATTTAAAGAAAACTATAGCCTTAAATATGTATGTATGAGTGTGTGAGTGTGTGAGTGTGTGTGTGTGTGTACTTAAAAGTAAAAATTGACTGGAGCTGGCATTACTGGGCAGTGGGTTAAGCTGCTGCCTGCAAAGCTAGCATCCCATATTTGAGAGCCAGGGATAAACTCTTGCCTCCCTTTCCAATCCAGCTTCCTGCTAACGAGCAGCCTGGGAGGCAGCAGGTGATGGTTCAAGTACTTGGGTATCTAACGTGCCTGGGAAAGCAATGGAAGCTGGCCCAGTGCTTGGGCCCCACCACTCACATGGGAGACCTGGATGGAGTTCTGGGACGCTGGCTTCAGCCTGGCCCAGTCGCAGCTGCTGGGGGCAATTTGGGGAGCGAAGCAGAGGGTAGAATATTTCTCCCTCCTTACTCCACTCCTCTCCCCACAACTGTGTGCCTTTCAAATAAATTAAAAAAAAAAAAAACTTTTTAAAAAGAAATGCATTTCCTGTCCCAAATGCAGTGACTAGTCCCAAGGAAGGCAAGAAAATAGGCAAAAGACAATTGCTGGTGCACTTCTCCTTTAGTGAGGAAATCTCGGAACACCTTGTGGGGTTCCCATTCCAGTCTCTCCTGAGGGAGGAATGTGTGGAAAAAAAGGACAAGTGAATTTTGCCGATTCTAGGGTCATAACTTATGTGAGTCCTGGGAGAAACACCACTTCGCATCTCTGGATAGGCAACGCACCTACACCGTAATAAACAGCTACTGCAAAAGCAAAATTTTAGATATACACAAAGAAGCAAAGTAATCCAGAGGTCAATGTTTTCCAGGAGCAAAGAATTTGAAGATAGACAACTAAACTCCTTGAGGCTATTTGGTTTAGAAAATACATTCCATCAGCTTCTATTTACATAACTGTTTTCAATGAAGGCAAAATATTTCTGGAGCTCTTCACTGGATAACAAAGTGCTCATAGTTAGCTGCTGTTCCATATCATCATTTATTTCATTTGAAAACACCAGTGGCCTCCCCTGGGTGCGTTTCCATCCATTGTAGAGGGAGGAAGTGGAGAGGAGAGATCTGAAGCCACAGGAGTAAGTAAGATAACACACCCTGTGTTATCCCCAGGGCGTGACAAAGATTCGTCCCGCAGGAGACTCCAGGCATCCCACAGCTCCTCTTTCCTTGCTAACTGCTCCCTTGGATGTGCTCACATGATGTCAGGAACAGAAAAGCCAGCCACGACCCCTCACTGGTTACCAAGGGCACAGGAGGCCTTCTTGACCCAGAGCTCCTGTCTGAGGCTGCCACTTCCCATCCGGACGCTCTGACAGCCGCAGCGACACCTGTACCCCTGCATAGCCTCCATTTGGATAAATGGCTTCAATTTCCTCAGCCATAAAGCAGGGACAGCAAATGATTATAATTTATTATATTGTGTGGCTTATTGTGTGGATTAACCAAGAGAAGTACCTTTATTATTACAGTGAGAAAGGCCCTGGCAACCGAGTCTGGCACACAGAACACCTAATACTTGCTGAATGAGTAAGGCTATGTGAATGGATGGATCTTCCACCTACCTCTAGAAAACCCAAAAGTTTCTCCTCTAATTTCCCTGAAGCCCGGGCCACTCTTCTAATTACTAGAGGGCTCAACAGGTAGCTGGACTGTGGATTGCAGTTATTAAATAGTCAAATGTTTACCCCTAGCCTAAAACTGAGCTTCTGCTTGAAGTGCAGATTGTATAATTACAGTCATTTTAAAAAAAGATTTATTTATTTGGAACGCAAAGTAGTAGGTAGAGGGGAAATAAAGGAGGAAAAAGAGGGAGGGAGGGAGGGAGAGAGGTAGAGAGATCTATCTATCTTCTATCTGCTGGTTCACTCCTAAAATGCCTGCAAGAGCCAAGGCTTCGGTCAGGGTAAATCCAAAAGCAGGAGTGCCATCTGGGTCTCCCACATGGTTGGCAGGGATTCAACTACTTGACCCATCACCTGCTGTTTCCTAGGCACATAAGTAGGGAGCTGGATCACAAGTGGGATTGGAACCAGGACTTGAATTGTCACTTTGTATGGGACGTGGGTGTCCCAAGCAGGCATTTAACCCACTGTGCCGCAATGCCTGCCCTCAGCCTGTTTCTCATTGAAATAAAACTTTGTTTCCTTTGTCCCCACTGTTACTCAGAACTTTTCTGAACACCTGTGGAGAAATGTTTAATTCATTTGCATGTCCTAGAAGTCTTTCTCCACTGGGAGGGCTAAGATGAGGGATTTCAACACACTACTCAGCCAGTCTAGGTTTCCTGAGCAAACAAAACTGGGGTTCAGTCCCCTGCCCCCAGCCTCCTGAATAGGATAGTGGCAAACTGGGCCCACCTGCTCGCCATTCCCTGGTCTCTGCAAGGCCATCCTGGTGGAATTCTGAGTAGTTGCTCACTCTTATTCCCTGCCAGACCATGTGTCCCCGGCACCTACTCTGTCTCATCCTGCTTTTTAAAATGTTTTTCTATTTTCATCTGCTTGAAAGGCATAGGGAGGGGGGAGTATCATCTAACTGCTGGTTCACTCCTCGTAATGGTTGACAACAGCAAGGGCCAGGCCAAAGCCAGGAGCCAGGAACTCTCACATGAGTATTGGGGGCCCAAGCACCTGAGCTTCATCTGCTGCCTCCCAGGAAGCATTAGCAGGAAGCCAAGTAGTAAGCAGAGCAGCCGGGACTTGAACCAGCACTGTGACATGGCAGCTTTACCCACTGTGCCACAATGCCCACTCCACTCCATTTGCTACCCTTTTTTTTTTTTTTTTTTGACTTGCTACCCTTTCATAGTCAGACCCATAGCCTCTGCCCTCTGAGCTGAGAGCTGGGCACCAGGTGGGGCTGACATGGGACTCTCAGTATGGTTGGCATGGGGGAATAAGTGGGGTGACAGGGACTTCTTACCCTCTCACTCGCCATCTCCTTTTGCAAACACAGACCACGGCTGACAGACAGGAAAGCAGCTTTTCAGATGGCCCAGGGTAACTCACAAATGCTTCAAGCACACCAGGCTCCGAGAGCAGGTGGGGCCACACACTCCCACCCTGTAAGTCTCCCTCATGCCATAGAACTTGGCGAGCTGATGTTGGGGGTGCCATCAACCCCGCTGTCACCAAATAGGTCCTCCCTTGCTTGTGATTGTTTGTGCTGGCTCCCCGGTCAAAGGTTGGGATGCTGCCTCCGAAGGATCCACCCTAGGTCATTCACCTGGCCAAACTGTGGCTGCAAGATCAGGACAGGGAGTTTCCTGGTTTTTTCTCAAACACAGAAAGTAGGTCATACACTAGATGGCCCACAATAACCAATGTCAGCTGCATTTGTCTCACCATCCTCTGTCTGGTCCTCATTCCCGTCTTCTGAAAACACAATGCCCTCACTACCTACCCCTGTAGATCATTCTGGAAGCTGGGCTCCAAGCTCCTTCTTCAGCCATGGTGCATGGTTCACCATCCCAGGCTCTGTGACATGCCTTCTAGTTTGTTTCCAGAAAGTTTCCTTGTGCCAGCTTTGAAAAGAAAGCAGCTCATCCTGACAAGCCAGGAAGGTAAGCAGCCATCTCTCTGCTTGCCAGTTTCCCTGCTTTGAAGTTTAGCCCGTGCTTACAAACTGTGTGCGATGTCACATCAGCTTCTTCCCTTCCTTGCTCACCCACTCACTGCTTTGGGAAATTCAGGGGCCGCGTCCAGGTTGCCAGAGGCACAGGTTTTCCAGAGGTCATATGTATTTCTTCACATAACCAAGACAAGCCCTCAAAGAACGCATGGATGCATAGGTTTTCTGCATGCTAAAGTGCCCTCAGAAACTGAGAATTAAATTCATCATTGTTACGTGGACTTTGGGGATGGATATTTAGTGCAGCAGTTGAGGCGCCACTTGGAATGCCCATGTTCACATAGCAGAATGCCCAGGTTTGAGTCTTGGTTCTGTTTCTGATTTTAGCTTCTTTCTTTCTTTGTAAAGATTTTATTTGAGGGGCCAGCACTGTGGCGCAGCAGGTTCACGCCCTGGCCTGAAGTGCCGGCATCCCATATGGGCACTGGTTCTAGTCCTGGCTGCTCCACTTTCAACCCAGCTTTCTGCTATGGCGTGGGAAAGCAATAGAAGATGGATCAAGTCCTTGGGCCCCTGCACCCACATGGGAGACCTGGAAGAAACTCCTGGCCCCTGGCTTCGGATCAGTGTAGCTCCGGCTGTTGTGGCCATCTGGGGCGTGAACCATCGGACGGAAGACCTCTCTCTCTCTCTCTCTCTCTCTCTGTATAACTCTGACTTTCAAATAACTAATTAAATCTTTTTTTTAAAAAAGATTTTATTTGAGAGAGCAACAGAGAGAGAGGGAGGGAAATAAATGTCTTCCATCGACTGGTTCACTCCTCAAATGGCTAAACAGTCGGTGCTGGACTGATCCGAAGCCAGAAGCTTCTTCCAGGTCTCCCACATGAGCACAGGGGCCCAAGCACTTGGGCCATCTTCCATTGCTTTTCTAGGCCATAAGCAGAGAGCTGGATGGGAAGAGGAGCAGCCGAGACATGAATCAGTGCCCATATGGAAGGGCAGCGCCACAAGTGGAGGGTTAGCCTACCATGTCACAGTGCCAGCCCCAAGATTCTGCCTTCTTTATAACATGTACCCTGGGAGGCAGTAGGTGACAGTTCAACTAGTTGAGTCCCTGCCACCAAAATGGGAGACCTGGATTGAGTTCTTGGCTCCTTGCTTTAGCCTGACCCAGCCTTGGCTGTTGTGAGCATCTGGGAAGTGAGCCAGTGGATGGAATATCTTTGTTTCTCCCTGCCTTTCAAATAAGTAAAAATAAGTAAATAACTTTTTGAAGAAATCATCCACTGATGGAGAAGATGCTTCTACCTCCCTCCATGATGAGCACCAGCGAAGGCTTTGTGTTCATGCCATGCCCCTGCCAACATTTGTTTCCCAAGCTTGTCTGCTTGTATCTGTGTGCCCGTGCCCTGGCGTGCAGCCAGGCTACCAGCTCTGAAAGGGTAGACGCCCGCTGCATGCAGACTGCTTGTCTCCTGCGTACAGAGGAGGACAGCAGGACACCAGAACAGCTGCTGGAGGGGAGAGGAAGTGGGCAGCTGCAAGCAGGGTGGTCAGAAGAAATGCCGCAAAGCTGCCCCGAGACTCAACACAGCACAAAGCGCCACATCTTCACAGAACAGAGCAGGCAACGCAGCTTGTGATGAGACAGTCAGGAATATGGGATTCCTCTCTGAGCAGAAGGCTGTGTCAGGAAATGAGTCAAAAAACAGAGAGGCTAAGGGAGGTAAGGCCTGGTGTCTGCTGACAGCCGCGTCTGTGAGCACATCAAAGGCCCTCTTCTCTGTGGGCCCCCGTGGGAGGGTCTTCCGGGTATGTCAGCACCCACAGGAGAGGAGCACACGGTTTAGATGCTCTGGCGTTTAAAGGAAAGGCGGCATTTCAAATGCTTCCAGTTCTGTCCAAGTGCTTCCTGGTACATTCACTCTCCTTACACCACAGACAGCATGCAAATACTGGGGGCAAGGTCACAAGGAACATTGGAGCAGATCCCTTGGCATGACTCTGGAGCCCAAGAGCATATGAGGTCAGGCTATTTCATGACTTTTTAACTTCACCTACTTTGCAAAAGGGTTTGAGTATCCTTACAACAGAATTTATGTGCAGGGACCGGTGTTGTGGTACAATGGTTTTTTTTTTTTTTTTAGATTTATTTTATTTATTTCAAAGACAGAGTTACAGAGAGAGGTAGAGACAGAGAGAGAGGTCTTCCATCTGTTGGTTCACTCCCCCAGATGGCTGCAACGGCCAGAGCTGCTCTGATCTGAAATCAGGAACCAGGACCTTCTTCCAGGCCTCCCAAGCGGGTGCAGGGGCCCAAGAACTTGGGCCATTCTCTACTGCTTTCCCAGGCCATAGTCGAGAACTGGATTGGAAGTGGAGCAGCCGGGTCTTGAATCAGCGCCCAAATGAGATGCCGGTGCTTCAGGCCAGGGCGTTAACCCACTGCGCCACAGCGCCAGCCCCCAAGGTGCAGTGGGTTAATTTGCCTCCTATGATGCCAGCATCCCATATAAGCACTGGTTTGAGTCCCAGCTGCTCCACTTCCCAACCAGAAGTCTGTTAATGCACCTGGGAAAAGAACAGAAGAAGGCCCAAGTGCTTGTGCCCCTGCCACCCATGTGGGAGACCCAGATGGATTTCCAGCTTCCTGGTTTCAGACTGAACCAGCTCTGGCCATTGCGTCCATTTGGGGAGTAAACCAGTAGATGGATTATCTGTCTCTTCTCTTTCTCTAACTCTGCCTTTCAAATCAACCAACCAATCAACCTTTTAAGAATAAAGCTCATGGAAAATATGTATTTTCTTCAAAAAAGAATTTAGGTGCAATAAAAATCTAAAACTATAAACAACAGAAAAAGATAAAAGGCAAAGACAAAAAGACCAAATTCAAAGGGAAAAAAAACATACCAAGAAGCACCAGAAAATGAAAAAGAACTGTGGACCCCAAATCCTAGCCTGGGATGCTAGGTGGATCAAATCTAATGGACAGGCTAGCACTGCGGCTCACTAGGCTAATCCTCCGCCTGTGGTGCCGGCACCCCGGGTTCTAGTCCCGGTTGGGGCGCCGGGTTCTGTCCCGGTTGCCCCTCTTCCATGCCAGCTCTCTGCTGTGGCCCGGGAAGGCAGTGGAGGATGGCCCAAGTGCTTGGGCCCTGCACCTGCATGGGAGACCAGGAGAAGCACCTGGCTCCTGGCTCCAGATTGGCGCAGTGCCGGCCACAGCAGCCATTTGGGGAGTGAACGAAAGGAAGGAAGACCTTTCTCTCTCTGTCTCTCTCACTGTCTAACTCTGCCTGTCAAAAAAAAAAAAAAATCTAACAGACAACTCAGCAGGTTATAAACTATGGACCAGGCAAACATTTCCCTGCCACTGAACTGTACCTATTAAGAGGCAGTAAGCAACATCACTGAAGCAGTTCTGCACACACACACACACACACACACACACTATGTAATACGGATATGAAGAGGAAGAAGAGTGATGGCTGCCTCCCCTCCCCTACAGCTTTCCTGGTGTTCTCTATAAGGGGGCTCTTTGAGAGTAGAGAAACACGACGCAGCAACCAAGTTTTCTGGTGATCCACAAAGTCACCCAGCATTGCAGGCTGGGCTCTTGGCCTGTCCACCGCCCAAACTATCTTTTATTAACTTTCAGATGCAATGGAGTCCATTAGTTTGAAAGTTTACCAAGTAAAGCAATGAACTGTAAAACTCTTTAAATGTTCATGCCTTCCCATGCATAAACATTTCATTTTTCACACACTTTTTGAAATGTTGCAAAGAGCCTCCATTGATCCAACTATCCCTCAAGAACACCCCTTGCTCCATCTCGACTGTGGGCAGAAGCCATTTTGCTGACAGTGTAAACCTGAGGCACCTGACAGATCCCTAGACTCACTCGGGTTGTTGATGGGAGGTTTACTGCCGTAGGCCCTGGGCCATGTTCCATGTGCGCACTCAAGAATGCACCTTGCACAGAGGCCCCTGGGCTGGTCAAGGCCTTTTTTCTGGAAGGCCTACCCAGTCTGTTCCACTAAGTCATGTAAGTATATGACAAAATATGCCACTGACAACCTGGCAGAGCCTGAGGGCAGGGCTGGATTTCCAGTGCCCCCAAAACACTTTATTTGAACACATGAGCCTATCAGGAAAGACAGTGCAAAATTAGTCAACGCACACTGGAGACTTATCAGGTATTACCTGACTGGATGTCATTGCACATTTTGTAATTAAACCATAGAAGCCTGGGGTTGGCGCTGTGGTGCAGCAGGTTAAACGTTACCATCCGCAATCCCATATGGGTGCTGGTTCAAGTTCTGGCTGCTCCACTTCTTATCCAGCTCCTACTAATGTACCTGGGAGAGCAGTGGAGGATGTCCCAAGTCCTTGGGCCCCTGCACCCACGTGGGAGACCTGAAGAAGCTCCTGGCTCCTGGCTTTGGGTCAGCCCAGCTCCGGCAGTTGTGGCCATTTGGGAAGCAAGCCAGTGGATGGAAGCTTCTCTCTCTCTTTCCCTTTCTCTCTCCACTCTCCCCTCTGTAATTCTGACTTATAAATAAATAAAATAAAACATAGATGTTCCTCCTGACCATGTTCCCTGTGATTGTAATTGGGAAAATGTGGACGGGGCAGCTGGGCAGTGACACTGACAGTGACATATAAAGTGAGAAGGACCAGTGAAGGACCCAGCTGATTCTAGATTGGGCCCCAGCGGGTCTCTATTCACACACACACAAAAATATATAAACAGGATGGAAGGTGTGATCAAGAAAGAAAGAAAAATAGAACAAGATAGGATGGAGTGAAACAAGGTAAGTTCTTAGAAAAGTCCAAGTTCTTCACTATCATAGCAAGAGTTTTAAACACATGGTGCTGAGGGCAGGCATTGTGGCATAGCCTGTTAAGTGCTGATTGGGATGCCTGCATCTGATGCCACAGTGTCTGAGATCAAGTCCCACCTCTGCTCCCAATTCTAGCTTCGTGCTAATGTACATCCCGGGAGGCAACAAGTGATAGCTCAAATAGCTGGCTTCCTGCCACCCATGTAGGAGACCTTGGAGTTCCAGGCTCCTGATATTGGCCTGGTCAAGCCCCAGTTACCACAGGCATTTAGGGAGTGAACCAGCAGATGGAAGATCTGTCTCTGTCTTGGCATATTTATACCTGGACCTTAATAGGAGATTTAGGACATGGGGTGAGGGGTGGGGGAAGCTCTTCAGTCCACGACAGTAAACTTGTAAAGTGTCCATGTCGTTCCAGTTTCCATCCTTGGAACCTGACATTGTCCACAGAGCCAGTGGCAGGAAGTATGTGACCTAACCAATCCCACACTTAGGGAGCACACACACTGTGATTCCAAGAGCTCCTGGACCTCACCAATCAATGGCCGTCTCCAGATGGGCCTGGGACAAGGGCAGAGACTGTAGAGAAAGTCACTGGTTTCTCCTCCCTGTCTATAGCTGGGAGGCAGTTCTAACAGCACACTGCTTGTAGGTGAGAGCCCGTGTTGGGAGGTCTGCGTATGGCAGGTGTCGAGCCCTTCATCTTCCCCGGGGATAAGAGCCACAGAGTGATTGTTCTCTCCCCCTAACTGGAGGTGGAGCTTGCCCAGTCCTGTCTGTCTGCAACAGTGCCCAGACGTGCTGACCCTATCAGAGGAAGCAAAAGGCAGTGGAGCTGGGGCCAAAAACTAGCTATCTCCCGAGATTCTCATTCAATTCCTTCCCCAGTTACCTATTGAGAAACTTCTGAGTCCAGAGTTTGGCTGGTGCTAAGGGGTGGATGGCAAACAGCACAGTCGGCTGCCCAAGCCACCCAGGCCGGACCAGCCACATGGGCGATTACAATCTCGAGAGCTGGCCCTTTCTAGAGTAACCGATCACACAAAGCCTGTTTGTTAAAATCCTAGACAAAACACCTGCCCTCGGGGGCTTAAGTTCCCTTTGTAGGATTCCTTATCTTTTTCTTAACTGTAATATTAGAGGTTGCCTCATGCTGATGCTAGAAATTTGCATTTCATACAAACCCCTGGGTGCTTTGTATACTCAAAGTGTCAGAACATACACGGGAGTGAGTGTAGCAGTTCCACATGAGCACCCTTTAAAAGTGGGTGTTCATCTAAGTCTTCAGGATCCATCATTCGAATATTGACCAAGGTCGTCATGCTGTCAGGGCCTGACACAGTCACGCTCCCTTTGGGGTGAGTCATCCTTTGAGAAGAGGTTGATACACACAACAGCACGTCTGTTCCCTACAGGTGAGGCGAGACGGACAGCAATCTACCTGTCCAATTAGTGCTTTAATCAGATTGATGGCCTGGTTTGCCAGGACTGATGTGGAGGGTGGCTCTTTGTTTTAATGAAAGTTTTGTCAGGGAGTCCAGGGCCTCTGAGAGAAGCAGCCCTGGCGCTAGTCGTCCAGAGGTCTACTTTATAATCCTTGCAACATGGGAAAAGGCCCGGCCTCGCGGCCAGCAGCCATCTGGGGTAGGGTGGGAGCTGTGGGAAGCGCACACCTACTAATGGGAACAAGATAACCCATCCAGAGAGTGATCTATGCTGCTCACGAATGGTTTTTTGTGACTAAGGCTGAGTGTGTTAAAACTATATGAACTGTGAAAGATTTTAGTGGAGGACGGGCGTTTCGCGTCTTAGCAGGATCCGTCTGTACCTGCTGGCATAAATCACCTCCTGCTGAAGGGGCTGGGCCCACAGCTTTCTCAGACACCTCTCGTTAGGGGAAGGCTCGGGCTCACAGCGAGATCAACACCAACAAGAAAGGCTCTCCAGGGAAAGAGAAAGAGGAAAGACCCTGGCCCCTGCCGCCAGCGCTCCTCTGAGCGCCTCCTTCCAAGGCAGAGCCTGGGCCCTGGAAGCCAGAGGCTCTCCCCCCAAAAATCCTCGGGTCTGTCCTTTTTTCACCACCTCGGCACCCCGCCTCGCAACACACAGGCACGGCCAGGCCCTGGGCCAGAGTAGCTCGTGGAAATCTGGATTCAGCAGGCACGCCTGCAGAGGGGTCCCTCTGGCCATGCCAGGTGCCCTCTTGCCCCAGTCGTCACCTGCTTCCAATGGGATTTAGAGGAAGACTGGCAGGGAAGGAGAGGGACCCATCCAGACCTCGCTCCTCTTTGCCAGCGCCTGGCTTCCGCGCGGCAGGTGGGATATCTCCCGTGGCCAGACTTCCCAGGGAATGCCCGTTTCCTTCATCTGCCGGTGACCCTGAAGCTGGCTTCTCTGGGGGGCCACGGATCTGCCCAAGTGTGTGTGTGGCCCAGCCTCCAGGGAGCGCACCAGCTACACGCCTGGGAGGAGGGAGGACCTGGCCAGCTGCTGCCAGCCTCCACCAGTCTTGTTGGGCAATAGGGCCAGTGAGGATCTGTTTGGGGGACCTGAAAAGATCCCCCTAAATCCGGGGTGACCAACTCAGCAACGCAGAGGTTACTCTCCAGGGCATGGGGGTTGGAGGATGTGGGACGCGGCCGGACACTCCTCTCAGCTTGGCTGATGGAGATGTGACCTGGCACCACTGAAAAGCTTCAAGATTAATGGAGAAAAGGCGAAATCTGACAGCTTTTCTGCTGGTTTCGGTCCTCCTGGGTGGGCCGATTGGTCTTGAATGTCACTAGCTACTTAATCTTGTGTATCTGAAGCAGCCTGGCATGGTTGGGGAGCCCGGCTTGCTCTGGACAGACGTCAATGGGAGAGCAGATAAAAGCAGACTGCATCGATTTTCTCCATTAAGCCTTTCACCAGGCACTTTCTGACTGCAAAATAATTCACAACCATCCTGCAGGGGATGCTCCGGCCACACCCATGGCGTCCTGGCAACTTCCTTGACCAAGCCGCTCCTGTTCTAGACTCTGCCACTTCTTGCTCACCAGTTTCATGTGTGTGTGTGTGTGTGTAAAACTCGTGGCCTTGCTTCCTCTTCCTAAACCATGGGTGCCCACTCAACCTGATGGCTGAGCAAGTAGCTATCTGGAGATACTGAGCTACATGCACAGCGGCGCCCAGGGAGAAGGAGGAAGGAAAGATCCCCTACAGCAACCAACATACCTGCATACGTGCACCAGCCCCCCATAGGGTGCAGCTACTCTATCTAAAACATCAACCCAAGAAAACAGACTTAAAATCAAATGATGCTTTTTACATCTCGCTTTCCCCAACTGAACAACTAAAGTCATTCAGCTCAAGTGCCAAGCACTGATGGAGAAAGAAGAAATGAAATGACAGTGTTTGCAGAGGTCACCAAGGTTAGTTTCTTATACAGAAAAGATAGGAATGTGTTTGTGGTTACTGCAAGTGGTAACCGTGGGTCTGGTCTGGTGTGAGAAGCCTCTGCAATGTCTTCCACATGCCAGATTCTAAACATAATGGTTTATGAGGAACCTGTCATAAACCTAAATAATAGCTCCAATCACAACTGAGTTCCCGTGGATGTATTTCAGATCGTTCGCCCTGACCTTTTCATCGCTCTGATTCTTTAAACCCGTGAGCATGGTTGAGTACATCATCAGGGGATGACTATCCAGGGTCGATGGAAGCCAACAGAGTGGATACTAACTGTCCAGAGCCTGGCATCTGAGAGCAAACGAGACTCCCCACACTTTCAAACACCGGAGAAAGCCACATTCTCCCATGTCTGAACTTTGCCACCTTGCGAGCACACACAGGACGATGCAGAGTGTCTTCCTGCAGCGTGTGATTGGCTGGGGTGAAAGGTCTCTGGGAAGCAGAACATTGGAGTAAACATACACAAACCTCATCATAAAACAGACTAATTCTCCTGTCTGCCTGGGGAAGACAGAAGACATAAACGGAGCCCAACGCCACAGCAAAGTGTCACACGGCTCTTATTATGTCTTTGACATATCACCAGGTAGCAGGCTATTTTTAAGTTACCAGCTTCTCTGCTCTGGCCAAGGAGGTCTGCTTAAAGGAAGCTACAGGAAGCTACTGATAGGTTCCGAAAGGGAAAATGAAGTGGGAAAGGAGTGTGCAGTTTATCAAGCAAGCTCATTTCAGCCATCCTCTCAACTACAAGGTTACACGTGATTTTAGGAGTTTTTCTCTTTTAAAGGCACAACCACCAATAATACCAAAGTGTACGACTGGAGCTGAGTGAAATGACATCGAGACCAAGGTCAGTCCGCATGGCACAGAAGGAGATGCCAGGCCAAGGCTTGCTTCCCTATGCCATACCTGCAGGACGCTGGGGGTTATTGGCCTGGTCAGAGCCTAGAAGGGTACTGGGTACAGCTTGCCTGAGTACCAACGAGCAAAACAGAAGGAAGGAAATCTGTATACCAATGCAGGGAATGGAACGGGAGAGACTGCTCACAGAAAGGGTCATGTTGCCTGGGAACTGACTGTGGGCATTTTTCAGCCTTCTTGCTTGAGATGTTTAAAATAATGCCTCCCTTCTTCCAGGCTAAAAAAAGAAAAACAGATGTGCAGCCATGGACAAGAACCAGGTGAGCTCACGGGACAGGAAACCCAAGTTCCAGACCTAAAGCTGTTGCTGGAGTCTCCAAACCGCAGATTCGAATGTACTTTTTGCATGAAGGGTAGAGGTCAGCACACTCAGGAGCCAGGAGATGCAAACAAACACCACTGAAGTCACTCCATGGCTGGGATTCCTGGCAGACTTCAAGGGGTCCCTTCACAGCTCTGTTTCTGCCACTGTCATTTTATCTTCAATGAGCTCCACAGGTGGCAAATACAAATGTAAATTAAATTATGCTATTTCTCCCAGGACCTCTTGGAGAGAGTGAAGCCAGGACTCTTTAGACAGTGCGATGAATCTGCGATGTGAATATTATAAAGATGGAACTGGGAAGAGATGCATTCAAAATGTTTGCTTGGTTGCCTACAAGGCTCCTAGCTCCTCAATGAGATATAACCTAGCAGATGAACAAATAGGCTCCCCCACCTTCAAATACCTTACCAACTGGCTTGCTTGGTTGCTTTGGGATAGAGGTTCTGAGTTGCCCAGAGTGCCCATTAAAGACAAATCGTGCTGAGAAAGGTGCCAGACACATCCATTGATCCAGCGAATAATTTTTAGCACCTACTGAGTAGCAGAGACTGTACTGGGGATATAGCAGTGTTGACAACAGACATGGTTCTTGTCCTCAGGGATCTTAAAGTCTATCAGGGGACTCACCTGCTGGATTAGGAATGGCATGTATGAAGAGCTGTCAAAGAAGGGGGGTGCAGGATGCAGGGAAGTTTAGCTTGGGAACACTGAGGGACAATGTTGTGATATTCTGGAAGGAACAGAGACGTGGAGGCAGAGACAAGCATAGCACGCACAAGAAACAGAAAGAAGGCAACAACAGCTAGGACATAAAGAGGGAGGGAAGAGTCCTGTAGCACTAAGGAGTCCAGAAGGGTGGGCATAGTTGTGTCACAAGAGACCTGGAGGAGAGTGTCGGAAAGTTTAGTCCCCACTGAGAGAACAGGAGGCCACGGTGGAGTCTACTTCCAGAGGAGAGTGACATGATCAGATTTGGGCATCAAAGACTTGCTGTGACTGATGCGTGAAGAACGCATGCAGCTGAGTCCAAGAGGGCTCCGGGAAGTTATTGCCAAAGTCTCAAAAAGACAACACAGGATGGGACCAAGGCTGTGGCAGCAAGACTGGAGAGAGGTGGGCGTATCCTAATGCCTGCAAAGAAGTTTACAGTGAGGATCTCTCAGGGCACAGAGACAGGGCTTAGGCAAGCAAGAGAGCTGTGTGATGATCACATGCAGTCCTTAGAAGGTGGGTCTTGGCACATCCATCCTGGAGATGGTGCAATGGGGACAGGCAATGGAAGGTGAGGAGGATAAAGAGATGCACTGGATATAACTGCCCCACTTCATTGTTTCCAACACTTATGTTAATCGTTATGCTAAAAGAAATTTAGTTACAGTAGGAAAGGATTTCAGACTTCTTTAAACCAGGAAAATTACTGTCAAATTAGGTACAAAAGATTGGATAAAAATAATCTAGACACATATCGAGTTTCCAGAGAAAATTATGTTTGGATCCACCTTGATGAAGTGGAAGAAGAATTGTAGGTGACGCATTATGGATAGAGCTGAGGCAAGAAAGATTGCTTAGAACCCCAGTCAGAAGATCTGCATGAAATGACTACCCATTTTAGTCTTACCTAAAAATTGCTAACCATTTTGAACATCAGAAATAGTTAAATATTAGCAATTTCATGTTTATGGGAACCTAATATACATACTAAGAACACAGCCTTAGAGGTACAAGTATATCTTTTTGTTATATAATTGCCTCCTTGAGCCAATTTTCTTGCAATTATCTGCTTAGCTGCATCCTAACTACCCGAAACTTCTACCACGACACTGAAGGTGCTGATATGACAAAGCCAACTCCAAGTGCACACTGCTGAGTCTCTGTGATGATGAGGGAAACCAAAGAGGATCACAAACCCAGCCTTTCCAGGAAAGCTGTTTGCTCAGCCACACCCGATTTCACCAGCACTGGTGAGGAGGAATTGGAAATTGCGAGAACCTTCTGCAGATTGTTAATTGCCTGCTGTATAAACATGGTAAACCTTTTAAGTTCACTCTGCAGTATATGCACACAGTTCTTACTTGATGCTCTATTTATTCTCTTTTAATACATTGGCATCTTCTGATGTCCTGAAAGAGTCGCTAGCTATTGTCAGCAATGGCAGTGTGGGCTCCTAGGCGAGCTGTCCCCTTAGAGACACTGCTTTACTGGGGCCCATTTGTCAGAATTACACCTACACAGGGAGGCAGCCCAGCGAGAAGAGTTACTCATCAAAGTGACGTCAGATTTTTAATGACAATTACTTTACACATTTATCCTGAGCTCCACGGATGGAACACAAGGGATGTGAAACACGTGGACGCGGTCACACAAGCGTACTTTCAGCAGGAAGGGATAGTTAGCTTTCAGCAGATTCTCAAAAAATACCTTTCCCTAAAAGGCCAAGAATCCTCTATGTAAGAATCTGCTCCGTGCAAGGACATGAATGAGCCTTGAGTATGTAACGCTAAGTGGAAGCAGCCTCCTGTGTGTCCCTATTCATGTGCAAGTCCACACCCAGGAAATCTATAGAGAGAGAAAGAGGGTTAGTGGTTGCACAGGGCTAGGTTAGGAGTGAAGGGGTAAGGACAGAGGGAGATGAGAGTAAAAGGCACAAGGTTTCTTAAAATTGTGGCATGTTGTTCATATCTATGAATATACTAAAAAGTATAGAGTTGTACAAGTACATGAATTGTATTATATTTGAACTGTATCTCTATAAAGACTTTAAAAAAAGCATTGGTATAGACTTGGAATTTGCCAACATTTTTCCTGTTCTTTATTTTGAGGCATTATTCTTCCAAGGATTATTAAGTGAGCCTCAGAGTCTTCTTTATTTTTTATTTATTTTTATAGGCAGAGTGGACAGTGAGAGAGAGAGACAGAGAGAAAGGTCTTCCTTTTGCCGTTGGTTCACCCTCCAATGGCTGCTGTTGCCGGCACACCTTGCTGATCCGAAGCCAGGAGCCAGGTGCTTATCCTGGTTTCCCATGCGGGTGCAGGGCCCAAGCACTTGGGCCATCCTCCACTGCACTCCCTGGCCACAGCAGAGAGCTGGCCTGGAAGAGGGACAACCGGGACAGAATCCGGCGGCCCGACTGGGACTAGAACCCAGGGTGCCAGCGCCGTAGGCGGAGGATTAGCCTATTGAGGTGCCGCGCCGGCCTCAGTCTTCTGATGCAAGTCCATTTCCCACAAAGCTGCAGCTGATACCCTGTCACAGGATAAAGGGCAAAAAGCCCAGACCACTTGTTAACCTACAACCCATCTTGAACAGACTGATTTTACTGTCCTATTCTGAAATAAACATCATCTATCAGTATAATTGTGAGTAAGGCATTGTATGTGAAGTACCTAGCACAATTCCTGGTGCATATTAGATGCTCAATAAAAGATAGCAAGCTTTTGAATCCTTTGTATATTAGCATTGACTCGGGTTCAAGTGCAGTAATTTTGTTTAACCTTGTTGACACATTCATTCCCAGTATCATTGGGAAGTCCATCTAGCTTCAGGAACAGCTACCACCAGGGATTCAAGTGACTTCTCAGGACACTGCATCCCTCCTCTTCCACTGGCTTCATCCTCAGTCTTGCTTTCTGCATGTGCTGGCCAAGTTGCCAAAGCTCCAGGCTCACATTCCACAGGAGAGCAGCACAGATGGAGGAGTGCAAACCTCTGTCTAGGCAGTGCCTACAGAAGTTCTGGGGAAGACTCTCGTGGGCCCAGCTAACATCCATCTCTGAGCCGGGGAAAAGACTTGAATTATGTTCTATCTGTGAATGGAGGATGGAGCAATTATGTTTTCTATCTGTGAATGGAGGACAGAGCAGTCTCCAAACCAATGTGTTTCCTATCTAGAGACACTTATTCTCTTTCCCAGGCTGTTTTTTCCAGAATGAATGGTGAGGCAAAGAAATGTTAGAGCTTTTCAGTTACTGATCACCTACCCCGCAAGAGGCACTTGTCTCTCTTTCCACATTCCAGGTATTATGTGCACAGTAATCTCCAGACAGAGAGCCTGCTAGATGCCAAGGCTAACGAGAATCCCGCAATCAGTTATACCCATCTCGTAACAGCAGTAATCCCTTCCCGACGGCTTCAACCAGCTGAAGTCTGGAGGAGACAGCTTTGCAAGAAATGTGGATAGAATTATGCGACACGGGTAATTTTACTTATTGAATATTTGCTCCGTTGTGATTGAAGCAAAGACAACAAGAAAGCACAAATGAATGTTTCAGGAAGCCCCTGCAGTGCTAGGCAGGGACTGATGGGAAGAGGCCGGCAGTGGGTCTGCGTTTGCCAATGGCCAGGCCTTGTAGAATAGAACTCTGGTCTAGCTGAGGGTCAGCCCACTGGGGGGCCGACATGGGTGTAAATCAGATGCATGACATGGTTCATCCTTCAGGCCGTTTTGCGGGCTGTTTGGATTTAATTTGTGGGTGTCTTTTCTTTCTTCCCAAAAGCAGACTTCAGATCATAGAGGAAACGCAAGGCTCCAGGATGCACTGCTGAGCTGTGACTCCAATCTGGCTTTGAATCCTTACCTCCCACTTTTTCTTTTACCGACGTCATACCAAATAACTGATGTTTGTTGGTTATGTCCGTCTTTCCCAGTAAGAATATAAGCTCCAGGAGGGCATCTAACTTTGTCTTCTTTACTGCCATATTCCAGGCCCTGTTCCTCAAAGGTACTCAAATATTTGCCGAATGTGTGAATTTAGAATCCATCATTTAGCATTTCTATTTTCACACTTACGTGGTTGATACAGAACAGAGTTTAACACCAGTATCTGAATGTTTTTTCTTCATCTTCTCCCTACTCCATCTGCCCAGAGAAAAGTTTTGTCTTTATGTATAAAACACCTGTACTTAGGTCAGCATACACTCTTCCCTGCTCTAAGTTTAATGCGTAAACTCTGTGGAATAAGTTCTCTACCTTATTCTTATGCTCCTGCTATTAAAAAAAATAAAGGATCTTTTTTTGAATATTCAGGGGAAGTGTCTCCCAACAATGCCTGCTTCTAGAAAATAAGACATACATGTACTTTGGCTGTTACTATTTTCTTCTGTGGACTTCAAAATACTACGTTGAGGGGCCAGTGCCGTGGCTCACTTGGTTAATCCTTCGTCTGCAGCACCGGCATCCCATATGGGCGCTGGGTTCTAGTCCTGGCTGCTCCTCTTCCAGTCCAGCTCTCTGCTGTGGCCTGGGAAGGCAGTGGAGGATGGGCCCCTGCACCTGCATGGGAGACCAGGAGAAGCACCTGGCTCTGGATCGGTGTAGCTCTGGCTGTAACAGCCATTTGGGGGGTGGTGAACCAACAGAGGGAAGACCTTTCTTTCTGTCTCACTGTCTAACTATCTGTCAAATAAATAAATAAAAAATACTACGTTGAAACTCAGAGCTGGAAAAGGACTTCTTTGTCCTCAACTATGTGAAACAGAACAGAACAGAAGTTATCATTGCTGCCCAGGACATGGCAACTTCTCACTGGTTCAGCACAGCTCCCTACAGTATCTCCTTCTGTGACTGACAACCCTTTTTTGGGCCCTCCCTGCATTGTAACACCTCTGTGTGGTGACCAAACTGAGCACTCTTGCTTTCTCTGCAGAGTTTCACACACCTTTGCTTAATGCACGATACACCGATTTCACAGTCCAAATTCAGGCAGGCGATCTCCAACTCGAGGCTCATAATCATGACCCCTACATGGGAAGTCCTTGTATTCAGATCCTGCTGTCTAAAGCCTGTTTCCTGCCTGCTCTTTCTTCAGCTGCTATTTAATAGAGGCTTTCCTGGAAAGGGGAGGCTACTCTCATTCCCTCTGTAACTGGTGAATGATGCTGAAGAGTTTATTTGGAGAAGACATGCAGAGTTAGAAGTCCAAATACAGGTCTGAAAGTGCCAGTGAAATAATTTAAATATAGTAAGATCAATTGGAATGAAAATTTCAGAGAGCAACAGAGAGAAATATTTCTTCCCAAGGAAACCCTGGCATGTAGATGGGCAAGTCAGGCCACCAGGTGATATTGCAGCAGCACTGAAGGTAGGATAGCCACTTCCAGGGAGGGCTCTAGAGAGATTCAGCCCTCTTCCTAGCCGTCCATGCACTTTCCCACTTCCTCCCATATCCCCTGACCCCCGTGTGGGGAACTGGGAGGGCAGGGCTATCATAACCCAGGCTATGGCAGCCACGGGACAGAGGAGGGACATGCAACCAGACCAAGGAGCAATCCCTTGGTTCTCAGTGCTTAAATCCAACCCAAAAGATTCCTAAATTCAAGTTTGGCTTTGTTGACCTCAGACTTTGGGGAAAGGGACAGCTCGGTAGAATATTGAATTGTCTGGTCCCTAGGGAAAACCAGATACATCAGACATTCATGGACCAGTCACCATATAAGGAATTCATGTGACTGCTCTCACTTTGATTCTTTGCACACTTGGCAATCTTCTCATCAGAGTTGGCCTTCTTGTATCTATTGTTTTGGATTTAAACAAAAGACTTGACAGAAACTGGCTGAAATAAAGGATATTATTTTCTCAAAGGAAGAGTTGTCCGAGGTATGGCAGGCCCAGGGTTGGTTAGTTCAGAGGCTCAATATTGTCATCATCAAGCAAAAGATTATTTTAATAATTCTGATCTGCTGTCCTTGGGGAGTTGGCCTCAGTCCTAGTTTGTCTTCCATGGTCAAAAGATGGTGGCAAGAGTCCTAACCAGAACATCCTTACACAACCAGATGTGAGGGCTATAGTGAGACTTACATTTCTTTGTGACCAAGAAAACTTTCTCAGGCCTTTCCTTACTCTTCTCAAAACCTCTTTATTCATCTTATTAGTCATAACTTTTTCCATAGCCTTGTCTAAGCCAGTTGTCAGTAGGGGTAATGCAATCACCACAATTAACTTGGACTAATCAACACTTTTGGTCCTGGGGTGGGCTCAGCTTTCCAAAAGCCTATGGTCATACATGTATGTATCAGACTTCTACTACTAAGAAAAACCTGGGGACAATGGCTATTGCATATGATTAACTATCTGCCATTCCAAGAACATTTCCTGCAAGGAAAGATGCATAAACGGAGAATAACTCTCTGGTCCCCATGGCAGTGGTGTCAATACTTTAAATTGGTATTCTTGCTTGCTTAAAAGTTTGATTTCTCTTCAGAAGCAAAGCAGAGCTCCAAGGAGGAAGAGGTGACATGTTAAACTTCAAACCCCTGATGACTATCAGATCTGCTGTCTTACAGCATGGATGGACAAGTGCCTGGCAATCAAGGGCTGCATGGGGTGGACAAGAGAAATGGGAAAAAAACAAAAAACAAAAAACAAAAAACAACCCTTACCTAGTAAAACATTTGCCAAATTCCTGTTGAGGGCTCTTGATACTCCAGGCACTGTGCCAAGCAGATACCAAGGAGACAGAGCATAGTGTTGCCCCTATTCCCCTAGAAATCTACAACAGCCTCATCACTCTGCTTTGGGGTAGTCTTTCTTATGAGAACCAGACCCAATCAGACTAGGAGCCCAAGACACTTTGGCCTTATGACTGCCCAATCAGTGAGCATGGCTCGTCTTCTCCCAGCTAAGACAGAGGGAACAGGTAATATTATAGCCGAGCATGGCTAGAGAACACATGCAGCATATTTCAATCCCTGGGTTTGTGGCTCTTACCAGTAGACAAAGCCAGCTCTACTTGCCCCATTCTATATGAGTCAGGTCCCAATCCCTGTTCTCTAGCAGAAGATCAATGGCATTTCTTTGGAATAATATCTACGTATATAAGACAGCCTTAAAGTGGGCAAGCAACAAGTTGGGTAAAAGGTGGAAGAGGAAAGAGCAGGGTTCCAAGAGGGAATGAGCAAGGCTGCAAAACAAGAAAGCCCATCCTCAGGAGTGGACAGGCAATGAGAGCTTATACACCGAACCCCTCGTAAGGCAATGGGAATATTAATGAGCTCCAAGCAGCCTCAAGAACACAACCCCTGTAAGCAGTAATGTGGGGGCCGGCGCTGTTGCATAGCAGGTAGAAGCTACCGCCTACAGTGTCGGCATCACAAATGGGGGCTGGTTTGAGTCCTAGCCACTCCACTTCTGATACAGCTCTCTGCTACAGCCTATTAGAGCAGTAGAGGATGGCCCAACTCCTTTGGCCCCTGAACCCTTGTAGGAGACCAAGAAGGTGTTTCAGGCTTCGGATTAACCCAGCTCAGGCCCTTACAGCCATTTGGGGAATGAACCAGCAGATGGAAGGCCTGCCCCCTCACCTTCTCTCTCTGCCTCTGCCTTTCTGTAAAAAATCTTTAAAAAAAAAAAAAAAAAAAAGCAGCAGCAGCAGCAATGTGCTGGCCCAAAGAGCCTTACTTAGTAGGCATTTGGGCCTTGCGGGTGTATTATAGTAAGCAGACAGGGTAGAATTCTGTTATTGTCACCATGGTTAAAAGTAATTTGAATAAACTAGACATACTAAAGGGAAAAATAAAGTGAATTCCCAGAAAAATAACCACATCTATTACTAATGCCCAGTGGGTAAGTTATTTAAGTGATTTACTGCTGCCCATATGGATGCGGATATTTACCCAGGCAATGATAATTAGTAGCATTGTCCAGAGAAATTTACCCCTGGAGATGTAAACAACAGAAATTTACTGGAGCTTCTAGTTGGGTATAAACCACCATTTGACTTCATATTTTTTACTGATAAAGAAAATGAACAGAACACAGATTCTATCACACAAACCAATACTTAATAGCCATCCTTGTGGGAACTACTATTCCCCTCCTAATGCTTATGCAATTAGGATGAGGTTGCTAGCTGGCAGTATATGAACATGTGTGAACTGGAACACTATGTAATGAGACCACCAACCAAAACAAGCTCAAAGACTGAAGCTGAACACTTCGGCTCAAAGAAAATATTATAAACCCAGGAGTCACAGAGGGTGAAAATTCAACACCTGATGACAACTCCAGTAAAGGCAAAGGAGACATTAGCTTCCTTAACATGTCCCAACTTTCCCGCATACAGAACATGGAAACATGTAGTCACATGGTAAAGTGCACATGCCACCACATGAGACATGGGAAACATGATGACAACGATGACATCAGGACCTCGGAATTTTCCAAACTCCTGAGAAAAAAATAGTCTGTTAAGATCCCCTAAGTCTTAGGTGACCAATGTGAAAATGAGGCAAGATGTGAATACACTGTAGGCCCTGAGGGAGGGAGGGGCCACAGGGTAAGCTAATTTTTAGCAAGGTCTTAAAAATGTCTTTTTTAAAATTTAATTATTTAAAAGGCAGAGTTACAGAGAGGCAGAGGCAGATAGAGAGGGAGAGGTCTTCCATCTGCTGGCTCACTCTCTAAATGGCCATAATGGCTGGAGCTGCGCCACTCCGAAGCCAGGAGCCAAGAGCTTCTTCCAGGGCTTCCTCAAGGGTGCAGGGGCCCAAGGATTTGGGCCACCTTCCACTGCTTTCCCAGGCCATAGTGGAGAGCTGGATCGGAAGTGGAGTAGCCAGCACTTGAACCTGGGCCTTATGGGATACTGACACTGCAGGCAGCAGCTTTATCCACTATGCCACAGCACCAGCCCCCAAAATATATCTTGAAAATAGGGTGTTGGCTGTGATGTAAAAAAACTGTAGGCAATGATATTAAGATACAGGCATATAGGATGTGTGAATGAGAAATGTGTGCATGAGGGAAGAAACTCAGCCAGCCTTGCTCACCATTGACTCTTTGGTATTTAGAGCTCTGCCTGACACCTAAAAGGTGCTTAAAAAGTTGGAGCCGGCACTGTGGCATAGTGGGTTAATGCCCTGGCCTGAAGCGTCAGCATCCCATGTGGGTGCCAGTTCTAGTCCCGGCTGTTCCTCTTCCAATCCAGCTCTCTGCTATGGCCTGGGAAAGCAGTAGAAGATGGCCCAAGTGCTTGGGCCCCTGCACCCATGTGGGAGACCTGGAAGAAGCTCCTGGCTCCAGATCGGCACAGCTCCAGCCATTGTGGCCAATTGGTGAGTGAACCAGCTGATAAAAGACCTCTCGCCTCTCTTTCAAGTAAATAAATAAATCTTAAAAAAAAAGTGTCTGAGACCAAGTGAATGCTGAATGCTGACTGATCAGCTGGCCCAACGACCCCTGCATCCCTTCTGCTCTTCTGCAGTGGACTTCCCTCCAACTCTGTCACCCAAGGCCATACGGTCACCCCACCTTTCCCATTCTTTCCTTCGTATTTACTTTCGTCTCATCAATTTATGGGGTTGCTCAGCAAATGTTTTGACTCCAATTGGGAAAACAAGCTCAGAGTGCTATCAATGTCACCTGACCCAGACTCCCAAAACAAGCCTAGCATGGAAGGAAATGTCAACTCAGAGGATTTGGTCTGCTTTTCAGATCACATAAGGCTTCTCCAAACACTTATCTGGAGACCGAATCTGAGCTTCTTCCTGTCTTTCCCGAGCAGCCTTCCTCCCAAGGTGACCCCCGCCCAGTGCCATTCCCACCTACGGTGACTCCAGAACTCTGGAAGACAGCCGCTCCGCATCACCTAAAACCAAAGTGCGTAATTAAAATGGCATTAAAGCCAGGGGTATTGTAACAAGTCACAGCTGAAACCTTGGATCGTCCATTCCCTCCAGCAGCGATGCTCCAACGAGTCAGTTGAGATGCAGATGCTAATCTAGCAGGTCGGGGTGGAGCTTGAGAGCCTTGCAGGTAGCTCCAAAAAGCTTCCGGCTGGAGCTGGTCTCCAACCACACTTCTGTAGCAAGGCCCCGCTTGCCTTGAAATTCCCTTCCACTGGATTAGTGGAGTTAAGAATCAGCTGGGGGTGTTCTAAACACACCAATGCCTAGTCTGCAAGCCCAGGATTCTGACTTAATTGGTTTGGAGTGGACGCAGACATAGGCTATCTCTCTTTCATGTCCCAGAGTATTCTAATTTGCCCCCAGTTGAGAAACACCATGCAAAGTAGCATTCATCCTCAAACTTCTGCTTCTACATGGAGGTTCAGCTGTCCTATGAAGATATTAAATTCCCATTGGTCTGATAGGTTAGCCAACCGCGGTTACTGGGAGGTTAGAGTGTGCACAGGGCCCTTTGGTACCTCAGCTGAGTCTCACGGCCCCACTCTAAGCTCCTCCAAGCGGCTGCAGCCCAGATTTCTGAGCCAGTTCTCTTGGTGACCTCACCTGCTGTCCTTGGCATTGAACCCCCAGAAACCCAACCTGATTACTCTCATGCCTTGGCTCACGTGTCTGGATTTCTCAGCTCCAAAGTGCTTACTATCGAACAAGCCTTTTGCATTCTCTCCTTCCCTGTCTCCAAGGTCTCTTCAGCTCTGACACAACCTTTTCCAGTTTGCTCCCTTCCACCCATGTTTCTTTTCCTGTGAGGCTATTTGTTCCCACCAAGTGAAATCAGGTGGTAGGCAACTAACCTCCCCGAAGTGGGCTCCCAAACTGCCGTCAGCATGGGCCTGGCTGTCCCTACGTCTCCTCTGCTCTTTCATTAGCTCATTTCCCTCCGAGCACTGTACTAGGACAGGGACACACAAGAGCACTCTTTCCTGCCCTGCCCTACCTCCACGTACACAAGTCTTCTCACTTCCCCCACTTCAAGGCTTATGATCCACCTCTTAGCCATTCGTAAGGATATTTCACTGGGCAATGTGGCAAAAGCCATCCCATACCTAACACCACTGAAATCTACTCACTTCCTCTAGCCTTTGGAGCTTTGTTTCCTAGAAACTGTCAAGAATTCATGAGCTTCAGGCTGTGGATAGGTAGTTAAGGAATGGGATCTTAGGATCTGCAGGAAAGGGGTACCCTACTCCCAGGCTCGGAGCCCACCCCTTGTACTTCCCCCAACCACCAAAGCCATTCAGAAGTGGAGAAAGCTAGAGGCCCGCTAGTTGTCCTGTTTGAGACAGCTCTGTGTCGCTCCCCCATTCGCGGAGGAACTACACTAGACCCTGCGCTGTTCTTTTGGCCCGGCTCTTCCCGGGTTAGCTGCCGTTCCCTCATTCGTGGAGGAACGACGCCATCCCGGGTTAGCTGCCGCCCCCCTTCTGCAGAGGAGCGGCACACCGCCGGCCGGCTCTCTCAGGGGTTGCTCAGGGGTTCCTGGTGCAAGGTGTCTCTCTCCTCCTTTATAGTCCTCTTCCACCAATCCATGCTCTGCTACCCACATGCCAAGCACGCTGCTCTCCTCAGCTCCTGCAGCTTATCAGTCAAATTGGCAAGGCAGCTGCGTAAAAGTTGTTTGGTCTCTCTCTCAGCGCCATATTGTGGGAGATCAGATGCAAAGAATTAGTCCTAGTTCCAGTAATTTAGTCTAGTCTCAGTTGCTCCCCACAGCTCTGCCTCTCCCCACCCCAGCCCTCAGAGACCTGGAACTAGAACTCACAGCTTCTTGGTGCCTGTGAAAAGCAGGCGCATGGCCTCCTCTTGGAACAGCTGCATTTTTCTTGGATGTGGAAAGAAGAGAACAGAATGACTTGGCTCAGTGGGGGAAGTTTGCTCTCATCCCTGAAAACTTTTATTTGTCTTTCCTCACTTTGTTGCCCCAAATCTTCCATCCCCCAGCCAGAGTGTTCAAATTCATATGTCTGTATATGCTGAGACAATTCTGAATGAATGAATAGGTAAATACATGCAGTCAAAAGGATGACCACGTTTAAATGCACACCCCGCAGAAAGCCCAATAAATGTTTAGTAAGCATCAGCGTGTGCTAGGACTGGACGCTGAAGATAAAGTGGTGAATAAGATGGTACAGCTCTTGCTGTCTTCCAGCTTCCTGTTCAAGAATAAATTTGCATGATTTCATGTCCCAGAGCCTGTGCACCCGAGGGCAGCATTATCTGGGGTGGAGCTGACCATCAACATGGATCAGCGAACAGCACCAGGCTGACAGTCCCCTGCCTGCCCCTGGGTTCCATGGTCTAGAGTGAAGCCTTGCGTCTGGAGGCAGGGGCTGATGTTGGTAGCAGTTTCCCTCATCCCAGTATAGTTGAAGCAGTATTCAACTAGTAGATCTGTCTTCTCAGCCTGGCTTTGATTGCTCTTAGACGTATGTTCCTAGGGGAGAACTATTAAATATAGATTTATTTCCTCATTTTTTGGTAGAATAAGAGTTTCCTCTTACAGAGCCTCCCTGAGAAAAGGTGCAAGGGGGTACATTTTTTGAGCCTCGTAGTCTGTCTTCATACCAAGGACAAAGCAGTGAATCACAGCATAGAAGACTGGCAGGAAATCGAAACCACAATGAGATATCATCCCACTCCAGTCAGAACGGCCACGACAAAAAGGCACAAGAAAACAAAACAAAAAAGTGGCCAATGCCAGTGAGGATTCAGAGAAAGGGGAATCCTCATACGTGTTGGTGGGAATGTAAATTAGGACAGCCTGTGCGGTCTCTCTAAACTAAACTAAGGGGTGGGCATTGTGGAGCAGTGGATTAAGCTGCTGCTTTGGATGCCCACATCCATAGGATCGGAAGCAGTGCCAGCTGCTCTGCTTCCAATCCAGCTTCCTGCGAATGCATCCTGGGAGGAAACATGATGCCTCAAGTACTTGGTCCCTGCCATCCACATGGAGGATCTGGATGGAGTTGGGGGATCCTGGCTTCAGCCTGGCCTGTCTGGTTGTTGTGGGCATTTAGGAAGTGAACCAGTGGATGGAAGATATGTGTCTCTGTCTCTCTCCCTTTCTGTTTCTCTGCTTTTAAAGGAGATAAATAAACCTTTTAAAAAGATTTATTTTATTTGAAAGACAAAGTTACAGAGAGAGAATGGAAGAGATATTGTTCATCTGTTAACTCACCCTCCAGATGGCCTTGATGACTGGGGCTGGGCCAGGCCAAAGATCTGGAACTGCATCCAGATCTCCTGTGTGGATGGCAGGGGCCCAAGCATTTGGGTCATCCTCTACTGCTTTCTCCGGTGCATTAGCAGGAAGCTGGATTGGAAGTAGAACAGCTGTGACTCAAACTGGCGTTCCTTTGAGACGCTAGCATTGCAGGCAGCGGCTTAACCCACTGAGCCACAATGCTGGCCTCTAAATATAAACACTTTTAAAACAACGAAACCGGGGGGGAGAGGGAGGAGGGGGGAGGAGGGAGACATCTTCCATCTGCTGGTTCACACCCCAAATGGCTGCAGTGGCTAGAGCTGGGCCAGTCCGGAGACAGGAGTCAGCAGCTTCTTCCAGGTCTCCCATGCAGGTGCAGGGGCCCAAGCACTTGGGTCATCTTCTACTGCTTTCCCAGGCCACAGCAGAGAGTGGGATCAGAAGTGGAGCAACCAGGACTTGAACCAACACCCATATGGGATGCCAGCATTGCAGGCAGTGGCCTTACCTGCTACGCCACAGTGCTGGCCCCATCTATTTACTTTTAAATGTCACCTTTTTTTTCTTTTAATTTCAATGAGAGCTTTCCATATAATTTTTAAATAATATCTTATTACAGACAAAATATTGTATCTCTCTGAAAACTAATCATGGCCATTAAACACGTAGAGTTTTCCTCGCTGCCTGGAGTTTTGCTTCCCCTGAGCTGCTTCCTTGTCATGTCCTTGTCGTAGTATCTGTGTTGCATTACAAGGCTTCAAGGATTGTGAAAAGTTACTGCCGACATTTATATCCAGTTATACTTTTACACCAATTATGTAGGTTTTACTCCTTGCTTTGCCATTTTTAATTCTCACTGCCAGTCTTTTATCCTATGACTTAGTTCTTTGTTCTTGAAATTTTAATTTTGATATATCATTTAGTAAGCTGGACTACCTCCTCAATTTTTTAAGATGCAACACATAGGAAGTACATTTCTGGAATCTATCTTAGTTTAGAAACACACCTCCGTTGCTTTAACAGATGAAAACAATGAGGACAATATTCTTGGTTTGTAAATTTTCCCTTCAAAATCTTGTTAACAGAGCGCCATGATTTTTCTGGCATTTACAGCTGCAGACACAAGTTTGAAAACTTGTCTGATTGTGTGCACTTGTGGGCATATCTTTCTGTCTAGATGCACGTAGAGTTATTCACTCATTCTTGTAATTTAAGGTTTTGGTAGGATTTTTATTTTTTTAGAATAAGTTTTGGCTGAACCTAGGGGCCTTTTACATCTGCAGATTCAGGAATGTTTTTTCTTCCTTGAAAAGCTTTCTTTTTCATCACGATTTGGACATCATTTCTGTGCTAAAGACTCCAGTTTCTTTTTCAGGGAATCTGCAGCTCTTAGTTGGTTCTCTGTTTTCTCGGAACAGTCCCTGCCTAACCACCATCTTCTGTTGCATCTTAAAACACTTAACCCCAGTTTTCTTGATTTTCTGGAAGAATTTAAGGTCTTTCCCCATATTACTGATTACTGCTGATTACAACTCTGATGCAATTATTTTAAAAAGATTCGTTCATTTATTTGAAAGGCAGCAGGTCTGGTGTTACAGCATAGCAGGTTAAACTGCTGCCTGTGATGCCAGCATCCCATATGGGCACAAATTCCAGTGCTGGCTGCTCCACTTCCAATCCAGCTCCCAGTTAACACACCTGTGAAAGCAGCAAAAGATGCCAGTACCCACGTGAGAGACCCAGAGTTTTAGGCTCCTGGTTTTGGTCTGGCCCAGGCCTGGCCATTGTAGCCATTTGGGGAATAAAGCAGTGGATGGAAGATCTCTGCTTCTCCCCCCCGCCCCCTCTCTGTAACTCTGCCTTCCAAATAAATAAAATTAAATTAAAAAAAAAAAAAAGAGTTGGTGGTGGGAAGAGAATATCTTCCATCAGCTGGTTTACTCCCCAAGTGGCTACAATGGCTAGGGCTGGGCCAGGCCAAAGCCAGGAGCCTGGAACTCCATCCAGGTCTCCCACATGGGTACAGAGGCCTAAGCATTTGGGCCATTATCTACTGCTTTTCCAGGTGCATTAGTAGGGAGATGGATTGGAAGTGGAGGAACTGGGCCGCAGCACACACACAGGATGCCACCGTCACAGGTGGTAGCATAACCCATTACGCCACAATGACGGCTCCAGTACTTTATTTTTTTTCCTTTTTTTCTTAGAAAATTTTTATTTGATGAATACAAATTTCATAGGTATAGCTTTAGAAATATAGCAGTTCTTCCCCCCATACCTGCCCTCCTACCGCCAAACCATCCCATCTCCTATTCTCTCTCCTATCCCATTCTCCATTAAGATTCATTTTTAATTATCTTTATATACAGAAGATCAACTCTATACTAAGATTTCAACAGTTTGCACCCACAGACACACAAAGTATAAAGTACTGTTTGAAGACTAGTTTAACCGTTAATTCTCATAGTACAACACATTAAGGACAGAGGTCCTACATGAAGAGCAAGTGCACTGTGACTCCTATTATTGATTTAACAATTGACACCCTTATTTATGACATCCGTGATCATCCAAGGCTCTTGTCATGAGCTGCCAAGGCTATGGAAGCCTTTTGAGTCCACAAAATCCATTACGATTTAGACAAGGCCATAATTAAAGTGGAAGTTCTCTCCTCCCTTCAGAGAAAAGTACACCCCTTTTTGAGGGGCCCTTCTTTCCACTGGGGTCTCACTCACAGAGATCCTTCATGTAGATCATTTTTTGCCACACTGTCTTGGCTTTCAATGCCTGCAATGCTCTCCTGGGCTTTTCAACCAGATCTGAATGCCTTAAGGCAGTACTTTCTTATTATTTTCATTTTCTGTCATACCACCTGATATGCTTATTGTATTATGAGCTCTTCATAGCATTCTCATGTATGCTTTTCCTCCCTATTTCATGTAGTACTGAGGATGCTAATTATTTTCTAAAAATTCATTCTTACAATCATTTTTATTACTATGCAGTCCTCTACATCATTGGTTCTACAGGTATCAAAATTGTCAGAGAAAAATGCCCCATGCTGGGAGATAACAACCCAACAGGCTACGGCTGATAAAGGTAGTGTCCAGATCTCTAGCGGTCTGTGGTTCACTGGAGTGCAAGGTCTATGACCATCGGTGACAGAGGGATGTGCACCAGCATACAGCACAGTTCTTGCTCACTCAGTCATGCACTGCATTGGCTCGGCTGGAAAGATGTGGCAAAATGTGCCCTTATTTGCAAGGCCTTAATCACTGACGTGCTGAAAACTCTGATCCTTTGTGAGCATAATGCCAGAGCTTTGGGCCTCAGCCCCTGTGTAAGAGCTGCATGTGAGGCACCAGCACCAGCATTGCTCTCCCACTGTCAGCCTCCAGCAGCGTCCATGGATTAACACACGCCAAGTGGAGAAGGGAGCCCATGTCTGTTAAAGGACAGGCACTCCACACTCAGCAGGCTTCACACTCCTTGTTGTCTATGAACAAAGATGAAAAGGAAAGTGGAGGACAGTGTGTAAGGTCACCCATTTCTTTCTACTGAGGGAGTAGCACTGCCCCATGACACAAGGGGACGCACAGGGAGCTTGTGGGTATACTGGGGGGTTATTTTCTCCTTCAGTCAGATCCAGCAGCTACACTAAAAGTCTCACTCCACTTCCAGTTTTGTTTAATGTTAATCTATTTTCATCTTTATTTGAGCCTGTATGAATATATCTTTCGAATTGGAAACAGAGAGGCAGCATCAACTGCTGCTAACTAAAGAGTCAATCAACAGGAATCAGAACTTTTACCAGGAATGAACTCAAATGAAAGTCGGGGTGCCAGGGAAAGGGAGAAAAAGTGCAGGTAAGGAAATGAACGTCCTGCCAGGTGTGTGCCAGTATCTGAGTACCTGTGGTTCCGGACCATTCCTTTTGCTTGTCTTTCTTTTCATGTGTCACATAGGAGCCATCCCACCCTCTGCTCTGTCCCTTCCCAACCACACTGTGTCTGGAGGGAATTTCATGCCCAGCTCTAGAACCCAGAGCCCTTTGGCGGGATCTATCCTGGCCCTGGGCAGTCGACTTCAATCTGCCTTTCTCAGGTAGATGCCTACACTGCTACTTTCTATGAACTTTCTATGCACACACTTTTCCAATTACCTCCCTTGTCTCTCCTCCACCCCGCCTGGCTTCTTCATGCAGCTGTCATCACTTAGGTATAGACTTCGTGCTTATGTTACTTGTGCCTATCCATTCTATTCATCCGATTTGCACAGTTAGACTGCACGCTCCTTGACCAGAGGGACCCGGTCTTCATTTCCTTTGTAAGTTCTCACAGTCTGATGTGTGCCCACACAGGGAGGCCCCTCAAATTGAGATGACTGCATGTTTCCTTTTGCACATTCACCCCCAACTGTAATCACAGGGATTTTTTCTCCCCTCTGTAGCTGCTGTTTCTTAATCACTTCTCATTTCCTTCCCCATTAACTTCAGTCCTACAAGGTTTTCAACAGAAGTTAGAAAAACTCTCTTCTCCACTTGCATCTACTCCCTGTGACTTTATGCAAGTTATTTAGCTTCAGTGAGCTGTGGACTCTAATATATCTTTGTAAGGGATGGATGGTGGGAACAAGATGGCTTTCCCAAAGGGTTCCTGTTTGCTCCTAATAGTAGTGAGTACACACTGTGCTCCAGGTCTGCCCAGGTTTTGGAGCTCACCATCGGTGATTTTGTTAGTTCTTGTCTTTGGGCAGTAGAGCACATGTTGACTTGAGAGGTCTTCCTGTGTTGACAACATGAGGGCATGGCTATTCAAATGGGAAGCCCTTGTCTGGATACGAGTCAGATGGAACTTTGTTTCCTGGATGTCTGAGAATTCTGGAGGCCAACAGTATCTCTTCTGGGCTTCCTTATTCACAGTTTGGTGTTGGAAATGAACTCCCAAATGAGAGCATGGCTTCCACCTGGGGTTCAAGCTCCCACTTAAATTCCTTGTCTGGAATGAAACTCTCAAATTGGTAATAGCATTGCAGCCCTCGTACAGTCATACAATATTTCCTATGCCTGCCGTTTCGTTCCAAAATATTGTGTACTTAGCCTTTATCCTAGGGTAGCTCGGTGGTGTCATATTCCTTCCAGTAATAGCACTGGCGTTTCCAGCACCTGATTCCAAATGAATCATATATGGTCTTATTTCTGAAATTGACATCAATTGATGTTAGGCCTGGGATTTATGTAATAGCTCAGATGTTTATGAGCACCATCCCAGTATGGCCTCCTCTCAAGCCCTGTGTCCTCTCCAATCAGGGTTGAGTTACAACTGCAGGTCTGGACTGCTGGCTGGAGCCCCATTTCATTTCTAGACATTCAAATCTAAGTCTTAGCACAATGCCTGGTACAAAAGAGGCACTAGGTGAACATTTGTTTAGGAAAAGGAATACATGAGCCCATGAGGAATCTTGCTGGGAAATTACTATGTTCTAATTGCAGGATGAAGTATATGGAGAGACTGACTCCTGACAGCACATGATAAAAAGGCCAGTTCCCTCATTCTCAAGTGTGAGAATGCGAAGGCTGGGATGCAAAGAGGGTTCCAACCTGCTAAGAAGTCCTGTTAACTTGACTCTCCCCTTGCAGTTTCCTTTGGTGCCAGCTCCAATTGGCATTCCTGGACGTTCCCAGCAATAGCATTTCCTAATGGTGGGAATTTGTTGCCCTGGGAACAGCAGCCACTCCTGTAAAATATTGTCTTCTATGTCCCTGAAGATCCTTCATGTAACTTTGTCAGCACCACTCCTACAGAGGCGTCCAAAGCTGAAGAAGTGCTTTTTGAGCAACTTCCATTTGTTGCTACTCCAAGTCCTCTGCTGCCTTGCAGCTCAAAGTGTGGTCCATGGATTGGCAGCACTGGAATCACTTGGGAGCTTGTTAGAAATACAGGATCTTGGACTGCACCCCAGACCTACTGAAACAGAATCTGCATCTTAACAAGATCCCAGGTGTTTCCTATGCACATAAAAGTTAAGAAAGAAACATGTCCCCACTACAATTCTGATTCAATAGGTCTAGGGTGGGGTCCAGAACTCTGCATTTTGGAACAAATTCCCAAGTGATGTTGATGCAGCTGGACCATCCTTTAAGTAGCAAAGCTTTACATTCATCAGGGAAGAGTGTGTAAACCCCCCTCCCACTCACCACCATCACCTGTGGTTGCTCCCAAAGGCAAGGCTCAGATAATTGATGCTCCCTTAGCCTAGGACATGTTCCCCAGTTCCAGCTGCACACCAGCAATCACCTGGCCAGTTTTTGACCTATTGACACACTGGCCCAGCCCCAGAGTGTCTGGTTTGAAGGATGTGCAAAAAGACTGAAGCATTGGAATTGTGTGGCAATTCCTTACGTGATCCTAATGGATGTAGAACTACTGGCCTGAAACAATCCACCATACTCCCTACTCTCCTTCCACCAAATTCTTCGACTCCTCATGCAAGTCTAATCTCTTGTATCTGGAAGAATTTAGGTAGACGCCTAATTCCTTTTCAGTTCCCAATGACTACAAGAACACCTGTGTAAATCAAATTCTAGAACTCCTATGTAGATCTGCAAAGAAACGCTCATAATAACTTGTGGGTGTGGAAGAACGCTTCCCTTTCACAGTCTTCATGAGGCAACTCCAAGAGCAACCCTGATTCTACAGAAAGCCTGCCAAGGCCTACCTGCTTCACAAGTTGAGGGCAACTCCCCAGGAGAAAAATGTAAGCGTCCATTTCTGGTGCTCTTCCAAGTCTCCTCCTCAGCCTTCATGCAGGCCATCTATTTCTTCCCCCTGTCACTTTGTTATCCACTATATCCTCATGGCCTTTTCAGGACCATTTCCACAGGAGCTCCAGGCTCCCTTCCATTCTTGGGGCTCTGCAGGAGTTGAAGGGTGCTATTTCCCTTCTTTCCTGCTCCACGCCCCCCTGTAACTGAGTTGTACACAAAGGACACCCAGAAATGGAGGCTAGAATGTGCACGCCACAGTTAGTAAGTCAGACTGGAGCGCGCTGCCAGCCGGAGGCCCCAGCTACCTCCAGAGACTCCTCACATGGCTCTCCCTGACATTTCCCACATAAACTTCAGGCCTTCTCTCAGCTCACCGGAAGTCCAGTGCCAGGAATCTTCCAAATAGCCAAAGATCATCCTCGAGAGGCTTTTTGGAAGCTGAGAGTGTTGTCTCCTGGCCTCCATCCCCAATTCGCCAGTTAGAGCAGTAGGACAAGAAAAGAGGAAGTCATTTTCCCAGCATGCAAAGAAATGGCGGCAACATGCCTTCTGTGGGGCCAGGATGGGAGACCCCTACCCCACCCCACCAGGGGGCGGCCATCTTGCTTACCATTGCTACAAGGCAGGTGTTGGGCCTGCCAATCCTGATGGAGCCCCGGCGATCCCGCGATGAAACACCAGCCAATCAGGCTTTTGCCACTGTGCTGGGGTTTTCCAAGGGCCAGAACTCCCCTGCGGTCACCGTGAGAGCGCCATCAGTCGCTTGGCTAGCGTGACAGTGGTTTCGGCAGACATGATGCTCTTGGGGAGGGCCCAATGCTGGTTCCCATTTACAGTGGAAATATGGAGTGTTCTGAAAGACGTTTATTTCCCTCGCATTCACTCGCACTCCAGCAGCAGCATTTTGTATGGGCCAATGAGAACCTGAAGTCACTGGAGGCAGAGCCGCTCGGTGTCAAGTCGGTTTCCAGTAACATGATTTAAAGGGGGAGGGAGAGGAGGAGAAAACACAATGAAAACCAAAGGAAGGGGCAGACTTTGAAGAAGTCACAGGAAAGACTGCAGAGCTTAATTCCAGAGGAACAATAGGAGTCCGAGCCGTCTCTGCTTTACTGCCTGGAAATGTGGCTGCGAGAAGTCAGGGGCGGGAGGGAGCCGGCGCCCGCAGCAGGGACAGCTTGGGTTCACCGCGCTGCTGACATTTCGCCAAGACCCAGCTAATTGTTCATGATTGTTTTCTTTTTTTCACATTTACTCATATAAGCTGGGGATGTCTCCCAGGCACCACAGATAGAATTAGAGTCGGGTTTCTGTTTCTCAGGCTTGGGCTCCTCTGGAAGATCAGCAAGAGAATAGAGATCTTTGCTTTTAAAAATATTCAAATGATTTCCTAGAAGCACCTTCAAAGTCAACAGGCATCTGTTTCCTAAGAAATCATTTGCTACAAATGAAGACTAAAAGAAAAGTGGAAAGGCACTGCTGTGAAAGGTGCAGGAAAATAGAGGCGAGGTGGCTCTTCTGTCTAATTAATCACAGAAGGCATTGCCGTCTCCCTGACCAACTACACTTGGAGTCTCCGTTGAAGCTGTTGCTGTTGCAAATGGCTGTAGTAAGGAGAGTGAAACTGCCTGATCCATTGCCGTAAACAGGCCCTGTCTTAGGGCTTGTGTGTTTGTTTTCTTTCCTTTTATCCCTCCAAACAAAAATACTTAAAATTGTAAATGGGGACTTCTCACTGCACAAAGCTTGCATCATCTGCTTAAAAGCTGTGGCAAAATCATCTTCTGGCACAAGTTGTGTAGCCTTAGACAAGTCAGGCCCTGGTGTGCATCTTTCAGCAGAGGGATGGCTCTCAGATTTACCCTCTGGTGCATCCGAGCCAGTTTGCTGAATCATTTTGAACTTGGCACTGGGACCTGGGACCAGGGTGCAGAAAGGTAGAGAGCATGCAAACTGCCTTAAGGATGGGTGCCCATTGCTACCCCATGAAGGAATGCCCCACCTGCAGTGGACAACAACCCCACGCAGTGGACACACTATCGTGCTGGTCCCTGTAAAACCTCTGGGCAATCATCAGCTAATCTCATGGTTCAGCTGTCCAAAACATTATCTCCTTCCTCTTAAAGTGCATTTCCCAAGCTTCCCATTAGTCTCTTCGTTTGTAATGAGTAGATCAAATGTATTTGAGAGGAGATGAAAGGAATTTAAATGAGTTAGATCTCATATACTAACTGGGATTGGCTTTATCTGTGTACCAGGAAACTTAGAAGCCAGAAAGTTGAAAAGACCCTAAAGGTCAATCGATACCACACCGCGGCTGTAGATCCATGGCAGATATGGGAAGCTACACGACATGACATACAACCCATTCTTTTTTTTTTTTTTTTTTTTTTTTTTGACAGGCAGAGTTAGACAGTGAGAGAGAGAGAGAGGAAGAGAAAGGTCTTCCTTTTTCTGTTGGTTCACCCCCCAAGTGGCCGCTATGGCCGGCGCTTTGCGGCTGGTGCGCTGCGCCGATCCGAAGCCAGGAGCCAGGTGCTTCTCCTGGTCTCCCATGGGGTGCAGGGCCCAAGGACTTGGGCCATCCTCCACTGCCTTCCTGGGCCACAGCAGAGAGCTGGACTGGAAGAGGAGCAGAGAACTGGACTGGAAGAGGAGCAACTGGGACAGAATCCGGCGCCCCAACCAGGACTAGAACCCAGGGTGCCGGCGCTGCTGGTGGAGGATTAGCCTAGTGAGCCACGGCACTGGCCACAACCCGTTCTTAACCAGGTCTGATACTGCCCGACTTCACTGAGAATCACTGGAAGCACCGCTGCAAATTAAAAAAAAAAAAAAAAAGTCTCTTGGTTAAGGAGCGGCGCTAAAGCAGAGTGGAATTTTCCATGAACAAAGAAAATAATATTCAAGCTTATATCAAAGTAGAAACAAATTTTTCTATGAATAACATCTGAGTCTGTCACAAGTACCATTCATGTCTGGGTTTATAAATACCTCAATATATTCTGAAACACACATTAATGTCACACACACACACACACACACATACTCAAGGAGGAGGTGGGAAATGGCTTCTTTTCTGGGAATATCATTGGCTTGTCTTCTGAATGCAAGCTATCAGGGGCAGGCATTTGGTACAGCTTATCAGAGTGCCTGGGTTCAAGTCATGACTCCATTCCCAATTACAGTTCCCGCTCACACACAGGTGATGGCTCAAGTACTTGGGTCCCTGACATCCACATGGGAGACCCAGACTGAGTTCCCAGTTCCTGACTTCAGCCTGCTCCGTCCCCAGCTATTGCAGGCATTTGGGGAATGAATCAGCATAAGGGAAGATTTCTATTTGTCTGTCTCCCTCTCTGAGTTAAAAAGATAAACTTTAAAAAAGAATTCAAGTTGTAAGTCTGAAGTCACGTGTTTTAATTTCAAGAATCTAAGGTTGGGTTGGTATGCGACATATGTGTTTCCCTATTGCTCTTTGCTTTTGCTAACTAATGTAATAATATCCTTAGGCTTGAGCCTGATCTATGTCCATTGTTGGGGTTCTGATGAGCAGCTAGGACAGCCTAACCAGACCCATGTGCGTAAGGACCATGCACCTCCTGGGTGAATGAAGGAAACAGAATCAGGAACACTAAGCCTCCATCGGAAAATCTTCGTGGTCAAAAAGGAAGGCTGTTGGGTGATCTACGTTTGTTTCATGGCCCCACTGGGCTCACATCTCATTTCTGGGGAAAATAGGCTGAGAGTAGACCCTGGAAGCGATCTATGTGGTAGACATTTCTTGTTTTTCTGCTTGATGACCACCCTCCTCCTTGTCACAGAATTCAGGCGGGGCTACCAACCACGGTTCTTCATCCCAGGGCTACAGTGATCGGCCCAGGGATTGGCATGTGCCCCCACCATAGTCAACAGGCTTTTCTCTGGGATCTTTCCTGCAAGAGCTCTCTGGATGCTGGGGTTCTGGAGCTTTGAGGACATAGACCCAGGACTGGCAGTCGTGTCTACGTTTTCAGTATCATGGGGACAAGTCTAAGGGAGAAAAATTTCACACAGAGAAAGAAGCAAAGACCAAACATGAAGAGCAAAGCAATGGGCTTCCAAGGCAAGCTTTTCTCCCCATGCTCTTTTCCCAAGTTTGGTTCTATCAATCAATAAATGCTAATCCTTTTGGCTAATTTAGGTTTCTAAATTGAAATTTATTTTTGTCTGCTACTGCATGAAATATTGCACTGTTTGAGAGCTTTTCTATCAGAGGATTCACAAAACCCTCCTTGCATGGGCCTTTGTAAAACCTGTACCTTAGCAACAGATAGAACATACAATTTATCAAACAAATGAGGACACTTCCAAGAATAAAAAGAACACTATGAACAATTGTATCAGGACAACGGGCATAAACTGGAAATTTTTGGCCACTCCAGCAGTGGATCTTGTTTGAACCATGTGTTGTGGTTATGCTCAAAAACAAACAAACAAACAGCAACAAAAATCAGAGTTCCAGGTGGGGAATTGAGAACCAAGTTGGTGGTGGTAGACTAAGTTGGAATGGATTATTCGTGAGTCCAGATAACAATCAAGAAAACTCTTGGTGGCAATTGTGTAAAGTTTGAGGCCCTGTACTATTCTGGTGTTATAAGTATGACTCCATTTGTGCCCTTAGCTGCTGAGAGCCGAGGACATTCAGGTTACAAACCATAAAAACAGAGAACTCGGGCCAGCTCTTCTGGAACAAAGACGGCTCTGTGTGGACTGTGTTCCTTTCTCTGAGAAAGTCTCTCTGATGCCCAGGGTGAGGCCCCAGAAGCCACAATTGTAGGATGTGACATTGGCCCTTTGTCCATAGTTCATTAGGCCAGTATAGACTTTGACCCAAGTGGGACCAATCAAGTTCTCCTCCCAAGAATTGGGACTAGTTAATAGGTAGTTAATCTTCGAGTGGCTGGGAAGATAATATGCTGATCCAGGGGCCTTGGGGCAGCCACATTGTGCTGTGTGACCAGAGAACCAGAGAAAGCTGGTGTGTGGTGAGAGAGAAAAGGAGAAGCAGATGCTCTGAGAGCTTCAGAAACGAAAGACAGAGTTCATTCGTGGGTTACTGACAAGCTTCCCAGGCCTTAGGCTCTCGGGTTGGGCAATATTCCTGCTGTTGGGCTCCACGAAACACCCCTTATCCTTATACCACCCCCCCAACATTTTGCTTAAGCTAGCTCAAATTCATTTCTATATCTTTCATCCAAAAGTGTCTGAACAAATACCAGGAAATATCTTTTTGATGATTTTAGAGCTCACATACTCCCTCAACAGTTTATGGGCCAAACAATTCCCTCTCTGTACCTTACGTTCAAATCCAAATATTGATTTGTTCCTTCTCTAATTGAAGCAGCACATTAAAAGAAAGTACAAAACGAAAAAAAGAAACATGGTCCCCATACTCTGAAGCCACATGGGATCCACATGGACTTAATTAGGGCAAGAGACAAACAGATAAACATTCCGGGGTGCCTCCTTCCCATACAATATTTCATAACAGGGTACCAGCATGTAAAATTGGGATGTCAAGAACAATTTGGCTAACTTGCTCACTCAATTTTTCCTAAGGTAGACAAGTGCTGAAACACAAAGATTTATGAAATTCTAGCTGAAACACAGACAGGGCTGATCCTAGGAAAAATTGAGAAATAAGTGGGATTTGTTAGTGTTTCCCCAACTCTTTCGCTGCTTGTCTCCCATTTCAGCCTCTGCTGCCCCCCTGTTCACTTCTGCCAGAGGGAAGGTGGCTGACAAAACACACTACTGTAAGGTGTTGGTGATATGTGTCCTTCCAATGAGGTGTGTTTGCATTTTTCAAGAGTCTAGAGAGACCAACATGAAACTGACAAAATTATTCTCAAATGTGGCTTGTTTGCTCCATTGCTAACCAGCAGAGGAGCTTCTGTGTCGAATCATCCCCAAAACAACTCTGCTTACATATGAAGCCATCAGCGGCCTTGGTAAGTAAGGTGCATACAAAATCAAGAGACAAAATTCTAAGCACTTTCTATTAGTCAGTCTTACGGGATTCTACCTTTTAGTTCCTTTTTTGAGGCCCACATCCCAGGTCAGAAGCTGAAAATGGAATAAGAATGATCGGGAGGCAAACCATAGGTTGCAGTGGACAAGAATCCCAGAGCGTGTGTGTGTGCACGTTTACTAGAGTTGGCTAATGTGTGTCTGAGTTGGGGCGGTGGAGAGCAAACACACAGCTTGTCAAAAGCGTAGGTTCCTAGGGTGAGCGCTGGGTTCACAGTCGCAGCATGCACTGGATGCCTGCATCCCATTGAATAGTGACTGGATTCAGTCCCAGCCCCACTTCCAATTCCAGCTTCCTGCTCTTGCACACCCCGGGAGACAACAGCTGAAGGCTCGAGTAGTGTGCTCCTGCCACTCGTGTGAGACCTGGATAGGGTTCCAGGCTCCTGACTTTGGCTTGGCTCAGTCCTGGCTGCTGCAAGGGCTTTGGGTGGTAAACCAGTGGTTGGGAAATCTTTGTCCTTCAAATACATTTTAAAAAATTAAAAATAATTTTAAGTTAAAAAGGTACAAGTTCCTAGACTAGAAAACTGTGTCACCTAGAGCCATACGAGAAAAGGGACCCATCCTATAATGTCCTGCAACTCTCAAGCTCCTCTTCTGTAACATGAACAAGATGGGCTCTTCCTGCAAAAGGTCAGAGCTCTCAGGCTGTGAGGGTGGCTAGTAGATTGCTGTTCCTCCTGCGCTGCCAGGTTACCAGCAGGAGTGACTGAGCTACAGTGACTAAGCCATTGCTCCCACAGGGAAGAGAGCCAGATACCTCCCAGCCTTTAACATACACACAAGCATGGGAGCCTGTGCTTAGTCCCAGGAGAGTGCCACTGCCTAGAGAGCAGGGGACCCCCACCCCATGTGGTAGAAAGTACTGGAGAAGCCAGAAAGACCCAGGGGGGATGGAGAGTGACTGAGCTGAGGGTTTGCATTTGCTTGTTGATGACAAGGACCCAGCACAGAATCAGATATTGGACATGAAAGTCTATGTTGTACTTTCAACTGGGACTGGGGAGAAGCCTGCTACTCATTCCTTGCCCAGTGGAATTGACCTTGGAGAAGGGTTATGTCCCACAGCTCCTGGCTGTGGGTTGTTGGTGTGCAAAAGCAGCAGGAATACTGAAAGCAGATCCAGAGGTGAGTGTTTGGCTTAGTGGTGAAGCTGCCAGTTAAGATGCCTGCATCCCATATCAGTGTGACAAGATTCTGCGCCCCAGTCCAGTTCCTGATAATGCGTACCCCTGGGGCCGGCGTGTGATGACTCAAGTCCTTGTGTCCCTGCCAGCCATGTGGAAGAACCAGATGGAGTTCTCAGCTTCTGACTGCAGCCCCGCCCAGCCCTGGCTGCTGGGAACATGTAGGGGAGTGAACCAGCAGATGGAAGAACTTTCTCTCTATTTCTGTTTCTGTCCCTGTCTGTCTGCTTCTTTCTGACTCTGTTTTTCAGGTAAAATAAAATAATAAAAATAAATAAATAAAAAGTAAAGCGAATCTAAGGATGGACCAAAGACTTGAAGTCTATATCCATGGCACTTCAAAAAGTCTCCTAGATGATATAAAATTGTGCAGCCGCTATACAAAACAGTGTGGTTTCCAAAAAGCTAAAAATAAATCAAATTGCCATATCGTCCAGCAATCCTACTTCTAGGTATGTATGCAAAAGAATTGAAAGAACCGCCTTGAATGCAATTCATTACAGCGTTGTTCACAGTAGCCAGGGGAACACCAAGTCTCTGACAGAACGAATGAACCAAATGAGTACACAGACATGCAACTGAATACTATTCAGCCTTCATAAAGAAGGAACTCCTGCTACATGCTACAACATGGATGAAACTTGAACACATATTCCAAGTAAGATTAGCCAGTCACAGAGAAATCAGTACTGCATGATTGTGTTTATACAAGGACTGTAAAGTACTTGGACTCATGGAAATAGGAAGTAGAAGGGTGGTTTCCAGGAGCTCCAGGTGGGGGAGAGGAATGGGCTGTGGCTGCCTGGTGAGGATAGTTTCAGTTTACCAAGGTAAGAAAACTCTAGACATTCGTTGCACAGCAGTATTAAGGCAGTTAACGCTACTGAACCATACATGTAAGAATGTGGTAAGAAGACGGTAAACTATATGTTAGGTGTGTTTTGCCACAGTTAAAACAAAACAGCAAAAACCCAGCCCAGTGATCTATCCGGAGCAAGGAGAGTTTCTGGTTTTGAAGGGGCGGGGCTGAGTGAGCCCACCTGGAAGTGCTTTTCCCCAGTAGAGAGGGTGGAGAGGGTTGCAGGGGTCCACCTGCTGTGGGGAATGGACACGACCAGCAAAACCAGGCTGACGCTGGGGCAGGTTCTGTTTCAGGAGCAGCCCCAGAAGGCGCCCCGTTGCTGGGCCTCCTCCTTCACGAACTGGGAAGTAAACAGAGATGGGAGGCTCCCTGTTCTGGGAAAAAGCTAATCAAATGATCCAATTGCTCCTCATTTGCAACCCCGAGAGAGGTACCAGGAAATGCAGTTTTGGCTGAGAGAAAGATGGCCGTGAATAAGGGAGGCTGTTACAGAAAACCGCTCTTTCCTCCCAGCTCCATCCAGACTATAATCTTTGCATGCTGACCCAGAGTGGGTATCAGCCAGGGCCTTGGAGTTAGACCCAGGCTCAGGGAACCCAGTCATGCAGCCTTGCGCCTCTGCGCTTTGGAAGAGAAACTGTCTTCTATTCCCACCCCGTTATTTAGTGTTTGGGAAAGGACCCAAAAGGAGCGAGGAGGCAGGGACAAGGGAATCACTGCAAAGGTGGCTGTGGCATTAGGAGAACCGCGATGAAGTCTGTAAGTCCAACCCTCACGAACAGATGCTGGACAGATTCCCCGGGGAGGCTCTTGGCTGGGGCCGGAGGGAGGAGTAGGGGCTGCAGAGAGATACGCTTCTCCCTCCTGGGAAGCAGCAGTCCTGTGACCTTGTTTCAATCTTTGGTAATGAACCGTTTCAGAACAACTGAAGTCACTGGAGTCACTGATAATTACATAAATTTTCTCTTTTCACTTAAAACTCTTAAGTCTCCATCCACCAAGGCCCATTTTTAGTAACACACTGAATCCTGCCAACAACCCGGAGCTGATGGTGTCTTTACACTTCTAGGAATTTCCAAGGACATGGGGGGCAGAGGGAGAGTGGGGTTCAGGCTGCCAAGGTGGATGTGGACATGTGCGACCCACGCGAGGGGCTTCTAAAAGGTCCGAAGGTCGGGAAGGTCAAGGGTCAATGTTTCCTAAATTGCAAAGAACGAGTGTTCCCCACCCCCACCCCGGAGTCCTTTGCACTGGTTTTTTCCCCCTCTAACAGCTTGAAAACAAGATCCCCATTTCACCTCCACTACAAGGTGATCTAGTGCCAGGACTGTTTTTAATCACTCTGACCAGTCCCCAGGGCCACATGCATGCAGTATCCAAAAAGGCAAGCATTTGGAACTCTGAACCCCACCCCCCTGAGACAGCAATAGGACTCTGTGATGATATGGTTTATGGAGTCTCATTTTGAAAAATTTGAAGTACTTACAATGAAAGATGCTGTGCAAACATCATTGGATTTGCCCCAATTTCTTTGCTATTGATTGCTTTGGATGGCACTAAGGTTATATCAGAATACAGCCATAAGGGGAAGAGGCTTTTGGACAACCAAAATGTATTTCCCCCACAAAGCGAATCTGCAGTTAACCCTTTGTCCAATGTAAGCAATGAGAGTCTTGCACAGTGTTTCCAAAATACTGAGACAAGTCTAACACAAACACGCTTATGCCCTGAAGTGAGGCTATTACACATTTTGTAGCACCTGCCATTTTTATACCATGATCTCCTATAGCTAAGCCCTACTTTTTGTAGGACACTAGGTCTTAAGGTTCAGACTCTTCCTTCCCTCCCAAGGATAAAGGCCCATCTTGCAGGGCTGGGGCTACTCTTCCTTTAGGGCTCTGTTGTCTTCAGGAAGCCAGCCCAGAGAGAAATGTTGCACCAAGCCTTGTACTGGCTGACCTCACTGTGTGCTTATGACCCAAGACCTCAACCTTTGCAGTCCTAAACTGCCATCTCAAATCCATTAGAGCTGATGGGTGAAGTGAAGCTCATCAAACTACTCAAGGATCAAGACAGTGGTCTTCAGTGGGAACCACATCCCAGACAAGATTGTGCAATTAGACACTGGAGGCCGGCTGACCACAGGTCAACACCTGGCTAGTCTGTTCCAAGGCTCTCCTGAGAAGTCTGCAGAGCTCTCAAAGCCAGTGGGTTATGGCTCAGGCAATGATATCAGATGTAAGGTTGCTCTTTCTGCCACAAATCCATCTGTAGTTAAACAAGATGGGCTAAACTGGGCTAATTACTTGCTCAATTTTGCATAGCCATGGTTAGGGATGCAACAAGAAATCTGCTCTCAGATCTCTGGGGAACATTCGAATCAAAGACTACAGAGATCAAAAGTCCTTAAAAGAGCCATCTGGGAACTTTTGTATGCTGACAAGTTTGCTCTCTCTCTCTCTCTTTGTCTCACACACACACACGATGATAAACAGATACCACAGAATTCTGGGAAAATTCAGTAGCACATTGTAGCCTGATGAAAAGTCACGAGCTCTCTAAGGTATATATCATATATCATTTATAAGGCACTACCTGCACCCATCCCCCAACCACAGTCAGTGATTTTCATGGGAAATGCGTCAGACACTTACCTGACAGTCTAGTGATGTGCTGGGTCACAAAGAATTAAAATCTGTAAGAATTATAAAAATAGCCACCATTTTTTAAATACTCGGAATATATGAATTTTATTTATTTATTTTTTATTTTTATTTTTTGACATGCAGAGTGGATAGTGAGAGAGAGAGACAGAGAGAAAGGTCTTCCTTTTGCCGTTGGTTCACCCTCCAATGGCCGCCACGGCTGGCGCGCTGCAGCCGGCGCACCGCGCTGATCCATAGCCAGGAGCCAGGTGCTTCTCCTGGTCTCCCATGGGGTACAGGGCCCAAGCACTTGGGCCATCCTTCACTCTGGCCACAGCAGAGAGCTGGCCTGGAAGAGGGGCAACCGGGACAGAATCCGGTGCCCTGACCGGGACTAGAATCCAGGGTGCCGGCGACGCTAGGTGGAGGATTAGCCTATTGAGCCGTGGCGCCGGCCAAAACATATGAATTTTCTAAGCAATTGATCTTCATAAAAATTCTGTATCTTTATCTTATAGATAAGAAAACTGATGTTGAGAGAAGTCACTTGTCCCAGGACAGAAAGCTTTTAGGTAGGGCCCATAGGAAAATGGTTTGGCTCAGAGGTTAAGGCACCTCTGCAGACATTGCATCCCCTATTGGAGGGCTGGTTCGAATCCATCCACTGCTTGTGATACTGGCATCCCCTATCAAAGCACCAGTTCAAATCCCACTGCTTTGTTTCTCAGCCAGCTTTCTGTAAATGTACCTGGGAAGGCAGCAGAAGGTAGCCTAAGTACTTGGGCCCTTGCTACCCATGTGAGAGACCCGGCTAGAGTTTGTGGCTCCTGGGTTCAGGCTGGCCCAACCCCAGCCATTGTGGCCATTTGGGGAAGTGAACCAGAGGCTGGAAGATCTCTCTCTGTCAAGAAGTATTTTTGGGAAAGTTACTCTTTATCTTTGAAAGCTTTGCCCATTGGACGTTTTTCCATATTATTTTCAGTAGTAGTGGCGAACTTCTACTCACCCGTGACATCTCAGTCAGACCTGCCTCTTCTTTGTGAAGACCACGCCTGCCTCTCCTAGGCTGATGTGTGTGCCCTTTCCTCAGTATGCCCAGACACGTTATACAGAACTTCAGTGTGGTGTTACTCTTATGCATTTCTTTTTAAAAATCTTTATTTATTTATTGGAGACACAGAGAATGAGAGAGAGACTTCTCATTTCCTGGTTCATTCCTGAAATGCTCTCCAGGTCAGGGACTGGAGCTGGGAGTGGGAAACTCAATCCAAGGCTCTCACGTGAGTGGTAGAGACCCAATCATTTGAGCTATCATCATGGCCTCCCAGGTGCATCAGCAGGAAGCTGAAGTCAGAGCAGAGCTGGGCACCAAACCCTGGGGTTTTGATATGGGATGCAGCTGAAAGTGCTAAGCCAAATATCCACCCACACTAATCGTACTCTAATTATAACTGTTTGTATGCTTGCCTCTTACTGAAAACTCTGAATGTCTTGGTGGCAAGATCCACGGCTCTGTGGCTTATTACCCTGGGACTGACATAGCATTTGCCACAGTTAACACTCAATAAATATTGCTATATGGGTGAACAAGCAGTTCCCATCCCTAAAAAGTATCAATTTTTCAATAGGGACAAAAATACTAGATTGAACCACATGGAATTTTCTCAGTTCCAGTTCAGAAAGAGTTAACTGTGGGCCCTTCTATATATTTCAATCTAATAAGTCTATTATAGTAGGTGTAACTATTCAGAAACATGGTTGGTTTTCAAACAGATATATTAAAATTCACACATCTAATTTGTTGATGTAAAAATTGTGTCATTCTTCTTGAAAAACTCATTTATTTTTGTAGTTCTGGAATATTTACTCCTTTATATTTATTCAAAATTGGCTGGTCTCTGGAAGACCTTTCATTAAAACAAGTATTTATCATAAGATGTTTGGCATGCTTGGAAGATAAGTATCACACAATGGTTAAGAAGGACTTTCTAGGTATTTATCTTAGGCAAGTTTTTTTTTTTTTTAAGATTTATTTATTTATTTGAAAGGTGGAATTACAGAAGGGGAGAGAGGCAGAGGCAGAAAGAGAGACATCTTCCATCCACTGGTTCACTCCACAAATGGCTTTAACAGTAAGGTCTGGGCCAGACAGAAGCCAGGATCCAGGAGCTTCTTCTGGGTTTTCCATGTAGGCGCAGGGGCCCAAGTACCTGGACCATCTTCTGCTGCTTTCCCAGGCACATTAGCAGGGAGCTTGATCAGAAGTGGAGGAGCTGGAACTTGAACCTGTGTGCATATGGGATGCTGGCACCGCAGGTGGCAGCTTTACCTGCTACACCACAGCGCCAGCCCCAAGGAAAGTTTCTTCTCTCCATTCCTTCCTCATCTTCAAAAGCAGGATCAAAACTGTATCCATTTCCTAGAGTTGCCACAGGGATGGAGTGAGTTTACTACATAGTGTTTAGAACAGTGCTCAGTATGGATGAAGAAGAGTGAAATAAACATATACTGGCAAAGCAATAAAGCGCGTGGGGAGCCAGAAATAGAAACTAAATAAGTGGGTATAACCAAGACTGCATTTCTGCATGGATACTTCTCCGACAGATTCTGCAAATCAGTAAATTTCCCCATAGAAAGTGAAGCACATTGAGGGTGAATGAATTTTGCAGTTTTCTGGGTATCCGAAGTCTTGTCATTGACTCCTCCATGTGGTACTGCGGCACGAAGATTCTTGCTGGTGTCCTTTTACAGCTCGATGCACCCTCATTATACAAATCCAAGTCCAGCTGTGGTATTTGCAAACAATCAAACTGGCGTCACCAATCCCCTTCTTCCTTTCTCTCCAAAGTTCCTGTCTTTCAAACAGTTTTAAAATTCCATTACTAAATTTCCTCTTGCCTTTTAAATATATTACACATTGTGTTACGTATTTGTGGTTGAGATAATCACATGGATCCATTTGTTTTAAATTAAATCAGCTTAAGCTATAAAAGTCTCCAAGTGTCCTGGTGAAGGGTTGCTCTGCCTGCAATATGGGCAGAGCCTAAAGCCAAATCGTTAGGAGCTAATTTGTTAGAATCATAATCTACTTGCACCTTTTGAGCACTATCTGTCTAAATTCCTTTGCAGAGATGAAGTTCAACACAACCCAGTAGTGAGGGGTATGTTAAAATTAATGGGACCACTTCTAAATGATAACCAGATCCAGCACCCATTCTTTATGGTCCATGTTGGATACTGTCACACATTGTTCCTAAACCAACCTCAAGTTTGGGGACAATTAAATAAAGAAATTAAGTCCAATGTATTCTCAATTGCAAGTCATGAAATGTAGGGAAAAGAACAAGCCCTCTAGATGTATAGGACAGGAACTAATTATCAGGAACAAAGTAGTAACAGTGGCTTAAATCGCCTTACCCAATATGTCTACTTACATACATAAATAGTATTTTTCATATATATGTGTATATACATATGTATAGACCTATTTTATATACATTTATATAACTTGCTGCAAGATACAGAGCTGTTCAAAAGCTATAATTGAAGATTGATTTCATTTAATTTTGTTTGAGAAGTAGAGTGACAAAGAGAAAGAGGAAGAGGTAGACAGAGTCATTCACAGATTCACTCCCCAACTGCCTGCAATGCCACGGCTGAGCCAGGCTGAAGCAGGGAACTGGGAATTCAGTCTGGGTCTCTGGCCTGGGTGGTAGGGGCCCAAGTATATGAGCCATTAGCTGCTGCCTCCTATGGTGTGCAATAGCAGGAAGCTGGAATGGGGAGCAGGGATTTGAACCCCTGAACCCCACTGTGGGATGTTGATGTTACAAACAGCATCTTAACCCCCCAGGCCAAATGCCTGCCCCCTAAGGTTTAGTTCTTTTTTTTTTTTTTTTTAAGATTTATTTATTTGTCTTGAAAGTCAGAGTTACACAGAGAGAGGAGAGGCAGAGAGAGGGAGAGAGGTCTTCCATTTGATGGTTCACTCCCCAAGTGGCTGCAACAGCCGGAGATGCACTGATCTGGAGGCAGGAGCCAGGAGCTTCTTCCCAGTCTCCCACACAGGTGCAGGGGCCCAAGGACTTGGGCCATCTTGTACTGCTTTCCCAGGCCATAGCAGAGAGCTGGATGGGAAGTAGAGCAGCCGGGTCTTGAACCGGCACCCATATGGGATGCTGGTGCTTCAGGCCAGGGCTTTAACTCACTGTGCCACAGCGCCGGCCCCTAAGGTTTAGTTCTAAAGCATATGCCTCATGTAGTCATTCACATTGCACGATGGGTGGTGTTAAGGTGGTAGGTATGTGGTCACAGCCATACTGCTTGCTGAGCTGTTTTTTTTTTTTTTTTTTCAAAATTACATCTTAAATATCCCATGATGTAATTCAAGTAAAAAGAAAATATATTAATTCAAATATGTGAGATGAAGACAGTCATTTGGCTGAGCTTACTGGTTGAAGAAAGGGAAATGAAAGGCAGACTAGCATGCTATCACCGTCACACAATGAATAGTTAGTGTCTTTATCACCTATAAGTCTACAAAAATATAGAATGCAGCATTATCCACAACACGGAAATTCTCTCCCAGATGAGATCTGAAGCGTCTGTTTTATTTTGCAAATAAAGTCCTGATGAAAACTGAGATTTGTGTCTAAGAAGAGAACTGGAGTTGAAGAAAACATCTGTCTGTTCTCATGGCAGTGTGCTTAGAAGGAAACACATTTGCCCATCACATTTGGTACTGTTTGGAGCCCCTCAGCTCTGTTTGAAGCTTTCCATCTCTCAGGAGCCTCCTCCCTGTCCACACACCCACATCATCACTTTCCAAGGCAGTGGAAGTTCTGTAAGGAAAGCAGAATCTAGGTTGCGGGAAGGAGCGTTACTTAGAAATCCCTGGTTCACCCAGCAGTAACCGAGCTGCTCCATGGTGAGGAAGAAGGGTGGGTGTCACAGTGCTCAGGGGAACCATTAGATGAGGTCCCTAGTATTCAGCAAGTGAGAACCTTGGACTTGGGCTGCTCAAGTCAGGGTCCTCTCTTTTTGAATACTTCCTGTGCCTGGATTTGGTCCAGAAGTGAAATTTTGAAAGTAGATTATGAAAACTAAAAATCAAACTTATGCATAGTAAAAGAATACCAAAAATTAAACTGGGAAAAGTATTTGCAACTTGAACTACAGATAAACATTTTCAAGATCCTCAGCATATTAAAGTTTATAAAAACAGAGGAAAAAATCAATTACTTTATAGATAAATAGGTTAGAGACATTAATAGTTCTTGGCTCTCAGCTATATGAAAAAATGCTAAAGTTCATTCAGAATGAAATAAATGCAGATTAAAAGTAAATGGAACTGCTACTTCTTAACAAATACAGCTACCAGAAGGGTAAAAAAAAATTAGATAAAATATTTTGCTGGGGAAGGTGTACACAAATATTGACTCTTTTTCACAAAATGTAAAACAGTTCAAACCTTATGGAAAGGAATTTGGCAAAATCTAGCAAAGTTCTACGAGTGTTTATTCTTTGATTCATATCTTTTCTTCTATGAATCTATACCATCAATATATGTACAAAAACATGAAAAGACATATTATGAGGATAGTTCAGTTTAGTATGAGTTTAAATAACAAAAGATAGGAAACAATTCAACTAAGAGATTGAATAAACATTGGTACTTCAATTGGTGTGGATGAGAAGACATCAATACATATACATGGGGCCAGCGCTGTGGTGTAGCGGATAAAGCCGCTGCCTGCAGTGCCAACATCCCATAAGGGCGCCGGTTTCAGTTCCGGCTGCTCCACTTCCAAACCAGCTCTCTGCTGTGGCCTGGGAAAGCAGTACAAGATGGCCTAAGTCCTTGGGTCCCGTGTGGGAGACCCAGAAGAAGCTCCTGGCTCCTGGCTTTGGATCGGCACAGCTCCAGCTGTTGTGGCCCATTGGGGAGTGAACCACCAGATAGAAGACCTCTCTCTCTGTCTGTCTGTCTCTCTGCCTCTCCTTCTCTCTGTGTGTAATTCTTTCAAATAAACAAATAAATTTTTAAAAAATACATATGCAAATGCTTACATAGTATAAAATTAAAGACTCCTCAAAAAACAAAATGAAAGTGGAGGGAATACTTCCTGTCTCATCCTATGAGTGTAGCTTTGCCTTGTTATAAAAACCAAAGACATCACAAGAAAGCTACAAATCAATATGTCTTATAAACACAAAAATCCTCAACAGATAATAGCAAACCAAATTGTAACCCATAACCAACTTGGATTTCTCCCAGTAATGCAGGTTGGTCCAAGGTTTAAAAATTAAGTAATGTAATACACTGTATGAATAGAATAAAAAACAAAAACCACATTACCATCTCAATAGACACAGAAGAGCACTTGAGAAAGTGCAATGTTACTTTGAGATAAAAACACTCAATAAAATAGAAATAGAAGGGGATGTTCTCACCCTGATAAGGAACATCCATATCATACTTAATAGTGAAAGATTTCCCTTGAGATCAGGAACAAGATGAGGATGTCTTCCCATATCACAAGATCATACGGGAGATTCTAGCCAGAGGACTTAGGAAAGAAAAAGAAATAAAAGTCACCTAGACTGGAAAAGGAAAAGTAACACTATATCTACTCGCAAATGGTATGATCTTGTACAAAGAAAATCCTAAAGGTTTAGTTAGGAAAAAAAAAAATTAAGGCTAATAAATAATTCCCACAAGGTTGTAGAATACGGACCAGTATACAAAAATGGAAAGATAAAGATAAGCCATGTTTAATGGCTACCTTTATGGGAAGGACAAGACAAGACAAGACAGAGAGAACAGGCATAAAAGCTCTATTTCTTTTTTTTTTTTTTTTTTTTTTTTTGACAGGCAGAGTGGACAGTGAGAGAGACAGAGAGAAAGGTCTTCCTTTTGCTGTTGGTTCAACCTCCAGTGGCCGCCGCGGCTGCCACGCTGAGGCCAGCGCATCACGCTGATCCGAAGCCAGGAGCCAGGTGCTTCTCCTGGTCTCCCATGGGGTGCAGGGCCCAAGCACTTGGGCCATCCTCCACTGCCTTCCCTGGCCACAGCAGAGAGCTGGCCTGGAAGAGGGGCAACCGGGAGAGAATCCGGCGCTCCGACCGGGACTAGAACCCGGTGTGCTGGCGCTGCAAGGCGGAGGATTAGCCTATTGAGCCACGGCGCTGGCTAAAAGCTCTATTTCTATGTTTACACCTTGCATTGTAGATTAGATAGCAGAACAGTAAACTCTGAAAAATATTCTACATATTTGTAAGGACAAATTTAAGCTAAAGCACTGTACTTTCTGACTACATGTCATTATACATTTGTCCAAACTCATAAACTATGTAAAACTAAGAATGAACCTTGATGTCATCTGTGGCTGGTGGTAAAGATGTATCAGTGTAGGTTCATATCCTGTAACAAATGTGCTACTCTGGTGGGGAATATTGGCAATGGAGAGCTTATACATGTGTAGCCAGGGTATTTAGGAAATCTGTATCTTCCTCTGAATTTTGCTGTGAACCTAAATCTGCTGTACAAAATGAAGTATATTTTTAAAATGACAACCCTCTCAAAATTGAAAAGAAATTAAAACAAATGACCCCAACCATGTACCAAATTGGCAGCATATTTGTACACAGAAAAACTATTTCAATGACATTAACATGCAACAATTCAGTGTATATCCTAAGTGAAATGTACCCCAAGTGGGGGAAAAAAAGAGTTTTAAGAGCTGGTGCTGCGGCTCACTAGGCTAATCCTCCGCCTGTGGCGCCGGCACACCGGGTTCTAGTCCCGGTTGGGGTGCCAAATTCTGTCCTGGTTGCTCCTCTTCCAGTCCAGCTCTCTGCTGTGGCCCGGGAAGGCAGTGGAGGATGGCCCAAGTGCTTGGGCCCTGCACCCCATGGGAGACCAGGAGGAAGCACCTGGCTCCTGGCTTTGGATCGGCGCAGTGCGCCGGCCATAGGGGCCATTTAGGGGGTGAACCAACGCAAAGAAGACCTTTCTGTCTGTCTGTCTCTCTCACTGTCTAACTCTGCCTGTCAAAAAAAAAAAAAAAAAAAAAGAGTTTTTAAAAATACTCTGCCTTTAAAATATATATATATATTTAAATCAAATATATATATATTTTTTAAATCTTAAGGTGTTTTCAGTAATCATGTTTTTGGTGGTAGTGCTAGTTTTTAGAGAGTTGTGGGTAAGCTGTGGAATAAAACAAAGGAATCATTGTATTGTGTCATTAAGAACTAGGACTTTGCAATAATAGAAGGATAAATAGGTGACAGTTTCATAAGTTCAGCCTTGGAGTTGAATTTTAATTTGGAGCATGAGTTATTAATTCATAATCCATTTTAACTGTAAGAAATAAAATCTTTCCTGATCTGTGTCCTTTGAAAGGGCCTAAAAGTAATGATGAACCCAATAACAGTACTCCTAGCGCTCAGACTGAGGTCCCTAAATATCACTTCTAATGGAGCAGGGCCAATGCTAAGTCAGCAATAGGAAATGCAAAAAGCTGGCCTGCCACACTTTGTTCTGCGAGAAAGCAGTGCAGTTATCAAATACTACTGGGCTCATTGGTGGGTTGCATTTTGTTCCCACAAAATACAGGGTAAGGTCTAAGCCCTTTAATGCTGTGAATGGGAATGAGAGAAATTTGGACACAGATCCAGAAAGGGAGAGAGCACCTTGTGATGACAAAGGCAGAAACTGCAGGGACACATCTACAAGTCAGGTAAGGCCAAGGAGCGCCAGCAATGCTCAGAAGCTAAGAGCGGCATGAGACAGATTCTCTCTCAGGGCTTCTAGAAGGAACCAGCCTTGCTGACTTCTTGATTTCAGATTTCTCGGCCTCTCAGCTGTGAAGCAGTGCATTTCTGCTGCTTCCCGTCACTCGGTTTGTGCTGATTCGTTACAGGAAACGAACACAGGAATGATGTCAAAGAGACTGGGAAGCTAACTGGAAGGGGCAGTCGCTGGCTGCACACAGAACACTGCGAGCATCGATAATAATAATTCCAACAGAGTGAAATAAACAAACCTATCTTGTTCCAAAGTCACATTTATATTTTAAAAGAAAAACACCTGGGGGTGGGCCTTTGGCCTAAACTGTTGAGACACTGGTTAGGATGACCAGTCCCACATTGGGGTACCTAGTTCCATACCTGGCTCCAGTTTCTGACTCCCCCTTTCTGCTGCTACAGACTCTAGGAGGCGTGGTGATGGCTCAAGTAATTGTGTCCCTGCCTCTCAAATGAATTACCACATTGCTTGAAAAATATGAAAACATTAACTGGACAACTTTGGAGGCTACTAGAGAACCAACTAAAAATTTTGATAACTTGTAAGGGAAAGAATCAAGCATTTATTCTGCCTTTCTTATATGAACAATAATGCTAGATAACCAAAAATGGAGGTGAAGGGAACTTTATGTATGTATTCCAGCTAATATATGATATGCATATCATCATTTTGCAACTTGGAAAATGATGTAATGGATCTAGGCTACAACCACCAATGGCTGTTAATGAAGTGAGCGACAAACAGGTGGCTTGTTATGGAAATATACAACACTGGGATATAGTCTTATGAGGAAAAGTAAATCAAATAACGTAATCAAGACTCTAGATCCAACCACCAATTTACAGAGAGTGCTAGAGATAAATGAAGTTACTAAAAAAATACTGTGGGAATGCAATGAACAAAATGTAGAAAAAATTATACAAGAAAAGTGGTTTATTGCATAAATAAACTGCAAGGAAAAACAAAAACAACACGGTAAGGGAAATCTTAAGAAACGTGAGGGGCGGGCATTGTGATTCGCCAGGTCAAGCTGCCACTTGGGACCCCTTTATCCCACAGCGGAGTGCCAGTTTCAGTTTCAGAAACATGGATTCCCATGGGACCGGCGCTGTGTTGTAGGGGGTAAAGCCGCCACCTGTAGTGCTGGCATCCCATATGGGCTCTGGTTTGAGTCCTGGCTGCTCCACTTCTGATCCAGCTCTCTGCTATGGCCTGGGAGGGCAGTAGAGGATGGCCCTGCACCTGCATGGAAGATCCGGAAGAAGCTCCTGGCTCCTGGCTTCGGATCAGTGCAGCTTTGGACCTTTTGGCCAATTGAGGAGTGAACCAGCAGATGGAAGACCTCTCTCTCTTTCTCCCTCTCTCTGCCTCTCCTTCTCTCTGTAACTCTTGCAAATAAATAAATAAATCTTTAAAAAAACATGAATTCCCATCCAGTTTTCTACTAATATGTTTGGGAAAGAAGTAGTTGGGTCCCTGCTACCAATATTGGAGACCCGGATGGAGTGGCAAGCTCCTGGTTTTGACCAGCCCCAGCCGTTGCAGGCATTTGGGAAGTGAATCAGAGGATGAACGATACCTCTCTCGCTCACTCTCTGTGTCTCTTTCTGTATCACTCTGCCTTTCAAATAAATATTTTAAAAATCAGAAACTTGAAAGACACAAACTGGTTGCAATGAGTGGAACTTACCCCGTATCCTAGCTCTAATAAAGAAACTAAAGAAATACTTATGAGATATCCGGGGAAATTAATTGGATGTAAAAGGAATCAGTGATGCTTTTGAGGAGGGATTATTTATATCTAAAGAAAATGTCTTATATTTCAGTGATAAGTGTAACAATATCTACAGATCAAAAGATATGAGGTAATAGATTTGCTCTAATATAATTCATCAGGATGGTGGGAAGTGGGCAGCATACATGTAGAATTAGATTGGACATGTCTTTATAGTTGGTGAGGTTGGGATGCAGAAGTTAGATGTCTCTCGGGACACCCACCTTTCATATCAGAGTGTTAGCTCTTGCCCAAATTCCAGCTTGCAGCTAATGCATATCCTGGGATGCAGCAGGTGATGACCCAAGTATTTTAGTCCCTGCCACCCACATGGGAGACCTGGGTTGAGTTCTGGTGCCTGGCTTGAGTCCTTCAGTGTGACCCAGCCCTGGCCATTGCAGGCATTCAGAGAGTGAACCAGTGGATGGAAGAGCTCTCTCTCTTGCTTGCGCTCTCTCTCTCCTCTCTCTTTTTGCCTTTCAAATACAAATTAATTAATTTTTTAAAAAGTATTGAAGATAAATACATGATAGCTTATTATACATTTATTTCTACTTCTGAATATTTTAAATATTTTTTCATACTAAAAAGTTAAGGAGGAAAAAGAGCTGGGGCCTCTGGCCACTGAGAATTTGTAATTCAAAAGTTAGAGGAGACAGGCAGAAAAGGCCCCGTGGCGAGGGAAGCCCAGGTGCCCACTTCCTGGCGGTGGCTTTCTCCCGGTGAGTGACAGTGAGAGTCCTGCCCCGGCTCTCAGGACCACTGAGAAGCCTACGTAAAGGCTGAACATGTGTCAGCAATACAAAGTGCTAAGTGTTTACCAATAGTCATCGGTAGGCAGCTGTCTGTATCTTTCTACTGAGTTCAGACTCAGGGCCACATCATTCCTTTGGACCTGTTGCCCTGGCTCTTAGACATCAAATAGATCCAGACCCCTGACTGCCAGGCCCTCAGTCAGATACCCAGACCACCCACCCATTTCCCATGGCAACTTACATTGCAGAAAAATATTTATGGGAAGACACCTGCTCCCAAGGTAAGAAAGATCCAGCATTTGAGCTGGAACCATTTTCTCCCATCTTAGATTTTAGCCCCTCGGCCATGAGCGGAAGGCACGACACGCTGAGGTTGCCTCTCACAGGAGAAGGCACAAATCCCACCCAAGAGCGCCATTTCATCACAGGAGGACCCAAATCTGCAACAGGGACTCCTCGTTACCAGAGTGACACTTTGAAAACAATGACTCACTAACGGAATAAACACTGATGGAGTCAGACATCCTGGCTGTCAAAGCAGCCATTATGATTAACAGGCTCACAACACACGCCTATCAATGGGCCCCTCATTACTGGTGTCTCTGAGGGCTTTCTGGCAGCACTTTTCATTGGCAATTAGTATAATTAGCAATAATCACAATTAAATTTGGGATCCCTAAGGCCCTTCCACGAGATTTCTCGGTCTACACAAGCCTGTAGAGTAGTATCATGTCACGTATGATTATACCCATTTCACAGATAATGAAACAGTTCTGTAGTTTTCTCAACATTCAGCAAGTTAATGAGGAATATGCAGAAGGAAGTCCTAAATGTGCCAGTCCACATGAGGATTTTACTCTCACACAGCATCTGTGAGTTGAACTCAAAGGGTTCCACTGAAATAGAACCCTTTAAATAACAAAGCCATGTTAACGCAAAAAAGAAAACCAGTAAAAGGCATGTTCCTATTTGGGGTCTCTAAGAAATGATTCCAAGCTTCCCTTCAGAGCCTGGGTCTTCATTCTATGAAACTGCTTTTGTTCCCGAGCTAGATGCTGGGAGTTGCTTTCCGGGCTGCTACACACCAAATGGCAAATGTTTCCTTAGTCAGATGCAAAGTTAACTCCAAATGGATCACAGATCTAAATGCTAGAGCTAATACTACAAACTTTCTTCAAGAAAATATAGGAGAAAAAAATCTTTGTGATCTTGGGTCAAAGTTTTCTTAGATAAGTCACCAAAAACATGGGCCAAACAAGAAAATATTGATAGACTGGCCTTTGCCAAGATTTCAAATTTTTGGCCTTCAAGTCATATTGTTAGGGGCCGGTACTGTGGCGTAGTGGGTTAACGCCCTGGCCTGAAGCGCCGGCATTCCATATGGGCATCAGTTCGAGATCCAGCTGCTCCACTTCCCATCCAGCTCTCTGCTATGGCCTGGGAAGGCAGTACAAGGTGGCCCAAGTCCTTGGGGCTCTGCACTTGTGTGGGAGACCTGGAAGAAGCTCCTGGGTCCTGGCTTCAGATCAGCACAGCTCTGGCCGTTGCGGCCAACTGGGGAGTGAACCATCGAATGGAAGACCTCTCTCTCTCTCTGCCTTTCCTCTCTCTGACTTTCAAATAAATAAATAAATATTAAAAAATCATACTGTTAAGGAAATGAAAAGATAAGTCACATATCTGCCATCAATACACACATACATGCAAACAGAGACCCCACAGTACTTCAAAATGTCTGTGGGAAAAATGGAGTTAAGATAGGTTTATTTTGGTGCAAAAATGTTTGAAATCCATGTGTGGTTTTCCATAATACACATTTCCCACAAACTTTCTGAAGGACCCTTGAATGCACAGATTTCAAAATTATTTTGCTCCAAAACAGTAAATCTCCCAATGTTTAAAAACATGGATGGGGCCGGCGCTGTGGTTCACTTGGTTAATCCTCCACCTGTGGCGCCAGCATCCCATATGGGCGCCAGGTTCTAGTCCCGGTTGCTCCTCTTCCAGTCCAGCTCTCTGCTGTGGCCCAAGAGGGCAGCAGAGGATGGCCCAAGTGCTTGGGCGCCTGCACCCGCATAGGAGACCAGGAAGAAGCACCTGGCTCCTGGCTTCAGATCGCCGTAGCTCCGGCCATGGCGGCCATTTGGGGGGATGAACCAATGGAAGGAAGACCTTTCTTTCTGTCTTTCTCACTGTCTAACTCTATCTGTCAAATAAATAAATAAATAGATAATAATAAAACATGGATAAAAGATTTGAACAGACACACCACCCACCAGGACATACTCACAGCAGGTAAGTACACCGAGTGACACTTAGCATTATTTGCCAGAGAGAAAGGCACCTTTGTGTGTATAATCAACTTTTTCTTATGTGTTCATTCCTTGCATCTGGAGTACTCCTTGATGACAGCCTTGGCCTGAGATTCTTTGCCACAATCCTTAATTCCTACACCACTACAACCAACCACTTTATGGGGAATGTCCTTCTTGGTCAATTTTACGGAGATATACCTCTTCCCCTTATTTCTTGTCACCAGCCTTATTTAAGTTGATTGGATGTTCATTACAAAACACCTCCACCAATGTGACATGCACAGGATTGTCCTAGTTGGATGCAAACACACAAAGATGGGTTGGGGCTCGTCTAAGGTTTTGTCAGGTTCACAAAGTCCACACGCTAGGCCAGCAAGGAGGAGAACGGTCTGTAGCACCTCTTGAAAAGCAGGATGAGCACCCACTCTACCTTCAGGGACAAAGTCCTCCTCGGCCATGGCTCTAGGTTATGAGTGATGGCCAAGTCTTGAATGCACCCAGGTCTCTGCCTCCCCACAAGTTGGCCATGGAAGGGAAAGAGAGAGATGCACATTAAACTGTGATGAGCTACCATCATACACCTGTAGAATGACCACAACTAAAAAAGACTGACAATACCAAGTTCTGGTGAAGACGCAGAGCAACTAGAAATCTTGTTGATGCGAATGCAAAAGTGGTATAGTTACTTGGGAATGAAATTAAAGTATCTCTTATAAAGTTAAACATACCTGCACTTTACAGCCAGCAGTCCTACACCAAAGCATTTACTAATGAGAAATGAAAACGTATCCACACAAAGAGATGCATGTGAATGTTATAGGAAAGATACATTCATGTGTGTTCCAAGTCGGCCTTATTTATAATAGCCCCAAACTGGATAAACAAACTGGTTCGTTCACAAAATGGAAACAAATCACTGATGCAAACAGTACATGGATGCATCTCTTGGTGAGAAAGACCAGAAACACAGGGCTATGTACTGTTTGATTCCATGTACGTGGCATTTTGGAAAAGTCAAAGCTCTAAAGACAAAATCAGACTAATGGTTACCAGAAGCTAGAACTAGCAGGAAGAGATTGATTTTAGGGGCACTAGAAACCTTTTTTTTAAAATTTAAAAAAGGAAAGTTTATTTGAAAGGCTGAGAGAACGAGTGAGCGAGCTCCCATCTGCTGATGTACTCTCCAAATGCCCTCATTAGCTATGGCTCAGCCAGGTGGAAACCAGGAACCAGGAACTCTATCCAGGCCCCCACATTGGTGACAGAGACCCAAGTACCTAAGCCAGTCTATGTGCCTCCCAGGAACATTAGCAGGATGCTGGATTGGAAGCAGTGCATCCAGGACTGAAGCCAGCACTCCAAGATAGCATACAGGGATCCCAAGTGGCAGCCCAACCCACAGCAACCCAACCTGCTGTGCCAAAATGCCTGCCCCACAAGGGAGCCACTGAGGTGAAGAGAATGTTCCAGCTCTGGACTGTGGTGGCAGTTGCACCACTTAGGTGTTTGGCAGACTTGGAGAAGGGAATACTTGCAAGAGATTATCAATTTATCTAAATTATTGGTATCAACTTGGTACCAAAAGAATGTTTACTGAACACCCAATTCAGTATCTTTTGCAAGGTGCTGCAGAAAAGTGGATAAATTCAGAAATATTATGCTCTCTGAAGGACTCAGGGGTAGGCCATGGGAGACGTGTGAAATCAACTGCTATGGTCCTGCAAGGGCAACTGCAGGCAAGACTGCACATCTAGCACATGTATAGCAGCCCAGGTTTTAAGTTGATCATTTCCTATGGCCCTAGGCAGAGAAAAAGTCCCCCCTCCTGGAGCTTTAGATGACAAGATTCAGCATTGATAGAACAGTGAGTATGTTCAGTTTCTGGTTTTGCATGAAGGGAGCCTGGAAGTAGTCAATCCTCACAACATATAGAAAGCAAACCAGCTAAAAAAGCAACAGATTCCTCTTGCAAGTCCCCAAGACTGGAAAGACAGAGTCATGGCCTGATGGAGCAGGGACTCACAAGTAGAAATGACCATCAGGAGAGGGTAGCTGAGCAGGAAAACCTGAACCGTGATTGATACATTATTAGAAACTCGGTGAGGTCAAGTCTGAGAGTTGAAACCTCAAGGGGCACTCAGTGCTGTCTCACACTGTTGGGGGATTCACCTCTCGGAGCCGGGCCAGGTTCCCACAGTCAATATCAGGGGAAATCCCGTGCAATTTCAGCAACAGGAAGGGAAAATGAACGATTTTGAAATATGGCCCAGTTCTTAGCAAGGCCTGCCCTCACGAGAAACATTTAATTGGAATCTAACCTGCTGAGGTATTAGCAGACACTAACTGATCTTGGGAAAGGGAGACACCTAGCTCCAACCCACTCTATCACCTCATCCCAACCTGGTGAAAGGGGGGACGACAAGAAAGCTGAGAAACATTGGAACACCGCCCAGGCAAAGGCTCACATGTTAGGACTGGAGCGTGCTCCCCGCTTCCCTACACCTGACCACCACGTTACTAACCGACTCTTTACTGCAGTTCTTCTTATTCAGAATATTATGTCCACCTATTAAGAAAAAATACCAGGGCTGGCACCGTGGTAAGGCTGCCACCTGTGACGCTGGCATACCATATGGACCCTGACTGGATTCCCAGCTGTTCTACTTCCGATCTGCTCCCTGCTAATATGACTGGGAAAGCACTAGAAGATAGCCCAAGTGCTTGGGCCCCTGCACCCACGTGGGAGACCTGGAAGAAGCTCCTGGTTTTGGCCTGGGCAAGTCCTGGCCATTTGGCTATCTGGGGAGTGAACCAGCAGAAGGAAGACTTATCCCTCCCTATAACTTGGCTTCCCTCCCTCTCTCTGTAACTCTGCCTTTCAAATAAATAAAAAGTAAACCTCAAAAAAAAAAAGGAAAAAATTACCAGGTATACCATGAGGCAAAAACAATAGTTTGAAGGGACAGAGCAAGCAAAGGTTAGACAGGGCAGGGATGCTGGAATTATCAGACTGAGAATTTAAAACAACTATAAATAACAGGCTAAGGTTTCCAAAAGGTAAGCACGAATGGATGAGCAATACAGATAGATGAAAATCCTAAGACAGAACAAAAAAAAAAAAAAAAAAGAAAAGAAAAGAAAAGAAAAGAAAAGAAATGCTAGAAATCAAAAAAATCAAAAACACTGTGAAAAAAAATGCCTTACGAATGCCTTGGAGGGGCTGACTAGTAGACTAGGCACAAATCAGGAAGAATCTTAGGCCTGAGGGTATCTCAATAGAAAGCTCCAAAATTGAAAGCAAAAAGAATGAAGATTGCAAAGAACCAGAACAGGGGCTGGTGCTATGGCATAGCGGGTAAAGCTGCCGCCTGCAGTGCTGGCATCCCATATGGGCGCTGGTTTGAGTCCCACTTCTGATCCAGCTCTCTGCTATGGCCTGGGAAAGCAGTAGAAGATGGTCCAAGTCCTTGGGCCCCCTGTACCCACGTGGAAGACCCAGAAGAAGGTCCCGGCTTCTGGCTTCAGATCAGTTCAGCTCCAGCCATTGTGGCCAACTGGGGAGTGAACCAGCAGATGGAAGACCTCTCTCTCTCTCTCTCTCTCTGCCTCTCCTCTCTCTGTGTAACTCTGACTTACAAATAAATAAATCAATCTTTAAAAAAAAACCATAACAGATTATTCAAGGACTTTGGGACAACTACAAAAGATATAAATATATATAATAGAAATATCAGAAGAAGAAAAAGGAGAGGAGGATGTATTTGAAATAATAATGACTGAGAATTTCCCCAAATTAATGTCAGACATCATACTACAGGTTCAGAAAGCTCAGAGAACACCAAGCAGGGTAAATGCCAAAGCATCTGCACCAAGGCATATTATTTTCAAACTACAGAAATCAAAGATGAGAAAAACTCATCTTATCATAGAGGACTAGGCATGAAAATTATACCTGAATTCCCCTCAGAAAACATGCAAGCAGGAGGAGAGTGGCTGAAATATTTAGAGTATTGAGAGAAAGAAAACCACTAATTTAGAATTTTGCAGCCTGTGAAATCGGAAGACCAAGGTACTCTGGCTAAGCTGGCGGAGGCCATATGGACCACTACAGTGACAGATACCATTAGATTCACTATCATCAGGAGGCAATGTTCCGAGTCCAAAATCTGTGGTTCATGGAATCAAGCCGGAAAAGGCAAAAGCTAACGAACTCACCACAAAGCTGGGACACATGTACACTGTTGAGTTTCCTATACCTAATAATAATAATAAAAATTCTCTTCCAAATTAAACAAATGGTAGAAAACAGGGTGGAAGACAAAAATTGGGGAACAGTAAAAGGGCAATAAACAGAAACAGTAAGAAAGATGGCAGATACTAATCCAGTGGCATTAATAATCACTTTGAACATCAGTGGTCTAAATGTGCCAGTTAAAGGACAGAGATTGCACATCTAGATCAAAAAAACAAGACCAAACTGTATGTTGTCTACAAGCAATGCACTTTGAAAATAAAGACACAATAGTTTAAAAGTAAGTGGATGGGGCTGGCGCCGCGGCTCACTAGGCTAACCCTCCGTCTTGCGGCGCCGGCACACCGGGTTCTAGTCCCGGTCGGGGTGCCGGATTCTGTCCCGGTTGCCCCTCTTCCAGGCCAGCTCTCTGCTATGGCCCAGGAGTGCAGTGGAGGATGGCCCAAGTGCTTGGGCCCTGCACCCCATGGGAGACCAGGAGAAGCACCTGGCTCCTGGCTCCTGGCTCCTGGCTCCTGGCTCCTGGCTCCTGCCTTCGGATAGGTGTGGTGCGCTGGCCGCAGCGCGCCGGCCGTGGCAGCCATTGGAGGGCGAACCAACGGCAAAAGGAAGACCTTTCTCTCTCTTTCTGTCCACTCTGCCTGTAAAAAAAAAAAAAAAGTAAGTGGATGGAAAAAAATATACCATGCTAACCCTAGTCAAAGAAAGCATTAGCAGTTATATTAATTTCAGTCAGAGCAAACTTTGAAATGAGTAAAGCGGAGTGGGAATTTGGAACCATGTTTGCAGCATTACTTAGGATTCCCATATCCCATGCAGGAGGGCCTGCTTGGATCCCAGCTACTGTATTTCTAACCCAGTTTCCCGCTTATGTGTACCCCAGGAGGCAGCAGATGATCGCTCAAGTACTTGGGTCCTTTCCACCCATGTGGGAGACCTGGAAGCATCTCCTGGCTCCTAGCTTCATATTGGCGCAGCTCCAGCTGTTGCAGACAACTGGGGAGTGAACCAGCGAATGGAAGATCTCTCTTTCTCTCTCTCCCTCTCTCTCTCTTTCTCTCCCCCCCCCACTCTGCATCTCTCCTTCTCTCTGTGTGTGTAACTCTTTCAAATGAATAAATAAATCTTTAAAAAAAATGAGGATGCTGGGCTAAAGTTCTTTATTGTCTTCCAACACTATATTTGGTAATTCTATGATTTAAGAGAGAGGCAAGAAGTATTGCAAAGTACTGTTACTTAGTTGAAAGAGCTGAGAGTCACACTGCCATATTAGCACATAAAACACAAAATGCAATGGACAGGGACCCTATATCATCTAATAAGCCCAATTATTTTTTGAAGGGAAGCACAAGAATAAAAGTAAGTTTACTAAGTGTCGCCATTACAACTGATTTTCTTCTTCAATCCCTTGGGTCTGTATGAATTTAAATATACCCCAGAGTAGCATTCAAAGACAATAGGTATATCCTAGAAACTGCATGGATGCTTTGCTTAGCTAAATAAAATATTTAAACTGTAATGTCTACAGTAAATCTGGCCAGCGCCGCGGCTCACTAGGCTAATCCTCCGCCTAGCGGCGCTGGCACACCGGGTTCTAGTCCCGGTCGGGGCGCCAGATTCTGTCCCAGTTGCCCCTCTTCCAGGCCAGCTCTCTGCTGTGGCCAGGGAGTGCAGTGGAGGATGGCCCAGGTGCTTGGGCCCTGCACCCCATGGGAGACCAGGAAAAGCACCTGGCTCCTGGCTCCTGGCTCCTGCCATTGGATCAGCGCGGTGCGCCGGCCGCAGCGCGCTGGCCGCGGCGGCCATTGGAGGGTGAACCAACAGCAAAGGAAGACCTTTCTCTCTGTCTCTCTCTCTCTCACTGTTCACTCTGCCTGTCAAATAAATAAATAAATAAATAAAAATAGATAAATGTCTACAGTAAATCTTATAATAAGGCACAATTTGTTTTTAAGAATTAACCTTCCAAGGTCAATTACTTACAGGTTTTAACTTACTGCTAATATTAGAAAAGGGACAAGATAAAGTTTTTAAATAAATTTGCCTTGAGACTACTATCAAATTCTGTGTTGGGGCCTTGTGTCAGTCCCCAGGGGTACCTTCTAAACGTCCAAACTCCTGTGAGCTCATTAATGATCAACCTCATGTACTTTGTACTGAAACAGATGAAAATAATGGTTTCCATTACACTATTACAAATGGCTAGACATATGGAAGATCTATTAGGTGGCAGGAATTGTGTGCTATGGAGTCACTTGTGTGCTGTTTGCTCTCACGGTAATCCTGCAAAGTGAGTATTACTCCAATTTTCCAGACGAGGAAACCAAAGTTTATAGAGTTTCAATGACTTGCCTACATAACGAATACCAGAACGTGTTGTAAACTGAGGCTACTGTGATGTCAAGTCCTGACTCCACCCATTCTGGAGAAGAAGAAATCTCCCCAAATTGTTTTTACTTCCACTCTCTGACAGGCAGATGGAAAGGTAGAGAGACATTTCTCTTCCTTAGATGTTAATTGTCACTCCTGTGCTCCCTGGAAGAGGAGAGCCGTCGTACTCTGAAATATATACATGCAGGACGTACAAGGATGACATTGTGAGGGAAAATGGTGCTTTGCTCTGTGTTTACGATGACAATGCAGCCATTTTCATACATAGAAACAGCTTCCTGCTGTAAGAGAACAACCTTCTCTTACGCTTCCCGTACAGTCGCCCTTAGCATTAGCTTCATTCTGCTGGCTCACGCACAGTGGGTGGGAATGCGAGTCCCAGGCCTCCACTCTGAGTGCTAGTGTGTGCTGGTGATGATACGGTCTCCTTGAGGTAGGAATGCACTGAGAACTCCACAGAAGAAAATAGCTTTTCCTTCTGGCTAGTAGACGAGAAGCGCCGCCCCATCACATCAAAGGTACCCATGTTCATCCGCCTACAGTGAGGCTGTGGCCATCCATCTGCAATGTCACCAACTCGGCAGCCCAGCCAGCCACATCTGGAAAAGTGAAGTGAGCTGCAGAGTTGACACGTGTTAGGGAGAACTCTGAGCACGGCGTATTGACAATAGGCGAGCACGGTGCTCCTCCCTTTAGATGCCTCAAACGTGGGCAGTTATTTGACTGTTTAAGCTTCAAGGCTTAGGTAACTCGAGGAGGAGACTGTCTGTATTATGGCCAACAGCAGCTCTTTAAGAAGCGAGACATGACAGGGCCAGAACAGAAGGTTTGTTAATGAGATCCATCAAAGTGGTGACCAGCCCAGGGCAACCAGGAAGGCATCTGTGAAGGGCCTGGGGTGGGCACACTCGAAGAGGACATAGGCATCTGGGAGCCCTTTACAACACAGTCCACACACCACACAACTCCTCATCTTCTTTCCCAGAGTCTGGCAAGCTTCTGAAGCCTCAAGCTCTCCGAGTGATGGCACCCTTACCATGGACTTAGCAGTGGCTTCTCTAACTACCCTGGATGGTTTCAGTTTCCTATGTCTAAATTCCCAACACGACTTTCACATCAGGAGCTAAGACTTTTTGATTTTATGATTTTTTTGGGGGGGGGGGGGCTGGTCACTCCAAAATACCCCCAATGGCCAGGACTGGGCCAGGGCTGAAGCTGGGAACCAGCAGCTCAAACCAGGTCTCTCACGTGGGTGGCAGGGACTCAGTTACTTGAGCCATCACTGCTGCTTCCTAAGATGTTTGTTAGCAGGAAGCTGGAGTCAGGAGCTGGAGGCAGGTGCACCAATGTGGGAGATGGGCATCGTATAACTGGCATCATAATCACCAGTCCAAATACTCACCCCAGCTTTTGTGGCCTTAGAAGACACTGCACGGCACACCCCTCTTGTTCTAATTTGGCACCTATACAACAGCCTGGTACAAAAACAAAGAAGTAGAAAGACAAACCTGCAGTAGCTCTGCTCTTTCTCTTCTCCACTAAGGGAGAAGATCCTCATTTACCCTAAAGCCTTCTCAAATATTCTTACTCATGGCCATGCATAGATGCTTTCAATTGGAATACTCGTTATTTTAAAAGTATGTTTTCTCTTTGGAGCACACAAGCTCACAGCACCCCCTTCCTGATACAGGCTCACAGGAATGTGAGGAAAGAAAGAGAGGTGTGTGGCCAGGGGAGAGCGAGCGACCAAGTGATTCCTGTGCCTTTCTACAGAAGCCTCTGACTGCAAGGCAGCTCCAGTGTGCATTCAGCTCTTAGATCCTTGCTCCTGGTGGATGAGCGCTCAGATTCTGCCTCAGTCTCTAAGTCTCTCATTCTCCTTGCTGCTGCTCTGTGTTTTCCTTCAGCAAAGAACCATTTAGAACCCTTTACCATGGCCCACCTCAATGCCCACAGGGGTTGGTAAGGCAGAGACTCTTTGTGGAAGGGTGGACTCAATGTAGGGATTATTCACTCCAATTCAATGAAGGGAGGCATGGACCGAAGCCCAATAAGCAAGACCTCTCCTTTTTCACACACAGAATGAGGGAAGATGCTTTTTAGGAAAGCTTCACTTACTCTCTTTTTCTAGGGAACTGTGGGTAAATATAGCTACCCAAAGGACTGATTGGACTTTAAAGCTCAGGACAAGCCCATGTGAGGGGCAGGTGGCAGAACTGGAATTCAAATCTGCATCTCCTAACACAGCTTGCCCATTCTTTGCATTTTCCTGTGTATCCAAAAAGCTGTGTATCCTAAGGCCAAACTGTGGGGGCAGATGGATGAGCTCTGAGCAGCTCCCCTCTGTGTACCTTTTCTTGGATTTAATCTAAAGACGTGATTTTGACTGAAGGAAAAATTTCATAGTAAAAAAAAAAAGGTGGTCTTGTCTATTCTATGTGACCTCCAATTCTAAGAAGATTCTACCAAGATAAAAATCTAGAAAGGCATTCTTAGGTGTGGACTAATATCCTCACTGGAGACCTATTCTGGTCCTATATATTCAAAATGCCTTATTACACCAGAAGGCATCTTCTCACTGGGTCATGGGCTCACGCACGTTCCCAGACACCACCACTCCCTCCCCTGAAGAACTGAGGGAGTTTCTGATGGATGCTATTGATGTAGCAGTCTCCCTAAGAATAGCAGAGCAGTTCCAAGTGTGGGCTCTTCTTAGCCAGCCAGGGCTTGCAGCTGGCTCTACCATTTATGATGTAACCTTGGGCACCTTAAAAACAGTGCAAAACCTAAACCAACCCATTAGGTGAGATAGGAGTGAAGATTGCACTAATATAGCTAGAACACACTGTAGTTGCTCATTAAGTACTTGCTGTTTTTTCTCAGGGGATCCAAGGAGAAGTTCTTTACATCTGGTATTGGCTTCTAAACAGAACAAATGGGCTCAGTCTCATCAGCCAGGTACTCTAAGATCTTGGCTTAGACCAGTAAGTTGTTGTTGCTTTAAATAATGGTGTTTGGGACGGAGCTGTACCCACAGTGCAGTCAACCCAGTGGACTTGGCATATGAGCAACTCACCTCTGGAAAGGAGGAAGCTGGCAAAAGGCCCCTGCTTCCCAAACTTGTGGTAGAGCTGACAATGGGAGCCGGAGCGCTGTTCCACACCATCAGGCAACTGCAGTCCTTGGATCTGTTGTAGTTGGCTCAGCTGAAACCCACACTTGCAATTTTCACACTATCTGTAAACGTTTAATTCGAAAGGCTTTCCTATTTAATATCAAACAAGTGAGAAAAAAATTTCATCAGCTCATTAGTGCAGTGCCAGACTTCCACTGGGGTAGGGCGGCAACTGGAGCTCAGCTGTGCGGAGGCCTCCTTAGAATTTCTCAGATGGCTGAATGGAGAGCCATACATCAGCCTACTGAAACCCCACAGGCCATTTGGTTTAAATATTAAAGTTCCTTTGAGGTTAAGTAAGTATTAGAACCAGAAGGAAGGCAGGTTTACAATCTGTCAGCCTGGGCTCCATATGCAGCAATTGTCACAAATACACTTCTTTTCAGCAAGAGGGGCCACTGCTGGCCCCAAATCTCCCCAACTCCATTTCCCAGTCAGAACTAGACTTTTCCAGTCCCATCAACCTTTGCCCGAGGCAGCTTAACCCACAGTCTAGACCGACCGGCTGTCCAATAGAAAAATAATGGGAGGCACGTGCCATTTTAAATTTTTTAGTGGCCACATTGTAAAAAGAAGTCAAAAGAAACAGGTGAAATGAATTTTCACAATATATTTTACTTAATCCACTATCACCCAAATCCTATCATTTCAGCATGTTATCAACAGGGAAGTTATTAATGAAATAGTTGACATTTCCTCTTGTATGGATTCTGGGCAATCTGGGCTGCATTTCATTCTTACAGCGCACCTCAGCTGGGACCAGCCACCTTCCAAGTGTTCAATAGCTACCGAACTGGGCGGGGCACGTCTAGACTCCAGACTGGATTAATCCCACACATTGCAGCGCATCCTAAAGCTGCAGGCCATCGGTGAAAATGCTCAGCAGAATCTGAGGAGGGCTCTCGGGACTCTAAGAAGAACTGGGGGAGGTCCTGCGAAACAGAACTCTGTCACCGCAGTGCCTGGTGAAGTGCCTTTGTTTGCAATAACTTTTATAAACATCATGGCCTCTCTCCCCTTTGTTTCACAGTTCGGGGACCCAATTTATCTCTGATGGACAAGAGTATTATTTTCTCAGCTGCAAATCATGTTAATTGGGCAGCAGATAGATGGGAATGTGGAGTAAATACCCCTAATACCTTGAATGCTTTTGATGACTTTTCCAGCTCCCTACTGTAGGGAGCGTATTGAAGGGAGAGAACAGCCCCCTCTTGCTGCGAAGCATGACAGCCCCAGCACGCTGAAGGGAGGTGGGGTCGTGAACACATTCCAAAATGAATGCATTGCAAAGTTCGGAGCCCCTGCTCTTTGCTTTTATTTGGTACTCAGATAACTTGGATCATTCGGCTAGAGTAAGTGCAAAAGGAGCAAATTATCAAGAGTCTTCCAGACAAGATAAGGTTTGGAAGTTGCTGCAGCCCAGAGCAGCAGCTGGTTAAAGCACTCAGGTCTTTGCAGGGAAATCATCAGGCCCGTTGCTTTTCCTCCTGTAACACTTTCAGTCTGTACGCTGCCAGGTCTCTGGACGCCTAAGTAACCCTGAGGCAAGATGAGAGCCTGTCTGTCTGTTGTAAAGTGGGAAAAGAGGGATTGTGAAAGCGAGGGGAAGGCGAAGCAGCAATCGCAATCGCAGACCCAATCTTGAGCAGTGTGGTGTTTAGAACAAATAATCTCTGTAAGGTAAAAGCACCAGAAATTGGTTTCCATCAAATGATTTGTCCTGCTACCCATTGGAACATCTTCTAAAACCCAAAAGTGGGTATAGCGTAGTTGGACACGTGTGGGCTTAGAGTAAACAAAACCCTCCTCACTAGAGCCTTCGAATGTTTTTCTTCAGAGTCCTCAGTATGACCCTGCTCCTAGATCTCAGCCCACTTGCAGAGGCCCCTCTGTGTCTCAACAGGGAGGAGGGAGGACAGAGCTCCGTGGCCCTCAGCATCCTGGGGTTGGACTCAGAGCGGTGGCCAGGCACAAGGCTGACACAGGACAGGCTTCAAGTCCTTGGGAAAGTTTTCAAAAAATTTTCTTTATTTCTTCCCCTTCACCACTGGTTACCATCTTCTGCCCTCTGCTGCCCAGGAGCACTGACAAGTCAGAATCATCACCCACTCACAGATTCACTGACATGGAAGACCTAGTTGCATGGCCCAGGAAGGAGCATTTGCAGGATTCCTTAGAGCTCTTTTTGTGCCAATTGTCTGTACACCACACCTCTAGAAAACCCTGTAGGATGGCGGCTGGAGTGATGTTCTTTCAATGTTGATGGTGTGAGATAATATCAGTGTGTACTTTTTTTCTTCTGCACATTCAAAAGGTAGTATTATACTTTTAGAGTTGTGCTCTATATAAAGAAACACACCTTGCATTTTTCTGAACCCCAGAAGACAACAAGATCATCAAAAAGACATTGGGGCTGGTGCTGTGGCGCAGTGGGTAAAGCCACCGCCTGCAGTGCTGGCATCCCAGATGGGCGCTGGTTTGAGTCCCGGCTGCTCTACTTCCGATCCAGGTCCCTGCTAATGTGCCTGGGAAAGCAGTGGAAGATGGAATAAGTCTTTGGGCCCCTGCACCCACGTGGGAGACCCAGAAGAAGTTCCTGGCTCCTGGCTTTGAATTGGCCCAGCTCTGGCGGTTGCAGCCATTTGGGGAGTGAACAAGCAGATGAAAGACCCTCTCTCTCTCTGTCTCTGCCTCTCTGTAACTCTGCCTTTCAAATAAATAAATGATTTTTTTTAAAAAAAAAGACCTATTATTTTGAGTTTCAAAGGCAACTTTAGAGGGCACCTAGACTTCATCCTGGGTGAGGAGGGTACGGTGGCTAATGCCGCCTGCCACACTCTCAGGGCCTCCCTCTAGGCATGGATGGGTGCCTTATCAGGAGTCAGCATCTGTAAGATGGCAGCAGCTCAGGAGTATTCAGTTAAGAGGAGTGGTCCCCATCAGAGAACGACTGGCACATCTTCCCTCCTGGAGTCTATACGTGCCAGAGAGAGGGAATCAGCTAACAGGAAGTAGGCAAAGTAGATCACACACAGCCAAGGCGCACCAGTAGCACCTACGCGAGTGAGTGCAGTAAACAGCAATTTACCCTGCAAAAACTACATGTAGAGAGACTTCAGAAACTTCATGGAAAAGTGCAATTAAATGATAAGCTTATTTTGGTACAAAAAATTTGAAATCCAGGCATTTTTTTCCCACAATATGCATTTTCCATGGACTTTTTGAAGACCTTTCATGTTATAGCAATTACAAGAGCTAACATTTAAGCTAACATTTAAGCATCTGCTAATGTGGCAGACAAAGTGCCAAGTTTTTCACTTATGGTATTTCATTTAATCCATAAAAAATCCCATCGTTATATCATATGAAGTGTTAATAATCCCATTTTACAGATGAGGAAACCAAGCCTTGAGAAGGCTAACAATTTGCTGAAGTTTAGAAGTGTCAGTGCTGGAATTCAAACCCAGTTTATTTGTTTCAGCGCCCCTAGGTATACTGAGAGTGGTACTGACTACATCATTTGCATGATTAAGTGAAAATGAAAGTGTGGGGCCATGTGTTCAAAAAGCAGAGGGAAATGATGTTGACACAAACCTGTTTCCTTTCTTCCAAGGTCCCGATGTTGCCTGGCCATGGTTATTTCTATATTTATTCAATGTGATTCTAAGTCAAGAATATTAGAAGTCAACATTATTAGCATAAATTTTACCATTCCTTTTTATATCGCACAATGCTAGTTTTAAATGCCAATTGTAATTCATATTCAGAATCACTGAAATTATACAATTCTTATTTCATATCTCACACATGCCTTTGTATTTTGCACAAAACTAACTCATCTGTTTTTGCTTCACTTCTTGAAAAATGCAAATTGCACTAACATTCTCTGCCTTGGGCAACTGACGAGTAAGAAAGTACTGAAAAAACCCAGACCTACAGATTGTCCCATCTTCTGCCTCCTACTATTTCATTGTTTTCAGTGGAAGTGGCTGGATAATACAGGCTAGAAACCAATGAGGAAAGGCTATGCTAGGCTTATTTGGTCACCTATATTTCCCAGAATGCTGTTGCTTTGTTTTTGCACTTGGAGCAAATTCAGGTTTGGACAGAAAGCATGGGCTCTGGAGGATGTTGGCATCTCTTTGTACCCAGTCATAGACTCAGTCCTCCTATTTTGTGCTTGATTTGAGTCTTTCTAGACTTCTGCACGTTGTGTGGCATTCTAATGGGACATTGGAAAGGCTATGCGTGAACAGACAAGGGCATCTCTTCTACCTGCATGTAGGCTCCATTGTTCCTTGGCTTCAGGTGCAAACCACAAGTTCAATGATGAAATTATTAAGAATACCAAGATGGTGAAGAACATTAAGCCAAACATAGGGTCCTTCTGAGCACAGAATGCTGTGTGATTGTATACCTGAGAAGCTTAACCTGAATGGGAAGATGACTGATAAGGCAGATCTTGTTGGATGATGTGTAGTACTATTGCATCTTGAGATACACTGTTTTTTTGACCTCAGTAGCTCAATGATGCAGCCCAGAAATGGACTCTTGCTCACCTTAGTTGTTGATGGGTTTATTCTAGTATCTGGGGCAACTTGAGTGTGTTCAATAAAGGTCTTTCTGAATGAGCTGTGGGACTCCTCAGGCCTTTGGAACGCTTTCCTGTGGAAGCAGCACCTGCATAGCCTCCACTCACCTGCCAGCAGCACTATGGGATCTACCCAGGCACCCCTGGGAGAAATCCTATCCTGTCATCACTGTTCAAGACCATGGGGCTCTGCCTTGATAGGCAGGTAATAAAGGCAAAGAGGCTGATTTGCATGTTCTCTCTTCATTATCTCTGCTCTCAGTTTGCCTTCAGTAATATCCTTGTTTTTCTCTTTGACAGAAGTTTTCCCGCTCAATTTTTTGAGTTAACACACTTTAGACTTATCCATTACCTGCAATGACTCTAAAGCTTCCCCCTTCAAACTTCCCCTTTTTCTGGTTGCTTTTCCTAAACAACTGCTTTGATGATGCCACTCTTCTTTAAAACATTCAGTGACTCCCTACTGCCTACCACATTTCAACCCAGTGCCTCATTCTGGCACTCAGGGTCCTCCGTGATCCGACCTAGCCTTATTTTCCTTTGTGGTTTTACTCTTTCTTTTCGGGCAGGACACTAACACATGTGGTCCTTGCCTCCATTCTGACTCCACTACATTTTTGCTTCCTCTCCCTCATTTCACTTTTTATACAATGGACTCACCACAGCAACATACATAATATATATTGCATATCTACCTTGTGGTCAAGATCATGCAATAGGTGGGAGGGAAGTGTTTGAATTGAACAATTTAGTGTGCAATACTAATTAGCATTCACTTTGTCCACTTTTCCAGAAAATGATGACCCAAGTTGTTTTGTTTGTTTATCATCTAGCTAAAATGCAAAAGCAAATTGAAACAAAATTTCATTTTTTACCTATCCAATCAGAATAAAATCATTCAACAGCCCATGTTTGCAAGGTAATAGAGTAATAGAAGCCAGAAGCTATTCACTGGTAGGAGTTCTGAACTGGTTGGCACATCTTATGTCATACAACTGTTTACATATTTTGACTATCATACTGTTCAGATCCTATAATTCTACATGTATTTTTCTAAGGAAATCATCAAGAAATGAGCACAACAGCATTCAAACAGAAATTCAAATATCCACAAATATATAGCCAGTTAAGTATTGGTATTTTTAAGCACTAGGTAGCCATTAAAAATTAGGTTTTAGGAAAAAAAAATCAACAACACAGAAAAATGCTCCTAATATATGAATGAATAATATATGCAGAGTAAGATCCCAGTTTTCCAAAAGCACATAGGAAAGAAATGGAAAAGATTTTTCACAATGTAATGTGACTTCTTCTAGAATTACAATTACTTTTATTTTCTCCTTTATAATCTTTGTATTTTCTCCAATGAGCATAGATTTATTTTATAATCAGTGATGATAAAACTCACCTTTATGCAATTCCAGTCCTATGGAAAAGAATGTATAATGCTTGAAACTCTTGTCTTCAACTTGAAGTTGCGAACCAGTCAGCAATATTCAGGACATTGTCTGTATTAAGTACTGTAGATTCGAAAGGTCAACAGAGACATAGAATTGCCTATGACATGCAAGCTGATGACCCAGGAAGCACCAATGACCTCCAACTAAACAAACACATTTAAGTAGTAAATATTTAGTCCTGCGTACTTTATCAGAGTAAAATTTATCACTTTTTCCTTTCTCTAGCACAGAAGGCCCAATGCCATGCACGTAATATACTTTCTTTCTTTCTTTTTCTTCTTTATTTATTTGACAGGTAGAGTTATAGACAGTGAGGGAGAGAGAGAAAGGTCTTCCTTCTGTTGGTTCACTCCCCAAATGGCCGCTACAGACAGAATTGCGCCGATCCAAAGCCAGGAACCAGGTGCCTCTTCCTGGTCTCCCATACGGATGCAGGGGCCCAAGGACTTGGGCCATCCTCCACTGCCCTCCCGGGCCACAGCAGAGAGCTGGACTGGAAGAGGAGCAGTTGGGACTAGAACCTGGTGCCCATATGGGATGCCGGCGTTGCAGGCAGAGGATTAACGAAGTGAGCCATGGCGCTGGCCCAATATACATTCAATCGATGTTTGTTGAATGACTAAGCAGTTAAATGATGGACGACAGAGGCTTTGGAGGTCACTGGAGGGGGTTGTATTTAGCTGACCTAGAGAGGTCCCATGACCAGGGAGGGATGGGTTTCCGAGAGCGATGTTGCTGCAGCCATTGTAAGTCGTAAATCCTTACCATTTATAACTTCCAACCTACCTCAGCTGCTGCACGGCTTTCTACCTGAGAAATGCAAAAGGAAAATTGCTTCAAACACGTTACAGGAGTCATAATAGTCACCATTTACTGAACATTTCCTAAGTATCAGGTACTCTGAGAAACACTATATATATGTTACTTAATTCTTACGCTAACCCTTAGTAGTGGGTATATGATCTCTACTATGGGTGAGAACAATGAAACACAGACATGTTAGTAATCTGTCTGATGTCATGTGACTAGCAAGGAGTGATGCAAAACTCTAAGCCAGTACTGGTTGACTCCAAAAACCGTGGGATTAGTCACCAACTGCCAAGTTCTTTCTTGGAATCAGGACAGAAACTATCAATGGTGATTAAGATGCCAGATTATGGGCCAGGGTTGTGGCATAGCAGGTAAAAGCTGCTGCCTGCAACGTTGACATCCCATATGGGCACCAGTTGGAGTTCTGGCTCCTCCACTTCCAAACCGTCTTCCTGCTAATGAGCCTGGGAAAGCAGCCGAAGATGGCCCAGGTCTTTGGGCCCCTGCACTCATGTGGGAAACCCAGAATAAGCTCCTGGCTTTTATCTGGCCTCACCCTGGCCATTGCAGCCATTTGTGGAGTGAATCAATGGATGGAAGACTTCTCTTTCTCTCTGCCAGTGCCTCTTCCCCATATTACAAATAAATAAATAAATCTTTTTTAAAAAATGCCAAATTAACAGTCATTTTTTCCTCCTATTTTTTCTTGGTGTTAGCTTCAATTTTAGCTACCCCCGTGAGTGTGCAGTGCTATCTTAGGTAATTTTATTTGCACCTCACTATTAATAAAGTTACTGACCTTTTGATATTTCGTGCCTGCAAGTCCCTTGCTAATTTCCCCATTAAGTTGATTTTTTTTCTTACTGATTTACAAGAGTTCTGAACATATTCTGGCAACAGACCTGGTTTTGCATTGCAAATATCTTCTGTTCTGTGGCTGGCCTTTTTATTCTCTTCTATTTCTATTTTCCTCCTCTCTTTCAAAAACTACTTGGGGAAAATGTCATTTACACATTCAAAAACAGCAAACATGGTAACATTTGTTACCATCATTTGCCTTCAATAGTTTTCACTCACAGCTATTCTTTTAATATTTACTTATTTGAAATTCTGCTTTACAGGGAGAGAGAGAGAGAGAGAGAGAGAAGGAGAGAGAGAGAGAGAAAGAGAGAGAGAGAGAGAGAGAGAGAGAGAGAGAGGTCTTCCATCTACTGGTTCACTCCCTAAATGGCCACAAAGGTCAGAGCCAGGAGCCAGGAGCCTCTCCTGGAGCTCCCAAATTGGTGACAGGGGCCCAAGTACTTAGGCCATCCTCTGCAGCTCTTCCCAGGCCAGGAGCAAGGAGCTAGATCAGAAGCAGAGCAGCTAGGACTCGAACAAATGTCCATTTGGGATGCCAATGACACAGGTGGTTGCTTTACGTGCTATGCCACAATGCTGGCCCCCAATTTTTAAAAATTTATTTATTTAAGAGATTAGATAAGCAGATGGACAGATAGAGTAGTTTTCATCTGCCAGTTCCTTTCCCAAATGCCCACAATGGCCAGCACTGTGGGAGGCTGAAGCTGGGTGCCAGGAACTCAATCCAGGTAGCCCACGTGGGTGGCAGGGACCCAAATACTTGAGCCATCTCATGCTGTTTCCCTTTGTACACATGAGCAGTAAACAGGAATTGGGAGTAGAATTGGGACTCAAACCCAGGTACTTCCATATGGGATGCAGGAGTGCAAAGCACTGGCTTCAGCATTAGGCCAAACAGCAGCTCCTCGTGGCCATTCTTGGATCATCTCTCATCCCCACCCAATCCTGTTTGTGCTACCACCTTCATTACTCTGAAGTAAATTTGAGCTTTCATATTTCATCCATAAATGTCTCAGTATGTGCCACGGATAAGGACTCCTTTAAAAAGTATACAACCACAACTCTACTACCACACTTAAAAGCTACTTGTAATCAAAGACTTACTAATTGACAAATTACTTAATAAATGTTTAAATTTCTCCACTTTTACCTCCTGCATTATAGTAGTTCGAGACACACTCCAAGGAAGGCCCAATCTGTGCAAGTGTTTGATGGTACTCTGAAATCTCTTTTGGTTTATAGGTTTCCTCCCTCTGTTTTCTTTCTATTCAAGAAGCCAATTCACTTGTCCAACTGAATTTACAATAGTCTGGATTTTGATTATTGCATCACCATGTGTCACTTTACACACTCCTCTGTTCCTGTGTCTTCTGCAGATCGTTAGAGGAAGACGATGGATCAGACAGATGCAGGTTCACTTTCTTTGGCAAGAACACTTCCTAGGTGGTATCGACTTCTTTCTTGAAGCAGACAATACCTGATTGCTTCTTTCTTTGTGATGTCAGCAGACATTGAAGGGCGTTTGTCAGATCAATTATTCCATTAGGGGAAGACACCCAGTTATAAACCATTTATTTTAATTAAGCTCTGATTTTATATAACTTCAATGAATTCTATTTTATGTAAAAATTTGGGCAATTTGACAGTTACAAATTGGGGCTTGCACTGTGGCATAGCAGGTAAAGATGCCACCTGCAGTGCCAGCATCCTATATGGGCACTGGTTCAAGTCCAGACTGCTCCACTTCTGATCCAGCTCCCTACTAATGAGCCTGGGAAAGCAGTAGAAGATTGCCCAGGTGATTGGGCACCTGCACCCATGTGGAAGACCCAGAAGAAGCTCCCGGCTTCTGGCTTCGCCATGGCCCAGCCCTGGCCTTTGTGGCCATTTGGGGAGTGACCCAATGGATGGAGATTCTGTCTCTCTCCCTCTCTATACCACCGCCTTTCAAATAAATACATAAATCTTTAAAAGAAAGAAAGAAAACGAAAGGGAGGGAGGGAGGAAAGAAACTAAATGGAAACAGAGGTTTGTGTTTCAGTTAATTTTTGTGAGCTGACCTGGTCTTCCTGGCTAGTACTCAGTGAGGGGGTCTGTGGAAGCATTCTAAGGGGGCACATCTCTCATGGGGTTTGGAGGCATTGAGGGAAGAAGGTACGGACTTGAGGTGTGCAATGAAATGTTGGTACAGATTTTGCAAAACTATTTAAAATTTAAAATGCAGTGACTCCTGCTAAAGGAATAAGTTTACCCAAGTACTATCTTGAAATGCTAACAGGTTTAAAGGGGTCTCTCAAGTTTCCAGTCCTCAATGAGAGAAAAAAACAAAATGGCCCCTTGACCAGTTGAAATTCACTGCTACCTGTTTAGGTAACAAACAAACAAAACAAATCCAGGGAGCTATCAAGCTTACAGGCTACTGCCCCTGTCTGGGGACGTGAATTGTGGCATGCCCCTACACAGCAGCCAGGGGAGAGTAAGTGTCCTCTTGGAGACTCAACATTTAACATTTCAAATATCGATCATTTGTGTGATGATCAGACAGACAGGAGGATGAGACAAAGCTGTTTTAGAGAAAGAGGTAGAGCTCTTTGAACATAGGCATGATGAAAAGCACAGTAGGCAATTGACAGGGTTTGGTTTTGCACTTTAGAAGCACTTTTGTGTGCTAGACACATGCTTTGTTATTATAGCAGTAAAATAGCAGAATAAAAGGTGCTAGCTTTACAGAGTTCTATTTAGAAAGATGCTAAAAAGGAGACAAAGCCTTTTCTATGTAAAGTGTTTAGATTTCTGGTTTCATTAATGGTTTCAAAAGAAACCAAAGAACACTCAGAAACAATTCTAAATTAGGAGGGCTCACACTGAGGGATTAGGGCTGAAATTCTAGAGAAGTCTAGATTTTCAAAACCTAGAGATTCAAACTGCAATTTTAATACAAGATGCACCTCCCCCCCTCCCAATTCTCTAGGTTCAGAGAAATAATCCAACTTAACCAATGTTTCAGGAAATAAAATCCTACAGAGGTAGGATCAATGTCAGGTTTATTGCTGTATACCTTAGCATCTAACACAATGTCTAGTACAAAGTATGTGTTCAACCAAAAATGTGTTGAACGAATGAATTAAAACCCTGAAATTATAAAAAGTCAAAAGCCTTGCTTGCAAAACAAAACCCATACAAAGGACCCTGGCACTTTCAGTCTCTGTACAAGCTGTCATTTCAAAAATCCTGTCACAGCTGCTTCATAAAAGTGTTGGGTTGATACACCCCATGTCGAGAAAGCTGTAAAACAACTGGAGAAGGTCCAGAGCCAAACCTGACTTGCTCCAGATTTCAGAGAATGACAGCCAGACTTACTGTTTGCATTTCTGTCTCTGCCTTTAGGTGAGCAGTTTCCGTTCCAACACAATCTTCCCATTTTTAATTTACTCTGATATTTATATGTCTAATGATTTAATATCATATCACACGAGTCTGGCCTGTGGGGTGCCCCTGACACGCATTTTTCGGATTGACCTTCACATATATTATACATAAACCGGCCAGCAACCCTCTCCACACGAGGCACTCAGGTAGGGATGGTGGTTTCCCTTCTCTCTCCAGAAACAGCCTTCGCCACAGACTGTTTAAAACCAGCTCCCCACCCCCACGTCTTCTGTAAGCTTGTCCAGACATGGGGTCCATCATTAGGCCAGGTCTTCCAGTCATTCCGTTGCTTGCAAAGCAATCATTTATAGGCGTTTGGTGTTTTGTCTGACATCTGTTTGATGCTGGAGCTCCAGCCTTTGTCTCAATGAATCACTTGTCAGGGAAGGTTGTGGCATTCCAGGCTGGATTTCACACCTTCGGGAAGGGTTGCCTGTGATGTAAGTGATCTTAGGCTTTTGGAACAGACCCTCCCCCCCCCCCCCCCGCCCGCCCCCTATCCCAGGAGGAGACAGGGAAATGAGGGAGAGCGGAGAGCGGGGAAGCTGATGCTTATTCAAGGGAGGCTGACTTTGATTTGTCCCCATGGGCTGAGCCAGGCTTTCCTTCCTCTCCGGGGACCACCTCCGTGGGTGGAATGCTGTGGCTAACCAGGCTGAAACATTTGGGTTCCATACTTGGGCAGCATAAGAGGAAGAGACTTCTTCTAAAGAAAGAAGGGAGGAAAGAAAGGAGTCTAGCCTTGCTGGATGGTTTGCAGAAGATGGTGTTTTCTAAGAAAGTGTACCCAATTGGTTCTTAGAGAGAACTGGAGTAGAAGAGGGTGGGGATGGGGACATGAGTTGGACCGGGTTATAAACGTGGCTGAGCCGGGCCAGCTATTCCGTCTAGGGGGTCTCTCTCCTTATCCTCCCGAGTGCCAGTGACCTAAGACACATATGGTGAGTGATGGTGCTTTGAAAACCACCAGGCCCACGTGATGCCCTGGGAAACAGTGAGCATCACTGACGTGCCCATGTGTGATCCAGCCACTCGGGGAGCACAGCACGAAAGGGAAAGCACAGCTTAAGGCGAAGAGTCCTGCAGTGGCCTTTCCAAAACAGGACCTTGCGAACAGGAAGTGCTTCCTGGGGCAGAGCTGGAAGAGCTGACGCGATCATGGAGAAACTGTGACGGGAACATCACGGACGTTTTCCTTCACTCCGTTTTATAAGGAAAGGAGGGTGCGGGGCAAGAAGCACAGCTGGAAAGATCCTTGTCTGCAACTTTTTAACTCTTTGCCTTGGTTTCACAGAAATCCACGCGGGAAAAGGTTGTCACAGCCATTTGACTCCTGAGAATGGGAAGCCAGAATTCCCAGATTTGATGAAACAGTGGGTGGAAGCGAAGTGTCTCATTTATGGTTTTAATTCAAAGAGGATAGGGAAGGGGAGGGGAAACTGATATCCCATCTGAGCCTTCTGAGCCTTCCAGGAGATCCTTTTCATGTTCCCAAATTAGTATGGGGGGTGGGGTGGGTGCCAAGACCTGGGCTCATCAGTCACTTCATGCATTGGAGCTGGAAAACATTTAACCCGGAGATGCAAATCTTTAATCACACTGACTCTGTGGTGACCAAAAGTTGTGAACCCTTGGGAGCCAGGAATTCCCAACACGACGTGCTAATACCATTTCACAGCATGAACTCCAGATCTCCGGGAGCCAGGCTGGGAAAGGAGGAAAGGCAGAGCCTCTGTGGCCTACGGTTTTTGCATAACAAAGTCAGTCTCTTCCCCTCCGAACACACTGAAAATGAAGGATCCCCAAGGGCTACTCCTACTCCCAGCCCCACCACCCCGCACCTACCTTTTCATTTCTGTTTGGGCCACTGGGTCAGGAGGTTAATGAAAACGTACTCTAAACTCATCAAGAAGATGAGCTGGGGTCGGGGGATGAATATTAGATTTCCATTCAAGTCTGAATATGCAATCTGCACATGAAGACAACCTCACCCTCACTGCTTCAAAATTTTCCCGTTCTGCTAGGAGAGGTCTGAGATGGTTAAGAGCCGGGGACTCTTTGGTCAGTAAGCGTCAAGATAAAGTTGCATTTGAGACCAAAGGAGAGCTGTGATTTCCTTTTCTCCTCTCTTCTTCCATCCACCTATCATTTGCTTTTTCTTTCTTTCTCTTTTAAAGAGAATGCTTATCCTTAAGGATAGACCTGGAAATGCAGAGTAATTCCTCTTGAGTCACTGAAAACATATCTACTTATTGCCGAAGGGTATGCTCACCACTGAAGGAAACAGTTCACTGCACCAAACCGTGCCACTCTCAGAAACTTGGTTTATAGCAAGTATTAGACGGTGATCCTTTGAAAGATACTGCTCTATATTAATGTCAGGTCTGTCCACTCATCCTGCTGGCTCCAAAGAAAGTGAGTTGCTGCTGAGGACAAATCAACTGGAAAAAGACACTTTTGGTTTAAGGCTTTCACAATGGCTTCAAAAAGAGATGGGAATTAATCATTTGTTTTGACCCAAGAGCAGCAGAACTTATTTTGAAGACTTAAACAGGCAACACAAATATAAACAGAAATCTGTGTCTCCCAAATGCTGAAGCTGAAAGGAGTCACTCTGAAAACATCCATTCTACTCAGTGTTTATTTTCATTTGGAGATAGTGGAAATCATATACAAATCAGGGACAGTATGGATTCTTCTTCTCTGGCAAATGTCCACATGACTCTGTTAACCTCTAAGTATAGATACAATAGATTTTCTTTTTATTAGAAAGACAGGGCAATATGGCAGTTAATTAGCAACCATTACTGTAAACTACAGTAGATACAAAGTTTTATATAAATTAATTGCCATTATAAAAAAGGCAACTGCTTTAGCTAAGAAGGTACAAAAACTGGTAACTTCCATAAATATAACAAGAAGCTAAGTGAAGAAATACATAACAGACTGTTTTTCCTATATAATATTTGAATATGCAAACTAAGACACCTGTGGCACTTCACTCGAGAAAGTAGGAAGATGACAGCCACTCCCCCCCACTCCCCCCCACCCATCTACCCGCACCCATCCAGGCCCCTGTCCCCATCCCCCACCCCCCACCCCCATCCGTAGATTTCCAAAACATGACAAATTCTAGGGTTACAAGGACAGGATGCCACACGGAAGCAGCAAGCAGGCGAGCTCCGACCTGCTAGACAAAGAAGGAGTCTTATTGACAGTTGTAAAGCATTAGGCGTCAGACAGAAACTTGTCAAAAACAGCTGTTGTTGGGTACTGATTGATAATGTTTTCATTCTGACGGCTGCAGACAATCCTGGGTCTGAGGGGAAGCCCATCCCTGGCGCGCACATGAGAACACACACACACACACACACACACACACACACAGACAACGGGAAGTCCTTTAACAGATGGCTTAGGAGCACTTAGCCACAGTCTCTTAAAAAGACAACATCCTACATTTAATGAACTTGCAGGGGAAGCCAGACCTAATCGTCACTGATTCTGCATGGAAGATGAGCACAACGGGACAAAACAAAATCAGGAATTGTGTCACTGGTCATTGGAATAGAAGTTTTGTTCTGCTCACAGATTATGCAGTGCTAAAAAATACTCAAGGATGCTCAGGATGAAATTATGTGTGAATCACTGTGGATCTGCTTTTGATCCACACTATTAAAAAAAGGCTTAAAGAAGTGTTAGGTGTTTCAAAGGCAATGATTTCATTAAAATCCACTTACAAGATGAAACCACAAAAACTGTATTTCAATGATGTCAAGTATATCTTCTGAAGGATTAAAGGTATGACATCAGCTTGTAATGCGGCATGAGTCTGTGGTAGGTGGGTATCAGTCGATGCAACTGAGAAATTACAAACATGTTTTATTGCTCAGGTGTGGGAGCGGTTGTCTCTGGTTTGGCCACTTGGTATTGTTTGTGGCCACAACTCTACAAATGTGCCCAAAAATATTTCATCTACGAATCTCAGGATCCACAGATGACTCCTGATCTAGAAAAGGTCAAAAGCTCTAAATTTTAGTAAAACTGTACATTTATCTCTAGGTCATTTTACCATTTAAATTAATTGGCAAAAAATGAGTTCCAAAGATTGCATCTGAGACCAGAAAAGACTTATTTGCTGCAGTCCCAGCACATTTTTAAGGGCACATTGAACCCCTGAAAATAGAGGTTAATAATAGAAATACTGATAGACCCTTACTGACTAGACGGAGGCAACAGACTCCATTCAACTACATTAATACTTACTGAATGAGTACACACATGATTCTTTTGGGCCCTTCATCAAATCCACACCGGCCTAAAACCTTCACCAGTATAAGCCATACTTGGTTTGCCCGTTTTAAAAACTGTATTACTTTAAAAATTATTTTCTCTATTTTGATCAAACACTGATTTTTAGAAAAAGATACTTATATCATGTTGAGGCTTGAATTTATGCAGTAAAAAAATACTTCAGGACTTATCAAATGCATTGTGCCTAAATTTGTCTCCAAAAGTAAAAGCATGTCTTTTCTGTTAAGAGAGAAGAGTGAGACTCCAGACGTAATTAAGGACACATCTTGTCCTTTATGTTCTTCAAAGCTAATTTTACTATGGCAGATATTCCTTTGTGATGATTAATGGAAGTTTTTGGTGCTCAGTTTTCTCTTATAGTCCCTGACATCAATATAAAAAAAAAAACCCTAAAAACCAAAATACGATAAAATAAAATAAAAACTTTAAGAGAGCTTAAAAGCGATATGCATATTACATGAAGCCCCAGTCATACAAGACTCCACTCCTTTCCCTGGGAAAGTGAGAGTTGTTGAGTCTCTTACAGGGGTCTGATTTCTGCGAACCATGATTCCATTCATTTTAGCACAGAGGATAGAAGAGACGCTTAGAACAGAAGGAAGAGACATGCGGCGAAGATAATTAGTGGTAAACAGAGAATAAATTCTCTCTCAGTAGTGTGTACTTGACATTAATGCTGATGAGGACGATTCACCTGATTTACAGAATATTCACTTGAAAAGAGAGATGAAAGTCTGAAACAACTAGAGAAAAATAGAGACAGAAGCCATTATAGTCTTGATACCAAAATGAAATTCCAATGAGAAGCTAACGTGATAGGCTCCAGGCCTTTGGGGGACCTCTTTTCTTTGCTGGGTTTCACATTCGTAGAGCCTCGTGGTCTTTGTCTTCTAACAAATTTATCAACTGAGAGAAGCTGTCCTTCAGCGCCTCCACGTCATCCAGCGAGCAGGGCTGCAGAATCCAGCGTTTCCCACGTGCAAGTGGTTCAAGTTCAAAATATTTTTTGATCTTAAAGGAGGAGAAAAAAGAAAAGATAAATATGTTATGAATGATCTGAGAACCTTTCCCAAATGAAAACTCTGAGGGATGAAGCAGGTCGAGGGGATCTCAATGAGGATTTGTGTGAGTTGTGAGGCTGAACACTTCCTGGGACCCTGACCACAGCTGTCCTCATAAGCAGTGGGTTATATGCTGTGACCGGGAGTGTTTTTTCTTGGGCTGAATGACCTGTTCACCCATTGCACCCATGCATTCTTAACAGCATGGGAGGTCTGACACAGTCTGAGAAAGGATGACATGTGTGATGGCACAAGGCAAAACACACAGCAGACACCAAAAAGATCCAATGTAATCAAAAGGAGACTAGCAGAGTACTTTTTGCTCTCACTCTGCTGACTTACTAAATTGGTACCGGGCCGGCGCCGCGGCTCACTAGGCTAATCCTCTGCCTAGCGGCGCCGGCACACCAGGTTCTAGTCCCGGTTGGGGCGCCGGATTCTGTCCCGGTTGCCCCTCTTCCAGGCCAGCTCTCTGCTGTGGCCAGGGAGTGCAGTGGAGGATGGCCCAAGTGCTTGGGCCCTGCACCCCATATGGGAGACCAGGAAAAGCACCTGGCTCCTGGCTCCTGCCATCAGATCAACGCGGTGCGCTGACCGCAGCGCGCCGGCCGCGGCGGCCATTGGAGGGTGAACCAACGGCAAAGGAAGACCTTTCTCTCTGTCTCTCTCTCTCTCACTGTCCACTCTGCCTGTCAAAAAAAAAAAAAAAAAAATTGGTACCAACCTACTGTGTGTATAGGGTCAATTACTCCAAGATTCACATTTTCAACAATCAAGCACATAAACAAAAACTAATCTAACTAATCTCTCTCTTAAATTTCTTTATCTTGGAGACCTGGCAAAGTGTTTGTTAGGAAGAAGAATAGAAACTGAGATGTGGGGAGATGGGGAGAGAGGGAGAGAGAATATGTGTGTGTATAAGTGTGTGTGCATGCATATATGTGCATGTATGAATTTACATAAACTTGCATACATACATAAAGTCTCTCAGCTTTTTTCCTCAAGACCTTACAACAGTTACATGGGGTGGTACATTTGCTATCTTAAAAACCTGTTCAACTAATAATGACTCAAAAGTGACTCCTACTTGCTTGGCCAGGAGTAGCATCCAGTACCACCAACTTGTGACCGTCAATAAATATCAAACTGTTCTGACTTCCAAAAGTTTTGATGATCTTCTCTCAAAAGGTAGGATAAAGTACAATTCATGAAGCTGGTGATCCCCACACACTACATCTTTGTATTTCTCACTCAGAAAGGTTTTCCATAACAAAATACAAGCAGTAGCTATAGCAGAAAAAGGCAGTATTCAAAGATATTCTTGGTCAATAAATTTCATTAAATCCCTTGTGCCATGGAAAATTTCAGTCTTGCTTTACTCAATACTTGACCCAGAAAAGATAAAAGTCTCAACCTTACGCTATTTGCAAATACGGTTTCACATTACCTTTATCATCACAAGCATCAGAATGTTGTTAATAACAAACACCAAACTGTTATTAATATGAATGTATTTTTTTCCATATGAACAAAAGAAATATATAAGAAACATCAACTTCTTAGGTTAATTTATGAACCAGAAATGTGATAATATTTTAGACTTCAAGTATGTCTAAAAAGTCCTCCTTTAGATGTCTGAAAAGTCATAATAAATATTAATTTTAAAAAGAAGCCCATGAGAATTAAAGGACTCTCATTAATTCTGACTCTGAAGAGTAATGAAAATTGCACTTACAGATCAGGAAATGGGTACACAATCACAGAACAATGTTTTTGCCCAAAGTATTTTACAGATCAAGTTGTTAAGCAGATTTCTGCTTACTGAAAACACAAACACCATTCTTTTAGTTTCTTTTCTTTAGCATACTGAAAATAATTTAGGACCACGAGAATCTGAAACGACCTGTGCAGGGACCAACCCTGCCCTAGGGAGGGAGGAACTGCCAGCCAGGCGACCAGGGAGCCGTTGGCCAGCAGGGGGAGAGAAGAGCTGGCAGGAGGCACAGGTAGGGAAGGACAATTACATTCACTGCTGAGGAGTGGGCTGCTCCAAACTGTTTAAAATCCTAGATGTTAGCCTTCTTACTTCTCCCGCAGACCACACCACTGAAGGCTGAAGCTGGGACCACTGTGTTTACGATGCAATCTGCTATAGGGGAACAGTGCGTCCTACCCGATCCAGAAGAGCATGTCATACCCAAGGCCCGAGACAGGAAGGAGTGGTACCCTTCCCACACTGTGTAACTCCAGATGCCAAAAACATAGCATTTCATATATTGCTAATAATTAGGAGGAAGGCTAGTGACAAGAAATAGTATTTAAATTTAAAAAAGACAATTACTTGTATCTAACATAATATTTTTCCAAGTGGTTCATTCAAAATTACAGAGATTCCAGTAACATATTTATGGCCAACCCGAAAACAATGTTAGATTTAAATGATCATGTTAAACTGGTAATTTGGAATATTTTATAATACAGAGCAGACATTTAAAAAAAAAGATTTAGCTGCCCTTACGACATCTGAGAATCCTCATACAGCCTCTCATGTAGGCACTCTGGGACGACAGTCAGGATGTCTAAAGGTAGATATGTTTCAGAAGTTGTTCCTGAATACTGAACACGAGCAGGAAATGGGAGCTGTGATGACAGGGGTGGGTCACCAGAGGAAGGAGTCTAGTGGTGCTGAACTGACGAATACCGCTGGGGAACTTGAGATTTTTGAGACCCCCAACCCAAGTGGACACCTAACCTGGCTTCCAAAGGATTCCACAGCTCTACATGTATAGCGTCAATTTCGGAATAAGTTGCAGCATTCCACTGACACTTAAGTCCAGTGAGAGAGCGACTGCTGCCAGGAACACGGCTTTGCATGAGCTGGAGTTTCACGTTTCTAAGCAGAACGACCGCAGGCGGGAGAGGGCATAATGAAGACATAATGCTCCATTTCAACCTTTTTTTTTTTTTTTTTTTTTAGGGCAACATTTTTATTTTGTGGTCTTAGTCTAATCAGAACTTCAAATTTTACTTCCTTCTGTATTATCACAATAAAAATTACACACAGGCACACTGGCTTTTTCCACCTTTACTTTTTTTTTTGTCCTTGTGATGTATGATTTTTAAAGAATGGTGTTTAAGTGTGACCAACACACGTCACCTGCCTGCATCTGATATTGTTTGTAAAGTTAAAAAACACTGCCTCTGACGCAAGGTTCTTTTTTTTTTTTTATGATGGACGTAAAGCTTGCAAAGATCATTCTCTTATCAAGATCAAAATGCAAAACCTGACTTCTGAGAAAATGAACCTAAGTCTATGGAAGACTTTACCAGCTGCTTAAATGTCATGGTCAACTGGAAACTGCTGGGACAGGGAGCCACTGCTTGTTTCCCAGTGGGTTTTGGCGATGGCACTTGGGGGAATGACATCAGAATCCAGCTGCCTGGCAACCTGTGGTCATTCAGCTATTTTCGGGCGAGTCACAGAGAGTGGGCATGTGTCACAGAGAGTAGCCATGTGTCCACCCTAGAGATGGGGAAACAAAGCCACCCTAAGTAGCCAACCTATTTTAGCTTTGCCATCAGAGCCCTTCTTCACACATGCCTGTGCAGGGTGATTTGCATGATTGCATTCCATTATTCACACATCGGCGCTTCCTGTAAAGTCTTCCTATCACAGAGACGCATGGGCACCACCTCATTACTGCTGATGTCTGCAGCAGCTGTTAAACCTGTGAGACATTACATAGCAGAGGAGACCCAGTCATTGGCCAGGGGGTGTCCTTCATGTTTCCTTGAGTGGTGAAATCATCCAACAGTTCTTTCCTGGTTACGGGCAGAGCGGTGGGGTTGTAACGATGCGCCCTACTGCCCTGTTGTGACCTTGCTTCAGATTCAAAAATTTTACTTTCAATCTGGCCTACCGATTGTAACTAAATTTCTAGAAAGCCTGGAAATACTTTCTGAACCACAAAACCAGATCTTCCCTTTTTAAAAACCTGAAAGGCTCATTTCATTTATAAGACTAACTGGTTTTTCAAATACCTGTTAGTGAACCATATACACAGTGTGTACCCAGAGGTGACCCAGATTTCCTTTAAGCACTTTAGGGAGCAGGGGGATGGAACAGTCCAGAAAGGGTTTACTTAGTGTTTTTATGGGAGACAGAGTTAGGTTCTAAGCTCAAATATTTATAAAAAGAGCTTTGACTCACATGAATGTGTGGCAAGACATTAAAAAGAGAGTCCGGGTGCTTGACAGTTCTTTATTGTACAGGGCTGTGCAAGCCTAATAGAACACAGCACCCGTACTTCTGGGGAGCTCAATGCCTAATAGCACCAACCAATCATTGCTGAAAACTACCCCTTCACCTGCCATATGCAGAACGTCCCCTGGGGTAGTCTTGTCCCTTTGGGGAACTACTGGTCTAGTCTGTGTGAAATGCAGGTACCTCAACCTCTCCAGAAGCTATTAGCTTATTCTTATTCTACATAGTTACCACTGGAGATGAACAGCTGGATGCCTGCTTCACCTATACTTCCTGATTCCCACCTCCACACAACACACAAACACACACGTTGTTCATCCAGGAAAAACTAGTGGATCACAACTGGCCTATCTTCTGTTAGTGGGTGGTTGCACTGGGTTACAGGGAGTCAGAATCCATCTAAGGAACTTTGGAAATTACTCACCTATTTTTACTGATTTTTATTATTGCTGCTAATTAAGAGACAGAGAGAAAGAGCTCCTCTACAATGACTGGGGCTGAGCCAGGCTGAAGCCAAGAGTTAGGAACACATTCCAGGCTACCCACAAACCCAACCACTTGAGCCAGAAGCTGCTGCCTCCCAGGGTCTGCATTAGCAGGAAGATGGAATCGAGGGTCAGAGGCGGGACTCAAATCCAGACACTCTGATACAGGATGCAGGCATCTTAACCACCAGGCCAAATGTCTAACCAGCTTAAGAAATTTCTGTCCTGAAAGTTGGCTTTCTGTAAGTTCATGCACTAAGCCGCCATCTCTTGAATGAGGTTGAGTAAGCAGGCATGGGCATATGCTAATGAGCTAGGTAACTGGCATTTTCTGTACCAACCCATGGGTTTCCACTGATGAGAGAATACTGTGAAACAACAGCCTGACCAGAGCACTATCCTCATCTGCACCCCCTGGCTTATGCTGCACAGTTTAGGAGCTGGCGTTGAGGCACAGTGCATTGGGCTGCCACTGTGATGTCAGCATCTCATAGGGGCACAGGTTCATGTTCTGGATGCTCTACATCCAATCCAACAGCCTGCTAATGGCCTTGGAAAACAGTGGAGCATGGCTCAAGTGTTTGGGTCCCTGCCACCCATGTGGGAAACTCAGATGAAGCTCCTGGCTCCTGGCTTCAGCCTAGCCCAGCCCTGGCCATTATGGCTATTTGGGGAGGGAACCAGTGGATAGAAAATCCGTGTGTGTGTGTGCGTGTGTGTGTGTGTGTGCGTGTGTGTGTGTGTGTGTGTCTCCCTCTCTCTCTCTGTAACTCTGCCTTTCAAATAAATTATATATATATATGTATATAGTGTTATGATTATGTAGAACAGTTCATAAATCATGGAACTCAAAGTGGATATCTTGACAGAGGGCTGGTAGAAGAAACATTAGAAATTAAGGCACATTCTTTTCTCATCTCTGGAAAGGGCATCAGGTCTCATGAAGGGTACTAGGCTGGCATCAACTGACAGTTATAAGTCGGTAGTTGATGCAGATAACTGGTTGAGGACCACAAACAAAGCCCAGAAGGCCAGGAAGGGAGCTGCTGTTGTGGGGTTTGATAGGGAGAAAGGCAAGCTGGAGAAAGGCACAAGTAAACAAACTCAACTACCTCCGAAAACAGTTTTTCACTGGGATCTCTGTTGTGGTTCTGTGGGTTGTCACCATTTGAGATGCCACATTCCAAATCGGAAAGCTAGTTTGAATCCCAGTAACTCTACTTCTCATCCAGCTAATGAATCTGTAAAGGCACTTCTTTGCAGAGTGTATTGTTAAACACTGAACGGCAACATCACTGAGTGTACCCATCTCCTATGTGAATTTGCAAGGGGGCCCTCCAGCTTTGCTGCCTTCATTACAGAAGCTCATAGAGCAGGCTTAGCTTGGTAACCTTCCCCAAAGTCAGAGAGGACTTTGCCCACACCATGGCTCCAGGACGGGTCTGGAGATAAAGTGGCAGGACATCATTAAGATTCTTCAGAGTGCATTCTTGGCAGCTTGTTCAAAGAAAGGTTAGTCTAGAGAGCAGCAGCAGCTGTTCCCCCTTTTCATTGTGCTGCTTGCAGGATTTTGAAATCCTTAGAAAAACACTAAATGTGTCATTAAAGGCAGGAATAAATAATACAAATAAAACCAATATGCCGCAGTTCCAGAGATATTACAACACAGGATGGATATATTTATTTTTTACTGAGTACTAATAAGGACCAGAAAATGACAACTTGATGTTAACCAATATCACAATATTACTTTGGGAGTGCATATTTACTAATGGGTGATTGATTTAAAGAAGACTGTGCATAATATCAAAGTATAGTTTTCATAAGACGACTTCCTCCTCAAGGAAACCAAAGTTAAGTGCAGCCAACTTGACCTTGGAATAATTAAAAACGATACAAATGACTGCAGATTATTTACCTGTGACTGAGCCTTGTCCTTATTATCAGGCTACTTTCTTTCTTTTTTTTTTTTTAACAGAAAGCTTTTATTTAATAAATATAAATTTCATAAGTACAACTTTTGGATTATAGTGGTTCTTCCCCCAATGCCCACCCTCTCTCCCCCTCCCCCATCCCATTCTTCATTAAGATTCATTTTTTAATTATCTTTATATACAGAAGATCAACTCTGTATCAAGTAAAGATTTTAACAGTTTGCACCCACACAGACACAAAGTACAAAGAATTGTTTGAAGACTAGTTTTACTATTAATTCTCATAGTACAACACATTAAGGACAGAGGTCCTACATGGGGAGCAAGTGCACAGTGACTCCTGTTGTTGATTTAATAATTGACACTCTTATTTATGACGTCAGTAATCACCCGAGGCTCTTGTCACGAGCTGCCAAGGCTATGGAAGCCTCTTGAGTCTACAAACTCCAACATTATTTAGACAGGGCCATAATCAAAGTGGAAGTTCTCTCCTCCCTTCAGAGAAAGGTACCTCCTTCTTTGATGGCCCGTTCTTTCCACTGGGATCTCACTCACAGAGATCTTTCATTTAGGTTTTTTTGTTTTTTTTTTTTTTTTTGGCCACAGTGTCTTGGCTTTCCATGCCTGAAATGCTCTCATGGGCTTTTTAGCCAGATCCGAATGCCTTAAGGGCTATCAGGCTACTTTCCGAGTCCGTAACTTCTGACGTGTCATACATTCTGACAATAATTACAGAGAAACCCAGCCTTCCATTGCGCAGGAGAATTTTGCAGGCCCTGGAGTGGCCAAAGGAAATGACCCCATTTGCTTTCTGGGTAGGACCTAGGATCTGAGAAGCACTCCTATTTTGCTTACTCTGCTAACCCAGCTGTACAGCACAAATGACATTGATTTTCTCTTTGGAATGTTCGGGGTGTGTGTGTGTGTGTGTGTGCTTGTTTTACACTCCTAATAGACACCACTGTTAGGCACGGGTGCTTCCTGGCCTCAGGGACCAGTGGGAGATCTCCAGGATTCCCAGATCTGCAACTTCCTACTCCGTGTCTTCTATCTGGCCCTCCATAGCCTGAGCGATTCCTGCCTGCAAGCCTCAGCTCCCACTCCTGCTTCCGACGCATGGCGCCTCCATGCACAGGTGGAAAGGATCAGCCCATAAATGTTCTCTCCTCTTTTAGGACCCAGCTGAAGTCCTCCTAGCACCTCTCTCACATCCGTCAGGAGAAACTTTCAAAATTACAGGAGACCCTAGTCACAGCAGTGACTGTTGGCTACCTCTCCTGCACGCAGGCACCGTACATTCTCTGCGAATAAAGTTCTATTGGAACACAGCATTTTCATTCACTTAAGTTTTTATCTGTGGCTGCTTTCATACCACAGAGAGGAAGTTGAGTGGTTGCCATGGAGGCCTATGTCACACAAAACCTAGGTTATTTACTACCTCACCCTTTACAGAGAAACATCGCCAAACTTGAGCCTGCAGCATTCTGTAGCTTTCTACTCGGTCCGGCAAGAGAGCACTTAGGAGGGGCCTGGGGCGTCAGGCTGTGTGGATTGCAGTCTGACCTTATCCTCCCAGACCCTCTCTTCCCTGGGCTGGCTCCCACTTCACTGGGACAGAAGATTTGGCTTTTCCAACCCAGCGAGGCTCCAGTTACCATTCAGATGTTCTGAATTACATCTACTAGGCAGAAGGGTCATCTCTCAGCAAAGCCCTATTTGATTTCCTGTGTTCAGCCTGGCTGTCTACTGTAGAGACATCCTAAAGGCCCCACGGACTAGCCAGGACACAGCCAGCAACTCCCCTAATGCTAGACCCCATTAGGTACAAGGTCTGTGACCTGTCCATTAGAGGTTTTTGATACTCTTAAGGATGATCTTTAACTCTGCCTTTCTTTTCTTTTTTAAAGATTTATTTACTGGAGCCGGCTCTGTAGCATAATAGACTAAGCCTCGGCCTGTGGCACTGGCATCTCACATGGGAGCCGGTTCATGTCCCAGCTGCTCCTCTTCTGGTCCAGCTCTCTGCTTATGGCCTGGGAAAGCAGTGGAAAATGGCCCGAGTGCTTGGGCTCCCTGCATCGGCATGGGAGACCCAGAAGAGGCTCCTGGCTTTGGATCAGCGCAGCTCAGTTTCGGCCGTTATGGCCATTTGGGAAGTGAATCAGCGGATGGAAGACCTTTTTCCCTGTCTCTTCCTCTCTCTGTCTATAACTCTACCTCTCAAATAAATAAATAACATTTTTTAAAAATTCTTTATTTGAAAGGCAGAATTACAGAGAGAAAAGAGGAGACAGAGAGATCTTCCATACGCTACTTCACTCCCCAAATGGCCACAACAGATGGGGCTGTTCCAGGTTGAAGCTGGGAGCCAACAGCTTCTTCCAGGTCTCCTATGTTGGTGCAGGGGACCAAGTACTGGGCTATCCTCTACTGCTTTCCCAGGCCCATTAACAGGGAGCTGGATCGGAAGTAGAACAGCCAGGATTTGAACTGGTGCCCATATGGGATGCCAATGCAGCATGCCATGGCTTGCTGCAAATGAAATGGGCTATCATTTCATGCAACTTAACATTCTCATCTCAAGTCAACGTGGGTTGGTTTTCAACTAAAATTTTTGGAGACAACTGTTGACAAGTTAAGCCTTTAAAAAAAAAAATAGTTGTAGCAACACAAACCTTACAATCTTCAAAGGTGATTGTTTCCTCCTGGATACAAGTTATCATTTCCGATTCCATATCTCCTCCCAGAAGCAGACATCCTGCCTAAGACTGTGATTTCCTGCATGAGTTGGTTGAACTTCAAGATTGTTTTATTTTGTTTTTTAGAAAATTTTGTTGTATTTAATAGAGGTAGAGCAGGAGTGAGCGAGCTCCCATCCACTGATTTACTGCCCCGAATGCCTGCAATACTGGGACTGGGCCCAATCGAAGCCAGAGCCTGGAACTCAATCAATGGATCTCCCACATGGATGGCAGGGACCCAACTATTTGAGTTACCACTTGCTGCTTCCTAGGGTGTGCATCAGCAGAAGGCTGGAGTTAGAAACACAGCCAGGACTCAAACCCAGGCATTCTGATATGTACGCAGTCATCCCAAGTGACATCTTAACAGTAGCACCATTCACCTGCGCAATTCTTTAGGCCATTTAAAAATGCATCTCGAATCTTAACGAAGAATGGGATAGCAGAGGGAATAGGAGATGGGATGGTTTGCAGGTGGGAGGGTGGCTATGGGGGGAAAAAACCGCTATAATCCAAAAGTTGTACTTTCAACATTTATATTTATTAAATAAAAGTTGTCTAAAAAATTTTAAAAAAAGGAAAGAATAAATTGTGGATGTTATACCTACAAGACATTATATCCTTATTGCATTAATATTTAATAATTTCATGAAATATGTGAGAAGAGTATTAGCTATAGTTAATAGACTAGGAATCTTCTCCTGCCCCTAAAAGATCCAGAGAACTTCTATACACTGAATGAAAATAAAGGAATTCTTGGCTTTAAAAAAAATGCATCTCCATCTGGATGTATAGATATTTCATTTTCTTTTATTGATACATAACTCACATACTGTACATTTCACCTTTTAAGAAAAATTTATGTATTTATTTATTTGAGAGGCAGATTGGCAGAGAGAGAGGCAGACAGAGAGATCTTCTATCCACTGGTTCATTCCCTAAATGCCTGCAACAGCCAGGGTAAAGACAAGCTGAAATTGGGAGACAGGAACTTCACCCTTGTCTCTCAAATGGCTGATAGGAACCCAAGCTCTTGGGTCATCATCCACTGCCTCCCAGGCACACTAGCAGGAAGCTGAATGGGAAGCATGGAGCAGCTAGGACTCAAACTTTTGAAATGGGATGCTGACACGAGTGGTAATATCAACTGCTGGACCACTACCCCCGCCACAAACTCACCCTGTGTACATGTACAACTTAGTTACTGTTTTTAGTACATTTCCAATGTTATGCTACCACCATCACCATCTAATTCCACATCACCCAACAAGCAACTCCTTCACTATTACCAGTCACTCTTCAATTCCTCTTTCCTCCAGAACCTTGGCAAATAGGATTTTACTTTGTCTCTCTCTGTACTTGCCTATTCTGGGCATTTTGGTAATGGACCCATACAATATACAGCAACTTGTGTCTGGCTTCTTTCACTTAGCATCATGTTGCCAAGGTTGATCTATATTGTAGGATGTGTTTCAGTACTTTATTCTTTTTTTGTGATTGAATGATATTCCATTCTAAAAATATATTCTTTTCTGTTTATCCATGCAGCAGTTTATGGAAATTTGGGATTATTTCATTTTTTCGCTATTATGAACTATGCTGCTGGGGCAGGCATTGTGGCATAGCAGGTAAAGCTGAGGTCTGTGATGCTGATGTCCCATATGGGCACCAGTTCGAGACCTGGCTGCTCCATGTCCAATTGAGCCCTCTGCTAATGCGCCTGGGAAAGCATTGGAAGATGGCATAAGTGCTTGGGTCCCTTGCAGGCATCTGGGAGACCGGAAGAAGCTCCTAACTCCTGACTTGGGCCTGACCTAGCCCCAGCTGTTGTGGTCATTTGGGGAGTAAGCCAGTGGATGGAAGATCTCTTTCTCTGATTCTTCCTCTATGTAACTCTAATTTTCAAATAAATAAATAAATCTTTAAAAAACGGAATTAACAATTATGTTACTATGGACCTTCATGTTCAAGTTCTTATGTAAATACATAATTTCATTTCTTTTGGGTCTTATCTAGGAGTGGAATTTCTGGGTTTCAGGTCAACTCCCATTTGTCAGATGTTTTTTACATCTTCTGAGATGACATATTTTTGCTTCTCTAGTTTATTAGTGTAGCTTATTGCACTGATTGATTTTTTAAGATTTATTTATTTGAGAGGTAGAGTTACAGAGAGGAAGACAGAGAGAAAGGTCTTCCATCTGCTGGTTCACTCCCCAAATGGCTGCAACAGCCAGAAGCCAGGAGTTTCTTGTGTGTCTCCCACGTAGGTACAAGGGTCCAAGCACTTGGGCCATCTTCCACTGCTTTCCCAGGCCACAGCAGAGAGCTGGATCGAAAGAGGAGCAGCCAGGACATGAATCAGCACCCATACGGGATGCTGGCACCATAGCAGAGGCTCAGCCCACTATGCAGCAGTGCCAGCCCCACACTGATCGATTTTTATATGCTGGAAACATCCCTGTATTCCTGGGATAAATCCTACTTAGTCATTATAGATATAATCTCTTTTTTAATGTTGATGAATTCATTTGCTAGTATTTGCTGAGGAATTTTTCTAATCGCTAGTCATAAGGGCTATTCGTCTGTAGTTTCCTTTTCTTGTAATGTTTTTGTCTGCTTTTCATATCATGGTTATCCCAGCCTCACTAAGTGAGTTGGGAAATGTCACCTCTTCTGTTTCTGAGATAGTTTGAGAAGGGCTGATGTTAATCCTGATGCTTGGAATACACAGCAACAGAGCAGTGTGGTCCTGGGCTTTTCTTGTGGGGAGTTTCTTACCTACGAATTCAGCGTCTTTACTTGTTATAGATCTAGTCAGATTTTCCTGTTGTTCTTTATTTCAGTAGCATGTGTCCTAGAATTTTTTACATTTAATCTAGGAAATCTAATTTGTTGGCATGCAATATTTTTTCATGGTATCTTTTTATAACTTCTATTTCTATAAGGTTGGTAGTAATGTATACTTTTCCATTCCTAATTTTAGAAATTAGAGTTTCCTTCATTTATACTTTGTTAGTTAAGATTCATCAATTATGTCAACCTTTTCAAAAGAACTATTGGCTTTATTGATTTTCTCTATTGTTCTCTTAATCTCTATTTCATTTATGTCCAGTCTAATTTTTATTATGTTCTCCCAGCTGCTTGCTTAGGGTTTAGTTTGCTTTTCTTTTTTACAGTTTCATAACATTGAGCATTCTATTTAAAAAATTTTGTTTCAAACTACTTTAACTTTGTTGATTATAATAGATGGAGCTCTATTACTTTTCATACTTTTTTTTTAAATTGACAGGGCTACAGCTCTTATCAATATAAAAATAAAATCCAATTGGGTTAGGCATATCTCACATTTTGATTGCTTTTATATTCACAAGAGCTAATAACACATTGCAAATTACAATCAGAATGTTGAACAATCTAGCTTTCAATCAGAGACCAGGACACATAACCTTACAAATCAGGGACAGAAAAATCCTCCTTACTTCTTTGCTCCTTGCATTTATTTAACCAATTCCATATTTTAGAGTCTGTTAACTGTAATACTCAGTTTTTGTTTAAAAAGATTCATTTATTTTGAAAATCAGAGTTACAAAGAGGGAGGGAGAGGGAAGGAGGAAGGGAAGGAAGAGGATGGAGGAGGGGGAGAAAGGTCTTCCATCCACTGGTTCACTCCCCAGATGGCTGCAACAGCCAGCGCTGGGCCAGGCCAGAACCAGGAGCCAGGAGCCAGGAGCTTCATCCGGGTCTCCCATGTGGATGGCATGGTACCCAAACACTTGGACCATCTTCCACTGGTTTTCTCAGGTCATTAGTGGGGAACTGGATTAGAAATGGAGTGGCAGGGATATGAACCGGCACCTATCCGGGATACCAGTGTTGCAGGAGGTGGCTTGACCTGTTACACCACAATGCTGATCCCATAACACCCACTTCTTTTTTTCTGGGGGGGGGGGGGGGGGGACAGGCAGAGTGGACAGTGAGAGAGAGAGACAGAGAGAAAGGTCTTCCTTTGCCGTTGGTTCACCCTCCAATGGCTTGCCGCGCTGCGGCCAGCGCACCACGCTGATCCGAAGGCAGGAGCCAGGTGCTTCTCCTGGTCTCCCATGGGGTACAGGGCCCAAGCACTTGGGCCATCCTCCACTGCACTCCCTGGCCACAGCAGAGAGCTGGCCTGGAAGAGGGGCAACCGGGACAGAATCTGGCGCCCCGACCGGGACTAGAACCCGGTGTGCCTGCGCCGCAAGGCGGAGGATTAGCCTATTGAGCCACGGCGCCAGCCCAACACCCACTTCTAACACCAACTGGGAACACCTGAAGAAGCCTGTGGTTGAAGGGAACAGAACACCTAACTGAAACTGGCCTAAAAAGATGAAGAGGATTTATTTGTTTACAAAACTGAAACATCAGGGCTGGCATTATAGCACAGTGGGTTAAGCTGCTACCTGCAATACTGGTCTCCCATACTGGAACGCCTGTTTTAGTCTTGATTCCTCTGCTTCCGATCCAGCTCCCTGCTAATGCAGCAGAAGATGGTCCAAGTCCTGGGGCCCCTGCCACCCACACAAGAGACATGGATGGAGTTATGGACTCCTGGCTTCAACCTGGCCATCTTTCTCTCACTCTTTCTCCTTCTTTCCTCCCTCCCTCTCTCTCTCCCTCCTTCTCTCTACCCCCTTCACTTTGTCACTTTGCCTTTCAAATATATAAATGAACTTTTTAAAAAGATTTATTTATGTATTTGAAAGTCGCAGTTACACAGAGAGAAAAGGAGAGGCAGAGAGAGAGGTCTTCCATCTGCTGGTTCACGCCCCAGTTGGCCACAATGGCCAGAGCTGTGCAGATCCGAAGCCAGGAGCCAGGAGCTTCCTCCTGGTCTCCCACACGGGTGCAGGGGCCCAAAAACTTGGGCCATCTTCTACTGCTTTCCCAGGCCATAGCAGAGAGCTGGATCCGAAGAGGAGCAGCAGGACTAGAACCAGCGCCCATATGGGATGCCGGCACTTCAGGCCAGGGCTTTAACCCGCTGTGCCACAGCACCAGTCCCTGAATAAATTTTAAAGTAACTTTATTTATTTTATTTGAGAGGCAGACACTGAGTGGAAGAGGAGGAAGCGGAAGAGGAGAGAGAGGAGAGGAAAGGAGGGAGAGAGAAGGAGAGAGAGACTGATCTGTCATCTGTTGGTTCACTACTCAAATGCCAGGAGTGGGTCTGGGCCAGGCTGAGGCCAGGAGCCAGGAATTCAATCTGGGTTCCCATGTAGGTGGCCAAGTACTTGAGCCATTACTTGCTATCTCCCAGGGTGACCATTAGCAGGAAGCTGGAACAACGAGCAGAGCCAGGACTCAAACCCAGGCACTCCAATATGGGATGCAGTGATCCCATGAGGCAACTTAGCCAATAGCAACTTAGCTAACAGCTAAGCCAGATGCCTGCATTGCATTCCAGATGTGGATAATTATTCTCTTTCTCATGGGCATGAGTCCTCAGTTGCTTGAGAGAACAGACAATGAGAATACATCGTTTTACTGCTGTAACACCAGACACAAAGATCATACTCATCTACCTTTAGAAGTTACATTTAGGGCTGGGTGTTTGGTGCAGGGGTTAAGACACTGCTTGGGATGCCTGCATCTCACATTTGAGTGCCTGGTTCAAGTCCCGGCTATGCTGCTTCTGATCCTGCTTCCTATTAAGGTGCACCTTGGGAGACAGCAGTGATGTCTCAAGTACGTGGGTCCACGCCATCCATGTGGGAATCTAGAATGAGTCCTGGGCTCCTGGCTTTGGCCAGGGCCAGAGATGGCTGTTGTGGGGCATTTGGAGAGTGACTAGTGGATGGAAAATCCCTCTCCATCTCTCTTTCTGCTTTCAAATGAGATGAAGATAAATAAATAAAAATTTAAAAATAGATACATTTGAATAGCTGAACTATAACGAAGACTATAATATTTCATCCCATATAAAGTATCAGCAAAAGAAGAAAACTTAATATTGGAGAGAATTTACTACTCTTTCCAGTTAATCAGGGCAAGGTTTCACAAAGGAGGTGGGATTCCAAGAATAGTTCCAAAACTGCAGGTCTAATTGAATTTAAACTCTATTATACATATGCCTACAGGCAGCTGCAACGAACTGTTTTCCAAACAGAAAAGTAAACAACTGATCATGGAAAAGAGAGCCACTCCAGAAATGAAATCTCAAGACCCATAGGACACTCAGCTTTGGAGCTATTCCTTTAATCTGTGTCCAAACCAAGCATCTAATTCTTATCTCGGAGAATGGAAAGCACTGACAGATGCAAAGAGAGAAGCATCAGTACACTTTGCATGCAGGTGCAGGCATCTGACTTTTCAATAACAATCTATAACGTAGGTCATTCATTACAGAGGCAGCCACGCTTCAACAACAGGTCATCTTCATCCCTCCCCTCCTCTCCTCTCCTCTCCCTGCCCGTCCCCTCTCTTCCCCTCCCCTCCTCTTCTCTCCCTTCTTTCTCTAATCAAATCCACTCCATTCTTCACAAGAGCATTCATTTTTGGTATCAAGCACTTTCTGGGTCTCATATTTGATTCTGTATCGTCTATGTTTGGGATACTATCCAGTTATGATTTACATTTATTTCAAGTAAGCAAACAGTACACGAGGGAAGAAAGTTACCCACAAAAAAACTTTGCTGGCAACAGGACAGGATTGTTAAAAAGTCCTACCTCTACGGGTGAGAGTAGCCCAGTACGTACTAGACAGGACAGTGAGTGAGTTAATGAGTGAAAGCCCCAAACTCCTATCAGGACAACCAATTAGCTTGTCTGAAACACAGGCTCGTAAAGCTATCAGTAGCTTATAAAATGGTCTGCTACCCGCGAGTAAAATGTTATTTCAAATGGCTTGCTTAACTAGATGCATTCACCATGAAATTGATTCTTTTAAGTTTTTTCCCCCCATGTAATAGCCGTTAACTGTGCATATTGAAATGGCTGGGCGGGAGGGAGAGTGGGTGGATATCCTGGTATTATAAAGTGCAGGTTGAAGATATGCGCTCTATTTAAAATGAAGTTAAGGGGCACCTGACAAAGGAAAACAACTCACCTATTACCAACAATTGTGTCTGCTTCAGGAACTGAAGTAGATCAGCACAAAGAGAGGATTCCTTCTTTGCCTTGTTAAAGTTTACGTTAGGACTGGGATGTGCTCCAAGGGCATTTCAGTGCTGCGAATCCACATTTGCATGCCTTGTAGAAAGGCCTATTTTCTTACCACAGCCTTGATTCTGCAGAATGGCATGACTGAGAAGCCCTGAGTCGGGTGTTTTCAAATCCAATAAGTGCTTCAGATTGAACATCAGATTCCATTCCCCGACGACTTACTTTATAAAACATTTGAAGTAATTCGATGTTAGCTGACACATGAACAAATTCTTGATCCTGTTTCACATCTTGATTTTTTTCAAAGTCTATTGTATATTTTAAAACACGTCTTTGACTAGGCCCCATATTCAACATCTACTGTTATACAAGGCTCCACGCCACAAATACACTCCAGTCAATTTTCACCTGATCAGGCAACTAAGAAAAAAACGTTTTGATTTTGCTAACTCTTCTCCCTGCTTATTCAAAATTGGTACCCCAAGATACTTCATTTAACTGCTATCAGTTGGCCAACTCAAGGAATTCTCTGGCTCAGCAAAATATTAGGGAGAAAATACATTCAGTCACTGGTTAAAGATTGCTAAAGACACAAAAGTCTTTTTAAAAACAGTTTATATACTCAAGCTTCCTTGGCTTTTGTAACAGACTATATGCCCCCTCCCTCAGTCTTATCACTGCTGGCTATGAGGAAGCAATGGGCAGTAATAGCAATTCAAAATATTCATATATGGAACTCAAATAAACATGTTCCATATCAGCCCTGTGGTACTATGGCAGCACTCTGTCCTAACAACGACAACACTGGGATGTTGGAGCCAATTCAAATTCTTGGGCCTTAACCAGGAGGCAGACAAATATGGCAAGCTGCACGTTGCTCAGCCGCCAATGGAGGGTGCCAATGGCTCCGTCCAGATGCAGAGATATTCAAGGATGTTCCTGTCAGCAGTTTGTCCTCTGGCTACAGCAAAGAGCCACCATGGAAACACTGGGAGGAAAAGGAAAAACAGGAGGGTGTGGAGAGCAGGAGGGGAGAGGGACAGAGAAAGCCAACAGCCACTTCCACAGCATGCGAGAGCAAGGCGAACAGGTAACAAATGGCCCTGTGACAAAGTGCCATGTTGTTAGCCACAGGGAGAGAATCGATTTCCCTGCTGGCAACATAGCCAGGAGCCTGATATCCTGGCAACTGAGAAATATGAGCTTGGAAAGTCGTTTGCAGGCAGTCTGAGGCAAGAAAAGCTACGTGGTAATCCGTCCTGAGGAATTTTAGCCAAAAAAACCCACATAGGACTAGTTGAACTCAGTCTAAAGCCTGTGAAAGACAAGTCTGGAGAACATTACGATCAGATATAAAGAGAACAGCAGAAATGAAGGTTCAAAAAGCCATTGATGGGATTTATCAGAGCAATGTTAGGGGTCTCGTTGCCATTGGACAGGCAGAGGAAACCACTGGTTCTCAGCCAGGGGAGGGGAGCGGTAACTGTACCCCCCAGGTGACACTGGACAACGTCTGGAGATATTGTGGGCTGTCAGAGTTTGGGGGAACCCAGGGAGTCTTGGCTATTGGCATCCAGTAGATAGGGGCCAGGGCTGCTGCTGAACCCCCTACAACCACGCCAGGGCTGGCGTTTCTAACACAGTGAGGTAAGCTGCCGCCTGCGAGGCTGGCCTCCAACATTAGAGCACTGGCTCTGTTCGAGTCCTGGCTGCTCTGCTTCTCCTCCAGCTCCCTGCTAATGCCCCTGGGAAAGCAGTGGAACATGGCCCAAGGACTTGGGCCTGTGCCATGCATATGGGAGAACTAGCTTCAGCCTGTCTCAGGCCCAGCTGTTGGGGCCAACTGGGGGAGTAAACCAGGAGATAGAAGATCTCTCTCTCTCTCTCTCTCTCTACTTCTCTCTGTGTAACTCCGCCTTTCAGATAAATAAATCTTAAAATAAAATTTTAAAAACCTCACCAGTGCCAAAGGGGAGAAAGCTTGCTCGGACGTAAACTTGTCAGACAAAAATCCAGGAACAAAGGCCCTGTTGATTCAATTCATGGTGTGGCAGCACAAACTGTGAGGCCACCTCCCTGGAAGCAGGAAGATCTAGGACCATGAGTCACAGGAGGCAGTGGGCGGGCTGAGGGCTCTGAGCCTCCCACTCTGTCCTCCTTTCTTGTTCAACGTGAACAATCCGCACAGTAGGTCTCTGCGGGGCCCACTCACTACACAAACGGGGCCGCGAAGAGCCACCTTCTCATGGCGCAGACAGTGCCTTGGGCTCCACAACACAGAGAACAGAAGCTCCAGTGCACGTGGCACTTTTGTGGCAATGAAAGGGACCGATAGCCATTGAGGAAGAAAGCCATGACGACAGGTAGAAGTAAATGACGTGGAGACAGAGAGATCAGCAATAACATTGCCAAGTAACTGACCCGGGAGAGGGGCTGAAGTCATGATGTGGGTTAAATCTAAAGAAGGTATCGATTAGGACAAATCTTTAAGACTATTGTATAGGGCTACAATCAAAGCTCTCTTGATCAACCTCCACTGAATCTTCTAGGAATAATGGACATTTCCTTGTCCTGGTACAAGGCAACACTTGATGCTGCTGACACAACGAATGTTTGCAGCAACTAAGTCTTTAGAGAAAGGATGGGGAGGGAAAGGTGCAAATCCCTTTACGAATGTCTTTGACATACGGGTCTGTTTTGAAGCTGAAAATTAGGAAATATGACACAGAACTCTGATTAGAAGCTGCAGACTCAGAGAAAAGGCCTTGGCCCAATATAAAAATATTTGTATTATTTGTATGTTTTATGTTAAATCATTTATGGTCTATATGTAATTTTTAATGACGTTCCACTATAACCGATTCTTGATTAACTGTTCAACTACCGGTTCAGATCAAGCCAAAAAAAGTAGACTTCTAACTGTGTATTTACTGCTGTAAATTTTCAATCACACTTCTCATCATGTCTGAATCAAAAGCCTTCTCAGAGGGGAAGTCATTAACACCCACTTCAGTTTGAAGTTTAGAGTGTTATATAAAAACATGTCCACTGTCAGAATCAATACTCGTGTCTACCACTTCAAATCTTTTTCTGAAAAAGTATACAGTATAAATAAATAGAATTAAAATACTCAAACCCACTCATATACACGGACCCACATCCCTACTTTTCTTTTTGAAAAATGTTTCTTTTGAAATATTCACATCTCTGAAAGTGTTATGGTTGTTAACTGGATCCTTCATTATTAAATGTTGTTTCCTTTAAAATGATTAAACATTATTCTGAATGTATTTGTAAAAAATGTTTAAATAGAATTTATGACCATTTTCTAAACCAAGAGACAGAACAAGAATTCTGAAACATGGCCACCAGGAAAATTTCCCTGGGCTTTTCTTAACCAGTGCCTGGGTTACTATTTTCCACACTCACAGTTCTGCAGGGAGCAGGCCACCTTAGTCCCTGCATAATACCTATTTTACCTTGAAGCTGTTGAATTCCCTTCTACCCTTACCACACCAATTCTTCCACTGATAAAAATAACAAGTCTATAACAGCACTTAAAAACAAAAATCATGGGGTGGGTGTTGTGGTACAAAGGGTTAGGCTGCCACATGCGATGCTCAAATCCAGTATCAGAGTGCCTGCTAAGTCTCCTCTCCACCTCCAATCCAGGTTCCTGCTCGTGAACACCCTGGGAGGCAGCAGAGGATGACTCGAGTACTTGGGTCCCTGTCACCAAGTGGGAGACCCGGTCGGGGTTCCTGGCTGGCTTCAGTCTGGCTCAGTACTGGTTATTGCAGGCATTTGGGAAATAAACTAGCAGATGGAAGATCTCTCTCTTCTCTCTAGCTCTGCCTTTCACATATATAAAAATAAATAAACTTTAAAAAAGAAAGTAAAAATCACATCTGTCTGGTAAATTATAGTTCATGCTAACTATTTTTGCCACGAAAGTAAGTACCAATAATAAATACTATACAATGGTGCATGCAGGTATATGGCATTTAACTCTCCACAAATTTATTTTTACCAGATGAGTTATGTGACATCTTGTCTTCATCACCTTTGGCATCATGGCCCTCATAATTGGGTTTGTACACTTCAGGTTCCTATTCAGGGCTTCTACTCCGTCACCCGGAAAGCAGAAGAGATGCAGTGTTCAAGAAATCAGGTTTTGAGAAACAAACTCTTCCTATCTGATCGCAGCTTCTCATCCAGACACACAACACATGTAACCTGTATGCTACTTAGCGACTTCAGAGCAGCACACGGTTCTCATAAAACAAATGGGAAAGTTGAAATCTCTTGCAGCTGCTGACACACTTGAGGGCTAACCTTTTATATGAAACCACAGATGCCAAGTATGTAGCAGTTACAGGCTGATCTACGTTTGATGCCATCAGGAGAAGCAACCTGATTTGTTAAACAGGTAGAGGGGTCTGGTAGAATCTAAGGGTCAGAAGGCTTGGATCAGCCACAAAAGTACCGTGACCTGAAATGGGGGGATCTGCCTTGCCCTGACATAACCACTGACCCTGTGTGTCGCCAGGGGATGGGACACTTCTAGGCAACCTGGAGAAAGAGAAGGTCATTGAAGAGAGAATGATGTCCAATCCAATGGTGTATGTTCTGAACACGAGGTGGAGAAGGAAGTGAACTGAACTGGCTGTGCTCTTTCTTGTTCTTCTCACTCTCTCACAAGTTAGGTTATTAAGCCAAGAACTTACTTAAAACACAGACAGACATAATTTATTAACTAGCACTTATGGAAGAACTGAAAACAGTTCCCCACTTGAGTAAATTACTCTATCCTTAGAGGCAAGGGTCAACTTGGAACAGCTTGCAAGGCTACCTTAATCGTTTTTATGAAATATTACAAAGTAGACTCTAGTATATAGTTCAGGCTGAAGAAATTCATTTGTGCTGTATCATAGATGTTTCAAAATACCTCTGTAGCTGCACAAAGCATAAAAAGCTCCCTGGAAGATTATGAACCCCTTGCACACCCAATATTCTCCACTCCCTCCTCCCTTGTCCCCCAATCCTTCCCATCTGCCAGCTGGGTTTCATTTTAAGAATTTCACACTGAATATAAAGTGCTATTTTGACCATGTGGCTGCAGAAATGTGAATTTATAGTCTATTCAGCTCTCACGCAAGTGATTGACAGAGAGGGGATTAACCAACTGGATGTGATGAGGCTGTTGCCTCTTCCTTCAGGTGACCTAAGTTTCTAGGCAAGGATGGCCACCCTTGCACTGCTTCATCAAGGCTGGTGAGAATATGAGCTCCTAGCAGGGCACTTACTTTCTACTAAATGGCCACTACAAGGGGTCTTCAGAAAGTTCATGGAAAATGTGTACTACAAAAAAAATCATGTACAGATTTCAATTTTTTTCCCACCAAAATAAACCTTTTTAATTCCATTTTCCATGAACTTCCTGAAATCCTCTCCTATAGCTTGGAACACTATCTTCTATGTCCCTATACCTCCCATGTTCATTTATTTTCCCACCTAAACACCTAGAAAACAGGAATAATAAAGTTGGCTTTCAAGACAACCAGGGTGGCCGGCGCCATGGCTCAATAGGCGAATCCTCCGCCTGTGGCACTGGCACACTGGGTTCTAGTCCCGGTTGGGGCACCGGATTCTGTCCCAGTTGCTCTTCTTCCAGGCCAGCTTTCTGCTGTGGCCCAGGAAGGCAGTGGAGGATGGCCCAAGTGCTTGGGTCCTGCAACCACATGGGAGACTGGGAGGAAGCACCTGGCTCCTGGCTTTGGATCAGCGCGGTGTGCCAGCCACAGCGTGCTGGCCGCAGCTGCCATTGTGGGGTGAACCAATGGCAAAGGAAGACCTTTCTCTCTGTCTCTCTCTCTCACTGTCCACTCTATCAAAAAAAAAAAAAAAGTAAAAAAAGACAACCAGGGCAATGATGTCCCTCTGCTAATACCAGGTTGAAGAGGAAAAATTTTTTCAAAGTGTGTGTGTGTGTATGAGAGAGAGAATGAGAGAGACAGACACAGAGAGAGCGTGTGTGTGTGCCTGTGTGGGCACAGTGTTTGGATTTCTTGGTGGGGAGTAGACTAGAGGAAAGGGGAGTGGAGAACAGGGTTGAAAGGCTGGCTTAGACTTCCTTGAATAGATCTTTCCTCTTTGCACTAGCAATGCCTAACAACTTGCACATGGCAGACTCCGCATATAGTATTTCAGAGACTGCTTGGAAGTTTTGAGCATCTAGAAATGTTTCCATTTGCTACTGCTTAAGTACCATTGCCATTTAAGCTTTTCCACATAAAGCAATCCTGTTTTTTTCAACAGTTCTTCTTTCAGCCTTCTTATCCTCAAGCATAATCATAGGCATGAAAGGGATGTTATAATTACATATTCAGATTTTCTCAATCTGTTTTTGCCCCTTTAGGGTCATGCTGTCTCTGGGATTCTGTACACTGATTAAATACATTGTAAGTAACACTATAAACTAGACAGTCTCCCTGTTTGAGCAAAGTTCAAGCAAAGTAGATTCAAGCACTGATTTTTGAGAAGGGTGCGTAGGATGTGTTTAGATTGGACATTGTGATACTGGAGCCAGCCTCACAATTAATGAGCATATCTAAATTTGTATTATACACCCCAAAGTTGACATCAGATGAAACATTACATCATCAGAAAAATACATGTTTATCACATCCTGTCAAGTTTTGTTCTGTTCAGAACAGGGAAGGGTTTGTTCACAGATGGGGTCTTTAGCCTCTACGTTATTTGGAGAGGGATAACAGTGTTTCCTCTCCTTTCCTTCAGGACAAAACAAATAAGTACAGTATAAAAAATAAATTTAATTAGGAGAAAATTTCTACTGTTTGCCAGCAAAATAAATATGGCTCCATTTAAAAAATCATTAATATCACACATTTAAGTTTTAGACACCTATGAGCAGTCAAAGGCTTCTGAGCACAGAGAAAATAAAAGAAACAACATCAATTTGATGCCACTGGATAGTAACTGGGGAGCAAATGCTAGGGATAAGTTAACTTTTTATTTCTATCAAGAAATTATTGGACTTAAAGAATAAGTGCCAACAGTTTTTGTACTTTAAAATCCTAATAAAATGTGGCAATGGGTTAAGCTATTTCTTGGACACCCTTATCTCATATTACAGTGCTTGGGATTGGGTTCTGTCTCTGCTTCTGATCCAGGTTTCTGTTAATATGCACCCTGGGAGGCAGGAGATGAAAGCTTAAGAGCTGTGTCCCTGCTACTCATGTGCCGCACCTGGATGGAATTCCTCCTTCCTGGCTTTGGCCTGGCCCAGCCTTGAATATTGCAAGCATTTGCGGAGTGTACCAGCCAGGGATGGGCGCTCTCTCTTTCTCTTGCTCTGCCTTTCAAATAAGTAAATATGAATAAATAACATTTGATAAATAAAATGAGGGGTCAACACTGTGGCGTGGTGGGCTAAGCCTCTATCTGCGGTGCTGGCATCCCATATGGGTGCCAGTTTGTGTCCCGGCTGCTCCACTTCTGACCCAGCTCTCTGCTATGGCCTGGGAAAGCAGTGGAAGACGGTGTAAGTGCCTGGGCTCCCTGCACCCACCTTGGAGACCCAGAAGAAACTCCTGGCTCTTGGTTTCAGATCTGCCCAGTTCCAGCCATTTGGGGAGTGAACCAGCAGATGGACAACCTTCCTCTGTCTCTCTCTCTCTCTCTCTGTAATGCTGCCGCTCAAATAAGTAAATGAATAAAATCTTTAAAAGAATAAAAAAAAAATGAAACAGAACCTATGCTCCAGGAAAAATTTTTTAAAAAGAGTAAAAAACACACATATAAACAAAAGAAAGAGCAGAAAGAGAATTTAAGAAGATAAAAATAGGCTGTATGCAGAGACACATACAGGAAGGTAGGGTGGTCACAGTGGAGCTCAATAAACTTTTGTTGTATGAATGTCATGAAAACAATAGCTAACAATACAAAAATTCTCCTCAGATGACAATATCTACACACATGACAAAGAAATAGAACTGCTTTTAAACCAGTAACATTAAAACATTTGGATTTTTATCTTACCTAAGCATTTTTGGGGGCTTTAAATTTTAAGCCAGTAATAATTTCTTGTATTAGAAGAAACTTCTGGAAGGTGAGTGACCATCCAGCCAGGCAAGAACACCGCCAGACTGCAACGATCATGTACAGATTTTTCATCATCAGTGGTACCAGCATTTTAGGAAGTGAAATCTCCTATGTTCTCCTATCAGACCCCATCTCTTAAAGGTCCACTTACCTCCACAGAATGTCTGATGCTATCCTTGAATAAAGCTCAAGTACAGCCTGCTGAAGGCTATAATCATTCTACTCCATGGTATTTTAATACTACAATCTCAGCATTATTTAATGTCACCACAAGAATTTCAGCACTCTATTTACTACAAAAATTCTGTCATGGATCACTCCTTAGATCGCTCAGTGCCTCCTGCAGAAAAAGCCTTTGTTGAATTGTACTAGAGGAGCTTGTATTTTCCCTGTGGAGGACACAGTCTTCCTCTTTTCCAGTAATGAGCAAGAGGCCACAGATCATGAAGTGCTCTTTTTTCTTTCAAAAACTCAGGGTGCTAAACATGCAATCCAACTGGAATGGTGATCTGCTCCATAGGATTGGCCTTATTCTAGTCACCTTTTCTTTGTCCTGGTCTTCTTCAGTTTCAATTTTTTATCATTACTATTTTCATGTGAGTTATTCTAAGTATTTTATAAACAGAAGCAGTAGACTATACAAATAAAGTGATAACCTCTATTTAGAGTTGCATAGTAACATCCATTCAGTTGTACCCTTGTAACGCCATTATTAACCTCACCAGTCTTGAGTCATTCTTAATTATTTTGGGTGTATCTTAAAAGTGCTTGTCAATACAGGGACTGTGGATTCCTTATCAGAATTGTCTCAGTAAAGAAAACTCAGCTGAAGTCGACTGAAGAATGGAGTTTACATAGTACAGAAGGAAGTTCAGTAGAACAAACTCCTTATAGTAATATCCAAAGGATCACTCAATTGTTTTCTTGCACAAAACAAAAGATGCTTAAAATATCATTTTTCAGAATGCTTCCCTCTCTCTCTTTCAGCGGTAGTAGTGTTTTCATAGAGTTTTTTCTTCTTCCTGTTTGGTGGAGTCTTGGAATTCTGACTGTACTGTCCAGCTCTTACCATCTAAACTAGATATCAGATGTTATCTGGCATTAATGTCACATAATCAAACACAACAACACATCAAGATAATCTTTCAGGATAGTGAAAGCGAACCTAAAAACAGCAAAGGGTTGGGGCCAGTGCTGTGGCTCACTTGGTTAATCCTCTGCCTGCAGCACCGGCATCCCATATAGGTGCCGGTTCTAGTCCCGGCTGCTCCTCTTCCAGTCCAGCTCTCTGCTGTGGCCCGGGAAGGCAGTGGAGGATGGCCCAAGTCCTGGGGCCCTGCACCCGTATGGGAGACCAGGAGGAAGCACCTGGCTCCGGGCTTCGGATTGGTGCTGTTCCAGCCATAGCTGCCATTTGGGGGGTGAACCAACGGAAGGAAGACCTTTCTCTCTTTGTCTCTCTCTCTGTCTATAACTCTATCTGTCAAATAAAAAAATAAAAAATAAAAACATCAAAGGGAAGGTGTCTTGAGCCCCAGGACTGTGGTCAAATTCTGTGAGATAAATTAAATCCATCTTTATAACTTTTTCATCTTCCTTTCCAAGAATCTCTTCCAGCAATCTCTTCCAGAAATATATAGACCTCACCATGAGTCAGTTTCTCTTTAGTTAAAAAAAAGTTCCTCACTATACCCCACTGAAGAAGGCACTATTGTCTTTGCCTTTTTATTTTTCATGTTAAATTTTACTCATTTATTTATTTTTATTTAAAAGGTACAGAAAGGAGACTGAGAGAGAGAGAAAGAAAGAGAGAAAGAGAGAGAGAGAGGGGAGAGGGATTTACCTTCTGTATCTTGGCTTACTCCCCAAACGTCCACAACAGCCAAGGCTGGGCCACACCCAAGCCAGGAGTCCAGACTCCCACTTGGCTCTCCCACATAGTTGGGCAGGCACCCAGTAACTCAAACCCTTACTTGCTGCCTCCCAGTGTGTGTTACAGCAGAAGCTGGAATTGGAAGTGAAGCCAGGACTTGAATTCAGGCACTATTACTTTTTTTTCAAAGGTAGAACATCAGCTTTGGAGAGATTAAATTATGTGTCCAAGCTATTGGGGCAGGACATGATACTAGTGGTCACCCTAAGAGACTGTGCATAGTACAACTACTCTGCCTGTCAACATGGTGCCTACTGAGACACTACTAAAAACAAAGACATGGGTCTCAATGAAAGTTCTCCCAGTGACTAATGGCAGGAAATGAATTACAACAGTGGAAAACTTCAGCCACTTGTAATTGAGATGGGATGAGATCTGACTGTGGTGTCTCCTGAAGTACCTTAAAAATTAGCCCACCTAAGCAGCCACTCCTTGAGAACATACAAAGTACTTTCGATCATAGAATCATGTTTAATACCTGTATGTTCTTCACTGCAATCTTTGCATTACCCTCTCCTCCAAAGGGCAGAACTGAGCGTACTGACACATAAACAGGTTGATAACAGCCAGGGTTGATGGGTGGCCTCCCATATATAACACAGACTTTTCAAGAGGTCAAGGATTGGTGACCTATTACGGAATCCTGGGTGATCTGGATTGAGCCTATCCATTCAATCAGCAGACTGTCATCAAAGTACTACTATATGCCAGATAGTCTTCCAGAAATGAATGACGCCACGGCAAACAAAGAAGAAATCCAAACTTCTGGATGCATATGTTGTAGTGAAGAGAGAAGGACAGCAAATGTATTATATCAGTAAAGTACTACATGGTATGTTAACCACTGCTTATACAGGGAAGATGAAGCAAAGAAGCTGAATTGGATATCTACAATACAAACTAGGATGGTCACCTCTCAGTCCTCACAGATTCCCATGTCCCTAACTTGCTAGCCAAACTGGTTTTGGTTACTCCTTAAACCCACCCTCCCCTTCTCATATATGAGCTTTCTCTTCAAGGCATTTCTTTCTCCTGGAAGGCCCTTGGACCTGTATGCATGTGGGTGTTAGTGTAACATAACTATTAATTGGATTAGAGCCTAAACTTCCACGCTCACATGGCTTTTGGGTAGTTTCCTTGACTGCTCTGAGTGTTTCCTAATTTGGAAAATGGCTAAAATAATAATTAATAATTAATACCTACCTCACAGGATTCATTGTGAGGCTCAAGGGAATTAGGATATATAAGGGGCCTACAACAGTCACTAGATCTATTCCATTCCTACTATTATTATTACTAAAACTATGTGTGCTTTGGACCTAACTCAAAGGCCACTTCTCAATCTCTAAACACAATAGCTGAAGGACAGATTTCCCTTCTTCAAGATCCTTTGGACCTGGATGTCATCATTTCTATGGCAGTTATCCTGTATCAGTGCAACTACTCAAACCATCTGGAGAAGAAATGTAGAGAGAGCCCTTCCCATCCATAAAGTCACACCCTTGAGGGAGGGCTTACTCTGAACTTACACTTTTAACCTTCCTTGTCTCCTTTTATTCCCTTCTGTTGAGGCTGTGAAGGAGTTTATTCATACATACCTGAGAATGTGGAGGGCAAGGACACAAGAGAAACTGGAACACACACACACACACACACACAAATTAATAGTTCCATATTTGCTAATTAAATTGAAATCTACCAACGTATTTGATTTCTTCCTCTGAGGAAAGTTTATATGGGGTGCAAAGACGGAAGGACATAGTACTGAGCTCCAAGGATTTACAATCTAAATTGGGTAGAAAGCTTAAGAAAAAATCCTTCTAAACAACTTGAGCCACAACCTTACTTAATCTAAGTCTCAAAGGGCTTCCTGTCTCCCAAGATAGACCATGTCTTAATTTTTACACCTCCGGACTGCTGTTTATAGAGCTAATCCACAATGGAACTTTCCTCCCCTGCTCTATAACTTCCTTTTTTCTGTTTTCCTTGATCTCACAAGTTTTACACGAATATGCTCATCGATCCATCCATCTTCCTGCTCTCCTGCTCAAGTGCAAATTCTCCAGGATGAAGGCAGATCTCATGACTCAGAGAGTTCTGCCCAAAGCAGGCTGTCATTCCTCTTGGCAAATCCCACATCTGGAGCAGGGCCTGGAGGGCAGATGCTCAGCGAGAGTACACCAACGGGAACAGAGTGAGCTGTTAATAAGAAAAGCCAAGGGGATCTCATCCCTTTTCTTCTTGCGTCGCTTCGCCTTGCCTTCCAAGTAGATACGCTGCAGCACAGAACTGACCAAGCACGACTACTGGAGGGAGGAGGCACACACATATTTCTTAAAACAGGATGGGCAGGATTCTCTGAAGCTCTCCTTTATCAGTTTGTTGAGGGCTTTATTATACGCCAGGCACTGTGCAGTAGGATGGAAATACAGTCCTCAAAGAATCTGTAGGCTACTACTGGGTGAAAAAAAAGCAGTAATTCAGATGAGGAGCTGCTTGTGTAGAACAAAGCACCAGGAACACAAAGGAGGGTGTGAGGTGGACCTGCCTGGACAGTCGCTAATCTGTTCAAGGCTCATGACATTCACAAATTATGAGAAAATAATACAAAAAGGACTTTCACACTAAGGTGTCAAGTCTAGCACTTAACAGTTTAAACAATGTCTGCATTATTTTATCTTGCGGTGAATATGTTTTCTGAGTGTTCCTACCTTTGCGACCCAATCAATAAGAGGTGGCTATTGCAGCTGCCTTACTACTCATATTTTCAGATGCGCCAAAAAAAAAAAAAAAAAAAAAAAAAAGGAGGCAGTCAAAGAAGAAATTGAAAATATGCCGCCCCTTCACATTTGCCTTTGTTCTTTTAGAATGATGTTGATCCAAGTACATGCGTCTCACCCAGGGCAACATACATTTTGAACTAAGAGTTCAAAAACATTTTGACTCTGAGTAAGAAAGATAAACTACTTTATTCTCAAGGTGCCTTTTGACTTCCAAGGTGGTTCACCTACTGCTTCCCAACTTGGCTTGTGTTCTAAAGTAGAAAAGCTGAAACTTACTCATGAAACACCCAGACCAGATTTAACTAAGAGATGACCTTAAACACTCAACCTGGCTCTACAGAGGTGAAGAGTCCAAATGTAATATGGAAAGGGAAATGAAAAATTTGGTGTTAGAAAATAAAGTATTAGTTTTTTAGGAAAGTTTGTACTACGAGAGAGTCAGGGGATATATTTCTTAAGGGTTCAGTACTAAGCTGACCCAGCAAATGCAGGGGTAACCTGGAATATTCTAATAGAAAAATAAAAGTACAGAGAATCTCCTGTTTAAAATAATAATAATAAAAAAAAACAACAAAAGGCAGATGACTAATAAAGACTAAACTTCACATCACAAAGAGGCACAAGGCATTAATTTGAGCAAATGAAGACCTAATAGGTCATTTAGGAAACTATTTCAAATACCCTAACATTTGATGTTTTACAACTTGATTTTCCTTGCATATCAAACCAGAAGAAACCCAAAGCTTTGATAATCGGCCCACTGATATTTATATGAAGGAGGTCATTACAGAAGAAAGGCACAAAGCTTCAGTTTGTTCTGGATTCCATATCCTAGGGGAAAGACAACAGCTTTCATTTTCTTCTCCACCCTCCCCCTACTCCCACCCCTTCCTTTCCCCACCCCCTAGCGGAAAGGACCGGTCATTTGTTCTCTGGCCGGCCCTGAAAGTAAGCAGATAAGGGAAAGTGGATATGTGGACTTGCCTGAGAAAAGCCTTTTAGGTCTGATAATAGTAACTGACTTGAGCACTGCAGCTCATTAAGTGTGTCTCTGATATCACTTCAGATACGAAGATTAGTGGAACATACCAACAGATTGAATCATCAAAAAATTCCTTTAGGAATTTGAACATAGAAGACTTGATGAAGAATTACTCCACAGCTCAAGCCTCTATGGGACCCCAGTAGAGATAAGACCAGACACCTTTCAGCCAAGGGCTTCATTTTGGATGCTCAAACTGGGACTGTCCTGCTAACATCATCCGGGTTGATTAGGAGTCTAAATATTCTCCATGGGCACCAGCTAAACCCACAAAATCTTAAGTCTCTGCCTTCAGAGAGTGGACAAATCAAGAACATAAACCCATCCTGGGAGAGGCGAGTCAGGGAACAGATCTCTTTTTTTAAAATGCATCCAGTTTACTTGCTTAAATCCTATTGATCCAGAACATGGCGCTCTTCAAGCCCCTGGCTTGAGAAGAGCAGCTACAATGAAGCTTTTCTGATATTCAGGAGAGGCTGCTGGATCGCTTCCTTGCATTGCCCCTAGAAGGATTGCGCATGGCTCTGATCCCTCATTTATCAAACTCCTTCACCAGAGGAGAGAAGGGGCCCTTTTGCTCCTTATTTTATGAGTCTGGCAGGAGTGAATTGGCAATCAAAACTGAAGCTAAATTCCTCAAAATGCTTTTGGTAAATAGACATAAGACAGCACTGTGCTTACACATATTGCGTATTCTGAGCTATCAATCTGAAACTGAGACTCCAGCGAGACTCTGAACCTCCCATTCTTAGAAATCACATGGCATATGCAATAAGAACATATGGCCATGAGATAGCTGAAGCTTCAATTTGTATCCCAGCCAAGAAAACTAGACACCCAAGTGTATAACTACTAATGAATTAAGGAATGAAGCAGAGAAGTTGCTGAGAGAAGGAAAATATAGAAAAAGGAGTTAAAGAAAGCAGACATTTTAAAGGTATCTGGCAATTGGGTAACATCTAAAAATATTTACATCAACGTGATAATGAGAGTGATTTAGATTTGGGGGAATGGGGAGAGGAGAAACTTTTTAAACTCAGCAGAATTTCAACAATTATCAATGATCATAAAGCTTTCTAAACATGAACAGGATTGCATACTAATAAATATGAAACTGTGAAGTAACAGCAACCTAGGCTACTGGCATTTAGCAAGGGAGACCAGAGTCTAAGTACCTGCAAGAAGGTGAAGTATACAGAACAGATTTTTTTTTTTTTATTTGAGGAGGTGGGAGGTGGGGCTGGGCACTGTGGTACAGCACTTTAAGCTATCACTTAGGATGTCAGCATCCGTATCAGAGTGTCCGGGATGGAGTCCTGCCTCCACTTCCAATCTAGCTTCCTGCTAATGCACACCCCAAGAGGCAGCAGACGCTGGTTCAAGTATCTGGATCACAGCCATCCATGTGGGAGACTCGGAAAGAGGCTGTGGCTTCTGGCTTCAGCTTGCCCCAGCTATGGCTGTTGTGAGCACTTGTGGAGTGAACCAGTGGATAGAAGATCTCCCCTCTCTCTCTCCCTCCCTCCCTCTCTCTCCCTTTCCATAAATAAAAAATAAATGAACACACTTATAAAAAAAACCCACAAAATTGGGAGATGCTGTGTGCTGAAAGTGTCATCCGACATGGTGAACAGTAAACAGCAAAAGCTCGCCTCCCTGCAGCCACTCAGCTTGGAAGGAATCAGGGAGACCACTGAAATGAATGTGAAATGGTCTGTAGAACCCGAAGTATTCACAATAGAAGCCACAAATGTGAGACCAGCTACCCGTTGTAAAATTATCTGTGTTCCCGCCAGAGGTACTCACACTCTACTGGGCTGTGGAATCGCCTAAAACATTGATCCTTCTTATGAAGAGAAGGAAACAAACGAACCTAGTGCATATTATCAACAATAGTGGGAGGGGGGAGAAAGCAACAGGATGTGAAGTGAAAGGAAAGGTTTGTGTAGCAGGCCCGTGTGTGTACTTTGAATAAACAGCTAAGGTTTTGCATTCAAAGACCTGTGGCAGCCACTGGCATGGTCCATCAATCCAATGGCATGGTGAAAGCAATCAGGGTGTGTAGCGAGCAGGTTGGGCTCTGAAAGCCCGATGTTTGGGTCATCCCACTTGTTTCTCATAGCAACCAGTGAAATCTGTGTTAGAGTAGTAGCCTCCGTTTCTCTTTTTTGTCTTGTTCTCCTTGAATTAGATCACTGTCCAATCATTTTGTAATCATGTAATCCTGAACAAATCATTCCTGTCTTTAATCTGCTAATTTTTAGAATAGGGAAACAGCAGCTGTCCTTTAAGGATATTGGGCACAAATACAGTGAAGGTCTTCAGCACAGTAAGCTCCCTAATAGTGACTGTCGCTGTGTAAGTGCAAACCCATGTAAGGGACATTCACAGTTTTAAACTTGAATTTAAACTACAATAATAAAAGCATTCTGCTTTCTCTTTATGGTGGAAAGTAGTACAAATTAACATGAACTAATTTTTGTAGATGATTTCACTGAAGAAAGAAGTGACAAATCAATGCATATAAAACAACAAAAGCAGAACTACTCTGACTAAAGCAAGAGTGGGATCCCCGTGGAGCCGGCGCTGTGGTGTAACGCAAGAGGCTGCCACCTGCAGTGCTGGCATCCCATATGGGCACCAGTTCGAGTCTTGGCTGCTCCACTTCCAATCCAGCTCTCTGCTATGGCCTGGGAAAATAGTAGAAGATGGCCCAAGTCTTTGGGCCCCTGCACCCACGTGGGAGACCCAGAAGAAGCTCCTAGCTTCTGGCTTTGGATAGGGGCAACTCTGGCCGTTGCGGCCAATTGGGGAGTGAACCAATGGATGTTAGACGCCACCCCCCTCTGTAACTCTTTCAAATTAATAAATGAATCTTTTTTTTAAAAGAATGGGGTCTCCAGAACCAGTGTACAGTATTACACTGATTGTCAACACTGCTCTATTCAGAATTCTTTTTTTCTTTTCAAAAAAAAAAAAAAAGTTTGTCAGGTGTAGAATTCAGTTTTATGGACAAATTAGAACTTTGGATTGAAAGTTAACAAATACAATATCCCTTAAAACAAGGTAAATCCAGCCACTTCCTGTTTCACTTAACTTGCATTGTAGCACCATTTGCTTTGCTACTTAATTGTTGATCCTCAGCTGCCAGTCACTATATAATTAAGGAGACGTGATGCGCCTTAATTTGAGGTTTTGGCATGTCTTTCTCCAAATTTTAATTCTCTCTTGCAAGTCTGAAGTCTATCCAGCTTTGTTTAGTTCAATCAACATTTAGTGTCCTCTTGTCTGTGCTTGGTAATGAGCCTTCAAACATGGTTCAGATCTGGTCCCTGCACTAGGACCAGAAGAGGGATCCTAAATTTCATAATAAAAGAATGATTGCTCTATTTGAGTTCATTTGACCATGACTACAATAGCTTTGAGAAATCACTCTGGAAGGTCTCCTAACTTTCTATGTAAATAACACCTAATACAAAGGGAACATTTATGATACTTCAGGAGTATGGTGTGGGCCCTAATCAAGCAGAATGGATACTGGTGGCAGTGCTGGAACATCATTTTAGGGGCTCCCTGCCAAGCCATGAATGACCTCTTTGGTTGTGGGACAGCCCAGGAGGTCCCAGGGAAGTCAGATAAAGAGGAAGACGCTCAGAGGGCTGGGCCAGGATTTCAATACTTTAACAACTGCTACACGCACACAGAACATGTACAGTGATGCTTGCTGAAAGAACGTGGCCTTGATTCAGGGCAGGTGAGGAAAATTGCACTTGTGAACAGCAGCTCCTTAGGAACAGGGCAGTTACTCTGCCATCGCTGTGGGCAAGAGTAGAGCCTGCACCAGACCCACAGGAGAACAAGCACCTGAGAACTGTACTCCCTTGAGGACTCTGACTTCCTTTAGAGCGTTTCACCTAGAGAAGCACGCAACACAAGCTGCTGACAGAATAACCGACACCTATTGAATGTCCAGTGTTTGGGAGCATGTTCTGGGAAACTTATAAAGAAAATACAAACGACCTGAACTAAACTAGCAATTATTTTGATGATTGATGAAAATGGCAACCTTCTGGAGATGGAGAGGAATGTATAAACATGATTACCCTCCCAATGAAGTCTTGTGAAGCAATAGGTAACGTCCAACCTGGTGGGGTCAAACATGGTTTGGAGTGTGTGGAGTGTGAATCCCTCCTTCATTGTTGAAGTTCTGGTCTTTCTCAGCTGCCGGGGGGGGGGGGGGGTCAGACAGAAACCTCAAAACAAACAAACAACCACCTCCCACATCTGAATAAAACTCCTCACGTCTCCCCAAATGAAACACGTTTGTATTGATTGTGAAGACCATAAACCTTTACATCTGCATGAAATATGATGCAGCTGCTCCTGAGAGGCAAGCTGTCCCCACCCTTGCAAAAAGCTACTTGGAAAATGCTCTTTGCATCCTGGAGGTGAATTACACATCCTGAAATTTGTCAAATACACAAAACCTTCCCAAGGAAGGGCGGTTTACTCAAAGGCAGCTCACGTAATAGTGACCTAGACAGAGGCAATCTTTCATTTCTGGAATATTCCTGGGTTTGTCAAACTAAAAATCTCCTAATATCCAAAGAAAACCGAGGTTTACTTTTTAAACAATCTTTTTAAATAAAAAAGCCTGTTTTTCAGAACAAGTAACAGCCAAGAACTAAGAGACATACAAGGGTATTCAAAAGTTAATGGAAAAATTAAATTAAAACCCAAGTTTACTTTTACATAAACCAAATTTTAAATCCAAGCATAGATTTTTTTCATAATACACATCTTCCCTGTACACATTTGCAACTAAAGCTTAAGATTCTATTTGAAAATTACTGAATGAAGATTTTCAATTAGAAGGCAGAGTGCATAAATGAAACGTGGCTACGAGTTCTCTTCCTGGTGTTAGATTATGACTTTCCGGAAAAGGAGGTAATAAAAGTGTCGGGGGAAAGGTATTTGTCTGACTTTGTGTCAGATTTCCTAGGGCCCACGAGCACCTTGAGAAGTAACAGCTGGGAGGAGCAGACTGGGAGCGTTCGCAGCATTTGGAAAGTTGCCATGATGTCTCCTTAGCTTTCTTAAAATGCATTCATTTGGTATTTGTCTTTTACTTTTATTAGCTTAAAACATTTTAGCAGATTGTCACACAAACGACATTATGGGAGATATTCACAATTTTGTTGATTACTCTTCAAGCCTTTCTTAGTGTTACTTTAATTATTCTAAACAGCATTTTGAAACTGTTTAGATGAATTGAAAATAAGATTCACTCCCAAGAACTGATATGGAAAAGATATTCTTAGAGCCGGAATTTTAGAGCCAGAAGGGGACTTACAAATCATGTTCTTCAACCCTCTCGCTTTACAGCTGAGGAGACCAGACTTCAGTGGGTAAAATGACTAAACTCAAGGTCAGCCAGGAAGGCTCAGGGCAGGAGACTAGACCCCTAACATTTGGTCCAATTTGCTTTCTACGAAGGCCCACTGCCTACTGCTTGTCTGGCATTCCCATTCAGAGGCAGTTCACTGTACGAGACCCTACCCTTCTTCCCTAACGCGGGGCAGCAACCAAGTTGTTCTTGGCTCGCAGATCACTTGTTGGGAGGCAGGAGGACCTGCAGGTCTTTCCCAAAAGGACACATGAGTACATGCATCTACTTGCCCTCCCCCTCCTTTGTCTGTATACACTTCTCATTTTCTTTCAATTCATACCAAATTCAATATAATTTGTGAGCTCCAAATACCCAAATCAGTGTTTGTAAGTTTAAGCAGAAGAAGGTCAGGAAACTGTTAGGAGACGTATTAGACATAACCAGGAATTCAAATCCTTCAAAAGACGCTTATTACTACTGAATTCTTCTACTACAATTCAGAAAACGTTCCTTCTTTTCAATATTTCTTTAAAAAAAATGTAACCCTTAACTTACTTGCTCTAAATTGCACCTATTTCAACTTTTTCCTTGAATCTTTTGTTTCTTCTATTGCTAACTTGGGAAATGGTGCAAATCACTTTGCTTTTTTCTTTGGAGAAAAATGATGGCATTGGATATTATAAACATAACACAGTGCTAATTTTGTAAGTTAATACATTAAATGTAGTTTTTATAGCTAAACCAAATCAATATTTATAATATTGGCTTTAAAACTTTTAAATCATGAAAAATTATTTCTAATGCAATCTAACTTAACTTAAATATGTCTAATAAATACATTTTCTGGTTGATATGAGGGTTGGGATCCAGCAAATTTTATACATGTACATACTCATACATTATATATATATAAAAAATAAATCTTTAAAAATAGTACTAATTATTTATTGGAAAGGCAGAGTTACAGAGGCAGAGGCATAGAGAGAGAGTCTTCCATCTGCTGGTTCACTCCCCAAATGGCCACAATGGCTGGAACTGGGCTGATCTGGAAGAAAGAACTTCTTCCAGGTCTCTCACATGGGTGCAGGGACCTACTTCTACTGTTTTCCCAGGCCATAGCAAAGACCTGGATCAGAAGTGGAACAGCCAGGACTTGAACCAGTGCCCATATGGGATGCTGGCACTGCAGGTGGTAGATTTACCTGCTGTGCCACAGCGCAGGTCCCTATAATTATTATTATTAACCTCGATGTCCCTAGTCTTTGTTGTTGCTAATTACAGAATGAAATAAAGACATTCAAAAAACATCTGAATATACAAAGGGGAGCTTCAAAACCTTCATGGAGAAAAATGGAATTAAAAGTTTATTTTGGAGGGTGGATCTTTGACCTAGTAGTTAAGACTGTCATTAAGATGCCTGCATCCCATATTGGAGTTCTTGGGGATTCCATTCATGTCTCTGTCTCCCAGTTCCAGCTTCCTGCCAGTGCATACCCTAAGAGTCTGTAGAAGACAGCTCAAGTAGTTGGAGTCCTGCTACCCATATGGGAGAACTGGAATGAATTCCTGGCTCCTGGCCCTCGTTCCTGTACACTTAAGGTCGTTATTGGCATTTGGGGATGACTCATCATTCTCTCAATCTCTGTCTCTCAAATTAAAAAAAAAAAAAGGTTATTTTGGTGCAAAAACTTCTGAAATCTATACTTACAACACATTTTTAAAAAGTTCATGAACTCTGTAATTAACACACAATTATTCTTAGGTATTTAAATTTAACTGAAAAGTGATCCCTGTTAAATATAAGAGTGGGAATAAGAAAGGGAGGAGATGTACAGTTTGGGACATGCTCAATCAGACTTGCCCCAAATGGTGGAGTAAGAAATGTGCCAGGGGATTCCAATACAATCCCATCAAGGTGGCATGTACCAATGCCATCTCACTAGTCCAAGTGATCAATTTCAGGTCACAATAGATCATAATGATAGGTCTAAGAGTCAAAGGGATCACATAAACAAGACTAGTGTCTGCTAATACTAACTGATAGAATCAAAAAGGGAGAGAACGATCCATCATAGGAAGCAGGATACACAGCAGACTCATAGAATGGCAGATGTCCTAAATAGCACTCTGGCCTCAGAATCAGCCCTTAAGGCATTTGGATCTGGCTGAAGAGCCCATGAGAGTATTTTAGGCATGGAAAGCCAAGACACTCTGCAAAAAACCAAACCAACCAACTAACCAAACAAAAAACACCTAAATGAAAGATCTCTGTGAGTGAAATCCCAGTAGGAAGAATGGGCCATCAAAGAAGGAAGTACCTTTCTCTGAAGGGAGAAGAGAACTTCCACTTTGACTATAACCTTGTCTAAATAAGATCGAAGTCAGCGAACCCAAAAGGCTTCCATAGCCTTGGCAACTCATGACTAGAGCCTAGGGAGATTACTGACGCCATAAACAAGAGTGTCAAATTGTTAAGTCAACAACAGGAGTCACTGTGTACTTACTCCTCATGTAGGATCTCTGTCGCTAATGTGTTTTTCAGTGTGAATTAATGCTATAACTAGTACTGAAACAGTATTTTACACTTTATGTTCTGTGTGGGTGCAAACTGATGAAATCTTTACTTAATATATACTAAATTGATCTTCTGTATATAAAGATAATTGAAAATGAATCTTGATGTGAATGGAATGAGAGAGGGAGCAGGAGATGGGAGGGTTGCGGGTGGGAGGGAAGTTACGGGGGGGGGGGGAAGCCATTGTAATCCATAAACTGTACTTTGGAAATTTATATTTACTAAATAAAAGTTTAAAAAAAATTTAAAAAAGTTCATGGAAGATGCAGGCTATGAAAATACTATGCATGGATTTCAAATTTTTTTTATAGATTTTTTTTTTTATTTTGACAAATAGGGTTAGACAGTGAGAGAAAGAGACAGAGAGAAAGGTCTTCCTTCCGTTGGTTCACACCCAAAATGGCCGTTATGGCTGGAGCTATGCCAATCTGAAGCCAGGAGCCAGGTGCTTCCTCCCGGTTTCCCATGCGGGTGCAGGGCCCATCTTCCACTGCCTTCCCGGACCACAGCTGAGAGCTGGACTGGAAGAGGAGCAACCAGGACTAGAACCCAGTGCCATATGGGATGCTGGCACTGCAGGCGGAGGATTAACCAAGTGAGCCACGGCACCGGCACCTGGATTTCAAATTTTTTACACCAAAATAAATGTATGTCTTAAGTCCATTTTCCCATGAACTTTCTGAAGTAACACCATAATCCAAATATCATTCTGTATTGGGAAAATAGAAACATGCTAGTTGTTCTAACCTAAGGACTTTAATACAGAAGAGTAGTTACAAAGGTGACAGAAATACTAAGAATCCCAACCAAGTTGGTGAAGCGATCTAGAGACTGTCAATAGCAGGAAGCCAGTAATATCAACAGGGGTGGAGGCAAGCGAGGAGATGGTGACTTTATTAGATCACAGAGGCTGGGGCCATCCGGAGGAACTTAGAGCTGCAGCAAGTTCATCTTGTTATGACAACTGGACAACATCCTGTCTGTTTCTCCTTGTCCAGACTCCATCAGAGGCATAGTGGTAAGGTAGCAAGGGCAACGTAATTTGTAGAAGGGAGAGGAATAGACATGCTAGCAAATTAACAATGGCGAGCTTCCTTTGCTTCCTCAAACTGTTCTATACTTATCAAAATAACAGTTCAGCTGAAACCCATCCACTTAATGGAAAATCTCCTGTGGAAATGGAGCATGTCTATTTCATGAGAATTATCCCCCCCCTCCCTGCCCCGGCCATGCTCTTCTCTCTATTTGGTTTCACTAGAAGAAACTATTATGTATAGACATATGTAAGAGGCTTCCAAAGGAAGTTGTTCCACTGGCTAGGAACACCCTGACCCCCAGAGATTCAGCAGAACCAGAACACAGCATCCTCAAAGTCACGACTTCATGTGATGAACTCTTTAGTCACACCTTTGGTTAACCATCATGATCTTACAAAAAAGAAAAAAAAAAAGTATTCCTACCTTCTCAGCCCCCTCATATCTTTCTCCATTTAATTTCCTATTCATTGTAGTAAAATATACACAAACTTTACCATTTCAACTACTGTTTAGGTGTTCAGTTCAATGGCATTTTCATGCAACCAATACTGCCTTCTTGCTTAATCTCTTAACTTGCAGTGAATTCACCAACAGGAACCCAACACAGCAAAAATCGAACCCAACCTTCTTTTTCAATCCTTCTCTGTTGTTACCTTTATTAGATCCCTGTTTGTCAAGAATGAAACCGTGGGGCTGGTGTTGCGCAGCAGTGGGCTAAGCCACTGCCTGCAACACCCGTATCCCATAAGAGCACAGGTTTGAGTCCCAGCTGTTCCACTTGCAATCCAGCTCCCTGTTAATGCCCCTGGGAAAGCAGCAGATGACAGCCCAAATACTCGGACCCCTGCACCCAACTGGGAGACCCAGATGAAGTTCCAGGTTCCTGGCTCTGGCCTAGCCCAGCCCTGGCCATTGTGACCATTTGGGGTATAAACCAGTGGGTGGAAGATTCTCTCTCTCTCCCTCACTCTTGCTCTGCCTTTCAAATAAATAAATAAATCTTTTTTAAAAAAATGAAAAAGAATGAGGCCTTCACATTAACTATATTGGCTGTCTATCCCACTCTTGACTAATTCCATCCTAACCATATCTTGTCCTTGCCAAGTTACAAATGTAGACAGAGACACACATGTACACACACACATAAACATATGTTGCTTCTCCTTTTTCTCTTTCTTTAGCTAAAAACTTTTTTCCATAAGTGGTTATTCATTTGGACCTCTTAACTTTCTGTTTAACCACCTGCCATTGGCCCCAATTTGTCTTCTCTGAAATCACATCTTAAAGAAGACTCTGCATGAAGTTTCCCTAAATCCCATTTAATTTCCATCTCTTTCTTTTTTATTTTCTTTTTTTTTTTTTTTACAGTATTTACTTATTTATTTATCTGAAAGGCAGAGTCAGAGTGGGAGAGACACAAAACCTTCATCTGCTGGTTCACTCACAAAATGGCAACAATAGCCAGGACTGGGGCCAGGCCCAAGCCAGGAGCTAAGAACATCAACTGGGTCTTGTATATGGGTGCAGGGGCCCAAGCACTTGGGCCATCACCTGCTGGTTTCCCAAGCACATTAGCAGGGAGTTGGATCAGAAGCAGAGCAGTCAGGACTTGAAGTGGTACTTCAATATGAGAGCTGCGCATGCGGTGCTACAATGCCAGCCCCATCCTCTTATCACTAGTGCTTTCTATCTCAATCCAGTGCACGCCTGCAAGCACTGAATACACATGAACATGTCTAGGACTGGGTTGTCTTCCCTGAAAAGTGGTACTGACAAGGAGCTTGAGGTCTTGTTAGCTGTGTTTGGAGCTCAAAAAAGTAGGTAACAAATGGAGAATGTAGGACCAGCTAAAGTCATGTGCCATGTGAAGTTTCAGTCAATGATGGACCACATATATAGTGCTGGTCCCAGGAGATTATAATGGAGCAGAAAAGCTCCCCTCAATTTCTGTAGAATCCTGGTAGTGCAATACATGTGTTTATAGTGATGCTGATCAACAAACCTACTATACTGCCCAGTTTATAAAAGTATAACATATGGAATTACTTACATAATACCTGGCAATGATTTATTGGTATCACCATGTGCTATATTTTTTTATCATTGTTTTTGGGTGTACTCCTCCTACTTATCAAAAAAACGCTCACTGTAAAACTGGAGGCCAAGTGTGCCAGCATCAGCAGCCTCATGCTTCTTGCTTTCCTTTATCTCTTAAAGCCACAAGAGGCCACACTGAGTAATTGGTCTGTGCCACATACATTGGCCTTACGCACATGCACCATTCTGTATCTGCACCATTAAGAAATGGCTGCATGATACATTTCTCAGAATGCTATCCCCGTTGTGAAGCAACATATGATTTATACACAAAGGTGAGAACTGAACCTCATCACAAGTCCTAAAATCAATGATTTGAATGATGGCTATGGCAATTCAGGACAGTGAATAGAGAGGAGTGGTCTCCGGAGCCTGTCAACCTGGGTTCAAATTCTGATTTTGATTTTTACTGACTACGTGACATTTGTACTTCTCATCCTGAGGTTCAGTTCCCTCATCTGTAAGACGGTGGTAATAACAGCCTGGACCTTTAAGGCTGCTGTGTGGACCAGGTGAGTGGCTGCAGATAAAGCATGTAGGCCAATGGCTGGCATGCAGGAGACACTGTAGAAATGTTGGCTAACACTGATCTCTGCTCTCAATTCTCAGCAGAGACAGACTGAGAGTCTCTAATGTCACTAGAGCCTTCATAGAGGAAACAGGATTTGAGACGGGGCTTTGACTGTAGTTAAAATTTGCATAGGGGATTCTGAATGCCAGAAAAGTATCTGGAGATGGGGAAAGATTTATGGGTATACCATTTAGACATCACCTGACAGCAATCTATTAGAGTCAGCACTATGGAGTAATTTGTTTTTAATTGCAACTAATTTAAATTGCAAAGTGAAGATAAGCATTTTGATAGAAAATAAGTACCCCTGTTCAGGTTATGCTCTTTCTATAGTGGATCCCTCAGCTTTTCACATCTTTCTTTTAACTTCTAATTCTTCAGCCTCACTATGAAGTGTGAATAAATAAAGGATTAAAACCTAGCAGAATGTTTCAGGTTAAAGAGAGGAAAAGGCTTTGCCACATACTCTTTATAAGTGTAAGACATAAATTTAGACTCAACTTTGAGGACTTTTATAAATAAATAGAGCTGGTTACCCAAATTCTACAAATTATCACTAAGGTTCACTCCTATTTTCCCTGCCTTTGTCTGTGTCCCTTTCTAAGTGTTTGGACTTATTTATGGGCAAAACCTGAAAAAATATCACAAGAACTTTATTATTCCAGGAAGCAGCTTCCTGGTGATTGGTTCGAGAAGATTATCAGTAATGCTTTTGCTCCCAGGAATTTACATCATATAAAACTCACTGCACATTCAGAATGTAATGATTTCCTACCATAAAAACTGTCTATCATCCAATCACCCATATCAGCTTGGATGTCTGCTTTAAGACTGCCAGTTTATATAGGGTCCAAGTACTTATACTTTAGCAAAAGCACTGTGATTTTTTTGTTTCTGAATTTTCTTTCTTCTGAAAACAGAAATACAACAATCTTTAAAGTTTTCATGAAGTTAAAGGGAAACAATTCTCTTAGTTTCACTTACCAGAGTCATTTAACTCTTTGCTTAGCTAAGCATTCGAAAGAATCAATACAAAAAACATGAAGATTGGTTAGATACCAGGAAAGAGGGACAGAGAGAGGAACTGAGAGTAGATATTATTTTCCCTTTAATAGAAATATATTGAAGCTAGCTAGACTGAAATTAAAATGATGGAAAAAGATATTCCGTTAACAGAAACCAAAAAAGAGCTGGTGTAGCCATCCTACTATCAGACAAAATAGACTAACAAAAAAACTGTAAAAACAGACAAAGAAGGACATTATGTAATAATTAAGGGATCAATTCAACAGAAACATGTGACTAAGATAAACATATATGCAACTAATTACAGGGGACCTGGCTATTAAATAGAAATGTTAATGGATCTAAAAGGGCACATACATCCAATAGTAATGGGGAACTTCACCCACTTTCAGCAATGGACAGATCAACCAAATTAGCAAGGAAACAACAGAGGTAACTGACACTATAGACCAAATGGGCCTAATGGATATCTACAGAAATTTCCATCATACAGCTGCAGAATACACATTCTTCTCACCAGTGCATGGAACTTTCTGTAGGACTGACCACATGCTAGGCCATACAGCAAATCTCAGCAAATTCAAAAAAATCGAAATCATGCCATGCATCTTCTCTGATCACAATGGAATGAAGCTGGAAATCAACAACTCAGGAATCCCTAGAGCATATGCAAACACATGGAGACTGAACAGCATGTACCTGGATGAACAGTGGGTCATTGAAAAAAATCAAAAGAGAAATCAAAAAATGTCTGGAAATGAATGAAGACAACAATACAACATATTAAAACTTATGGGATGTAGCAAAAGCAGTGTTAAGAGAAAGGTTTATAGCAAGTGGTGCCCACATCAAGAACTGGAAAGGCACCAAAAAAAATGAGCTATCAGTGCATCTCAAGGGTTTAGGAGGCTGGCACCATGTTGCAGTAGGTTAATCATCCACCTGCGGTGCTGGCATCCCATATGGGCACAGGTTCTAGTTCCAGCTGCTCCTCTCCCAATCCAGCTCTCTGCTGTGGCATGGGAAAGCAGTAGAAGATGGCCCAAGTGCTTGGGCCCCTGAACCCACTTGGGACACCAGGAAGAAGCACCTAGTTCCTGGCTTCGATCAGCACAGCTCCCGCTGTTGCAGCCATTTGGGGAGTGAACCAACAGAAGGAAGACTTTTCTCTCTGTCTCTCCCTCTCACTGTCTGTAACTCTACCTCTCAAATAAATAAATGAAGTATTTTAAAAAAGGATCTATAAAACAGCAAACCAAACCCCAAATTAGCAGAAGAGAAAAAATTAAAATTAGAGAATAAACAAAATTAAAAATACACAGAAAAAATACAAAAGATCAGCAAAATGAAGAGTTGGTTTTAAAAAAAATAAACAAAATTGACACACCACTGGCCCAAAAAAAAAAAAAAGGAGGGAGAAGACTCAAATAGACTCAAATAAAATTAGAGATGAAAAAGGAAAGGTACCAACAGACACCACAGGAAAAAAAAAATCAGAAATTACTACACAGAGCTGTATGGCAACAAATCATGAAACCTTGAGAAAATGAATAGATTCCTAGACACATACTACCTACCTAAATTCAGCCATGAAGAAACAAAAAACCTTAACAGACCAATAACCAAGACAGAAACTGAATCAGTAATACAGACTCTCTCAACAAAGAAAAGCCTAGAACTGGATGGCTTCATTGCTGAATTCTACCAGACATTTAAAGAAAAACTAATTCCAATTCTTCATAAGTTATTCAATTCAAAGGGAAGGAATTCTCCCAAACTCCTTCTATGAAGCCAGTATCACTTTAATTCTTAAACCTGAAAAAGATACAATAGAGAAAGCGAACTACAGACCAATTTCCCTGATGAACACAGATGCAAAAATTCTCAACAAAATACTAGCCAATTGAATCCAACAACACATCAGAAATATCATTCACCCAGACAAAGAGGGGTTTATATCTGTATGTTGGGATGGTTCAATATCCAAAAGTCAATCAATGTGATACATCATCACATTAACAAACCGAGGAACAAAAGCCTTATGATTATCTCAATAGACGCAGAGAAAGCATCTAATAAAGTACAATAGCCTTTCATGATGGAAGCTTTAAGAAAACTGGGTGTAGAAGGAACATTCCTCAACACAATCAAGGCAATTTATGACAAACCCACAGCCAGCATCCTGCTAAATGGGGAAACGTTCCAAACATTCATATTAAGATCCTGAACCAGACAAGGATGCCCACTCTCACCAATGCTATTCAATATAGTCCTGGAAGTGTTAGCTGGAACCAGTAGGCAAAAAGAAAAGAAATCAAACGGATATAAATTGGGAAGGAGGAAGTCAAACTCTCCCTGTTTGCAGATGACATGATTCTATATACAGGGCATCTAAAAGACTCCACTAAGAGGCTGCCTTGCCCTGACAGTGAAGTTATATGAAATACTGGTGGTTGTAATCATTTGAGAAAATCAGAACCTGAATGTATATTTTTAAGTGGGTCAAACAGAAGTCAGGATAATTTGTAAGTACCCTTTACACATTCAAAGACTGCCACCAACAAATGAGCATACTAGAGTGGATATTACATACAGTAGTTATGGTACCAGTTGGAACACGGCATCTCCTGATGGAGTATGGTTTAAGTCCCAGCTCTGTTCCAGATTCCAGCTTCCTAGTGTACATCATGGGAGGCCACAGGTAATGACTCAAGAGCCTGTAACCCAGGTGGGAGATCCAGATGGAGCTTCTTCTGTCTTTTGGCTATGAACTGGCCTAGCCCTGGCTGTTGGGGGCATTTTAGGGAATGAACCAGTAGATCAGAGATCTTTCTCTCTGACTCCCTGCCTTTCAAATAACAAATAAATAAATAAATAAGAATTAAAAATGAGCATACTGAAAACTGTAATACTATCATTTGCCCAATATACATTTATGCTAGCAAATTTTACTAATCCACTGAATCAGAAATAGGTAACAATTTCAAAACCTGCTTTTCTCCTATTGTGTAATATTAATTCCCATTTATTAAACTTAGTTCCTAAAAAGATAATTCTCTTATTTAACAGCATTGTCAAAACAAAGACACTTTGGGAATGGCAGTGCTAAGGAACTTGGTCATTGGTGATATGGTGAAAGGCCTGGTGGACTGCCCATTTTAAATGGAAGGATCACACCATTTGGAGCGGAGGCACACGCTGATCTGACTTCTCAAAGGACTCCAACAAGAAAAGAGTGGCAGAATGCAAGCAGAAGCAAAGGTACCCTGGACCTTCTACGTGTTCCACTGCTGACAGGAAAAAAGCAAAGCTAGGGAGGAACTTGAGAGTAAGGACCCACTTGCTGATAATGTGAAGTGTTCTCTTACTTCACACCCTTTTCTTAGGATAAGCTGACCCAATTCTTATGCTTCTTTTTATATTAAACACTAATGGGGAGCCAAATACTTTACAGGGAGTTTTGGATTAACAACCAATGATATTAAATTCCTGGAGAACCTGGCATAACCAAGATAGATAACATGCATTCCTCAAATTAAAAATAGACATTGCTTCTCCGAAGTAGAAGGGATACATTTATGAGAAAGGAATTAGAAGGTATTGCTTTTGGAATTAGGGATCATTTCAAAGATAAGTCAGCAAAGAACAAACTTGAAGTTGCTCAACCCTCCAGGAAAATATTTTTGGAGGTCAACTAATAGACATGCTGACTATGTAAGACATTCCTATGAACAAGAACCAAAGAAGAAATTTCTGTTTCCTCTAAATTATCCAGTATCATTTTCTGGAAGCTTCTAATATGCAAGTAGTTTCCCTTTAGAAAAAATGTACACCAGTCTAAGGAATTAAGGAATTAAGCCATTCACACATCAGTTTCAATCAATGAAAATCTGTTTGAATTAAGAGCAATTTAATGAAGGGAAAAGACCATGTTACAGATTCCTTGAGGAATTCTGGACACTGAATTGATTTTCTTTCATTTTCTTTAATTCTACCTAAAAAGGATTCATGAGAATAAGTGAGGTTCCCAACAAATGAATAAAAGAAAAGCTGTAAACAAGGAGGGCTTTATACTTTCCATAAATCAATGCTTTTATAAATCTCAAATTATGATTATAAATAATCTTAAGATTAGATTCTGTGATAAGGAATGTATTTCATATTTTTTAGTGTACAAAGAGGAAGAAAAATTAATGACAGCTGTATTCTATTAACAGATTGACATATTTTATAATGAATAATTTAGGGGAAAAGAAATCTCTCAAATTTTATCCTTCCTTCAACTAGGGTTGCTGCTTCTAGCCCAACAGGCTGCACCATGCCAGGGTACCATGCTCCTACCACTTAAAGATGTGCAGAATGCAGTTAGTTTGTTGTTTGCTAAAGCAATTCACTGTCATTTTACACTCTTGGAATAACTAGCTTAAAGTTTAATGAAAGATGAAATAATTTAATTCCATCGAGGTAGATAGTATACCTGGTATAGCCCCTGAAAACCCTTTAGGGAGATTGCTCATTTACTGGTTCTGTTTTTTAAGGATTTATTTATTTGAAAGACTAAGTGACAATGACAGTGACAGTTACAAGTTACAAGGCGGGGGGGGGGGGGGAGGGAGAGAATCATTCATCTATTGGTTCATTTCCCCAAAAGCTTGCAACAGCATGCCTGGGCCAGGCTGAAGCCGAGAGCCAGAAATCTCATCCAGGTCTCCCAGGTGGGTGGCAGAAACCCAAGTACCTGAGGCTATTATTAGCTGCTACTTTCCAAATGTATTAGTAAGAAGCTGGATCAGAAGCGTGTAGTAGCTGGGACTGTATCTGGTATGGAATGTGGCCACCTTAAAGTCACAAGCAGTAGCTTTACCTGCTATACCACAATGCCTGCCCACTCTATTTTTAAGATTTATTTCATTTATTTGAAAGGCAGAATTACAGTGAGAGCATGGAGGGGAGGGGAGGGGAAGGGGAGGGGAGGGGAAAGAAGGGGAGGGGAGAGAGATAGGGATAGGGATAGGGATAGGGATAGGGATAGGGATAGGGAGAAGGAGAGGAGAGGAGGGGAGGGGAGGGGAGGGGAGGGGAGGGGAGGGGAGAGGATGGTTCATCCACTGGTTTACTCCCCAGATGGCTGCAATAACCAGAGCAGCACCAGGCTGAAGCCGGGAGCCGGGAACAACATCTGGGTGTCCCACATGGATATCAGAGGCCCAAGCACTTAGCAGTCCTCCACTGCCTTCCCTGGTGCATTTGTAGGGAGGTGGATGAGAAGTGAAGCAGTGAGCCTTCAACCATCACTCTGATACAGGATGCTTAATCCTCTGTGCTAGGGCACCAGTCCCCATCTTCTTACTTTTAGCTTTGAGAATAATTTCAACACTAGGCAAGTGTGCCCCTACTGGATCTTGCATTAAGGTAAGCCACAGAAATAGACACAACTGTTACGAGTGCCGTATCTATCTCCCTCATCATTGGCACATTTACTTTCTTCCACCTTTGCTACAGGAATAATCCAAAAACTGTATACGTTTTGCTGTACAGTTTGTTACAATTTCCTCGACAGCATAAAAATCCGATGAAAATCCAACAAAATGATATTGACTAAATTGACTCAATTCTAGTATGTAGGTTTTGTTAGTGTTTACCTTTTGTTTTTTTCAGTCATTGTCTCCCAAATAAGCTTGCTGGCTAGGGGATCGGGATTGGGTCCTATATATCTTCTGTATTCTCTGTACACTTGTCATAGTAGCTATTTGATTTTTTAAAAAACTACTTTTGGCTTTGGCAGGACTACTCCAAACCACGTAAAGGCCTACATCTGCCACTGACACATATGGTTATTTTACATGATGCATGACTTCTGGAAGTTAGTCAATACTTTGCTAGATCTTAAATTTAGTTTTGTTGCTTGTATTTACTTGATAAACTAAGTAGGGGCAGACATTACAAAATGAAGAAATAGCTATATTACAAAAAAAATCATAGCCATGAGCAATTCCAAATAAATTTAAGGAAGGAAACTTAATTATAAGGCAGGAAACTTCTGCTTATTAAGAGAAACAAGGATGAAGAATGCAGAAAACATATGCTTTTGGGGAGGAGAGAAGAGAGTAATAGAAAACTGCACTTAAAATACTCTGGGTACAGATTCCCTCAAGAGAATACAAACTAAACGGAACTGAGCAACACCCACCAGTCCTTGGCCCTGCCAACAGCTCCCTCTTTTCAGAAAAGTTTTGCCAATGGCCTTCACCTTTGGCACAAAGATTTGTTACAAAGTGGACCTGCTATTCCCAATCCCAGGCTTTTTGTTTTTTTCTTCCAGCATTTGAATAAATCATTCAAATGCCTTCTGGCTTCCATGGTCTCTATGAAAATATATCCCTAAACTGTACATCATGTGTTGTTTTTCATTTGCTGATTTTAAAGTTTATTCATTTATTTTCATCTACTTGAAAGGTAGATGGAGAACAAGAGTGAGAGAGAAAGTGGTATCTTCCATTTGCTGGTTCATTCCCCACCACGTACCCATAACCACCAGAGATGGGCTAAGCTGAAGTCAGGAGCCTAGAACTCCAACACATCTCCCACATGGGTAGGAGGGGCCCAAGGACTTGGGCCATTAACTGCTGCTTCCCAGAATGCATTTGCAGGAAGCTGGATAGGGAGCAGGAGCAGCTAAGACTTACACTAGCATTCTGATATGGGATGCAGACATCCTAAGCCACCACACCACAATGTTCACCCCAATCCCAGGCTTTCTAATTGATAAATAACTGAGGGAGCATACAATCATTATAAGTAGATTACCATGTGGGTAGAGGAATGAACTTATATCAATGAAGTGGTGCTACAGTAGGGGCAGGTATAGTTGTGCAGTGGGTTGAACTGCTTGGGATGCCTGTATCCCATACTGGAGTACTGGTTTGAGTCCTAGCTGTTCCACTTCAAATCCACCTTGCTGTTAATGCATTTTTGGAGGCAGCAGATAATGACTTAAGAACTTTGGTTTCTGCCACCCACATGGGAGACCTCAATGGAGTTCCTGGCCCCTGGTTTTGGCCTGGCCCAGCCTTGGCTGTTGCAGGCATTTGTGGAGGGAACCAGCAGATGGAAAATCAATCTCTCTCTCCCCGTCTGTCACTCTGCTTTTAAAGTATCTGAGAAATAAATAACCATTCAAAGTCTCTTAAAAAAATACTGAGGCTGGGGTTGTGGCATAGCAAGTAATGCTGCCATCTGTGAAAGTGGCATCCAATATGTGTGCCAGTTTGTGTACTGGCTGCTCCACTTCTGGTCCAGCTCCCTGCTAATGACCTGGGAAAAGCAGTGGAAGTTGGCCCAAGAGTTTGGGTCCCTGCTACCCATGTGGGAGACCCAGGTGAAGAATCCTGGCCCAATGCTGGCCATTGTAGCCATCTGGGGAGTGAATCAGTGAATGAAGATCTCTCTCTGTCTCTCCTTGTAACTTTAACTTTCAAAATTGATAAATAAATCTTCAAGAAAAACAAAACAAACAGCAACAACAAAAAGTACTAGGTGAAATCCAAGATTGGAAACACAAGCCAGGAGAAGGCCAGTGTTTGGGTCTTTATCGTAGACTGCTATGTTGGGGGTATAAGTGATGCTGAGCACAGCATCAATGTGAAGTTAATGAAGGCATTGAGATTTCAGCAAGTGGTTGACAAGAACAAATCCAGCCACAGGAAACTGACACCTGCAAATAGAGGTTAAATGAGAGATCCTTATAGAAGAAGAAGCCCAAGAAATTACACAGAAAAATGTAGAAAAGGAGTGGAGACAAAAGACAATTATCATACCACAGTCAGTTTCTAATCTAGGCCAAGCAAATGCCTATTCTCATCATCACTCTCATGTCCCAATGCCTCCAGATTCACTGAGTGCAACTTGACTTGAGAAGATTTAATATATAAACAGGAAAGCTTAAAGTCACAATATCAGAGAGCTAATGCTATAACTTACAACAAAGAAACAAATCCACAACTTCTATTTACAATAGTACCAAGTGTTTTTGCTCTACTCTTTGTACAATAATTTTAAGGCCAAACCCTAGAGCTGTTGACCAAAACAATAACCCCACCCCTCTTTGCTTCATACTAAGTGTTCCAAAGTTTGAGCATAGTGGGATGGGTGAAAATAGCCTGTGAGGAAAGGGATACAATCAAATTGAGAGGGAAGGAATAGTTCAAATAGCATCACCTCATAGATCTTGACCATAAGGATAGAATTTTTCTTTTATCAGTAAATATTAAGAAAAAATGTATTAGAACAAACATTTTCGAAAACCTTTTCTAGGGGCAGGTGTTATGGTGTAGTAGGTTAAGCCTCTGCCTGTAGCACCAGCAGGCACTGGTTCAAGTCCCAGCTGCTCTAATTCCAATCCAGCTCCCTGCTGATGGTCTGCAAAGCAGTGAAAGATGATCCAAGTCCTTGGGCCCCTGCACCCATGTGGGAGACTTGGAAGAAGCTCCTGGCTCCTGGCTTCAGATTGGCCGAGCTCCAGCCATTGCGACCATTTGGAGAGTGAACCAGTAGATGAAAGATCTTGCTCTCAGTCTCGCCCTCTCTCTGCCTGTAACTCTGTCTCTCAAATAAATAAATAAATAAATCTTTAAAAAAAAAAAAAAGGCTTTTTTTGGGGTCAGTGTTGTAGTGTAGTGGGTAAAGCCACTGCCTGGGATGCTGGTATCCCATATGGGCGCCGGTTAGAGTTCCAGCTGTTCCACTTCCAAACCAGCTCCCTGCTAATGTACCTGGGAAGGCAACGGAGAATGGCCCAAGTGCTTGGGCCTCTGCACCCATGAGGGGGACCTGGACGAAGCTCTGGACTCCTGGCCTTGGCCTAGTATAGCCCTGGTCTTTGGGGTCTTATTCAGTCTCTCCTTCTCTCTGTAACTGCCTTTCAAATAAATACAAATAAGTTTTTCTTTTTTAAAAAGTTCAACTGCTAAAAATAAAAATAGTCCCTTATAATAAGAATATGTACTTTCTTCTAAGTTGCTTACTTGGTACAATTTTAGAAGATGATGCCTGATATATTTTCACAATAACATCTGCAGGATATTTCCAAATTTTTGGCCTAAATATCAATGCCCAAAGGCTAAATCTAAATTTTCAATATTCCCAAAGTTATATAAATGAACGCTGTGTGGGCAGAGTCCTGTAAACTCTAACTGAAAATCAGACTAGATTGGTAAAATACTTTTGCTTTTACTCTGACAATTTTCATGAAAAGGAAATTATTAAGATTTCCCTTAGGGTTCTAAATAAATATTTAAATTACTGTAATTAAAGACTTTCTAATAGATGTTCATAGAGATGTATGCTACAATTAGTAGGTGGATCTAGGTAATCTACGAATAGATTCCCTCTGGAGTATTGTTTAGCTCTTCCTACAAATCTCCATTTGTCTCAACAGCACACAGTGCGATGAGCTGCTTTTATGGTCCCATCATACTTGGAGGTGGAACATCTGCAGATTCTATGAAGATAAATGCAAATTCCTGGATGCTAGTGAAGCTGCCATTAGCTCAAGGCTTTCTCATTGTCATTTCATGAGAAATCCTAAGTATGTAACTGCACACAAACTCAAAAGTATAATTTCTTATTGTTTAACTGAAATTCCTGGGAGGGCAGCAGATAAATGGAGGAAAAATGGAAACGTGGCCACACAGAGCTCTTAAATAAACTGAACAGCTACCCAAAGAGAGGAGATTTAAATAAATGTACACTAAACTCTTACCACTAGACACATCCATCTTTTCCCTATAGTTTGTAAGATCAGTTTCAATAGAAGGCCTTGAAGGATGTTACTGCCCATTCTCCATCTATTAATAGAATAATGTAGTAGTCAAAAGACTTTCAAACCATAAAAGCATCATTCTTTCTAAAGTTTCTGGATGCCTGCCCAAATCACAGTCATATTTTCATATTTGTCAGCTCAAAGAGACTCTTGTATAATAGCAAATAAAAATTAAGTGTTCACACTGGGCTTCAAAGCAGAATTCTTTCAGTGATGATGCATGAAGCACAGTATACATCTTTCTTTAGGAAGGTTTATGGCCTCAAATTCAATATTCAAACCGGGCACATCACAGAGTTACAACATCCTGGGACAATGCCTTCTATGATCCCATTTTCAAAAATCAGGCTCATTATGCAGAAGAGTTCTCACATGGGAGAATCCACGGTCCGTCCACAGAGGTGACAATTTTCAGAGCTGTCCTTAAAGAAGACATGGAAATGAACACATGGGACAGGGATAAAAAGAAAAGAAGGAGACTGGATCACGGCTAAGGCTCCTTTCCCAGTTGGTGGGTACAGAGCGACTTCAGAGTAGAGAATTAAACCCCTCAATACATGAATCTGAAAAAAAAAAACAATGACTCCATAGTACTAGTCCATTGGGCACTACTTGCTTGGCAAATGGACCCACAGCCTAACATCCTTTTGGGACTGCCTCCCCACTCACTGCAGGAGCTGCGCCTCTGTATCTTCTCTCACCCAGGAGCAGTGTCTGCTATTACACAGATATAGGGGGCACATAGGGGACAGATGTCGGTGATAAGTAGTGATTTCATAGGCTTTGAATTATGGACAAGAAAATTAAACAGCAGCAGAATCCCATCGAGCTGCTGGCCTACTAAGGGTGTAACAGTGAGCCTGTCCTCTTGGGAGATGCCAAGCATGCATCATTTTTTCGCTTTAACACGGTTGTTGGACTTACACATTTGTGTGGAAGGCAACCGGAAATATCGAAAACCTCAGTGACTGGGATGGTGCCCAGCGGATAGTGAGCTTTCAATGAGCTGTTGAAAGAAATCCTTTGAAATGCGGTGGAATGTTTTGTGGATTCCTGAGTAAATTTGGGGGTGCTGAGGGCCAGCTGGCAGGGGCAGGAATTTATTCAAGTATGATTTGCATGTTCATAGCCTTATTCCCCCAAAGCAAACAGCAACAATCACCGCAAATCCTACATAATCTCAGATTTATTTGTAATCTCAGAGAAGAAAAAACAAGGGGAAAAAATAAGAAATCATGTATGAAAAATTACACTTTTAGAGTAAGGTATGCATCCAGACCCACTGAAACATTAGAAAAATAAAATAACTTCATGTTAAGCCTCTCTTCTTAGAAATAATGAAGATAAATAAGCAGTTGAGGCAAAAGCTACCATTTACTTCACATTTGCACATTTGTAGTGCTGTGCTTCTTTGTGTATTTATTCTCAACGACTTCATGACTCGGACTCGTTTGCCCATGGCATAGTGGAACAGGCCTCAGAGGGAGGGAAGTTAAACTCTGTCCAAGGTCACATGGCTGGGCAGCGAGAGTGCCGAGGTTCTGTGATTCCTGTGCATAACCACTACACTATTTGTCTGGTTTGAAAAAAATCAGGATTGGGCCAATTGTAGGGAGCTGCACCAGTAAGAGTTTCAATCCTGGCTTTGCCATTTGTTGTCTGTATGATAATCAGCAAACCTCTGACAAATAATACCTAGTTCTCAGGGTTGTTGTGGGGATTATAAACATGTTTACAGTCTCTGATAGCTGCCACTGCTGCTGTTGTTACCATTACTGCTATTACAAGGAAAGCAGAATTTTGAAATTCACTGTACACTGACTACCCAGTTCTTTCTGTTTATCAGTGCATTTCACTTGCAAAAATACCCGAGGACGAGGGCCAGCTGAACAAGGGGAGTTCCTCTTCCTGTGCTGGAGGAAAACTGAGACCAGAGTTCCATTCTCCTGCTTCTTTACCCATTGCTATCCCCCCCCACCCCGCGCTACCTCTCATTTGTTTTATTTTAAAAAGACCAAACTAATCCCAAACATGGCTAATCAGATCCAAACCAAATAAGGAAAGAAACTATCCCTCCTGTGCAGGGAACCATAAAATAGGAATGCAGAAAACACAGGCTTCTGGACAAAAATCAACAGGAAAAACTCAATACTCTGGGTACAAATTACCCCAAGGGAACACAGACCTGATAGAATTGGAAAAAAAAAAAAAAAAAAAAAAAAACCCGAAAAACAAAAAACACCCACTGGTAATGAACCCTGCCAAGAGTTCTCCCTCCCTGGAGGCTCAATGTCAATGTCTTTCACCCCTGGCATGGTGACCAATTACAAAATGAGCCTTCCACTTCTAACCACAGATGTCCGAAATGACAAATGACGTGTCTGAGAGATAAAAGGTTATCAGGCAATAAGTACAACACACACACACACACACACACACAGCCTGACATGGAGCTTTCAAAATGCCTCATTTGGTTTTCAGCAGTTACACTGGTTTTTCTTTTCTAGAATAACTCCTAGGTCAGAAGTTTAAACAATATTTAATACTTCAGAGGAAGCACTGACTCCCTAGATGGAAGTGTAAAATAAATATCAAAAAAAAAAAAAAGCATAACATCAACTGTACACCAAGTCTATGCAATCAGGGGTAGGCTATTAAAAGGGGGGGGGGGGAGCACATGGAGGTGGGTGTGGTTCACTTTAAAGGACATCCCTTGCCCACACAGTGCAACCATAATATCACCACCACTCTGGGATTAAACAATTCCTATAGCCACTCATATCAAGGTCAGATCAATGTTCACATCCATGCTCATGAGAGTGGAAGTAACACCTGGCATTCATTAATAGACACACACATAATGATGGGATGCTGAAATGATTTTTCTCTTGATCTTAAGGCTTGTTAAGTACCCTTAAATAATACAGTTTCAGAATTTAGGAGAGTGTATGACATTTTATTTTGCTTTCATTTATACATCTCTTCCAATCTTTTAAATTCATTAATTTTTAAATTCATTTTGAAAGGCAGAGAGCGAGATACACACAGAGATCTTTCATCCACTGATTCACTCCCCAAATACCCACAACAGCTGGGATAGGGGCAAGCAGAAGCCAGAAGCCAGGAACTCAACCTGGGTTTCCTACGTTGGTTGCAGGGACTCAAGTATGTGAGCCATTACCAGCAGCCTGCCAGGGTGCACATGAACAGGAAGCTAGAATTAAACGCAGACCTCAGACCTGAACCCAGGCTCAGATATGGGATAAGGGAGTCTGGAATAGGGTTCTTATTGTTATAACAAATGTCTACCCATTTATTATTTTTTTCTGTCTTTTTTTAAACTTTTATTTAATGAATATAAATTTCCAAAGTACAGTTTATGGATTACAATGGCTTCCCCCCTCATAACTTCCCTCCCACCCACAACCCTCCCATTTCCCGCTCCCTCTCCCCTTCCATTCACATCAAGATTCATTTTAAGTTTATTATTTTTTAACTTAACAATTGATAGGTATTCCCCCTTCTCCTAGGATAAAATTATACTTAAAGAACAACAACAAGGAAATGAAAAGGCAAATGCTTAGCTCATGTTCCATATAGCAGTGCCTGGGGCAGGGAGCAGAGCAGGGACTTGAACCCAGGTACTTTGACATAGGACGCAGGCGTCCCAAGCACTGGCTTCACCACTGCACCAAACACCTGCCCCAGTAAGCACACTTTAAGCACTATCAACTGATTAGGTTTAGAAAGAGCTTCAAACACATTTGTTAATGTGAATAAAAATGTAGTTCACATTTTTTTCAAGTATCTTCTCCTTTCCTTCCAGTTATGGAACTATTATTTTTTAGTCACTTTTCTTATCAAAGTGTTTGCTCTAGGAGCTAGCATTGTAGTGTAGTGGGTTAGGCCATCGCCACATAGGCGCCGGTTCAAGTCCCAGCTGCTCCACTTCCAATCCCACTCCCGGCTATTGCCTGGGAAAGCAGCAGTAGATGGCCCAAGTCATGGGGCCCCTGCTCTCGCATGGGAAGACCTGGAAGAAGCTCCTGGCTCCTGTCTATGGATCAGCGCAGCTCTGCTGTGGCCAACTGGGGAGTGAACCAGCAGATGGAAGACCTCTCTCTCTCTTTCTCTCACTCTGTCTGCCTCTCCTTCTCTCTCTCTGTCTGCCTCTCCTTCTCTCTCTGTGTAACTCTGACTTTCAAATAAATAAATAAATCTTTAAAAAAAAGTGTTCACTCTTTTCTGTATGTTCTCATAGTCATATTTCACGCTGATAACTCATATTACTGTTGTCATCTTACTGACATTACTGTTCCTTACTTAATGTCATTAAGGTTCTTCTCTGTAGAAGTTTCTGGACTGAGGAAAATATTCAGTCACACATTTCAGTTTTGTAAAAGAGACGTTTAGATACCCTATCACTCACTATTCCAAATATTCTGTATATTTGAAGTCTGTGGGTTGATAATCATAAAAGACTAAAGTATTACATGATTCTAACAAATATGAATAGAAATCTGTGTTTTAGGTGCTACCCAGAAAAAAATTGATTTTCCTTGAAAATAAAAAGGGCATAACTTTAAAAACTAGAACAACCAGTGCTACAGTACTACTTAATTCCCACAGCAATGTAGCAGATTTGTATTTTCTTAATTTGTTGAAGAAAGAATATCATAACCTTGTCCCCCTACTTCTGAGTACTTCAATATAAAAATCAAACTTTGAAAGAAATCAAGAGTAGAAACCAAAGTTCCAAAGATGACTAAGAAAAAGTCAACTACTCTGATGGCAGAGTCATGAAGTAACTGGAGGCAGAGGAAATATTTGAAGCATTTCCCTCAGTATGGCATGCAATTAACAGGAATTCACTTATTATGAAGTTCCTGTAGAACGTTACATGTCCCTAGGTTATGTACAAATTTATTTTCATTTTATTGGAGAGGAGGAGAGAGAGAGGCAGGGAGAAAGGGACCCATCTTCCATCTGCTGGTCCACTCCCCCAGACATCCACAACAGCAACGGCTGGGCCAGGCCAAAGCAGGAGCCCAGACTCCATCCTGGTCTCCTGTCCGAGTGAGAGGGACCACGCACTTGAGCTTTCACCTGCTGCCTCCCAGGGTGTGCATTAACAGGAAGCTGGATTGGTAGTGAAGGAGCTGGGACCTGAAGCAGGTACTCAGAAAAAAGATGCAGCCATTCCTAGTGGCGACTTAAGCCAGTGAGTCAAACGCCTACCCTTCTTTACAATCATTGTAGACATAGAAATTACACGTCATGCTTCAATGTTTAACAGAGAACAATGCACATATGAAAAAGAGAGAAGGAAACATGTAGACTTCACTTATACCCACAAATGCTAGAACATTTATGCTTAAAATGAAAAATATAAAAAGCATTTGTGTGATGTCAATTCTTCTGATCTTCAAATAATTTAAATGTACATTTAACAACAAATAGTTTAATGATCACATCATGCAGCTGACTTAATTCTCAAAATGTCTTTGTACTTTTATTGTTCTTTTAAAGCAAACAATTTAATCAAAAATTGGTGAAGCATTTATAAGAAAAAATTTTATTATATTGCTCATTAAAGCTTACCAATTAATTACAAAGTTTAGTCACTGGAGTTCATTTGAACTGCTAGTGAGAGGAACATTTTATAACTTATTTTCATAATAATGAGTAGATTTGGAAAGAGTTTTTTGTAAAAAATTATTTACTTATTTGAAAGAGTGACAGAAAGAAAGAGGGGGAAGGAGGGCAGGAGGCAAACAGGGCAAAAAGGAGGGAGGGAAAGAGATCTTCCATCTACTGATTCATTCCTCAAATGCCTGCTATAGCCAGGGATGGGCCAGGGCAAAGCCAGGAGCTAGGAACTCCATCTAGGTCTCCCAAGTGGCTGGCAGGGGCTCAAATACTCAGGTCATCACAGCTGCTCCCAGGGTACATGAGTAGGCAGCTGGTAGGAAGCAGAGTGGGGCTCAATTCCAGGTACTCTTGTATGGGATGAGCTATCCAGGTGGTGGCTTAAGTCATTGTGCCACAACACGCACCCTAGATTCCAGAGACTTTTACTTTATAAAATACCAGTGTTTTAGTTCCGTGTTATTTGCTAAGGCAAAGTATTAGCCATTTTTTTCTTTTACTTTCTCCTTCTCCTTTCCCTTTAATTCTATATGATAAACAAAAACAAAAACAAAAAACCCTTGGGGCCGATGCTGTGACATAGTGGGTGAAGCCACAGCCTGCAGCGCCAGCATCCCATATGGGCATCGGTTCGAGTCTCGGCTGATCCACTTCCCATCCAGCTCTCTGCTATGGCCTGGGAAAGCAGTACAAGATGGCCCAAGTATTTGGGCCCCTGCATCCATGTGGGAGACCCAGAAGAAGCTCCTGGCTTTGGATCGGCGCAGCTCCAGCCATTGCGGCCAACTGGGCAGTGAACCAGCAGATGGAAGACCCCTCTCTCTCTCTCTCTCTCTCTGTAACTCTGACTTTCATAAAAATAAATAAATCTTTAAAGAAAACAACTTAAAATATGAACAAATCCAACACTGCATATGCTTTGTCATGACCAAAATCTCTCCCTCTAACATGAACACACACACACACACACACACACACACTACCCAAAATCCTTTAACGACTGAGTATGTATAAAGAAATTACATGGAAAACTTGTTGTCCTCAGAAAAGAACAGAATGGAATCAGTAATAAATAAATTTCCACATGCGAGGAAGATTTTTCTTTGTAGAAGAGGTCGGTAAGTTCATGCAGAAAAAACCCACAGAATGGGCTTGTCATTAGAAAGAAATGAAGCATGAATTATTGGGTTTAAATTGTTTTCTTAAGGAGTCAAAAAAGTTTTTCAAGGGCTTTAGCCAAGTACATGAAGGTAAGTGGTGCCCACTTCTGGTTTTGCCAAAGAACACAATTCTTTTTTTTTTTTTTTTCCAGAAACTTTAAACTTTAGTGGCTTTGGCAAAATGAATATCTAGCACAAGGACCTGTAGAATGTTTGCCAGTCCACGTCGCATCCGAACTGTCAGGCAACGGCAGGAAGATACATGTCCCTGACAAGGCACAGGCTCTTTATCTGGGAGGGTTCCTCTTTGAGTTGTAAGTGGCCTCTCCCATTCTTCCCTTTCCTTATAGAGAACTTGCCTCTCCTCAGGGTGCGCCTTCCCACAGTTTCCAGCATCAGATAAGGAAGTCAGAGAGCCAGGCATCGTCAGACCACTTAAGACCCAATTAAGATAATTGTTATTGCTTAAAAATTTAAAAAAAAATACTTATTTTTATTTACTTAAAGGGCAGAGAGACAAAACAAAAAGGGAAAGATTTTATATCTACTGGTTCACTCCACGAATACCCACTACAGCCAGGGCTGGCTCAGGCTGAAGCCAGGACCGTGGAACTCAATCTGGGTCTTCCAAGTAGGTGACAGGGACCCAAACACTTCAGTCATCATCTGCTGCCTCCCAGGGTGCACATCGGCAGGAAGCCGGATAGGAAGTGGAGGAGTTGAGACTCAAAGCAGGCATTCTGATATGAGAGGTGGGTGTCCCAAGGGGCAATATAAACTGCTGTCCCAAATGCCTGACTCAAGAGAGTTATTGCTTCTAAGTGTGATGAAGAGCCACTAGAGAGTTCTGAGCAGGGGCGTGACATGGTTTTATTTACATATTTAAAACACCTACGTAGCCAGCACTGTGGCTCAATAGGCTAATCCTCTGCCTGCGGCGCGGGCACACCGGGTTCTAGTCCCGGTCGCTCCTCTTCCTGTCCAGCTCTCTGCTGTGGCCCGGGAGTGCAGTGGAGGATGGCCCAAGTGCTTGGGCCCTGCACCCCATGCGAGACCAGGAGAAGCACCTGGCTCCTGCCTTTGGATCAGCGCAGTGCGCCGGCCGCAGTGGCCATTGAGGGGTGAACCAACGGAAAAATGAAGACCTTTCTCTTTGTCTCTCTCTCTCACTGTCCACTCTGCCTATCAAAACAAAAACAAAAACAAAAAACACACCTATGTAAAGAATGTGGAGGGCAGACAAGAGTGGAAGGCGAGAGATCAGGTATGAAGCAGATGCAGAATTCAGGTAGCAAAGACTGGACGAGGGTGGTGACACTGTACATGAAATCAAGTCTATTTTCACGATGAAGGCAACTGGCCTTGCTCATGTGAGTAATGAAAGCAACTGGTGCCAGGGAACTAGGTCAATGGAGAAAAGGGAGACAAAGATGTACTTTTACTGAGTTGGAAAACAGTGGCAAAGGAGGGTTGGATTTGAGTGTAGGTAGGCTTGGGGAAGTCAGAAATCTTTTGGCCTTAAATATAAGATGCCTCAGACATACTAGTGGAGAAGCTGAGGAAACGCAGGAACATTCTGGAGCTTAGCAGAGAGCTTTGGCTGGAGATGTGAAAGTCATCACAAGGTATAGGAGTCATCAGTGTAACTAAAGGAAGATCATGCAGATGTGTATGGGCAGAAGAGGTTCAAGAAATGAGGCCCACAGCTCAACACTCAGATGTCAGGACATGTGTCGGAGAAAGTGCAGCTGGTGAAGAGAGTGGCTGAGGAAAGACAGAAGGACCCACCTTGGATGGTTCAGTGGTCAGGTCATAAGAGAAATAATTGACTGGTGTGGCCTGATGAGGAAAAATAGAAAGGGAGGAACTGGAGGCAATGAAGAGACAGTAAATCCTTTTTCCCAGATTTTACCATAATGGTGTGCTTGTGGAGCCAAACCAAGGAGCTGGTTGGAGTAGGGATGGATAATAAAGGATTATGAATAGGGCTGTATAATAGCTTGTTTGTGTCTTCACTGGAATAATCCACTAGAGAGGAGTAAAAATTGACAATACCAGAAAGAAAATGTAACTTCAGTAGAAAGGAAAAAGGGCACAGTAAGAGTGGATGCAGAAGGCCAGTGGAGTTGGTAATGGGAAGATAAGGGTTCTTTTCTGATGGTTTTTACTTTCTCAGTGAAATAGGGTGTAAGATCATCCCTTGAGGAAGGGGAAATGATGATGGTTTAAGACAAAGGAAAAATGATGCAGTAGCCCCTCCGAATGTGGTTAGGGTCTTCAGGGAACTTGGGACCAAATGAGCCTTGTGGTTATCAATTTAATGGAAATCCATCCAGAAGCATTTTAAATGTTCCCTTCTGCCATGTTCAGTTATTCAGATACAGGTGTGGCGTAAATGGGTTGAAAAGATAGGTAAGTGTTAAAGTTTTAGTGCTTGAAATTGCAGTTTCACAGGGGGTGCAGCCACTTGTCTTGAAGGGGTGCAGAGTGGGTGGTTGAAGCGAAGTCAAAGAGTGGTGACAGAAAGGCACTCAAGGAGTCCAGGGAGCTGCATGATTTGCCTACTTCAGTGCTGGAGTTTCCAGGAATGACAGACTGAGACATAGGAAGAAGAGAGAAGCTAGGTGTTCAAAGCCTTGAGCAAAGAGTGGCAGAATCAACAGGAAGCTGTCGAAACCGTGTCCAGGAGGGTGGCTAATCATTCCAAGAAAAAGGGATTTTTAATTTTTAAAAATTAATTAAAATTAATTAATTGGAAATTATTGAGTTGCTTTTATTTATTTGAAAGACAGAGCGACAGAAGGAGAGTTGGTGAGGGGCAGAGAAATTGAAAGCTTCCATCTGCTGGTTCACTCCCCAAATGCCCACAAAGCCAAGGCTGAGCCGAACCAAAGTCAGGAGCCTGAAACTCTGTCCAGGTCTCACATGGATGGCAGGAATCCAAGTCCTTGAGGAATCACCTGCTGTCCAGGAAACAGAATGGGGACTTGAACCTAGGCACGCTTATAAGGGCATCCCAAGTGGCATTTTCAAGGCTGTGCCAAACACCTGCCCTAGAACTGGGAATTTTAACTGGAAGCAGAGTGCCACGCAGGTGGCAGTAAGGATGCCTACAACCTCAACTCCAGGTACTGCATTGGCATGGGAGATAAAGGGAGTAACATGCAAGCAAAGGATAAAAAGTGAATTAAAATTCTTACAGGAATCAGAGTCTGAGACCTCCACCATAAACACAACCATGCCTGACACACAGCCAAACTCCTAAAAGGTTTGATCAAATACTTGGGTTTTGACTAAAAGGAGTTGCAAAGCATTATCAATTTCACAGTCAAATAACCTAGATATGGGGCTTTAGGAAAAATCCAGAAGGGAGTGGTTAAATTGAGTAAGAGATTTGGAATACATGAGGGAAAGGATGAAATAGACATGACCTAATCCTTGAGTAAGTGGTTCCCACTGCACTCTCAGCTATTTGCTATCCCAGTACCTTATCTCTTTCCTTGATTATTTTTTTGCTTATTGTTTTTCTATCTTCTTTTCTAGAATTTCTATTTCCTGATTCACCAGTCCAAGCACAATTTCTTTTTCTCATCATTGTATTTCTAATAGCCCAGCAAAGTAAGTAGAAAATATAAGGTGATCAAAAGACATGAAATGAACAAGACAGAGGTAAGAAAATATGATTAGAAGTAGTCCAATTAAGTTACATTATCAGTTTTGTTATGAGTTCAATACTTCTATGGAATGGGATTGATACTTTGGAAGGGCAAGAGATAAATAGACAACAGATCCAGGAGCGTGCAATCTTGTGGGCCCAGGGCTAAACAGTATTTGATCAAGCAACACATTTGGAGCAGCCAAGAGGGATGTGGGTCAGTTCCCTCTCCTCCACTCAGCCATTTGATTCATGTTCATCTCATCCCTAAGCTGGCTCTGTTCTGCCCACGGGTCTCCCGTGTGCTCCTGCTCCTGTCCTAGCACATCATAGCTAGGAATCTTCCACACGCCTGACTTCTGCACCACCATCACTTCGCAGATGCAAACGAGTGTGCCACGTGAGTTACGACGTGCACTGACATCAGACCGTTCATCTTTCAGATTATAAACACTTAGAAGCAGGGGTTTGTAGTCTCCTTAATATAATCTTTGGTTAGTTAACTCAGTTTGTTTAGGTCAAGGGTGAGGGTTTAACCACCAAATGAATTATTTAATTTTTCTTTGCTCCATCTCAAACTATCACTTATTCAGGCATTTTCAGCACTCTGAGAGGTGTTTAACAGAGATAGAATAATATGGGGCAGAATTCACATTTGAATAAAAATTTCTGACTTTACTATTGCAAACATCATATGTTAAAATGAACAGCCCTGAAATTCCAAAGCACCTGAAAAATGGGTTGAGAAAACAAAAAGGTTTATATAATCTAAAATTCCCAACTGCAGAAATATGTAAATATATATTTAAACTTGAAATATATGGCCATTCCTATTAAATGTAAAGTCAAATAAATTTATGTTAAAGTAAAATGTGGTCTTCTCCTTCCACTAACCATAAACACAGAAGTTTAGAGCTAGGAAGGACCTTGCAGGCCAGCCTGCTCACGCAGCGGGGGAAGGAGCTACAGCTCAGAGAAGGGTTCCTGAGCTACCAGCACCAAGCAAAGCCGACGCAGGAGCAGGGAAGTGGGAACCCCACCAGCTCTGACCCTCCAACAAGTTAGCATTTATCCTGATTTTCTACTCTTAGCCAGATGGCACTGGGCAACTTCCTCTTTCACACTTCAGTTTCCTCCTATGTGAATGAGCGATCCTATCACTATGGTTTACTGAGAGGCACAGTGATGATTCAAAGTGCTATCAAGGCAGGCACTGTGGCACAGCAGTGTAAGCCACAGCCTGCGACGTTGGTATCTCATATGAGAGTGTCGGTTTGAGTCCCGGGTGCTTCGCTTCTGATCCAGCTGCCTATTAATGCACCTGGGAAGGCAGTGGATGATGGCCCAAATATTTTGGCCTCTGCCACCCATGTTGGAGACCAGGTTGGAGCTCTGGGCTCCTGGCTTCAGCCTGGCCCAGTACCAGCTATTGTGACCATTTGAGAACTGAACCAGCAGATGGAAACTCGCTCTCTCTTTCATACTGTTACTCTTTCAAATGAATAAATACACTCTTTTTATTAAAAAAAAAAAAACTGATACCTAATATAAAGTACCTAAAATCAAACTTCTGGGTTGAAGCCAGCATTATGGCACAGCAGGTAAAGCCTCTGCCTGTCACACCAGCATCTTATTTGCGTACCAGTTCATGTTCTGAATGCTCCACTTCTGATTCCATCCCTGCTGATGGCCTGGGAAAAGCAGCAGAGGATGGTCCAAGTGTTTGGGCCTCTACCACCCACATGGGGGACCTAGATGAAGCTCCTGGTTCCTGGTTTTGGCCTGGCCCAGCCCTAGGTGTTGTGGCTATCTTGGGAGTGAACTGACGAATGGAGGATCTCTTTCTTTCTGTAACTCTTTCAAATACATAAATAACTCTTAAAAAACAAACAAACCATGCAAACAAAAAGAACAACTTCTTGGCTAAAATGACAGAATAATGCAAGATTATGCACTCCTTCCCCTAAACCCTGATGGAATAAACATAAAATCACTATTAAAAAAATTTAAAAAAACCAACCAAGTTAAGGAGAAGATCATACCACAATCTTTAAATATGGTGCCCAGGAGAAGAATCTAAGAAAAAACAAACGATTGCATTGGAGATATGAGAGGAAAAATAGGTGGATAAAGTCCAGAAAACTATCGTTAACAGCATCCTGTTTGGGGAAAGTGGAAGCGAGGTAGCATTTTGGCAGCCTGGGGAGAAGATGGGAGAATCCATACAGAGCAAAAACCCTTCCCTGACATCACAGGATCTCCTCAGACACAGAAAAGCAAATCAAGCATTTTGGGTTTCCATGCCTGGGAGGAAATGAGAAGAAGTAAAGAGAGATGAGTCATAATCTAGCAAAGCTAAGTAATTACAGCCAAACTCTATTATGACACTACACAGAGGAGTCCAGCAAATTTAATCATGTGTATGGGATCTCATCTTTGTGCTGTTAATGAAATTAGGACAAGGGCTGAAACGAAGGAAAGCAAGGGGACATCCAATTGTGTTAAAGCTGAGTTTGCGTTAGCATGAGGTATGCCAGTCTACATTTGGGTTAACTGTCCCTTAAGCAGGAAACAAGGGGTTAGACAAGGAGAAGAAATGGGATTCATTAAGACTGTGTGTGTATATGCACGTGTGTTTTGGGTAGGGGGAGAACAAAGGTGAGAACTCCAGGTAAAGTTCCCTTTTCTCTTTGTGGATTAATGATGCCTTGGTGAAAGTTGTACACAACTTCCCATTTCTTTGTTAGCTGGGAAAGGGGTAAGAAAGGCACAGTTAAGAATGGTCAGAAACACCTGGAGCTGGCCTGCTTGGTTAAAGCCAGAAACAATGAGGCTCGCTATCCCTTCCTTCGATTGGAGGAATAATCTGTAGCCAGAACGGACAAAATCCCCAATCCACACACTCTAAAGAGATCTGGGTGTGGAGATGAAGCACAAACCTCACTGGACGTAGTAAATGAGGAAGAGCAAAGCCCAGATCCTACAAGCAAATGCTTACAGCTCCAGTCCAGGAACTCAACCTCTTCCCCAGGATGCGGATCCCCAGGTCAGTTCTGCAAACTGAATGAAGCTCTTGGACAACACACACTGGTCAAACTAGAGAAGGTAAAATGAAAGACAAGGGTATTTCACCAACACAATAGAGCCAAGAGCTACCTTGATGGAACTATTCATCTTAAACTTCAGTCTAACAAAGAGAAAAGGCCAGAACAGCTATAATAGAACTTCTGGGGCAAAGAAACATCAAGGAAATGGGAAGGAATGGGAAAGAAGCAGAACTCACTTTAGAAAAAAAAAAAAAAAAAAAACACAGCCGGAGCCAGCATTGTGGTGTGGCTGGTAAAGTCGCCATTTGCGATGCCAGCATCCCATATGGGCACCAGTTTCAGTCCCGGCTGCTCCACTTCCCATAAGATCCCTGCTAGCATGCTTGGGAATGTGACAGAAGATAGCCCAAATGCTTGAGTCCTTGCACCCACGTGGGAGACCTGGGAGAAATTCCTGGCTCCTGGCTTTGGTCTGGCTCAGACCTGACCATTGCAGCTATTTGGGGAGTGAACCAGCTGACGGATGCTCTCTCTGTCTCCCTCCCCAGTCTCTTTATGTGTAACTGTGCCTTTCAAATAAATAAAATAAATCTTAAAAAAAGAAAAAAATCAGCATTCTCCAAGTCCCCCACCCAAATCCTGATGAGTGTATCATGGCACAGGAGTAAAGAAAACAGAAATTAAATGAAACATCAACAATGAAACAAGTTAAAAGAATGCGATAAAAGAGAGGCTGCAGAAGGAAACAAGTAATGAACACAACAAGACTATCATATCACTAATAAACAAATGACAAAGAAAAGAGAATAGGCACCATTGAAAAAACTGGTGACATGTCAAAACACCATGGAAGCCTCAGATAACGACAGCGCAATTAAGGCAATTCAGGAGAACAGAAAATGACAGATGAATGTAAGTATTTAGCATACAGCTGAAACTTCATAGCAGGTTCCTTAACAAACATTAATTAATTTTCCCCTCACCTAATTGCAATCATCATTTGGGTAAAAAAAAAGTTTTATGGTTCGTTTTGCTATTGCCCTTGTATGCAGGTACACCAAAAAGTTCGTGGAACATGGAATAAAAAGATATATTTGATTTTGCACAAAAATTCTGTAACCCATGCATACTTTTTTCATAATGCCCATTTTTCCACGAACTTTTTGAAGACTGTGTGTGAGAGATTCAATAACCTGACAGGTTTTGTGAAATCTGTCCTGTTGTTTATTTTCTAGCTTAAAGAGATCTGGTATTTGTGTAACAGTGGCTCTCCCAGAGAGAATACACTCCTTCCATTCAGTGAATATGACAGAGAAGTCTGGAAGCAATCTGGTAATACAAAACTATTGGTTTATACTTTTGGAGCCTTCACCTAATAGATTTCCAAAGCAGCTGTAGTTGTTAAAACAGTGAAGTTACTACTTCCAAGGGGACATATTTTTATTAAGAGAACAATTAGGAGATTTCATTTGTTTTTATATGTTTTAGCTTTTTGCATGTGTGCGCTTTTTGCAAGGTGTGCCCACCTGCTAAAACACATTTGTGGTAGCGTGGAGGAGGTAACGTGCAGATCAGTGCTCACTCATTAGTCCCTCCCCTCAGTCAGAACTCAGTGTGTTCAGAAGCACTGGGTTAAAGGCTTTAAGGAGACAGGCTACTTGGAAAATAAATGTACATGAACTAGAACTACAGCTCAACAACACACATACACAAATAGACACAGACACACACCACAAATCACTATCTTTCTTAAAATATTTTTTAAAAGATTTATTTATTTATCTGAAAGTCAGAGTTACATATAAAGAGAAGGACAGGCAGAGAGAAGGAGAGAGAGAGAGGTCTTCCATCTGCTGGTTCACTCCCCAAATGGCCACATCTACTGGAGCTGCGCTGATCTGAAGCCAGGAGCCAGGAGCTTCCTCTAGGTCTCCCACGCTGGTGCAGGAGCCCAAGGTCTTGGGCCATCTTCTACTGCTTTCCCAGGCCGTAGTGGAGAGCTGGATTGGAAGCGGAGCAGCCAGGACTCAAACCGGTGCCTATATGAGATGCCAGCACCACAGGCGGCAGCTTTACCAGCTATGCCACAGTGCTGGCCTCACATCACTGATCTTTCATAGCCATTCTCCAGATAAGTGGCTCTTAAGTTTTAAAATTTTTCTTTAAGTGTACAATTGCTCTTGCATGCAATTAAGACTCAAGAATTTTTTTTTTTAATTAAAATAATTCTCAGGGCTGGTGCTGTTGGAATACTGGGTAAAGCCGCCACCTGCGGTGTTGGCATCCCATATGGGCACTGGTTCGAGTCCCAGCTGCTCCACTTCCGATCCAGCTCTCTGTTATGGACTGGGAAAGCAGTGGAAGATGCCCCAAGTGCTTGGGCCCCTGCACCCGCGTGGGAGACCCGGAAGAAGCTCCAGGATCCTGGCTTCAGATCAGCCCAGCTCGGGCCGTTGTGGCCATTTGAGAAGTGAAACAGCGGATAGAAGTCCTCTCTCTCTCTCCCTCTCTCTGCCTCTCCATAACTCTGCCTTTCAAATAAATAAATCCTTTAAAAAGTACTTAGCAAAACAAAAGGTAGATGATGTCTATCACACAGAAAGTGCTTGATAAACATCAGTTGGAAGAATAAACCTCAATTGCTGCAATACAATACTTTCATCCCTAGTGGATTTAGCATCACAGCATCTAAGTTTCCAACTACCATCAGTGCCCTCCATTGCATGTTGCTCACAGGCCAGCTGCCAGAAGGAGCACTCAATTCAGCTCCAGAATTCTGTAGGCTAAGGTACTTTGTTCACACATACACCAATGTAATACAAAATAAGCCATTATGTAACTAGAAATGAATAATGAAGAAAACATAGCAATCTCACTTCTATTTTCAAGTGAAAAATAGGAAGCTGCCGACTTAAAAAGTTGTTTCTCAAAATGGATCTTCCTGTGGATTTATAAAACAATCAAGGGGCCAATCTTTCCCTCCCAACTATTAGGAGGTGTAGTTTCTCAGTCATTTAAAATGCTAACGTGGAAGACAGCGTGCACGTGATCAAACACACTTTACTCACACACAGCATTAATGGGCTTGCTCATATTCCAAAGATATGTCTTCCTGAACACTGGTTTGTTTCAGAGTTCTCACTTTTTTGGAGAGCTTGACTTAGTCCAAAAAAGCTATGGCAGGAATACAAAAGTTAACCTCTTAAGTTTTGAAACAGAACAAAAGGCAGCATATATTCCGAAAGGAGATTCTATCATATTAGCTTAAAACACTGATCCATATGCTCTCGATGAAAGGTTTCCCAAGTTTGAAATACTATAAGTAACTCTCTTTCCAAAAGATTGCTGCCTACATGAATTGTGAAGAAACAAAACTTAGGAGTAAAGAACAACAAATGAATAATGAAGAAGGTACATGCCTTCGCTCAAGACCATACAGCAATCAAGCATCTTGTTTAGTCCATGTGCAGATATTCGTTGGCAAATGTTAAAACGACCCAGAAGAAAAGGAGCCATTAATATGAAAAAATAAATGATAATGCAGTACACATGAATGTTATAATTTGATGAATATGTGAAAGAACCACTTAGTAATGAAAGTATAAAGTACTCAAGTATTTAAGGGGAGGCGGCACTCAATACTGAGGAACTGCTTCCACTAAGCCAAGTGGGGATTTCTAACAACAAAAGCATGATGGTGGTCCACCCCGTGCAGCAGCGAGGGTGCAGCATGTGAGAAGAAGGGCCTGAGACAGAGAAGGAATCTAAGCGATTTTCTATTCTGGTGGCTAAGTCACACAATCTGCTCACAGCGTTTTGTTATTTGATTACCATCCAAAGAGATCTTGCCTCCAGTCTAGGGTAAGCATGAGGCAAGATTTCAACTCATGCTCTATCGCTACCAAGTCCAGGCAACAAATTAAAACAGTCCACTACTATGCTGATGGTTGCCATAAAGAGCTCTTCCATCCAATCTCCTATGCCTTTCTGTCTCACAAGCAAAGTTCATGTAAACCAGTAGGTCATAATGAATCCTCAAATGTATTCCCACAGTGATACTTGGAACATTTTCCTTCTGGACTTTATCAAACATAATGTTCTAAGCATTATGAGTGCTCTAAGGTATTCTTGAATAATAACCCACACTGCAGAGTGAAAGTAAGTGGCAATTAAAATCCCAGAGACAGAGGAACACTGAAGACTGGGAAATAACAGCATCTGTTACTGACAATTGCTGGACTGCTGATCTAGCTCGGGGGTCAGCAAACTCTGCAAAGGGCCAATTCCCACCCACTGCCTGTTTTTGTACGGCTTGCAGAAGCTAAGAATGGTTTTCACAGTTGGGGAAAAAAATCAAAATCATCATAGTATTTGGTGACATGTGAAAATTAGATGAAATGTGAATTTCAGTGTTCATCACTAAAGAGTCCCTGGAGCACAGCCATGTCCATTTGTTTACAGACTGTGATACTTTGGTGCAGCACAGTTGAGTAGTTTGAACATTGAGGATGGCCCCGGATCGGACCCTTTACAGAAAAAGTTTGTGGACCTTGAGTTTGATCAGAGCTTCTAATACCATTTGTGGAAAAGTATATATATTTTTTGTGCCTGTTTGTGGATCTATCCTGGATCTGAGCTATGCTTTCGTGGAATACAAAATCACTCACTTGGACACTGCAACAATGAAAAATTGCTTTAAATTTCTTAAATGGTTACTCTAAATGCAGTTATCTCCTTTCATACTGGTACAAATATTCTGAGAACTGACCCCAGTCCACAGACCATATTTTATTTATTTCTAAAATGTATTCAAGAGGTAGAAAGAAAGAGAGACAGAGATAGAGACGAATAGAGACCATTTTCATCTGCAGGTTCACTCCCCAGATGCCTGCAGCAGCCAGGACTAGACTAGGCCAGAGCTAGGAGCCAGGACCTCAATACAGGTTCCCACATGGGTGGCAGGAACCCAGTTACATCAGCCATCACCACTGCCTCCAGGGTCTATACTAGAAGGAGGATACAATCAAGAACTGGAGCTGGGAATCAAATCAAGGTCGCCTGATGTACAACATAGGTATTCTAGCCAGTGTCTTAATCTCTAGACCAAACAGTTGCCTCCAGAGACTGTACTTTTAATGTACTCACTGATGTAGATAACACAAGAATACCTTTATATAACTTTTCGGAAAACCTCACTTTTCCCCTACATATTTTCAATGACATGACCACTGAAAATATCAGTAAATAAATATTCATACATGTGGATTAAAACCAGTTTTTCCATAGGTATTTTTCCTTTGAGTGTTTATTTTTATTTACTTGAAGGGGGTGGGGGGAGACCTTCTATCCACTGGTTTACTCCACAAATCCCTGCAACAGCTACGGCTGCACCAGGATGAAGCCAAGAGCCCAGAACTCAATCTGGATCTCCTACTTGGATCATCACATTTTGCAGGACTTAAAAACGGGCACTCTGATATGGGATGCAGGGATCCAAAGTGGTATCCACTCCTTGCTTTGAGTGGTAAGTTTCGAAATTATACGTGTTGTTTTACCTTTATCAATTGCCACATTATATAGTCTTTTACTATTCTCTTAGGCTTTGGATAAAAGAAGAAATAATTCAAGTTTCATAAACAAAACAATTAGTACAAATATTTTTTGAACATTATGTGCTGTGATGGTGTATGAAAGACACTCCCTGGTTTTAGTTTTGCATGTAAAAAAATCATCTCTATGAAACTTTTCTTTATTGGCTCAAAGTTAGTAGTAGTTTACTTTCGAATTTCAGTCTTCATCTCTCTAGGGAAATGCTTATTTTAATTCTACTGCAATTTTTGTTTAAGAAATGAAAATAATTTCTAAACATTTTTAAACATTAAGAAAGATGAAACTCCATTGTTATGGCAATGGATTTTTTTATTATTAGGTGTCAGATGACAAAACATTCAAAAAAGGAACAGCAGTGGGATTTTATAGTGACAGGAGAAAGGAAAATCTATAAACAGGAACCTAAGGTGTGTTTAAGCATGTGAAAACAGCAAATAATTCCTAAACCTGGCTTATTAGATGGCAAATAGGAAAATGTGTTCTTTATTTGTTGTTACATAAGAATGTTGCTGCTCACCAAGGATATTTCAAGATAGAGGTAATATAAAATTGAGCTTTCACAAATATCCACTTTGCTACATAGCTCCACTGTCACCAAACAGTCTAAAGAGTAAGATATGGTAGATGCTACGGTGCAGCGGGTTAAGCCACTGCTTGGGGTGCTCACGTCCCATAGGGGAGTGCCTGTGATAGTCTCACCTCTGCTTCTGATCTAGCGTCCTGCTGATGTGCCTACCTGGGTTCCTGCCATGCATGTTGGAGACCTGGGTGGAGTTCATGGCTCCTGGCTCTCACCTGGCCCAGCCCCAGCTGTCGGGGTGTTTTGGAGGAGTGAGCTAGCAGAAGATCTTGTTCTTTCCATCTCTCCCTCTATTTATCTGTTATTTTGCCTTTTAAATAAATAAACAAATAAACGCTAAACAACAAAAACTAGCAAGAATCACTAGGTCTGAACAATGACATAGTGTTTACAAATATTTGTATGTATGCTCAACAGACCATTGTATTAAAGAGATGCAGCTGTGCAGTTTAAAAAGAAAATTGCAACTTGATTGGAGCCCTCATTTTGCCAATTACTAGGCTCAAAGATCCAGTGGAAGTTACTTAACTGCTCTGAGCCTCGGTTTCTTAACTGTAAAATAAATGAGGCTCTTCCTACCTCAGAGTAATTAAGCAAGATAATAAAGTGCCTTGGAAATTATAAAGCAGCTATACAAACATAAGAGGTTATTACTATGAAGCAGAAAACAGAGAATCTTATTGTACTCATATATTAGAGGTATTTATAATTTTCTGTAAATAAAATTATTTTATATAGCAAAATAGATTGAGTTGTTTGTACACTTTAACACTGTTTTGTAACATGGTGGCTTGGAGCCGGGAAAATTTTGAGGTAAACCCTCACTACACAAATTATTGCACAACATGTTAACTGAGTGTAGTGTGATCAATACTGTTGATGGTTAGGGTGCTGCAGACGTAAAATAGGAGGACCTTGTAAGTACAGAGAGGGTGGGGGGCAGGTGGGAGCCGTGGGAATGGGTAGGAGCACAGCAAATGACTTTTTCACTCTAAGACTCGAAAGAAGAGGAAGCATTAAGCCAAAGGAATGTGAGAGCAAAGTTATCATCCAACATATTATGGCATTCTGCCAGTGTCACAGGTGGTGGCTTAACCTGCTGCACCACCATGCCAGTGCTGGGGAAGGACTTTGCCATGTTCTGGCCTGATGGCCCTCCCTGGCTCAGCACTGTTCTTGAAGTCTTCATTCGCAGAGTAGGAAGGAGCCTGGTCCATGGCTCTGCCAGAAGTAGAGCAGACCCTAACAGAAAGAACTGTGTTTGTCTGTTCTAAGCTAGCCCGGGACTCTGAAGAACCAAGGTAAGGCGCACCTCAGAGCTCACGCAGGGTACAACATCTCGCAAAGCCAACGAACAATTTGCAACTGCCTGGGACAAGACAATAAGACCGAGCTATGTAACAGAATGCCAAAAGCCTGGGAGAAGGGGAGGAGAGAGTTTCTTTGAGAAAGTAGGGCAGTTATGAGTGTCTTTACATACTGGGGAATTCATAGAGTCATACCCAGGACTCGAGGAGAATGGATGTTCAGAAAAGACCCGATACTTTTTCTGCCATGGACCTTTCTTTCTCTTGACTCCTTAAATTAAAAAACAAAACACTGACAGTACACAGACTAAAGGAACAGAGACCACAGATACCACATAAGACAAGAATGCAGGCCTTACAATATTTTAGAAAAGTCACTAAACAGCTATAGCCAAAAGGATACAACAAAAACAAGTTCTTAGGAGGGAGAAGACTAATAGAGTCACAATATCATGATTTCGAAAATGTAGAATTTTTAACAAAAAATTATACAGCATGCATAGAGAGTAAAGCCCACTTATAGGACACATTGAGACATTCCCTGAGGATGACAGGCATTGTGCTTACTAGGCAAAGACTTTGTAAGTCAGCTGTCCTAAATACACTCGGAAAGCTAAGGGAACGTATGAGCAAAGCACTCAAGGAATCAAAAGGATGGATGAAGAGAGACTATTAGCAAACATTATAAAAGGGAATCAAATTCTGCAGCTGAAAAGTATAATAACTGGAATGGAAATACTCATTAGAGGATTTCAACAGCAGATAAAAGGACCAGAGAACATAAAGAGAAATCAATTAAAATGATGTAGACTGCAATGGGTTTTGTGGCTTGGTGACTTAAGCCATGCTTGGTTTGCCTGCATTCCATAATGGAGTACTTGGGATTCAGTCCCATCTCTTCTTCCAATCCAGCTTCTTGCTAAGGCATACCCTGGGAAAGAACAGAGTGGCTCAAGCACTTGGACCTTTGCCACCCACTTGGGAGAATAAGATGGAGTTCCTAGCTCTTGGCTTTGGTCTGGCCTACCTCTGGCCATTGTGGGCATTTAGGGAGATAATAAGAGGAAGGAGGATCTCTATTTTTGTCACTCTGCCTTTCAAATAAATAAATAAAAATAAAGAAAGTAATACACTTTAAAAAAGATCAGGGGTCCAGTGTTGTAGTGTAGGGAGTTAAATTGCCACTTGGGACACCCTGCATCCCTTATCAGAGTGCCTGGGCTTGAGTTCTGCATCTCTGCTTCCTGATAATGTTGGTCTGAGAACCTGGATTCCTGCCACCCACATGGAAGACCTAGAGGAATTCCCGATTCCTGCCTGCAGCCTGGCAGGCACAAGCAGACAGAAGAGCTCTCTATCTCTCCATCTATCTCTGTCACTTTGCCTTTCAAACAAATAAATACATCATTTGAAAAAAAGGAAAAAGAATGAAGAACAACTTCAGAGACTAAGACATGTGGAGGACACCACACCAGAGTACTAACATACACATCCTGGGAAACCCAGAAGAGACGAGAGAAAGGAAAAGAAAATTGTTTGAAGAAATAATGACTAAAACCTCTGCAAACAGGGCTGGCGCCATGGTTCAGTAGGCTAATCCTCCGCCTTGCGGCGCCGGCACACCAGGTTCTAGTCCAGGTCGGGGCGCCAGATTCTATCCCGATTGCCCCTCTTCCAGGCCAGCTCTCTGCTGTGGCCCGGGAAGGCAGTGGAGGATGGCCCAAGTGCTTGGGCCCTGCACCCCATGGGAGACCAGGAGAAGCACCTGGCTCCTGCCTTCGGATCAGCGTGGTGCGCCGACCGTGGCGGCCATTGGAGGGTGAACCAATGGCAAAAGGAAGACCTTCCTCTCTGTCTCTCTCACTGTCCACTCTGCCTGTCAAAAAAAAAAAAAAAAAAAAAAAAAAAAAAAAAAAAAAAAAACACCTCTCCAAACAGGATAAAATACAGGACACTAGACAGGTAAGAATCTCAATAAACTCCAAGGATTAATACAAAGAGATATATACCAAGATATATAGTAATCAAATTATTTGAAGTCAAGGAATTTCGAGAGAGAGATTTTTAAAAGCAACAAGATGGAAGCAACTCATCATATACAAGAGGTCCTCAATAAGGTCAATGGAAGATTTCTTATCAGAAACCACCCAAAAAGGAGTGAGATGGCATTGTAAAAGTGCTCCAAGACAGTAAAGTGCCAACCAGGAATTCTGTATCTGGTAAAACTGTCCTTCAAAACATTGCAGAAACTAAGATAGTTGCAGACAAAGGTTGAAGAGATTTGCTGCTAGTAGACTTGCCCCACCAGAAAGCTAAAGAGAATCCTTTAGGGGGATATAAAAGAACATTAGATAGTAAGGCAAAGCTATAGCAAAGAGATAAAGAAGGCCATTAAAAAGTAATCAGTAGCTAATATAAAACCCACAATCATTCCATTTTAGACTTTTTATATTTATATCCTTAATGATTCAATCCACAAATGCATAGCACAATGATTTAAATCTATGTTAATAGAAACATAATATATAAATGCAATGTGTGAGAAAAACATAAAGGGAGGGGAGGATAGAATTGTACAGGAACAGAGTTTAGATATACCATTAAGTTGGTTTCAAGTCAAAGTAAATTGTTGTAAGTTTAGGGCATTATGTGTAATTCCCATTGTTACCACTAAGAAAATATCTAAAAAATATACATGAAAGGAAAACAGAAAGGAATAAAAACTGTACACTTCAAAAAATCAACTAAATATAAAAGGTGGCACTACTGGATTAAATGAGGAGCAAAAAATTTACAAGATGCACAGGAACAAGGAACAAAGACACTGAAGTCCTTCTCACCAATAATTACTCTAAATGTAAATGGATCAAACCCTCCAATATAAAGGCAGAGATTGTCGGAAATACTGATTATAAGAAACTCACTCTATATCCAAAGACACACATTGGTTCAAGTGAAGGATAGAAAAAAATTCTGTGCAAATATTAATGAACAAATAATTGGATGGTTATACCAATATCAACCCAAACAGATCTTAAGCCAAAAAGTTTGACAACCAACAAAGAAAAGACATTATTGATAAAAGGGTCAATTCATCAAGAAGAAATAATAATTAAACATGTATACCAAACAACAGAGGTCCAAAACATATGAAGCAAACATTGACAGAAGTAAGGAAGAAATATATATTTCTACAATAATAGCTGGAGACTTTAGCATCTCACTTTCAATAAAGGAAATAACATCTAGACAGAAACTCAATAAACAAAGAATTTGAGCATCATCCTAAACCAGTTAGACATAATAGATACAGAAACACATACATACACATGTACATAACAGTCCAACCAATAATATAATACATATTCTTCTCAAGTGCACATGGCATATTCTCTAGAATAGACCATGTTAGGCCACAAAAGAGTTGGTAAAAGTCATTAGACTTTCAAGTGTTTAAGAAATTATTATTTCTATTTTCAAATAAATGCACTGGCTAGTAAATTTATAACACAAGATATGTAATTAAGATAAATGACTGCTAGGATAATACCTATGCAAACTTATCTGTGAAAAGATGGGGTACAAATCCCCAAATGACACTTCCTATCTATGTGCCAGGCAGTGGAAAGTCAATAGTGAATAAAGCAAACATGAAATCTGTGTCCTCCCAGAAGTCATCTTGTGGTAGGAGAGATGATCAATACATATGCTAAGAAATAAAGACCTTAGTTTCAGGTTCTAATAAGTTCTATGTAGAAGATAGGGCAATCGTGGGAAAGAATACCTCTGAGGCTGGCTCTTGCTAGAGTAAAAACGGGTAATAATCCTCTACCTCTTCCTCTGGCACTAGCTGTGGAGGCATGGTCCTGTCCTGGGGCCTTTATACTTACTGCTCCTGCTACCAAGAATGTCCTGCACTGGCCTGTACTATTCCAGCCTTTGCTTATTCGTCACCCTCTTAGTGAGGCCCTCACTGCTCATCCTTCTCAAAAATTAGAATCTTCCTTCTGCCCATACCTCATTCAACTAGCATTTCCCTTCCCTTTCTCTTTTCTTCTTCTTTAAGATTCATTTATTTTGAGTCAGCATTAAAGAAGAGAAAGGAGAGAAGTGGAGAGGAGAGAAGGGGAGGGGAGCAGAGCAGAGCAAATAGAAATCTTCCATTCACTGGTTGCAGTGCTGGGCCAGGCTGAAGCCAGGACACAGGAACCTCATCTGGGTCTCCCATGAGGGTGGCAGGGGCTGAAACACTTGGACCATTATTTGCTGCTTTTCCCAGACCATTTAGCAGGAATTTGGATGGAAAGTGAAGCAGCCAGGACATGAACCAGTGCCCACATGGGTTGCTGGCATTGTAGGTGTTGGCTTTACCTGCGATGCCACAATGCTGGCCTCTCCCTTTCCTTTCTCTTTGCATAACCCAACCATTGGCATTTGTCACCATCAAACATACGGCTCGTTTTACTTTGTCATCTTCTTTAACACCTCTGTCCACTCCTGCACTGAAGGTTCCTCTACTGCATTGACAAGGACAAGGGTTGGGCTTGTCCTGGTTACTGCAGTATCTCCTGGGTCTAGAGTGGTGCTGGACATGTAGTAGGTACTTGGCAAATATCTGCTGAAAGAATGCATTAGCAGAGCTGCCAAGCAGCCAGATGGATCTATGAGTCTAGGGGTCGAGTGAAAGGGCTTGCAGCGGAGACAAAAGCTTGAAAGTCAAAGGAGGTTAAACTGGATATTATTCTCTCCAACTTAAAGATGTGGAAATTGGTTTTGACAGAGCAAATGAGTACATCTAATGTACACACCATCTCCTCATTATCTCCAAAGCTCAAGTAAACCCAGCTGGTAGAGGAGATAAACATTTTCCTGGCACAAGTTCTAAAGGGAATTTAACATCTGGACATTTGAAAGTAAGAACACTGAAAAACATAATGAAATAATGTATGTTTAACAGTGATTTTCTTATTGTGACCCTTGATGACAGCTCAGGTCAATAGGAAAGTAAATGTACTTCCTTGGAAGATTCTTGCAGTCCAAGCCAGTGAGGCTAGGGCACAGTGGTTCTTGAGCTCCAATCTAATGTAGGGTAGAAGTTAGAAGACTTAACAGAATAGAGGTGGCTTGTCCTCCCTTCTACTCAGTTTTCAGAGGAGCATCCAGTTCAAGGTTGATCTCCCTGGTGGCTATTTTGTGTTGCTCAGTGAAAGGGAACAATATGCTTTGGGCATTAGGTGTCCAAGTTGCAAAACTGATCCTTTATCATAAACATCATTATGTCTGACTTGTTTTCTTGCCATGGGAAGCAGTCACTTCATCTGTTCATAATGATTAGGGCTAAGTGCCTCGTCCAAGTTCACAGGGATAGTGGCAGAGTTGAGGCTTGACCGTGATTCTCCAAACTTGCAGCTCAGGATTATTCCACTGCATTGGCACCTCTGTGCCTTTTACACTTACATATTACAAGAAGTCTGGTATCATTTCCAGAACACTGTGAGTGGGATCCTGGGGCTGTCTTTGAGCACCTATCATTGTATGAATCAGAACAAGCTTGCTGCTGTTAGGGGTCCCTTGTATCTTGTCCTTATACCACAAGGTCCAAGTGTTAGGCTCCAGACATCTGTCCCTTGCACATTCTCCATCTACTGCTAGTCAAGGACTAGGAAATACAAGAGACAAACAGGAAATAAGATAACTGCAACATAATGTTCCAGGCAGGCTTGCAATTTTTTTAAACAGGGCAGAGAAAGTGGGAGGGAAGGAGGAAGAGAGAGAAAGAGAAGAAACAGAAAAAGAGAGATCTTGTACCTGCTGGTTCATTCCTCAGATGCCTACAACAGCTGTGTTGAGCCTGGCCAAAGCCAGGAGCCAGGAACACTATCCGGGTTTCCCACATGGGTAGCAGAGAACCAAGTACTTGGGCCATGATGTGCTGTGTTCCCTGGAGCATAGCATGAAGCTGGATCAGAAGTAAAACTGAAACTTGATCAAGCACTCTGATCTAGGATGCAGGCACCCCAAGCCATGTGGCTAAATCTACTGTGCTACAACATGTGCTCCTTAAAATTTTTTTTTTTAATTATTGTTTGGGATAGAAAAAAGTTTCATAAGGAGAGTTATAGATTTTAAAAATCATGATGTCCACAGGGGTCAAGAGCATGACCTTGAACATGACACATCATTTCTACTGATTTATTATATTTTACAACAACATTTATTAGTTATTGGTGACGCACAAAAGCTTACAAAATAAAAATTTTTTTGCCTAAACTCATCACCCAAATGACTGAAATAAGAATTGATTTTTAAAAAACCATTTATTTATTTATTTGAAAGGAAGAGTGATAGAGAGAGTGAGCCAGAGACAAAGAGACAGAGAGTTCATCTGCTGTTTCATTCTCCAAATGCCTACTACAAGGTAAGAGGGAGAAACTCTCTCCAGGCTCCCCCAAGTACCTGAGTAATCGCCTGCTGCCTGCTAAGCTGGGCATGACCAAAAGCTGGATCAGAAACAGAGTAGCTACAGTCACAGCCAGACACTCTCATATGGAATACAAGTATCCTAAGTGGTGGCAAATGTGGTTTTAGTTTTTAAAAGGAGGGGAATACATGTAGTTTAGGAAATTCCACCAGTAGGGAATGGTGTTATGGCACAGTGGGTTAAGCTGGTGCCTGAAATGCTGGCATCCCATATGAGCACGGGTTTGAGTTGTGGCTGCTCCACTTCCAAGCCAGCTCCCTGCCAATGCACCTAGGAAAGTGGCAGATGATAGCCAAAGAGCTTAGCCCTCTGACAGCCACATGGGAAACCTGGATGAAGTTCCGGGCTCTGGCTTCAGTCTGGACCAGCCCCAGCCTTTGCAGCTATTTTGGGAGTGAACAGTCAGATGGAAGATACCTCTATCTCTCTCTGTAACTCTTCCTTTCAAATAAATAAAAAATAAATAAACATTAAAAAATGTCAACAGTAAAGAAAGGCATGAAATAGATGTCGAAGTCTAATGATCTTCTACCAGCCCAGTTCCATTATGCAAATTAATTACTAATAATTATATTTCTGTGTATATATTTCTGTTATATTTCTGTGTATCCTTCTAGGAGAAAAAATGTACATGTTTGTGTTAATATAATGCATGTATATTTTCAGAAAAACCTACACAAAACAACTCATATTGCTCCGACTTCTACAACTTGCATTTTTTGAGAATTTTATCCTGAGGATCCTTCTATAGCAGCACATAGGAATTAACCATGTTTCTTTTCCAGGTATTGTATGGTGTTCTATTGCACAGAAGTAATGTAACTAATTTAATTAGCTCTGTAACTTGTGGGCATTTGCTTATTACTATTACCAGCAATACTTCAATGAACATCTTGTAGATGGAGCTTGACAAACTTTTGCAAGTATTATCTCCAAGCAAAGTTATTGGGAGTACAAGTACAAGGTCAACAGGAACATGCATGGATAATTTACACAGTTTGTACTCTAGCAAATAGTTGGAGAATCTAACATCCATAATACCTTCAATTAAAAGGTACATGAAATTAAAAGTTACCTTGTTAACATAAACTGTTTTTATGTATTCAAGGGACTCTGTCTTTGTGGCTACTGGGATTTACATGGTAATTACCACTAAGGACAACACAATGTATCCGGAACTCCATGTTACCAAACAACATGAATTCACAGAGAAAACAATTCATACTCATTGCTATAGAACCACCCACAGGAATGATCCTGGGTGTTGGAAGCTAGCCCAGTATGTATAATTGGAACCATTGCAATAGTGTGTAGTATATGTTAGTTTTTGAACAGTAAAGTTCATTTTGAAATCTATCTGAATCAGCTTATTAAAAAACTCAAACTCAAAATATTTCTCCATTTTCTCCAGGCAAGGGTTGATCAGAAATATGAATCAAATGTATATTCCATTTTCCTCAAAAGTAATGAGAAATAATTAACAGAAGTATTCAAGTTAAATGATGTGAAAAGATTTTATCATTTGACTTCAGCTCATTTAAATTAGTTCAAAGGCCTGAAGGATATATGAAGGGTTTAGGTTGAATTTTAAATTATGAAGATAATTGTCCTGTGAATAGCACAAGAGAGGAGACAGTGGAAGGTAGTGATTAAGAGAGAGAATTATCAAAATAAATTAAGAATAACAAGTGAGCACTGTAAAGCTACATCTTAGCTTCTTCTATCTTTGAAAGTTGTATGACTTATACAAATTTCTTAACTCTCTATGCTTAAAATGAGGTAACTCTCATATGCCATAGAGTGACTGCCTGGGCTTCCAAAAAGGTAATGGAAGAAAAACCTTCAGCCTGGTGCCTGGAGTCAACAAAGTACTACGTGCACGTGGACTGCCACTAATCTGCTGCCACTATTACCCCAGGATTGAGTGGAATTGAAAAAATGGAAAAGAATGTTCCTCAGGGTACAGGCAAAAAAGGCTGGGAGAAATTTGACAGCAGACAATTTAATTAGAACATTTATCCCATTCTTCAAATGAAGGACAAGCATGTTATCTCTAAAGAAGCAGATCAGAGGTAAGCTTGTGAGATTTCCATATTATGGCTCTGGTTTTCCAAGACTACTGCAGACTTTGGCATGGTAAAAACACATATTGAAACCCTTCTTTTAAAGGATTCCCTTAGCTTCTTTTAAAACTAAAGAATTGAAATTGGTAAGCTTTGGGTGAAAAAGACCAATGCGCTATTCAAGCTAGCATGGGAAATCATGGGATCTTCTGACAGAAGAGGTAAGGTTTAGCTTCATTTCTTCACCCAATTTTAGGAATTCCATGGACAAGAGCTTCATACAAAATGAAAATTCAAGAAAAGAAAATTAACTCTAAAATGTAAACTTGACTATTTCACATCCTTGGTACTTGAGTGCCATGAGAATTCTGGCAAAAATGGTTAGTTCTGCTCATCAGTCAATTTCCCTTACTTTTCAAGTCTCTAACTATGAAGATTTATGAGATTAGACCTTGCTATTTCTCCCCGCCCCCATTTTATTTTTATTTATTTATTTATTTATTGACAGGCAGAGTGGACAGTGAGAGAGAGAGACAGAGAGGAAGGTCTTCCTTTGCCGTTGGTTCACCCTCCAATGGCCGCCGCGGCCGGCGCGCTGCAGCCGGCGTACCGCGCTGATCCGATGGCAGGAGCCAGGTACTTATCCTGGTCTCCCATGGGGTGCAGGGCCCAAGGACTTGGGCCATCCTCCACTGTACTCCCTGGCCACAGCAGAGAGCTGGCCTGGAAGAGAGGCAACCGGGACAGAATCCGGTGCTCCGACCGGGACTAGAACCCGGTGTGCTAGTGCCGCAAGGCGGAGGATTAGCCTAGCGAGCCGTGGTGCCGGCCCCCCATTTTTTTTTAAAAGAATAATTTATCTGTATTGTGGCCATTCCCCCAAATGGCCACAATGGAAGGAGTCTGGCAGAAGCCAGGAGCCTGGGATTCCATCTGGATCTCCCAAGTGGGTGGCAGGTGCCAAAGCACTTGGGCCATTATCTGTTGCCTTCCTAGGCACATTAGCAGGGAGTTGTCGTGCAATGGAGCAGCAGGGGCTCACACTGGCACTCCAGTAAGGAATGCTGGTATTGCAAGTGGCAGTTTAACTTCTACTTACCATGATGCCAGCCCCAATTTTTCTTTTTATCTTAAAATTGCCGATGAGAGATGGGAACAACATGGGTCACTTAGTATGACAGCTGTCTGAGTTAGAGGGATTTTTCCCCAAGTAGACTGGGTATGGCCACAGAATGCTTCTCAGCCATGTCTTACTCACCTCCCCCTCCTCTTGTTCAGTAGGTGAACTTTTCATCCCTTTTACAGAATATTCCCTTCACAGAAGGTCTTCAGCAACATCAGTTAGTATAATACTCTATTGCAAAGTCATTCTACTTTTTTCTTTTAAGATTTATTTTATTTATTTGAAAGAGTTATAGAGAGAGGTGGAGACAGAGAGAAAGGTCTTCTATCCGCTGCTTCACGCCTCAGATGGCCGCAATGGCTGGAGCTGCGCCAATCTGAAGCCAGGAGCCAGGAGATTCTTCTGGGACTCCTACATGGGTGCAGAGGCCCAAGGACTTGGGCCATCTTCTACTGCTTTCCCAGGCCTTAGCAGAGAGCTGGATCGGAAGAGGAGAAGCTGGGACTTGAACCGGTGCCCATATGGTATGCCGGTGCTTCAGGCCAGGGCTTTAATCCGCTGTGCCACAGCATCTGCCCTCTTTTTCTTTTTTAAAAGTTTAATATATTCTTCCTTGAGAAAGATACTAAAATTTACTTCTACTTTGTTTTTAATATTTACTTAAAACTAACAGGGTCTCTGAGCAAGTAGGGATTGTTACAGTTCTCTAATCTTTCTATTTTTTTTTTTTATTATTTTTTTTGACAGGCAGGGTTAGACAATGAGAGAGAGAGAGACAGAGAGAAAAGTCTTCCTTCCATTGGTTCACCCCCAAATGGCCGCTATGGCCAGTGTGCTGTGCCGATCCGAAGACAGGAGCCAGGTGCTTCTCCTGGTCTCCCGTGTGGGTGCAGGGCCCAAGCACTTGGGCCATCCTCCACTGCCTTCCCGGGCCACAGCAGAGAGCTGGACTGGAAGAGGGGCAACCGGGACAGAATCTGGCACCCCGACTGGGACTAGAACCCAGGGTGCCGGTGCAGCAGCCGTGGCGCCAGCCTCTAATCTTTCTAAAGGAGAAAGCTCTTCCACAACATTCTTGGCCATTAGATACTGAAGTCTGACCTAGCAATCTAGCAAAGCAGAACTTCTCTATGAGGGGTATATTGTCATGGTAAAAAAAAAAAAAAAAAAAAAGGCAAAAAGCATGGGATGAAAATTCAGGATAGCCAGGGTTACAGGTCCATCCCGCTCCTCAAAGTTAGCCACTTATCCCACTTATCCCATTCTGGACTTTGGTTTTCTTATCTATAAAACATGAGAAGTGTTATTTATTAGTCCCTAAGAATGCTTTGAGGGAAGACAGTTTGCAAAGTATTTCATTAAAAACATTTTTACGAGAATCAGAAAGACTTAATTGTTAGGGATCTGCCTTCCCATGCCACCTATTCCCTAGGCCTGGGACACACAACTAAGTTACATATTTCACTCACCGGTTCCTTAACACTGAAAACTGGTCATCATATCTGCCAAAAGTACTTTTTTCATCAGGCCTAGAAGATCCCTTAGAATATATTCTTGTTTGTATACTATTAGTATATGCTTTAGTGTCTTAGCAAGTGATGTGTTGGTTTAATGGACAGCAATTACTTATGGTACTTTAGTGGAACAGAATTATTGGGAAGTTGAAATTTAATATTATTTTGGCAATCTGCAACTGATGGACAAAAGGTAACAATTAATTACTATTTCTATGAGCCAAGGTTTTGCTGTCTGTTGGATTTGAAAACGCTGAGATGGGGACACTGTGTTGAAACACAGTGAAAGCCTTAGAGACCACAGAAGGGAGTTGGGCTCTTGGGCCTTGAATTAAATGGGCCATGCACTGTGCATTTTGGGATTCGGTTTCTGGTTTGTTGGTTTCCTTGTATCCTTCCTCATTTTTGGTCTGCTATTACTCGACAACTGCTGCCAACGGACCTGACTACAGCAACTCATCTTTCTTCTTCCAATTTCCTGCTTCTGATCTACTGTGGGTTTGGCAATCAGATAACCAAACATTTTACAAACTCATCTAAAATTAGAGTAAATGAACTGAGATACCATTTTGTATCTATACAACTGGTTAAAAATATAAAAGATTATTCTTGTAGGTGTAGGGAATATAGACATACTCATATTTTGCTAAGGATCATGTATAAACTGGTATTAACCCTCTGGATAACTGTTGGACAATCTATTTGTAAGGCCTCCAAACAAAGCAAACCCTCAGACTGACAAATATCACATGCAGGAATCGAGGGGTTGGTGTTGTGGAATGGCAGATTAAGCTGTCGTCCTGTATCAGAGTGCCGGTTCAAGTCCCAGCTACTCTATTTCCAATCCAGCTCCATGTTAATGTGTTGGGGAGGAGGTGGATGATGGTTCACGTGCTTGGGCCCCTGACACCCAGGTGAGAAACCCAGGTGGAGACCCTGGCTCTTGGCTTCAGCCTGGCCCAGCCCCAACCATTGTGGCCATTTCAAAAGTGAAACAGTAGATAAAAGATTTCTTTCTTTTTCTCTGTATGCCTTTCAAATACGTTTAAAAAAAAGTTTAAAAAAGAAAATAATGGACAAGAAGAAAAAAGCATATAAATATGGCTCTCTATAATGATGAAAAATTGGAAAGATTCAATATATCCACAATTACAGCACTGGTTATACAAACTTTGCTATAGCCATATAATAAATTTCATGAGAAAATGATATTTCAGGTTTATAATTATCAACAGAAAAGTATGAAATGCTATGTTGGAAGAACATAAATGAGTCTGCATATTATGATCCCACTTGAAGAAATTATTATATACATTTAAATGGAAAAGGCTGCAATATTATAGACAAATATTAGTTAACAGTATATCTTCAGTTTATTAGAATTTCAGATATTTCATTTAAAAATATTCGTTTACCTGTATTTTCAAACTTTTCAAAAATATTAATACTTTAAAGCAGGTTTAGACTTCTAATTAAACATGATGAATTCATCACACAGGTTTTCTTCTCTTTGTAAATATCCCACTAAAATGACACTGAAGACTCAGGAAAGTATTAAATGATAGGGTAGGTCAAATGGGAGGAGCTGAAAGCAGCGATTTCAGGCATGAAGATGGAGGAAAAAATTGGCTGCTTTGAGGAAAGTAAGGGTTTGATGAAACACAGTCACTGGAGGTGGAGGGGAGACAAGGGCATCGGGAATCATGCATGGCATATGGGCTGGCGAGCTGGTGGTGCCATTCACTAACTGAGAAAAAGTCAGTAGAACAACAGGCAAACGTGGGTTCTGTTGTGCAGACCTAACTTTGAGACGCCTGTGGGGTGTCCCCCAGGACACGGGATCCAAGCACTGCCCTTCAGCAGACAGATGGGAGAGCCATCTAGAGTGAGTGGTAGTGGAGGTGAGGGTGGACCTGGGGTCACACTGGGAAACCCGTCCAGGGTCAGGAGCCAGGGCGCGGCAACTTCAGCATGTGAGAAGAGGAGGAGGAAGTGCAACCAGTGCAGGAGACGCACCCCAAGTCACCAGGTAGTAGAACATGGCTGTCAAAGAAGCTACGAAAGAGGACAATAGAGAAGTAGGACTGAACAATAACCAAAACAGGTACAAAAGAGAGAAAAAAAAGGTGAGAGAGAGAGAGAGAGAAACTGGCATGTGTCCACTAAATCTGGAACCAAAGAAAGACACCTGAGAAACCAGTTATGATGCAGGGCTTGGGATGGGGGTGGGATGAGCAGCCAGACTCCTGGGGTAGAGAAGTAAAGAGAAGATGGGGATGAGACTGCTGACGGAGACCATGGTTCCAAGAAGCTTAACCATGACTGGAGAAGGAAGGGATGTGAGTGGCTTCTTGCAGAAATTAATCTGAGGTCAAGGTTTGGGTTTTGTTTCTCTAATGCAGGAAAAAACTGAGCGTGCCAAACAAACTCGTATGTGGCAGGATGTAAAAGGATATTCTATAAAACTAGTCATCTGAATAAATTAATATAGCTTTTAAGTGATCACTTAACATCTTATTCAAAAAACAGTAGTGGAACCTGGCATACCTTATCTTTTACTGTTAATTCTTCTTTTATTTTACAATTACCTATAATTATGCAAGTATACATAAATCTATAATATCAAGTGCATTTTGAACATTTTGGGGGAGGGCAATGACAAACATCCCAAACTCAGAAATGTAAAAGCATCTTCATCGAGGCTGGGTTCATTGAAAACAAACAACATAATTTCATAGGCAAGTCAAATACGTACTTTGACCTTGATAAGCTGGGTGTAATTTCAATGTTAGTAAGAAAGCAGCCAGGACAGCATCCTGGTGATCTGATGGAACCATGGTCTTTCATAGTGGCTTTAGCTCTTGATATTTGACATCTGAACCTGATTCCTTCTGGGTGACCTAAACCCATTTTCTATCTTTTAAAAGACTCACGTGGGGCCAGCACTGTGCCTTAGTAGGCTAAGCCTCTGCCTGCAGTGCTGGCATCACATATAGGCACCAGTTGATGTCCCGGTTGCTCCTCTTCCAATCCAGCTCTCTGGCCTGGGAAAGCAGTGGGAAGAATGCCCAAATGCTTGGACCCTTGCACCCACGTGGGAAACCCGGAAGAAGCTCCTGGTTACAGATCAGCCCAGCTCCGGCTGCTGCAGCCATTTGGGGAGTGAACCAGATGATGGAGGACCTCTCCCTGTGTTACTCTGCCTCTTAAATAAACAAATAAAAGATCTTAAAAAAAAAAAAAAAAAAGACTATGTATGTCCTAGTGTCTGTAGTAACTACTTGTTTACATAACAGGCATGCTTATTCTACCACAGCATATTTTTTAAAAACTGAAATACTTACAAAAGCACTATTAGGTATTCAACAATTTGAATTCCCCAGTTAGAGAGATGGAGCCAGATAGTATCATACTTTTTTTTCTTTTGGTAACTATTCATGGCAGCACTTCAACTCCTTTGCTTTTAATGTGGTGTTCTGTGCAGTTAGTTTTTCTTTCTGTGTCTATCTTAGAAAGATGGATTTTCAAAAATTAAAAACATGTGACAACAGTGATTTCAGCACTTTTTGCCAGAAGCAAAATACAGCGTGAAAAAAAGACAAAGATTAATTAATTGAGGTCCATGCTCTGATGAATCAGACAGAATTATCAAATGGATGAGAGCAGGTCTATTCCTATTTCCAGTCATCCTTTTGCTTAATATTGAAAAAAATTATTTCTATTTTAACTGTAATACTCTTAACAAAATCCAGCAGGAAATATGCAACAAGATAGTAATCTCTAAATTTTGTGAGTTGAAATTTTCCTCAGGTATCCAGATTATCTGGGAACAAGAAAGCTTCAAGAATTTTTATTTGTTTCAATAATAAAAATTGTGAATGTCCCAACTATAGCTATACTGTGAGCTAAAACTTTATTGTTAAAAACAAACCACGTTTATTCAAGAAGCTGTGGTGGTAACACAAGGTGGAACAATTAAAATATGACAAATTAAGATGACAAGAGCATACCTAAATGAAAATGTGGTTTAATGTCACAATGCATGGAGTATCTCTTGGCATTCTTTTAAGGTGGCCACAGGTTGGAAAGAAGTGAGAGACCTGCAAGAGCTAAGTCCAAATTGTGGATGCAGGTCCAAGAAGCATCTAGTTTAGTGTCTTAGTTGTACACAAAGCTTTCAAGAAATTCCCCCAAAATGTTGTCAAACATGGCTGTGAAAATATATGAAATGAGTTTCTAATTTTAGTTTTTTTAAAAAAAAAGCTATTGAAGATAAAAAAAATGTTAAATATAATTTAAAAAATTCTGAGTACTGCAACTAGTGAGTTGTTTTGTGGTTGTTCTGCCAATTACAAGCGGACAAGCAAAAAATTCACACAATCTGAGGGGACTTCACAAAGTTTGTGGAAACACGGAATTACAGATAAGTTTATTATGGTGCCAAAAAACTGAACTCCATCCATATAAGGTCTTCAAAAATTCATGTAAAAACACATTTCATGAAAAAAATAAGCATGGATTTCGAATCTTTTTGCACCATGTTAAACTTATCATTTAATTCTAGTTTTTCATAAACTTTTTAAAGTACCTTTACATAACTCAGCTGGTAGAATGCACTTGAAACCAATTTCACTTTGATTTGAATAATACATTGAACAAAATTCCAAGTTTCTATAGCTTACTTCCGCTCCATCCTTGGTCTCAAACTTTATAGCCCTGTGTGTGTGTGTGTGTGTGTGCACTCCATATTTATTGGCTGATATGTGGTCAGCAATTCCTTAGTGACACACTTGCTCTGTTTCACCTTCTTGCCTTGAACTACTCCTTAGATTTAATTCATGGTGATAGAGGTAACTCAAACCAACAATGATTTTGTATTGACAGGCTGGGGGACAAGTTGACTTTTCTTAATTGAGCCCTGAAAGTCTTCCATCTCACCTTGAGCCATTTACGTATAGCTTGCCAACCATCGAAGTTCTTATAACTAGTTTACACAGATGCCAGACAAAACACAGAGAGGATTAATTGGAATGATCACAAATTCATTCCTTCTGAATAAATTAAAATATACTGGCCAACGTCAAAAGGCATTTAAAACAGAAAAACCTGAATCTAATCAAACAAAACAAGCTTAGTTGTTTTTGATGTTATGGTTTGGAGACATTTCCCTTTATAAATAATAGAAAAATTACCTAGGGAGAAAAAAAAGGGGGGGGGGGAGTTTGATAGCATTAAGAAGGGAGTCTTGCACTGTTAGAACAACGCCTCAGGAGACAAAATCTTCTGTAGCTGCTTTAAAAAAAAATTATTGTTACAAGTGATAAGTGATAAGAGTTAAAAGTCTTAAAGAAAAAAGTGAAGACTCAAACTATTGGCTCAGCTTTTAAATTATAACATTGAACAAATCAAAGTCAAAGTGTAAAAGCCCAGAACAATACTGGGAGATGAGGGCTTTGGTCAGATGTTAGACAGACTATCCAAACAGCTGGAAAAGATGTTGATTCTCCTTGGGAAATTTGTAATGTATTTGACTCATGTTTTCATGGAGCTATGGACTGTCCTAGGGGGTTTGAAAGAGAGAAAACTTGCCAAGAACTTTATCTGGAAAATGATAGTATTTTACCAGTTTTCCAATTAGACAACAAAAGAATTTAAAGAATAATAACAAAAATATTCAGAATCGATAAATGCTACCTCTGCAGCCACAGAGAAGTTACTGAGTAAACTACTCTAATTCATTTAACACACAACTATTTCTTACAAATGAATCTACACATCAACCCAACATGAAGTGATTTACAGGCAAAAGATGGGGGCCTTCCATTCCAAAAGTTGGATGATACCTTAGATTTTGTGTTTGGGCTGCACACACTTTCTCGACAACGTGCTCAATAACAAGTCTCTTTACGCATGCCTTGGCACAACTCAGCTAATAGCTGTGGCTGAGAGGCCAGAAAGGGAATCTTTGGTCATTGCATTCTTGCTGATGTGATGCAATTTTTAGTTCGCAAATCCCTTGCATACACTTTGCTCAATTTCGTAAAGGTTTTTAATTGCTTGCTTATCAACAATTGCAATATTTATATCCCCAAACCAGTGGCAAAGATGGATTGGGATCATCCCTTACACACTCTGAAGTATTTATGGCTAAAACAGCATAACGTCTGGGGTTGAATTAAAAATAATAGAATGTGGAAGACAGAAGTGCATGAGGGTATAGATTAAATAAAGATATCTGTGAGTTGCTGAACAGGGTGATGGGTATTTGATTACACTGTTCTCCTGACTTTTACAAATGCTTCGAATTTTTTCTGGTGAATTTTTTAGAAGTTAGAAGAGATAAGCTGGAATACAAAAAAGATTACCTCTTGGCTCATAAATAAGTGATTTGACAAAGCAGGTCTTTCTCTTACATTTCCCAGGGATCAATCACCTGACCACATGGACAGGTGATATTTTTTTCCCCCGAAAAGTATAGCTCCCTTATTCTGAATCATAAATTCAGTGCCACAATTATTGTGATTATTTTAATTCATCTCCCAGAAGCACAATATAGTAGATAGAGTACAATGAAGTTTGAGTCAGAAAACTCAGGTTCTGAAGTTCCAGCTGCACTGTCAACCACATAACCTTGAACAAGCCATTTTATGCTTGCTTCACAAAGCATTAGACAATCTAATTCCAACAGATGATATTTTCTGTTTGTTTTTTAAAAAACAGTGGAATTTTGTCAATTTCCTATGGATCCAACAATGTAAAATAGCATGGTTATGACCATTTTTTTTTCTTGTAGAGACTTTAGAACCAGGGATCATTGTCCCAGAAATATACTATTATGCAGGTTTAGTAATATCATGGATCAAAGCATTTTCTATGCAGCATAAAATAGGAAGTTGTTTCAACATGCAAATAATAAACAGAGGAGGTCCTTTCCTACAAAATCAGTATTATCCCAGGATTTCAGTATCAATTAAATGTAAGCAACAGAAGCAATATGAAGGCACACGGCTTCCCTTCCAAGCTTTCTCGATTGGAGCCGATTTCTACAACTGTTCCAATCTACCAATTTTCCCTTGTTATTGTCAAGTTTGTAATGGCTTGAAAATACTGGAAGTAAAATGTCTAGAAATATTGTTTTTCACTTTATCACATCCAACTTGTTTGTGAAACTCTCAGACTACCTGAAGAAACAGCTACAGAAAAATCATGAATGCAGCGCATAAACACCATTTGCTGGATGCAAATCACAGTGATAGCTAAGGGGTTCTAATTTGCATGCATAGCTAAAGGCAAGAAAACTAAGTGTAAAGGTTCATGAGACAAATGTGAAAATATAAAATATAAAATGTGAAATTCATATGGTTATAAAATGGCTCTAAAAATTTAATATCAAAAAACCACACATATACCTAAGTTAACTCATGTTAAATAATTGCTCTAGTTTCTTTGAAGGGACACTTAAAAAGGCATAATATGGTGAAATGATACAGTCATTTCTGATATCCATAAATAGTGCTAAGATATTTCCAATGATTTCTCCCTGTTGTATTTGTGGGCAAATGATAATGTCTTAAAATTTTTATGCTGATTTAAAAATTGTATTAAATGGAGCTTCAAATTTTGTGAATAAATCATGGTTACTTTCCCAGTGCCACAATCGAATTGCTCACTTTGTAACAAGCTATACAATTCTAAGGTTGAGCAGTAAACACTTTCAGTCCTCCAAAAAGCATCCTATGGGGATTATTAATGGAAAAGCAGCACAGTTTAAAAGATATGACTGGCAATAAAAGTTCCAAATGCATTCACGGTCCAAATTTTAACAGCAAACAATCTATTCTGATCATTCCAAAGCTACTGAGACACATAGTTCTTAAAAACAACCACAGCCTTGATACTCATAAAGCTACGCAAAGACCTCCTTTTAGGTGTAGGTTAATTTCCTATATATTCAGTTTCTAAATTAACACTATTCATTACTTTTTATGCTATGAGTTGAAGATGAACTCTAGAGCCCTATTTTTAAATAAAAAATGCAAATATATGGAGGGGACTCAATATGTAAAGAATTAATTGTCTCTTCACTTCTCAAAAAGTCTACTGTTTTCCAAAATCAATGAAATGAGTGGGGAAACCAGATTCATAAAGATGATTATACGCCGGCGCCGTGGCTCAATAGGCTAATCCTCCACCTTGCGGCGCCGGCACACCGGGTTCTAGTCCCGGTCGGGGCACCAGATTCTGTCCCGGTTGCCCCTCTTCCAGGCCAGCTCTCTGCTATGGCCAGGGAGTGCAGTGGAGGATGGCCCAGGTGCTTGGGCCCTGCACCCCATGGGAGACCAGGAAAAGCACTTGGATCCTGGCTCCTGCCATTGGATCAGCACGGTGCGCCGGCTGCAGCGGCGGCCATTGGAGGATGAACCAACGGCAAAGGAAGACCTTTCTCTCTCTGTCTCTCTCTCTCACTGTCCACTCTGCCTGTCAAAAATAAAAAAATAAAAATAAAAAAAAGATGATTATATAACTATTTTGGTTTTGATACTGAAGTTAAAAATTTGTAACCCAATGTAACAGCTATTTTAGTCATTTGTCCTGATACACGTAACACTAAAGAAGGAATACTATAAAGCTGTTAAATACCCAGTGACTTACCCCATTGATATGATGAGACTAGTTATTAGGCATTTTTTCAAATTGATTTGTAAAGTCACTTAACATCTCAATGTAAAACTGAGTTAAAAGTATTCATACATTTGAACTCAGCTTTGTTCAAATTCACAATATGTGCACAAATTTCAACAATTTTTGCATCAAAATAAATTTATCATTTAATTACAATTTCCGTGAAGTCTACCAGGGCCACATCAGTAGTCTCAGGTGTACTATCAGCAGTCTTTAACTCACTTGACCATTCTTCCTCTCTCATTCTTCTTCCTCCAGCCTCCACATACTCCTGGGTTTCCTTTTGCTAAACTAGCCAGTTCTTCCCTTTCTCCCTTACCTCTTGGGTTGTGGTCTCCTGGGGGTGAGTCCTGAGGTCTCTCCTGCTCTCCCTCTTCATTTGTTCCATTGGCTCTGTCTACCTGTCATTTCCATTTCCATGTCTAACAGGTAATGCAGCCCCATACTTGGTTTTCCTGAAGTCCCACACCTGCATCTCCTAATGTTTCAAGCAGCTTCATTTTCTAGTTGCTTGTACCCTCCAAAGTGTCCAAATCATCTTGATTCTTCTTTCTCTCAAACCACACATGTAATCTGTAAAGACATTCTGTTGGCTCTCCCATTTTCAAAGTACCTTGATTGCTACTACTCTGGTCTATACTACCATGACTATCCTCAGCACAGATTAGTCCAATAGCCTCCTGACTGGTCTCCCTGCTTCTAGGATTGTTGCCTTGTAATCTATAGAAAGAGCAGATATTTTTTTAAGCACATATGTCTGCTCATGTCACCCCTCTATTCAAGTCCCCCAAAGGCTGGCCATGTAAATGAGAGTATAAACCAAAGCCCTTGTATGTCCTTTACGTAAGGTCTTACGTATGATATAAAAGGCCTTGAGCCTCTCTTCATTTTACAGACTTGACCTGCTCTTAAAATCCCTTGTCCATGCTTACCAGGCATGGGCCTTGCTCTTCAAACACACCATTACTCTTGTACCTCATTATTTGGTAAACGTTCTATCATCTTTCTTAAAGCTTTGCACCAATGTTCTCTCCCGAATGTGGTCTCTCTGGATGACCACCCTACATCAAATTGTACCCCCCACCAACCTCTAAGTCCCTGCCCTCTCAGTCACCCTCCCTTGCCCCAGCCTTCTCCATTTGACTTATTAAAGTATCACCATCTGACCTACTATATGTTTATTTGCTTATAAACTCTGTCTCTGGCAATCAGAATACATGAAGGCAGGACATTTTGTGCACTGTCCACAGAAGTGCATCTTACAGAGTGGCCACTTTAATAAATAATTTTGAATGCATTAATAAATCGATGAACAAATGACACTATTTTTGGCAGAATAAATAGTGGTACAAGCAATCAGGACTTAGTGTACAAGTCACCCTCAATAGTCACTATTGCCCTTAACTCTTCTATCTGCCATCAGCCTGCACAATGTGACTGTGTCCCACCAGACATCTCCCCAGGTAACAGAGGTTCAGGGTTGAGAGATCTTGGAAGAAACTAAAAGTGAGCAGCATAATTAGCACGCCTCTAGCTCCACTCTTAGTAGAACTGGCCTTGTGGTCTAGGAACCTGATTCAACATAAATAACACTGTTGATAAGCTAGACTTTTTTCCTGTAGAAACAAATCACCCACTGACTTGCCAACTGACTGGTAGATTGAGTACAGCCTGCCCTTCTGCAAGGTGCTGTCAATGCACCTGCCTCTCGCCCAGGTTGAGCTCAAGAGAAAAACGAGCAAAGTCAGCTGGCTGCCAAGTGGTTGAAAGAGCCTGGTTGAGATTTCATAGGGTTACTAGGTGATGATTTTTCCACATTAAGTTTGCCCTGTGGTGTAGTATATGAAGCATGCCCCCACCCTTTTGAGGAATTTCTCCCGTATCTTAGTAGACACAAATTATTTTGAAAGGAAACAAAAGTTATCCTGTACTCAATATTTTCTGTTTGCAGACAACGTATCTGCAGCAGAGGTCAAAAGCATGGATGTTGGAGGTAATGGCAGAATTCTTAAAGTCAGGACTTAGCACTTGAGCCCATCCTCTTGTCTAGCCTTATCCTAGCAGAATAAATTAGGGATATGCCATCATTTGCGCATGTGTTGTTCTTGTATAAATTCAAACAGGCCAGGCATTGTGGCACGGCAGGTTAAGCAGCTGCTTGAGATGCTTCCATCTCATGACAGAGTGCTGGCTTCAGTCCCAGCTACTCTGCTTCCCATCCAGCTTCCTGCTAATGCACCTGGGAGGCAGCAGGTGCTGTCCCAAGTACTTGGGTCCCTTACACCCACATGTTAGATCTGAATGGAGTTTCTGGTTCCTTGCTTTGGCCTGGCGAAGCCTTGGCTGTTGCAGGCATTTGAGGAGTGAACTAGTGGATGGGAGATATCTTTTTTTTATTATTATTATTTTTTTGACAGAGTGGATAGTGAGAGAGAGAGAGAGAGAAAGGTCTTCCTTTGCCGTTGGTTCACCCTCCAATGGCTGCCGCGACTGGCGCGCTGCGGCCAGCTCAGCGCGCTGATCCGAAGCCAGGAGCCAGGTGCTTCTCCTGGTCTCCCATGGGATGCAGGGCCCAAGCACTTGGGCCATCCTCCACTGCACTCCCTGGCCACAGCAGAGAGCTGGCCTGGAAGAGGGGCAACCGGGACAGAATCCAGTGCCCCGACCAGGACTAGAACCCGTTGTACCGGCACCGCAGGCGGAAGATTAGCCTAGTGAGCCACGGCGCCGGCTAAAGATATCTTTCTGTCTCTCCCTTTCTCTGTTACTCTGCCTTTCAAATAAATAAATCTTAAAATGCAATCACTCGGGGCCGGCGCTGTGGCTCACTTGGTTAATCCTCCTCCTGTGGCGCCGGCATCCCGTATGGGTGCCGGGTTCTAGTCCTCATTGCTCCTCTTCCAGTCCAGCTCTCTGCTGTGGCCCGGGAGGGCATTGGAGGATGGCCCAGGTGCTTGGGCCCCTGCACCTGCATGGAAGACCAGGAGGAAGCGCCTGGCTCCTGGCTTCGGATCGGCATAGCGCCAGCCGTGGCGGCCATTTGGGTAGTGAACTAACGGAGGGAAGACCTTTCTCTCTGTCTCTCTCTCTCACTGTCTATAATTCTACCTGTCAAGTAAAAAAAAAAAAAAAAATGCAATCACTCAACAAATATTTAGGTAAATAGGCATGTCAGGCATTGTTCTATTAGTTAAAATAATGATCAACAAGGTATGTGCTTATAGAATTTAAATGTTCAACTTTTTAATAAATTTGACGATTTAGCTTCTGCCTTGTTACACACAGAATCTGAGGCAACTATAAATCTAGAATTAAGTGAAATCTGGTTGAACCCTGAGACATTCCTTGGTGATCATTGGGCATGCATCCAAGACCTAGAAGTAAAAAAAGACTGCGACCTCCCTACTGATATGAAGTATTTGTTCTCTTTATGTCTTCCCATTAGAGAGTAATGGGCCCTAAGAAGGTCAATGGCAACAGTGAGAAAAGTCCTCTGGTTAATGCACCTCTGAGTGGTGGGTGAGGCATCAGGGTAGCCCTCGTGAGTTGACTGGACTGGGAGCAGTTGTTGTGTACATCTGATTACAATGAAACCCACGGCCTCTCCCAGACTGAGCACATTGCCTCTTTTGTTCTCAACTCCCGTAATCTCAATCTTTCCTCCTTCCCAGCGTAAGTATTTCCTTTTCTTCCCAGTCTTGTTCCCATATCAATTTATAAAAGCACAAGGAATGAGGTAGGCAGAGATGTTGCCCAAGAGATCCATGAGCAGTTTCCAATGAGCACGTTCACGAAGAGCACCTCCAGCCCCAGCCAGCTGAGACTTGATTTGGTGACTTTCCATGGCTGGAAGGAACACAGTGTCACTAACATGACCGCAGCACTCAAAGATGGCTTGCCTACAAAGGGTTCCCCTTGTCACACTACATCTCTAAAATGTTCTCAAGGCCCTTAGGCTTTAGGGACACCCCAGATCCGTGGTGAGTGTTTGGCACAGCCATGCAGTGTTATAAGCAGCAGCATCCTAGGGACCGTGAAATGCTCCATGTCAAATCCTGTCCCCTCTCTTGGCAATACAGTGACATTATTTAGTGTCAAAAAGATGCTAGGAGCATCTAGGCCCACAGGGTGTGGCAATGCTAAAGTCCTCTTGAGAAAGACTTGAAAGGAAAAGAGTCCATATGACTTCCCTGGGGCATGGCCAAAGCCAGCAGAAACACAACCATCCACAGAGCTTGCAGGTGGGTGGGTGAGTAGAACATGTTGACCTGACCTGCCCAAGAGTGTGGATAGGTCTAGGAACATCAGTACAGCTGTTTGGCCAGAATTCCTGGCTCTGTGTAGGTCATCTGGGTGTGCAGCTATAATAATAAAAAATGCCAAAGGGGAAATTGAGAGGCCATACCTTTCTATCAGAGAAAGCTACTCGTCATCACAGGCACATCACTCCCTTTAGCACTGACAATTTGCATGTCCTAGACTTAGCCTGAATGCCATCAATGTTCTATTCATTAGAATGAAAGAAAGTGACTTCTTGATTCTTTAGTCCATTCACCTTTTAACAAATACTATTTGGACATCTTCCATGTCCCAGGTAATGGTCTACTTATAGGCAGCAGAATGCAAATCAGACATCCTCCATGAATGGAGGGTCTGGTGTGGTGGGGGTGAAAGAAGGGATAGACAGGCACCTGAGTACTGAAATAGCTGGGTAAGTGACAAGTCAAAGACATGCCTGGGCTGAGTGTAGAGTGTCAGGGAAGGGTGTGCAGCATTTGCAAATGCTCCACGAGCTGAGTGATGACAGGACCCATCAAGAAAATGACAACATGGCACTGGTTGTCCCAGGCGGTGAGCCACAGGGGCTGGAAATAAGAGAGATGGGCTATGGCATAGAGGGCCTTCTATGCTGTAGCAAAGACTTTGAACTTTTATACTCAAGGATAAGGGGAGCTACTTAATTGGATTTATTTATTTTTAAAGATTTATTCATTTGAAAGGCAGAGACAGAGATATTGGTGGATTAATTGATCGATTTATCCTCTGGTTCACTCCCCAAGGGGCTGCAACAGTTGAGCCTGGGTTAGACTGAAGTCAGGGGCCTAGAAATCCATCTGGGTTTCTCACTTGGGTGATGGGAGCCCAAGAATTTGGGACATCTTCTGCTGTTTTCCTAGGCCATTAGCAGGATTGGTAGTGGAGCATCTGGGACATGAATCAGGATTCTGGTGTCACAGGTGGTGGCTTTATCTGTGACACCAAAGCACTGGCCCCTACACCATAATGCCTGCCTCTCTGCTGGAGTGTTTACACACAGTGGTGCCTTGATACATCACTGGATTATGGCAAACATTTCATCTGTTCCTTATTTTTTTTTTTTTAAGATTTATTTGAAAGGCAAAGTTAGAAGATTTTTCTTCACTAGTTCACTCCCCAAATGACCACAATGGCCGGGGCTGGGCTAGGCCGAAGCCAGGAGCTTCCTCAATGTCTCCCACATGGATTCAGGGGCTAAGCACTTAGATCAGGTTCCTCTGCTTCCACAGGCACATTAGCAGGGAGCGGGACTGGAAGTGGAACAGCCAGGACTTAAACTGGCACCCATATGGGATGCTGGCGTTATGGGCAGTGGCTTAACCCGCTATGCCACACCACTAGCCTCTGTTCCTTATTTTTACAACAAATACAAATGAATTAACAAGTGACTAACAAAAGAGTTCTGGTATACTTTATCTTCAAATTACAATGTGAATATTGCAAAATTTGAAACACAGGCAAGAAAACTGCCCTACTAATGATGGAATTTTTTCTTTCTAAATTTATCAAAGCAGTCTTTTTGCATTGTGATTTGTTTTTTTGAGAAGTTAAAAGACTGTTGGCAATAACTTCACTTCTAAGGTTAATTCCTATTTAACCTGAAAGTTTTTCCAATCCAATCTGTGTCATGAATACCTGGTCTGAGTTTTTATGAAATATAGATCAATATAACCTCAGAACTTAGTTCCACACATTTTGGCCAAAACAAACTAACCCAAATGATTGCCCCACAGATAGAAGATATCATGTTTTGAAAGATACCAGCACAGAATATAAGTATTTCAAACCCAAGCTCTTTGATGACAAAATTAGAGCAGCAAAGTGTTATCAAGACTCTGGAAATGGGGTCTGAGAACAATGAACTTGAGTCAGGAGAACCAGCGTCCACTGCATGACCTTTGCAAGCGCCCCCACCCCCACCCCAGGACTCCTTGTCTTCCTCTTTTTCATCACACAGTTGTGTAAAGTATTTTATGCTCCTTAGATGAAAGAGACAAAGTGTACCACTTCAGTGGAAAGCCTGAGGCTTCCCATTTAGAATAGGAGGAAGGAGTCACTAGCACACAACCACGCCAGAGACAGACACTTCAGTGGTTTTAGTCCCCAGCTAATACAGAATAAACACAAATCTAAGGGTGGGGGGCACACGGCCCAGCAGTTAAGACACGGGTTAGGATGCTCACTTCCCCCACTGGAGTTCCTTGCTGGAGTTCCAGTGCCGGCTCCTGATGTGAGTGACCCTGGGAGGCAGGCATGAGAGCGCCTCAAGTCAGGTCCCTGCCATGCATTTGGAAGACCTGGATTGATTTCCCAGCTCTGGGCTCCGGCTCCAGCCAGTGACAGCATTTGCAGAGTGAACCAGTGGATGAGAGTTCTCTCTCTGTCTCTCAAATGACAATAAAAAAACAATCAAAACTAAGGTCTGGATCACATGTTGCCAAACACTGCAATGCAAAAAAAGAGGGGCTGAGGACAATGCACAACCACAGTCTTTAAGTGCGATGTTACTTATCATCTGTAGCCTGAGAAAACAGTGCTCAAAGGTTCCTGCTCACTCAGCAATGCCTGCAAGTGACTTTGCATTTCTAATAACCACATGGCATTCACATGTATGTGGAATAGTGGTATCTTTGTGCTGTGACAGCTCCTCAGTCACAGCCTACCACTCCTGACACTAAACTTTAATGCTGTGGCATTCTGAAGTCAATGTTGGAAACATCTCAACTTCACCAAAAACTTTGATTTTACTCTCTGCTCACTAATTCATCCACTGGTCACACTGTTTAGAAGGAAAGTCATAGGCCAGAGGAACATTCAAGTCCATTATTTTAAAAAATTTTATGCCAGAAAAGTCTTCCTACAGAAAGGAACAAAGTACCTTAAGAGGCAACTCGTGTAGAAAGCCACGTAAAACAGTCAAAGAAGGCAGAAGCGCCGCCAGTCAAGGTTAAGATTCCATACTTCTCACAAGGGGGTTATGAATAGTGTGTGTGAAAAACGTATCAACAATCTCCTTCGTAGATAGAGTGGCTTGTTAAACACCAAGCATTACACAAACACTAAGTGGTTCATTTTAGGAATAGAATATTAATTTCCAGCACCACACAGGCATAACTGCAGGAAGATTCTGTCTCTGTTCAGCCAAGCAGTAATTTCACATTACTGTAATGCTATGGCCCTCCTACTAGCTCCCTACTATTAGCTCAGAGTCCAAACCTTCAGAATAGCACACCTAGATGTGGGGGAACCTGCGCTGTCAATGGGTGAGGAAAACAGATGATTCTGTTACAATATCTGCCATTTATTGGTCACTTCCTAGGTGCCATGCCTGTATAGTAAGATGCATAAATACATAATGGTCAAGTCTCACAATGAAACACCTCTTTTCATCTCTATTTTTAGCAAGGGTGCCGAGAGCACAGAGTTGGAGAAAATTCTAGCTGACCTGATTCCAAAACTCCTTTCTTCATGATACTCACACTGTTTCCTATTAAGTGATAGGCACTCAAAACTGGTAGAATTTTCTCCAGCAATAGATAATGATAATTTGTTCAGCATTGGCCTGGCAACTTCATCTCAGCATTACATTTTAAAGTCTTGATTCCAGTTTGTTTCCTCAACTACTGCTTGGAACCTACAATTTGTCCCATTGGATACTACTGATTTCTTGGATGATAAACAAATAATTTCCCAAATTATCCTATGATGCAATTTTCTTTCTCCAATACTCATTTAGCAAAGATACCGAAGAAACTCAAACATGTGCTATGTTATCTCTACCTTCCATCTGCCTGCTTCCTAATGGAAGTTTGGAAAGCAACCTGCAGCCACTCTTCTAAAAACATTTATATGAAAAGCAGAGAGACAGAGAGATCGATCTTCCAGCTGATGATTTACTCCCCAAATGCCTCTAACAGCCAGGGCTGGAGCAGGCTAAAGCCAGGAGTTAGGAATTCAATCCAGGTCTCCCGTGTGGGGAGCAGGAACCTAACTATCACCTGTGGCCTCCTAGCATGCAACTTAGTTAGAAGCTGGAATTGGAACTGTTTCTTGTACCCATTGGTGTCTTTAAACTTTTTGAAGACAGAGGGAAATTTTCCACCCACTGATTCACTCCCCAAATGCCTGCAATACCACGGCTTTGCCAGCCTGAAGCTGGAATACTAAAACTTAATCCAGGTCTCACGTGTGGGTAACAGGGACACAAGTACTTGAGCCATCATTTGTTGCCTGCCTCTCAAGAGTACGCATGAGCAGGAAGGTCTGTTGGATGCTCAAGGCCTGGTGTTAAGCCTAAAGTGTAAGCACTATCCTATCCTACCCAGAACAGAAACACACATTGTTCTCATCAGAAGAGAGTCGTGGTTAAATTAAGAGTTGGATGGAGAGAGACAAGAAATTATCAGGATTTGCTACTCCATATTTTTTTTTATTTGACAGGTAGAGTTAGTGAGAGAGAGAGAGAGAGAGAGAGAGAGAGAGAGAGAGAGAGAAAGGTCTTCCTTCCATTGGTTCACCCCCCAAATGACCGATACAGCTGGTGCTGCGCCGATCTGAAGCCAGGAGCCAGGTGCTTCCTCCTGGTTTCCCATGCGGGTGCAGGGGCCCAAGCACTTGGGCCATCCTCCGCTGCCTTCCCGGGCCACAGCAGAGAGCTGGACTGGAAGAGGAGCAACTGGGACTAGAACCTGGCGCCCATATGGGATGCCGGCGCCACAGGCGGAGGATTAACCCAGTGAGCCACGGCGCCGGCCCTGCTACTCCATATTAACTCAACTCCTCACTTCCCTTGAATTCACTTTTAATCTGAGAGCCAAGTCGTGAGTCATTCAAGAACCTTTTGGATTTATGAGCAAAGCTCAAACAATGGATTAAGTTTAGAGTACTCAATCTCCTTTCCTCAAACAGATGGTCTCCTCCAATGTTTAAGAAAAAGAACCACCACCCAAATCAAGGCTTTCCATTAGCACCCTGACAGGCACAGCTCACGTGCCCTGCACCTGTGCCCAGGAAGAACAGCGGAAGGATGGAGACTACCTAGGGCAGTGGTCTAGACTGAGATGGCCCCCAGCTCCTTCACAAACGACTCAGGTTGAGTCTCAGAAGTCAAGACATCAGGGGCATAACAGCTGGATCCAGCCAAACAAATAAACAAAAACATAATTTTCTACTCCATGTGTTCTTTTTAAAACAGTTTTAAATATGCTAGAGGAAAATGAGATATAAATATTAGTATCATGAGTTATTGTGGCCTTAAAGTTGCTGCCTTTAGGTTTTCTTATCTTTTTATGTAACCCTGCACAACACTAGACATAGAGGAACCTTGAAGACCAGTCCTTGTCCGAGAGTGTGAACAAATGAAAATTCTAGTGCCTGAGTCTTTCCAGGGTGCACATCAGGACTCGGGGCACACCGTCTGCAGGCAACTGATACTCTGTGAGCTGCGGGACATGCGTTCTAGTACAATCCTGGTGAAAAATAGACATTCTTCACTCAGGACTCCGAAGACTGGAAAAACAGTAAGTTGCAGTATCTATAAGGACTTGTGGGAGAAATCACGGGGCGTTTTAGAAGCTTGGCCAGGAGGCAGGACTTGTAGCAGAGGAGAAACTACTTGAGGTTTATGAGCTGGTGGGTTTTGAAAGGGGAATTCTGGAGCAGGGAACGAGGGAAGGGAGGAGGAGAGAATCTGGATTACTCGGGAGGCAGCGGACAGAGAGGAACGCCATGTCTACTTTAGACACTCCAACGTTTCTCCCACTGCTTCATATCCCCAGATTAAGTGCTTGAAGGAGCTGGGCCCATCATTTTACATGCAGAGCACCTAAGGGCTAAGTTTGAGGGACACCGAAGATCCATGAAAGAGGGAAGGCAAGAGCAGGAGCTTCTGAAAAGTTGACCCCAATTTTGAGTACTGGTAAGCATGGCCAAACTTTCACATATGCAGAAGGTAATCACATAACGCCTAAGTAGTCTCTCTAGACACAAAAGTTACAACTGTCCAATTTTAGTTTCTTCTATGAACTGCCAGTTAATGAGTGTATCAGTTGGTTCTTATTCTTTTCAGGATGGTGAATGATACCACATAGATGTTAAGTAGTAGACAAGCTAATGTTTAAGGTAGAGACTTCTGTAACTATTTGGGAATTCAGAATTGTTTATGTAATTTCTAGGTTCTTATCTGAGAAACTGGTAAACCTACTTTGAGTTCTCAGTTGCATGTAAGGACATTAGGTTCTTTTTGCAACAAAATACACTCACTGTTTAATGCTACTTTCCATGAACTGTCATATTTTTAAAATCCATTTTCTTTAAAAATATCTTTAATTGATGAACTCTCTTTGTATCTTAAGGAAGCATGGAGAACTCAACGTTAGACCCGCACTACGGGATTTCCGAAATTCTCCGACTGGGGCTCTGGCCTCCACAGCAGGTGAAGGCAGGCTGCTGGAGTCACCCTCAGCAACTGTACTTACAGACTTCCTTCCTCTTAAAAGAATGCCAGGTGTGCTCTGCCTCACTCCTGCTTCCCAATAACTGCCCCATTTTGACAATTTGCATTTTATTTTGGACCCGGGCAACTATAATTGTAAATTGGTCTACTTTCTTTCATCTGAGGCTAGCAGCAAATCATTTTTAATAGCCTTTAATTCTCCCTTTTAATAAGATATCTGCATTGGGCAGTGACTCAACCATGTACCGCCGTGGGCTAGGGTGGATGAATCACAGAAAATGGATGGAGGAAACCCATTAGGCAATCTCACTCAGCACTCTGCCAGGCTGACAGCTCCCGGCCTTACGACCTCTAGGACCAGTTCACTTCACTCTTTACTGGCCTCCAAGAATAAAGCTGCTAGCCCTTTTGCCATAGCTGCTTCCATAATTTGGAAGCCCATACTCCCAGACTGTATCTTTATCATCAGTGTACCCCTATTTCACCAGAAAGCTTGGGGCTCACCCAGACGATGGGCAAAAAGTTCTCCTTGTCTGTTTGGAGGCAATCACATACTCCAACATTGACCACCTTGGATGTCAAGGGGCAATGGAACTATATTAAAAAAAAAATGGCTTCTTACATTTCTTAACCTTTATTGTAAAAACTAGAAAAACACTCCTATCATGGACTTCATTTTTAAAGGCTGCTGTCTTTTATATGCTTTCCAGTTCTTTGTTCGGTCTAATTCTCTTCTTTCTGCTTTCCTCTGAACTCTTTCCAGCTGTTCCACATCTGGAATTGAGCTGCTCATAACTGAACAAACTATTCTTGGTGTGGTCTCACTTGACGCAGATAAACTCTGGGTCTCATTTTCCCTGCATCTTTCTTATCCTGCTAGCTTCTTCCTTTTCTTTCTTTTTTTTTTCTTTTGCTCTTCTCTGATGTATTTCCTTCTCATTTTGCAAACCACACTTTGGACATTATGTTCTGGGTAGTCGTCATTCAATTCAATGCACTCAAAAATGATGGTAATGATAAAAATCTCTTTTCAGACAGAGTGTTAACAGAGTGATGCTTTTCAGGATTTCCGTTTCCCACTTTTCTACAGTTAACATCTCTCATCAGTCACCACCACCTCCACCTTCATTGTTATGGTCACTGTATTATCTTCTTTGTCATCACTCCATACAGTAACCACTCGTTAATGGGCCTTACTCATTTCCAGCCAAATGCCACCTATTCTACCTACATCTTGGCTATGAGTATTTTCCCGTGTTGATTTATTATTTTAGTTGCTAACGTTAGATTATTCTGTCTTCAATTTACAAATAAAAAACCTTGTCTGCATTTTAAGCCCAACATCTTCCAACACTTATTTCTTCACTGTCACAGTGATTCCTGCTACCATTACAATATTCAGAAGTAGAAAGAACTGAACCTGAAGCTGGGCCACTTCCCTTCATCTTTCTTTATGACCACTTGTCCTGCCAATTTTTCCTCACATATGTAGAAATCCAACTTCATTGATAGCATGACCTCGCTAAGGGACCCTGGTTTTTAAATAGAAGACTTTCTACATCTTTGTAAAACAACAACAACATCAACAACAACTTCCTAACTTCTTGGTGAGAATGGAAAAGAAATGTAGCCAGTTTAATAGTTTAGTCCATCTGATTACACAGAGTGGGCGATGTGCAAGTGTCACCCTGTAATACCAAGGGTGCTCCCAATGCTACAGGAATCCACACCACCAACTGACAATTCCCCTCACTCAGAACAGCAGGGCTTCCTCACATACCCACCCCTACTTCCACCCCACCCCCACCTCCAGTTAGGCTGGGCTCAGATCACCCCCAATCACTCACTTTGGGAAAATACACGTAACATAAAATTTACCATCTTAGCTCCTTGTAAGTATCCAGTTCAGCAGTATGAATCACATTCACAATGTTGTGCAACCATCACCACCATCTATTTCCAGAACTCTTCCTTTTGTAAAAATGAAGCTTTTACCCGTCTCCCTACTCCAACCACCCCCATTCTGCTGGCTCTTTGATTTTGACTGTTCTATGCACCTCCTGGAAGGGGCACCACACAGCGTGTATACACCCCGTCTCTTTATATGACTGGCTCATTTCACTTAGCATAATGTCCTCAGGGTTCATACATGGTGTAGCACGTGTCTGAATGTCCTTCCTTTTTAAGGCTGAATAATATTCCATTGTACAAACATACCACTTTGCTTAGGTATCCATCTACTGATGCGTACTTGGATTGTTTCTGCATTTTTTGTATTGTGAATTATGCTGCTATGAACATGAGTTTACAACAGATCATTTTATTTTCTATTTTCAAACATACACAATAGCAGAGTAACTGATAAAATTGACCCTCATATAGTCAAGATAATCTTCAACATCTCCAAAGTCGAAGACCCTCCAGATTTCAATTCGTCTTCTTCAAAGATTCCGAGACAGTCTTCAGTTCTTGATGTCCGTTTTTAGGAATTTTCCAGTGTGCCTCGGGGATGGCCCCCCACTGTGATGAGTCTTTGGATCTCATCACCACAAATCCTGTGTAACCGCAGAACTAAGAGAACACATGTCCTTGTCCAATTTGCTAGTGTTTTCTTTTTCTTCTCCCATCATTTACAATGCTGCCAGAAGTTCTAAATAAAACAATACAGTGCCTACCTTCTTTCAACCCAACTCTAACACATGCCATTTACCTTGAATGTTTTTGCCCAAGTGGCTGTAATGGCAACTTTCAAATGACTTAAGGCAAGATTTTAGAATAAACAAACAAACAAGATAATGCTAGGGAGAGAATGCCAGCTGACAAAAGTAAGCAAAAAAAATTTGATAATTATTTTGGGAGAGTTCATTTTCTATTTTCTATTTTGACAGTCCTTTGTTATTTTGATTTTCATCAGTACTTCTAAGAGCTAAGAGCTCAGCTGAGAAGATCTCAAATTTTAAGGTGCATGAACATCAATGTCAAAAGTGTGGAAGTCCAGGTCTGACTGCAGAGATGTGAGTGCGCAGTTCTGGGGTGGAGCCTAGGAATCTGCATCTCAATCAAGTACTGCAGAGAGTTCTGATGCAGGTGGCCCGTGACTATGCACTGAGAAACAAACGTCAGATGATCAGGGCTGGCACTGTGGCGTAGCAGGTAAAGCTGCCGCCTGCCGTCCTGGCATCCCATATGGGTGCAGTTTGAGACCTGGCTGTTCCACTTCCAATCCAGCTATTATGGCCTGGGAAAGCAGTAGAAGATGGCCTCAGTCTTTGGGCTCTTGCACCTGTGTGGGAGACATGGAGGAAGCTCCTTGCTCCTGGCTTCGGATGGCCATGGCGACCATTTGGGGAGTAAACTAGCGGAGAGAAGACCTCTCTCTGCCTCTCAAATAAATAAATAAATCTATTTTAAAAAAATCAGAGAATCAGATGAGGAATACCAAGTCCTTAGAAGAATTCTGAAAGGGCCAGCATTGTAAGGTAGCAGGTAAAGCCACAGCTTGTAGTGCCAGCATCCCATATGGGTGCCGGTTCCAGTCCCAGTTGCTCCACTTCTGATCCAGCTCTCTGCTACGGCCTGGGAAAGCAGTACAAGATGGCCCAAGTCCTTGGGCTCCTGTACCAGTGTGGAAGACCCAGAGGAAGCTCCTGTCTCCTGGCTTCAGATCAGCCCAGCTCTAGCTGTTACAGCCATCTGGAGAGTGAATCAGCAGATAGAAGAACTCTCTCTCTCTCTCTCTACTTCTGCTTTTCTGTAACTCTGCCTTTCAAATAAATAAATAAATCTTAAAAAAAAAAAAAAGAATTCTAAAGAGGCAGTTTTTTTTCCTGTGGGGTAATGAGGGAACATGTTCACAGAGACAGAATTTGAACTTTGTCATTTTCATTCAAACACTTAGCCATTGGGGGAAAAATTATTAGGAATCTAGTATGTCTCAAGTTGTGTTTCAGGAACTAGAGCTAATGTGTTAAACAAGCCTGAGAGAACTCCAGGCTAACTGACCCAAGAGTCTACATGGGCAGGATTTCAGGAACAAATAGAGGGGGGCATGGTATCAAGGAATGTCTAGTTTGGGGCGCAGTACTGTGTAGAACACAAAAGAAATCAACATACAGCGCCTCACCCAAGGAACTGCAGCTGGACCTCAGAATCTGTGGTTTATTCACTGGCAGATTCAGCCAACCGTGGATGGAAAATACTTGAAAAAAAAATTGTGCCTGTACTGAAAATATATGGACTTTTTTTCCTCTTGTCTTTATTCTCTAAACACATAGTTTGCATTGTATTGGGTATTATAAGCAATCTAGAGATTATTTAAGGTATACAGGAAGTTGTGTATTACATTATATGCAAACACCATGCCATTTTATATAAAGGACTTGAGCAACCTTGGATTTGGTATCCACAAGGGTCCTGGAACAAATCCTCCAAGTTCACCAAAGGGTAAGTATTTTCAAGAGTTATATGCTGATTTGCTTTGGGTAGACTTGAGCTAGTACCTAAAGTGACACATTAACTGGGAGGTGAAACTGAGACATGAGAACCAATAATAATATATATCACTAACTTTAATTGTGGGTAATAGACTAAAAGAGCCAATGTGTCTGAATTTAGTGTTCAGCTTCCTATAATCAGAAGGGCTCCATGGAGAAGGCAGACCTTAGAGTTCTGGGTGCCAACAGAGACACTGGGCTGTCTTACACTTCTTTTCAGATACATAAGTGCTCTCTTGCTAGCCAGTACAGTACTGATCCCGGGTCAACAGGATTGGCATCTGTCGCTCCCCCTCTTCGTGGAGGAACAACACTAAACCCTGCCTAGGCTTCATATCCGAGTCACGGCACCATTATGTCGCTCCCCCTCTTCGTGGAGGAACGACACAGGACCCTGCGCTGTTCTTTCGTCTGCTCGGCCCTCCCCGGGTTTGCTGCTGGTTCTTCCCGGGTTGGCTACTATCCCTTCCACCTCCGTGGAAGGGCGGTTCCCCCTGGCCACATTCCCCATTTCCGCAGGGGAGCGGCACACCGCCGGCCGGCTCGTCTCGGGGGCTGCACAGGTGTTCCTTCAGATGTTCCCCTTAGATGCTCCTGGTGAATGCCGTCTCTCTCCTCCTTTATAGTCCTCCTCCGCCAATCCTAACTCGGCTGCCCACACGCCGAGCACGCCGCTCTCCTCCAATCAGGAGCAGCTCCTGCAGCTTGTCAAGTTGGTGAGAGGCAGCTGGGTAGAAGCTGTTTACTCCTCTCCCAGCGCCATATTGTGGGAGAGCAGACGCACAGAATAAGTCTTAATTCCAGTAACTCAGTCCAGTCCGGATTGCTCCCCACAGATCCCCCTTTCTTTTTATTTTTGGCGTTGATACGCGCCTGTCTTCGGTGTCCCGCGGCACACACTCTGCTCTACTTGCTAGAGTTGCCACAGGCTCTTACAAGTCCTATCAATCAGGCAAACCGAATCCGGGTCCTCTCTTCGCCATGTTGTGAGGAGGTTTTTAGGCGCTGATGCATGCCTGTGTTCGGTGCCCTGCAGCGCATGCTCTACTCTGCTAGAACTGCCTGCAGGTGCTTACAAAACCTATCAGGCAAACCGAATCCAAGCCTTCTCAGCGCCATATTGTGGGGAGGCTTATTGGTGTTGATTCGTGCCTATCTTCGGTGACCTGCAGCTCATACTCTGGTCGAGCTGCCTGCTGGTGCTTATCGCCCTAATCAGGCAGACCGAATCCAAGCTCTCTCATTGCCATGTTGTGGGGTGACTTATTGGTGTTGATAACGTGCCTGTCTTCGGTGACCTGCGGCGCATAAGCTGCTAGCCGCCCGCAGGTGCTCACCACTTCCCTAATCAGGCAGACCGAATCCAAGCTCTCTCATTGCCATGTTGAGGGGAGGCCTTTCTATTTCTCTATTTCTCTATCTCCGGGCATTCCTATTTCTCCCATTTTACTTCTATCTTCCAGCATTCCCATTTCTCTCACTTTACTTCTAAACTTCTGTTTCTCTTATCCCTGTGGCTTCCTGGTGCCTCGCCCTGCCGGCAGGCTCCGCCCCGAGGCTACTTCTCCGCGGCTTTCCGGCTGAGCCGCTTCAGCCCGCTTTGCGCGCACACTCCGCAGTCTCGCACTTAACCCTTTTGCGTCTGAACCACGGCCTCGCGCCAGCCCCGTTCCCTATCTATTCACGCCCCGTGCTCTCTCTGCACGCGGCGGCTTCCGCGAGTAACACAGCGTAGCTTACGTGTCCGCCACTAGCATTCAATCTAAGTTCCCCGGGCTAGCCTGGCGAATTCAACCCAGCTTACGTCTCCGCCCCACGGTTTGGCTTCCCGTCCTTTGCTCCCCGGGCTAATCAGACGGATCCCAATCTGGCTTACGTTTCAGCTTCTGGTTTCAACTTTTCGCCCCCTATTCCCGGGCTAACTTGAGAATCCCAAAGTGGCTTTCGTGTCCGCCTTGGCCTGCCCCCCACGGCTTCAATTTCCCTAACATTTTTCTCTACCCGGTATGTTTCCCCAAGCTTTCCTCCAACAATATTCCTCCTTCATTTCTCCTGGCCTCTCCCCACAGTCCGTATCCGAGTCTGTTTGTTCTAGCTTTCACTTTCGCTTTCGACCTTAGAGATTTCTCCCAGCTTCCCCCCATAGTCCGTATCTGAGTCTATGCCTAGGCTTTCAATAGCTTCTTCCGGCACCTTTTTCGTCCGGCTTTTCCCTAGGCTGTTTGCTAGTCTCTCTCTCCAATATTTTCCCTAGGCTGTTTGCTAGTCTCTCTCTCCGATATTTTCCCAGTTCTTCCCGTTTCTTCCCTCCTAAGTTTCATATCCGTCCTAAGTTTCCTATCCGAGTCACGGCACCATTATGTCGCTCCCCCTCTTCGTGGAGGAACAACACTAAACCCTGCCTAGGCTTCATATCCGAGTCACGGCACCATTATGTCGCTCCCCCTCTTCGTGGAGGAACGACACAGGACCCTGCGCTGTTCTTTCGTCTGCTCGGCCCTCCCCGGGTTTGCTGCTGGTTCTTCCCGGGTTGGCTACTATCCCTTCCACCTCCGTGGAAGGGCGGTTCCCCCTGGCCACATTCCCCATTTCCGCAGGGGAGCGGCACACCGCCGGCCGGCTCGTCTCGGGGGCTGCACAGGTGTTCCTTCAGATGTTCCCCTTAGATGCTCCTGGTGAATGCCGTCTCTCTCCTCCTTTATAGTCCTCCTCCGCCAATCCTAACTCGGCTGCCCACACGCCGAGCACGCCGCTCTCCTCCAATCAGGAGCAGCTCCTGCAGCTTGTCAAGTTGGTGAGAGGCAGCTGGGTAGAAGCTGTTTACTCCTCTCCCAGCGCCATATTGTGGGAGAGCAGACGCACAGAATAAGTCTTAATTCCAGTAACTCAGTCCAGTCCGGATTGCTCCCCACAGGCATCAGCTAGAAATATCATCATGCTAGAAATGCAGGACATCAGGCCCTATCTCTATCTCCTGAGCCAGAACCTACTTCCATGACATCACCAAATGCTTCACACACACATTCAACCTTGACAAGCACTATGCTTTCCAGGCCCAAGTTGAGACGGGCTACACATAGTAAAAACAGGGCTTGGGGTTCAGCTGAGAGGCCACAGCGGATAATACTGATACTGGTTAAGAAAAGAGAGACAATATGCTTTACCCATAAAAGCAGATGATCTTTCTGAGTTGGAAGAAAAAAAAAAAAAAAAAAAAAACTAGGAAACCTTGGGCCTAACACTTGGGAATCTCTTACTACCAGATTAGACAAGACAAAAAAGAAGTCAGATGTGGTAGGGAACAGGGTGGAGGGGTACAATCCTGGGGGAAGGAGCTGGAGTGGCCCACGGTTCAGTGACAGAGACCGATGGTAGAGACTAAGCATGGGATTCAGGTATGGCTCAAAGGAAGCCTCGTAGTCATCCCAAAGGCAGTGAGAAACCAGCTAGGACACTGAGGTAGGAATCTGATGTAATTTTGAGATATGGTCCAAGATACAAATGTAAAAGGTCAACTTTTCTCTAAAAGGTAGGTTAACAATGCAGCATACTACAGATTACACGTAAAAAAATTGTCATTGAAATGGATGTTGAACTGCTTACAGAACTATGTAGGTAGGATGACAAACTCTTGAGTAAGTCGATCTAGTGTGAAATCATTATATCCCTCTCTTCTCCCCATCAATCAATTCTAGATTCTTCCTTCCATCTAATTTGAGGAAAAGCTATTCACTCACTTTTGTTTTTCAAACTTCATGAGATGTATTTTTTTTTACTTTCTTTTTTATGGTTTAAATATTTATTTAAACAGTGGGTTAAAAGTCCCAGCCTGTAGCACTGGCATCCCATATAGGTGCCGGTTCTAGTCCTGGTTACTCCACTTGGATCCAACTCCCTGCTAATGCCCCTGAGAAAGCAGCAGAGGATGGTCCAAGTCCTTGGGCCCCTACACCCATGTGGGAAACCTGGAGGAAGCTCCCGGCTTCTGACTTCTGATCAGCTTAGCTCTGGCTTTTGCAGCCATTTGGGGAGTGAACCAGTGAATGGAAGACATCTCTCTCTTTCAAATAAATAACAAATTTTTTTTTGACAGGCAGAGTTAGAGAGAGAGAGAGAGAGAGAGAGAGAAAGGTTTTCCTTCCGTTGGTTCACCCCCCAAATGGCCGCCACAGGAGGCGTGCTGCACCGATTTGAAGCCAGGAGCCAGGTGCTTCTCCTGGTCTCCCATGCGAGTGCAGGGCCCAAGCACTTGGGCCATCCTCCACTGCCTTCCTGGGCCACAGCAGAGAGCTGGCCTGGAAGAGGAGCAACCGGGACAGAATCCGGCGCCCCAACCAGGACTAGAACCCAGAGTGCCGGCGCCGTAGGTGGAGGATTAGCCAAGTGAGCCATGGCTCCAGCCAAAATATTTTTTAAAAAAGTTACAGAGAGCAGGACAGAGAGGAAGGGAGTGGGGAGAGAGGGAGAAAGAGCGAGGGAGGGTAAGAGAGAGAGACAGAGAGAGAGACAGAGAGAGACAGAGAATAACGATTCTTCCATCTGCTGGTTCACTACCCCGATGATCACAATGGCCAGTGCTGGGCCAGGCCAAAGCCAGGAGGCTGAAGCTTCTTCCAGGGACCCAAACACTTGGACACTTGGACCATTTTCTGCTGGGTTTCCCAGACCATCAGCAGTGTGCTGGATCAGAAGTGGATGCTGGCATTGCAGGCTGCTGCTTTACAAACTATGCCACGTTGCCAGCCCCTTTCTCACACATTCCTTCCAGAGCCAGTGCTGCTAAGCTTTTAACCTGGCTCCCAGTCCCAGACTTCCTCCACTTGTTTTCTGAGTAGCCATTCACTCATTCTGAGCCTTTTTGAGCACCTTAAAAATCTCTACAGCGGGTGAGAAGGAAAGAAAATAGATTTTCTGGCCAAGGAATCTTTAATGAAGAAAGGAGACTCCTATGAGACAAAAGTCATGTGTCCTTTCATTTAGAAGTGAACTTGAAATCCTTTCAGACATCAGTTAAGTTCAACTATAAAACTGGAGACATTTTAGCTACTACTTCAGGTTCTCAGAAGAATGAAATTAATTTAGTTAAAAGTGCTTGACGCATCATAGCTGCTCAATCGACATATCATCAGGAATGGCGCAGAAAAGAATGGGTTGAGCATGTCATGGTTATTTGGTGGTAACTTAGACATAGCTGTGACTCCAGATTCTCAGTAGTGGGCACATTTTGTGTGCCTACAGTGAGCAGGAGATTCTCCAAAAGACAGCTTTAGGGTATACTGTCTGTTTATCTGGATCTTAATGGTAGACTGTAGGGGGAACATGAAGCCAAAGTCTGTTGAAGAAGAGAAGCTTTACTGGATAAAGAGGAGGGGAGAGACCCTCAATGCCATCTAAAGGTGCCGCTTGACAGGCGAGTCCCCTAGGAATCCAGAGCCACCACCAAAGTGCAATGGTTGGCATCCCGACCTTTGGGAGGAGCAGGGAATTTGTGAAAGGAACCGTGCAACAGCGATAAACATGGAACACTGATCGAGCATGTTCACGGTCATTCAGAGACATCAAGAAATGAACATGAGACAACCTCATACACCTTCGTTGTCTCCATGAGTTTCAGTTTGTTCATCTGCAGGCACGGTGGACGAGCTAACCTTTAAATGGTCCTTCCGGCTTCATCACGATTTGGGGAGGAGAATGGATAATTGCAAAAGAGCACAGCTGATACCATCAGTCAGACCTGGGCTGGACGTCAGTTTCTGCCACCCATCAGGCAAAGTACTGAACTTCCACAGGTCTCGACTTTATCCCTCCTAAAATGAAGAAAATAGAACGACCCTGGTACAGCTATGGAAGGGTAGATCTTTTTTTTTTTTTTTTCAGTTCGTGGAGAGGTGAGCTTTTTTTTTTCTTTCCTTAAGATTTATGTATTTTTTCGAAGACAAAGAGTTACATAGAGGGGGAGATACAGAGACCTTCCATCGGCTGATTCACTCCCCCAATGGCCACAATGGCCGGGACTGATCTAGGCTGGATCAGGAGATTAGAACTCCATCTGGATCTCCTACATGGGTGGCAGGGGCCCAAGTACTTGTGCCATCTTCTGCTGCATTTCCCAGGCATATTAGTGCGAAGCTGGATCAGCAATGGAGCAGCCAGGACTCGATCCAATGCCCACATGGGATGCTGGCACTGCAGGCAGCAGCGTGACCATCTGCACCATCACACCTGCCTAAAGTGGTACATTTGTGGAACAGTGGTTAAGACGCTGCTTCAGACATGCACATCCTTTGACAGAGTGCCAGGGTTTGAGTCCTGCTCTGCTCCAGATTCCAGCTTCCTACGGATGCACATTCCAAGAGACAGCAGGTAATGACACAAGCATCTGTGTCCCTGCCACCCTCATGCAAGACCTGGCTTGAGTTATAAGCTTCTGGCTTCAGCCAGGCCCAGCCAGGCCTAGCTGTTACAGGCATCTGGGGAGTAAAGCAGTGAGTGGAAGATCTCTGTTTGCCAGGTTTCAAATAAAATAAGGTGTACTTTCTCTTATAAAAATATTCACAGAAAATATGTTAGGAAAAATTATGGGAGCAGACATTTAGCCTAGCAGTTCAGAGGACTGGCGTCTCGCAACGGAGGGCCTGGGTTTAAAAACCTGCTCTGGCTCTTGACTCCAGCTTCCTGCTAATGCTGACCCCAGGAAGCAGCAGGGATGTCTCAAGTGATTGGGTTCCTGCCACCCACATGGGAGACCTGGATTCAGTTCCTGGCTCCCAGCTTTGGCCTGGCCCAGATGGAGCTGTTGTGGGCATTTGGGAGAGTGAACCAGCAGATGGGAGCTCTTTTTTTGTGTCTGTCTCTCTTTCTTTGACTCTCAAATGAATATGTAAAAAAATTTTTTTGAAGTGCAAAGGAATAGAAATTTTGAGTTCTGCCCTTTAAAAAAATGCACAGGGATTTCAACTTTTTTTTTTTTTTTGCACCCAAACAAACTTATCTTTTACTTCCATTTTCCAGGAACTTCTAGAAGCACTCTCATATCCCATAACTGACTAAAAGGCAGCTCTTTAGATTTCAAAAGCATTCTTTGCTTTACACACACACAGACACAAAAGATTCTGCCCGTGCCCCTCTTGCAATTGAGTCGATGTTCATTCTGCATGAGACAGACTTGTAGGATATTTGGAGCTGTTTACACACTTACACACTATTTAATATAAAACCCTCCAAAAAGCCTTACTGAGCAGGCGTGCGTGCATGTGTATTTAAAGCTTGATGGTCAGCCGTATGAGGTTTACCAAGATGTGCAAGGTTCGGTTTCCTGTGCTTGAGAAACCCACAATCACTCGTCTCTGTAGGAAGGCAGGGACACACTGCCATACGATAGAAGGCATTATTTTGAGGAGGAGAAATGAGAGATGCCTTCTCCAGCAGTGTGAATTAATTAATGTTTATAAGGAACTTGGAGATGCTTGTACAAAAGGCATTTTGAAGGTAAACATTTTTAAGGGCACTTCATTCTGTAAGGCTGGATTAAGAGGAGGGAAGTAATTAGCATGTTGTGAGGAAAGAAAAGTTTTTCCAGAAGGCACACACAGAGATGTAGCCCACCGAAAAGACAATACTGAAAATCCATTCCAATTATAAAAGATGTGTCTGGGGTAGGTTCTCGGTGTCCATGAGAAGCCAGGTAAAATCTGGAAATACACATTATTCAGCTCATGGAAAGCCGAGGTCTTCAGAATGAACAAGTCTTAAATAAGTTTTTGCAAAAGACCAAATCAACTTAAAGTGCAAACAGCCTTACCAAGACCTAATTTCTTAAACAATTAGCCTCGTTCCCAACAGGATCAAACACAAGCTCCTGAGCTTGCTGCATTCAAAGAGAATCTTGATTTGAGCCGAGTGTGATCTCCAGATGCAACACAAACCTTCTGCCCAGAGCTCCATGGGAAAGCATTTTCTGGAAACAGATGCACCTTGTTTAAAACCAAAGTTTTGTTTCTGAAAAAAATTGGGTACAAATGGAATTTTTAAAAATTGAATCATATTCCAAATGCCCTGGGGAGGCTCAAATCACAGGGAACCCTGTCATGAATGCTTTTGCAAGTGAAGAATTATTTTAGAAATTGAAAAAGCACCTCTGATTTATTTGTTACATTGATTTTTAGGGGGTTTTGTTTTGTAATTATATGCTTGCCTTTTGTGGCTTATTTTGAATAACTTTTCTTAAAAAAACCATTTTCCCTTTTGAGTATTTACTTTTGAAATATTCCCTTTTTCCCCTCAAGTGTAACCTTTAATAGATTCAAGGGCTAATTCTCTTCTGTCTACCCCTGCCCCATGGGAATAAGTCCATTTTTGAAATGGAAACCAATGGGATAATTGAATTTACTGGCATTTATTTTTTGGTCCAATTACATCTATTCTACTTGGTAGGAACACAACTCCTATTAGGTCTACGTGGAAGGAAAGGTATCTGGGGCATGGTGCTCCCATTAAGATGTCTGATTTGAATGGAACCAAAAGACAGAAGGGATGGGGCAGAACCAGGAGTTCATGAGCCTGTGCAGAGTATGCCCGCAGACATATTTGCCTCAACTTCCAGAGACTGAGCAATGTCTCACAGCTGAGCAGAGATTCCAAAACTTTGATTCATGAATCAATTCCTTAGTCATAGTCATTTTTTCATGGTGCCCCTAGGACAAAAGAAATACCTAACCATTCATATACTGAGTAGTTAAGATAAAACAACTGCTAAGTAGCTGTCCTAAGAACTTAGTAACAGATCGAAAACATGGTACCCATAACAATTACTAACTAAAGAATGTGCATACCTATGGCGCACTGCACAACCTCTTAACTCTTGGAATCAGATTGGATACTGCCACTTTCATTTCCTTTTCCACAATAATTGTCATGCAGTACTTGCTTTTTATCATGTTAACCTCTTTGGAATGATATGACATCATCAAAAGGAATGTAGCGCCATCTAATGTTGAAACTGTGAACTACCTCGTGATAGTAGTTCACTGTATCTGACAAACATCAATTATTTCTTTTCTTCTAAAATTTAAAATAACCTCTATGAGTTGACTGTGGGACCCTGGGGTGCCTCGACACACAGTTTGGGAATTACAAATTTAGCAACAAGGAGACCTTTCTTTTGCCCGAATGACTGAACCGTGTCAAGATTTCACTATCTGGGCTTGATGCTGTGGCGCAGCGGGTCAAGACGCCAGCTGCAGCGCTGGCCATATGGGCACCGGTTCGAGTGCTGACTGATCCATTTTCAATCCAGCTCCTTGCTAGCGCACGTGGGAAAGTAGTGGAGGATGGTCCGAGTGCTTGGATCCCTGCACCCACGTGGGAGACCCAGAAGAAGCTCCTGGCTCCTGGGTTCAGTCTGGCCCAGTTCTAGCTGTTGCGGCCATTTGGGGAGTGAACCAGCAGATAGACAGTCAATTTCTCTCTTTAACTCTGCCTTTTGAACAAAATAAAAATAAACCTTAAAAAAAGATTTCAGTATCACACACACACATACACACGTGTGTGCACAGAATTGCTTATTTGGACAACTAAGCCCCAGTGAAAAGTACCACTGTCCCAAATAGGGAGCAATTTTAGAGCTAGTACTTTGATGTCAGTTATCTATCCGAATGCATTTAAAAAGAATATACTTGTAGATTCAGTTTTACGTCCACGAATTTCTATGTGGCAGGTGCTTTGATTTAGTTTACATGGGAGGAAGCGTTACTTTCTCGTGTAACTGAAGTTTTGCTCTGTAATATAAGCTAAGGCCTGCTGTCAGCAACATGACTGCGCCCACCCACCTCCACTGCGAGGGAGAGATGACGTGTGGGGGTGCCATGGCTGAAAGGCATCCGTACACCGCACGACAAGGGTCCAGAATGTGGCCTTTACTTGTGCAAAAGATATTACAAGCCCAAGTTCAAGATGACGTCAAGAAGGAATCTTCTTTTCCACTGCCAGGCACTTCTCTGTAAGCACAAGTTGAGGCTGATGACGGCGGAGGATCCCATTCCTGGTCTTTCTCCCCGAATGCTGACCCTTCTCCTTCCTCTCCACACAGCCTCTGTCTTTCCCTGAGCTGCCAAGAGATACCACAGACTGAGTCATAATGATGTCTCTGCTGTCCTCTCACAATTTCCTTTTCTGCCTTTGAAAACAAACTGCAGCCTTCCATTAAACTATTACCTTGCCCATTGCAGCTTCCGGCGTGTTCACTTGACATTGCTTTTGCCCTGGGGTTCTGCTCTCTCATTAGACTTTTGTCTGTCTAGGCCCTTCCTCTTCTCTCTCTCCTACTTTGCAGAAACCTCCCACACAATGCTAGGTAAGAGCGATTTAACAGAAGGCCCTGGGGTGGCATAATCAGCTATGGTGATTAGAGTCGGGTCTTGGCTGAATCCAGGATTAGCGATGGGTGTCTCCTCAGGACCAGGGCTCTCTGCAGGCCCAGAAGAGCCGAATGAGAGGGAAGACTCCATTAAGTTTTGTTAAAGTGTGGCACTTTTTAATCAGCAAGGATGAAAATGAATGCAGTTCTAATGGTAGCACGCCCATCGTCAAGATGTTTGTGGTTCACGGTGGCAAGGAAGCTCACAGGCCCTAAGCCAACCCGGTGTGGGTAAATGAAATGAGCTGAGCGAGGGAAAACACCACATTGATAAGGAGATCACAATGCAATCAGGGAAGACAGCAGCTCTGAGGGCCTGGACTCCTTTCTTCACCATATTTGTATTTTGTTACTTTTTTAACATTCTGTCATGTAGTATTCCATGTCAGGAATATTTTAGCTCATATAATGACATTTAAGAAAAAAAAATAGCAAAAAACCTAGAAGCCTTTTCCAGTGCCAAACTCATTTAGAAAGTTTAGCTTCTGACTAATGCAATGATGCAATGTAACAATACCAAATTCTTTCATAATATTTAGGGGTAAGTGATTACTTGTGGAAACTGTAATGTTTCCTAACAAACCAAGTGTTTCAGGGACAGACCACCCAAATGTATTATTATATAAAGATGTCAGTTACATAATTACACGAGAAAACAACACATTTTACTTTTTTGTTTTTTAACAACAATTATCCTCTCTGGGGAAGATGGGCTGAATTAGACGCTTAGCAAAGTGCCTCCGAGGGGCTCCAATTATCTTAGACACATTTGAGCAGGAACCTTGATAATGTACATTTAACATGAGGAGAATGAAAATTCCTTTTCTTCTCCCGATCCCCCACTCCGGTCGTGTCTGAAGTGACTGTGCTGAGACCACCAACAGTGAAGACACAACTCCATTTTAAATGGAGACCATATACCACTTGCTGTACTGTAAAACTTTTTTTAAAAATTATTTACAAGACCTTCAACTGATGATATTCACCAATATTAGTCATTTAAATGAAAATGCACACACACATAAACACCTAGCTTTCTTAATGGGCACCGAGCAATTCTTTAAATGTAACTGGGACTGCTTGAAATGTGTGTGTTTACTTGCCTTTAATTCAAATGGTATTTATAAACATCTGTGTACACGAGGGATGAACAATAAAGGGTTTTAAAAATGACTGTACTGCTTATGTATAAAAGACTCAAATACTTGCTTTTAGCATTTGATGCCTCACTACTCGGGATTCTGGCAGACACACGTAATAAGTGTCCAATAGAATTATGCTAGTAACATCCAAACTAGCAGAAGAGCTACAGATTACTCATCTTTGAGAGGAGGTTATCACAGTTTATCAGCAAAGATGGCCAAGGAAGAGGATGTTTTCGCCACGGTACTCAGAGCTTCCCAATGAGAATGCCACAGGCTCTTGAGTTCTTCCTTTGGTGGAGCTGGCCTTGTGGAGCTGGCCTTGTCCGGGCATCCCCGGCCTCGGCCTCCAACATGCTACTAAGGCCCCTCGGCCTCTGTGATGACCCATTTTCACTGATCTCCACAGCAGGAACAGAACTTTCTCCCATTGGAATCCACTAACCCAGTCTCCCAAATCAGAATGACAATAAAGTCCACTAAAGCTTCATTATGTGGTTTAAAAAGGAGGAGGGGGTGGAGTATTTCTAAATAATTGCATGAAATCTTCAAAGATTTCACAGAAAATGCGTGTTATGAGAAAACAATGCATAGATTTCAAAAGTTTTGCATGCCAACTTTATCTCTTATTTCCCAAAGACTTTTTGCAGTCCCCTTCTGTTTGTGTCCTGCGGGCAGGCACATTATCAACGATTCTCTCAAGACCTCTTCACAGGAAGACCGTGACACAGGCATGCCCCATCCACGGAGTCCAGGTTCCGTGGAGAGCGGTGAGCCAAGAATCCAGCTTTCTGACTCTTCCAGTTAACTGCAGCCAGCTCCTAGCTCGGGACGATCGCGGGGACAACTGGAGAATGGTGTCTTCTTGCACTGATGTGGCATCTACACAAGGGACTTCTGACTGGAGAAAACCCAGCGCCACAACAGAATGGATGTGTGTGTGTGTGTGTGTGTGTGTGTGTGTGATCACACCCAACACAGTAACACTCCTGGAGCTTCTGACCGGCAACAAGGACCTCAGCATTGTCGGTCAAAACCCAATTGGCAACAGACGACATAATTGTAGCATCAGAGCACGTGAGAAAGGGAAGCAGCCTTGGTGATCATCTATCTGATCAATAGAATAAATAGGGTTTTGAGTGGTTATGCAGTCTTCAGTCACAGAAACAGGAGGAAGGAGGCTGACAGGGACCACAGGGCAACAGGGAGTGTTTATGGTCCTCACCCCCAACTTAACCATAACAATGCCACTTTAATCTGTTTTTCTAATTATCTTAAGTTTTACTTTATGGGAGGGTGGGGGTTGGAACTGGTGGTGTGGAAATAAATCTCTGCTTAAAAAGACAAAAGGTGAATTTCTAGTCTATTGCCAACCATGCTGAGAGCCTGGTGTGGATCTTGCAAAAATTTTGTGATTAGCAAAAGATGTTTAAAATGCTGAGTCTCATCTCTCACCTTAACTGCTGGCTGGGACCACCTGGGAAAAAGAAACTGTGATTTACCGATGGACGTGCTAGAAGAGGGACAGGAGGCTCGTGCTTCCCTGCTGGTTTTCCCATTAGTGAGCTGCTAAGCCACTTACCCTCCTTGCACCTCAGTTTCCTTGTCTAGAGAATGAGAACTGGGCTCCAAGAAGGCATTCCTGGCTCAAAAACTCTGTGTTCTATGAACAAAACTCTGCAGGCTCTCTGTGAGGGGGGCTGAGCTGCCCTTCTCCCTGCTTTCCCCATCTGTTGAATAACCTCTCTTTTCCAAAGGAGGAAAAGTGTCCAGGGACATCAGCAAAAGACAAGCTTTCATGCAATCTCACCCCAGGATAATGGAATGTTTACAGACAGGCCGGCTGGCCTCAGCCCTTGGTTTCTCTCCTTTTATCTTTCTAATCCTCCTTTCAATCTGTCACCCCTCACATCTCTTTCCTTCCTTCTCAGCTCTCCTCTAGTTAAGGTTAACATACCTTTAAGTGGCTACTGTACACAAGGCACTGTGGTTTAGCACTTGTGTTCCTAAAATCAACTGAACTTGAGAACTGAGGGTAATAAAGCAGCCATTGATTAATCAATTCACTGAGGCACGTCCTGAGCTGCCTGTGTTCAGGCACTGGACTAGACAAAGCAGCTGCAAAATGCAAAGGGCTGATGCCTGCTCATGGTCTCAAAGGAGAGACAAACATGGGTCATGGGTCCAGTACCAAGGAGAATAAGGACCACAGTGTCGAGGAAAGCGAGGAGGTCAGAAACAGCAGAGATGACTGGAAGGAAGGAAGGGACTCCGATGGGAGTAATGTTGGTGCGATGTGGGCACGGGCATGTGAGGAGTCAAGAGAGAGGGGGCAGCACCAGCACTGAGCTGCCACGAGGAAAGCCAGACAGTGGAAGAAACCTCCCAGGGAGAACGGCTCGAGAATGGAGAGAAGGCTATAGGACGCAACCTGGCACATGTCTCCAACTCAGCGGGTAGAGGGGAGAGGAAAACGAAGTGAAGACAGAGAGGTGAAAGGTAGGCAGAGCAGAAGCACGAAATGCCAAAATAAGCCAAGGAAGTGGAGGATTTCGAAAGAAGTGTTCAAAGATAAACATGAGCACAAAAGGGCAGAGAAGGGAGAGGAAGGGTGTCAAAAGATTCACAGTAGGTTGAGAAAGACCTTTGAGAGGATTTTTTTTTTTTTTAATATTTTCATTTGGAAGGCAGAGAAAGAGAGATTGATCTTTTATCTACTGTTTCATATTCCTTGATGCTCACAAAAGCCAGGACTGAGCCAGGTTGAAGCTAGGAGCTCAAAATTCCATCTGGGTCTTCCCACATGGGTAGCAGGGACCCAACTATTGGAGCCATCACCTGCAGCTTTCCAGGGTACACATTAGCAGGACGCTGGAGTGAGAAGGGGAACCAGGAGTTAAACCCAGGCACTCCGATACAGGATGCAGGCTTCCCACGTGCTGTCCTAACCACTGCTCCAGACACCTGCTCTGCGAGACTGGTTTTACTCATATCTACATTGAGTCCATGAGGATCTTCCTCAGAGAAAACTAGCAAGAAAGAGGAATTAGAGACTCAAGGACTACTTCTTCTTCCTTTTAATTTTTTTATTATTATTATTATTTCGCTTTTGAGTTTGGAGGAGTCTTGAACAGATTTTTAGGTCAAGAAAGTAAGAGATATGAGCCAAGGGCAGCACTGGGGTGCAGCATGTTAAGTTTCAGCGATGCCTGTCTGAGTGCCAGCTACTGCTCCTCTGATCCAGCTTCCTGCCTGGGAAAGCAGCAGGGGCGGGCTCAAGCCCCTGCCCACCGACATGGGAGTCCTGGATGAACTCCTAGATCCTGGCTTCAGCCTGGCCCAGCCTTGGCTGTTGCAGCCATTTGGGGAGTGAACCATGAGTGGAAGATCTCTCTCTCTCTCTCTCTCTGTCTCTTCCCCTCTCTGTTGCTCAGCTTTCAAATATATAAATCTTTAAAAGAAAAAGATTAGAAAGGAATCGGCTACACATTATCTCTTCTATATCCTAACAAAAAAACAAAGACCGCCAACTCTAAATCAAGCATCTTCAATCTTTTGAGCAGGATTTTTGGTCACTAGCTCTGTGTGGTGGTGGTCGGGGTGGGGTGGGGTGGGGGGTCCACAGGAATAAAACAGACACTGAGTCTACCTGCAGCAATGCCTGGATACGAGGTTATCACAACGGGGGGACATTCAGGCTGGCCAGTAGGGTTGTGACTAAAAAGGCCAAAAAGCCACCACCAGAAAAGTTGAAACAAAGGGAAAAGGAGAGGCTTATGTGTCTACTGATATAGAAAAAAGAGCCATTAGTAAAAGGGGTCTTCAACAAATTCGTAGAAAATGAATATGAAAAAACTGTGCAGGGATTTCACAAATTTTTTGTACCAAGATAAACTGTCTTTTAACTCCATTTTTCCATGAGCCTCCTTTTTAAAAATTATTTATTTATTTATTTGGAAGAGTTAGAGAGAGGGAGAGACAGAGAGAAAGAGATCTTCCATCCAATGGTTCATTCACTAAATGGCTGCAACACTCGGAGCTGGGTCAGATGGAGGCCAGGAGCTTCAACCGGGTCTCCCATGTGGGTGGCAGGAGCCCAAGCACTTAGTCCATCTTCTGCTGCTCTTCCTAGGCCATTTTAGGAGCTGGGTCAGAAGTCGAGTAGCTGGGACACAAACAGGAGCCCATATGGGCTGCTGCTGTTGTGGGCAGCAGCTTTACCTGCTAAGCCACGACACTGGCCCCTCCATGAACCTTCTGAAGTACTCATATATGAAGACACTTTAGGGGCCAGAGTGGTGGCGCAGTGGGTTAACGCCCTGGCCTGAAGCGCTGGCATCCCATACGGGTGCTGGTTCAAGGCCTGGCTGCTCCACTTCCGATCCAGCTCTCTGCTATGACCTGGGAAAGCAGTAGAGGATGGCCCAAGTCCTTGGGCCCCTGCACCTGTGTGGGAGACTCAGAAGAAGCTCCTGGCTTCAGATCGGCGCAGCTCCGGCCATTGCGGACAGTTGGGGAGTGGACCAGCAGATGGAAGACCTCTCTCTCTCTCTGCCTCTCCTCTCTCTGTGTAACTCTTTCAGATGAATAAATAAATCTTAACAACAACAACAAAAAAAGACACTTTAAGGAAATGGGTTTCAAACATGTACCTCAAGTCCAAGTCTCAACTGCAAATGAAGGGTTGGTGCTAAGTTTCCTCTCAAGGGAGCAAATCAAGGTAGAGGGTTTTAAGTCATACAGATATAGGAGCTCACTCATTCATTTATTTTTTATTTTAAAATTTCTTCTTTAAAATTTATTGTATTTATTTGAAAGGCAGAGAGACAGACAGAGATCTCTCCCATCCATTGGTTCACTCCCCAACAGTCCAGGCTGGGCAATACCAAATCCTGGAAACAGGAACTCAACCAAGGTTTGCCACATGCCAATGCCTTTAGCTATCATTTGCAACTTCCCAGGGTGTGTATTTACAGGAAATTAGAATCAAGAGCACAGCCAAGACAAGAACCCCAAGTGTGGCCTAATTTCTGAGCCAAACCCCCACCCAGGAGTTTATTGCACAATGAATACTGTTTCTCTAAAATATTACTGGGAAGGCCAACCGGAAGTGGTGACAGCAGTAAGCAGAATAGGTAACAGTATTTCCATAATCTATAATACAGTATGTTCAGGCACTCATAGATGAATATATATACAAACCGTGTGTACCAATCCATTTTACATGAACTGATTCCTTTTACTTATTTTACTTCATTTGCTGCTCTTAGCTCTATAAGGGAAGTGCAGTGAGGTTAAATAAAGACCACCACAAGGTCATCTAAGTAATAAGTGGTAAAGCTAAGACTTCAAACAAGTTGCACATAACTCCTGTGTCTACTTTATACTTCAGGTCAGATACCATGCTGGTACTTGGCTACCATCACCATCCAAACCTAATTCAGAAAGCACGAGTTAGTGATGGGCCACCTTTTCTTTCTCCTTAAGCAGGAGGAAAGTTAAGAAATTTTGGGTTGGCGCCGTGATGCACTAGGTTAATCTGCCGCCTGTGGTGCCAGCATCCCATATGGGTGCCGGTTCTAGTCCCGGTTGCTCCTCTTCCAGTCCAACTTTCTGCTGTTGCCTGGGATAGCAGTGGAGGATGGCCAAGTTCTTGGGCCCCTGCACCCACATGGGAGACCCAGAGGAAGCTCCTGGCTCCTGGCTTTGCATCAGCACAGTTCAGGCCGTAGTGGCCATCTGAGGAGTGAACCAACGGAAGGAAGACCTTTCTCTCTGTCTCTCCCTTTCACTGCCTATAACTCTACCTGTCAAATAAATAAATAAAAATCTTAAAAAGAAAGTTAAGACATTTTTAAAAGATTGTATTTATTTATTTATTTCAAGGTAAAGTTACAGAGAGAGAGAGAGAGAGGGGCAGAGAGAGGTCTTCCTTCCATTGGTTCACTTCCCAAATGGCCACAATGGCAGGAACTGCACCGATCCAAAGCCAGGAGATTCTTCCTGGTCTCCCACGTGGGTGCAGGGGCCCAAGGACTTAGGCCATCCTCTACTGCATTCCCAGGCCACAGCAGAGAGCCAGACTGGAAGAAGAGCAGCCAAGACTAGAACTGGCGCCCATATGGAGGATTAACCTACTGTGCCATGGCGCCAGTCCCGACATTATACATTTTTAAAAGTATGCATTCATTATTAAAAAAAAAAGAAGAAGAAAAGAAAAGCCCCCTGAGAATAGTCACCCATATTTCCAAGCTCCAAGATTCTGGATGGCAAAGCCTGCAATTAAAGTCTACCAGACAACCCAGCCTATCTGTAGGTACAAAATAACTACCATATTTCTCCAAGTCTGCTACATCCCCTACGTCTTCACACCCAATTCTCTCTCAGCCCATGTAGGAAATAATCTCCTCCAAATCCAAACCCCTAAAACACGTACTTACCAAAAATTTACCATTTTGAGGTGCAAGAATTTGCATGATTTGTATTCCATCTTGATTTGCATGTATTCATGTTTCTTTATATAAGGCCATTTTTAAAATTAATATGTATTTATTTGAAAGGCAGAGAAAGAGAGAGAGGGAGCAGGGGAGAGAGAGAATCCAATTACTTGAGCCATCACTGCTGCCTCCCAGAATCTGCATAAGCAGGAGGCTGGAGTCAGGAGCCAGAACTGGGTAGAGAACCCAGGTACTCTGATGCGGGATGTGCGGCCCTTGCCTGCCTTTTGAACAGTAGGTTTTTATTTTGCACTAGGCCTTGCAAATTAAGTAATCAACCACACCTGTAACCCTTCAGCCCTTCAAATGTGTTTGCACGCTCGGATATCCCACTCACCATTCTAGCTTCCCTTTTGTTCATTCTTTCTGTTACAGATCCTCATAGATAATGTACTCCTTTTGAGGGGAGAGCCATAGTCTTTTTCATTATTGTATCTCAAGCTTCCTATACCCAAGTGACAAATACAGTGCTGGGGAACACAGAAGGTACTTGTTAAATACTGGTAAACCAATACATCACTCCAATTAAAGAATTCTTAATTATTTCATGACGATCACCATTACCTTTTCTAGGACATAAAATCTGCTTGGTGGGGCTGGTGCCCTGGTGTAGTCAGTTGGGGTCCTAGCTGCTCCACTTCCGATCCAGCTCTCTGCTATGGCCTGGGAAAGCAGAAGATGGCCCAAGTCCTTGGGCCCCTCACCCACGTGGGAGACCTGGAAGAAGTTCCTGGCTTCTGGCTTTAGATCAGCACAGCTCCGGCACTTGCGGCCAACTGGGGAGTGAACCAGCTAATGGAAGACATTTTTCTCTCTCTGCCTCTGCCTCTCTGTAACTCTGCCTTTCAAATAAATAAATAAAAACTTAAAAAAAAAAATTCTGCCTGGTTTCCAGAACACTATAAAATGCTAACATCCTCTTTGTATGGAAGCCTCTTCCTTATTTGTGTGTAGGAAAAAAAATCCCTTCTTATTAATAAAACAACGATCAGTGGCAGGGTATTCAGTTTGTTTGTAAAGGCTTTGTTTCAACTTTTTTGCTCACTCTGAGCATCAAATCATTTTTTGAAGGCTTATTGTGCCAGCATCCTCAGTTCCAGAACATGGCAACTGACTTTTCCTAAAAGTGGACGCAGCTTCATGCAATGCTTAATTTGAGTCCACAGACGGATCAGGGAACATCCCCAAATGCTTATGGGTTAGGGGGAGCACATGCAACTACCAGCCACTAGCGATCCAGAGGCAAATAACCACAGTCAAGTTACCACCTCCAATTCTCAGCACTGTTCCACCTTGTGCTACTGCCAGGTTCCGGTGCTGAATTATTATTATTATTTTAGATTTATTTATTTATTTATTTGAAAGGCAGAGTTACACAGGTGGGGGGTAGGGATCTTCCACCCTTTGGTTCACTCCCCAAATGACTGCAGTAGCTGGGCCTGCATCAGGAGGAAAGCCAGGAGCTTCATCTGGGTTTCTTACATGAGTGCAGGGGCCCCAGCACTTAGGCCATCTTCTGCTGCTTCCCCAGGGGCATTAGCAGGGAGCTGGATCTAAAGTGGAACAGCCGGCCGGCGCCTCGGCTCACTAGGCTAATCCTCCGCCTTGTGGCGCCGGCACACCGGGTTCTTGTCCCGGTCGGGGCGCCGGATTCTGTCCCGGTTGCCCCTCTTCCAGGCCAGCTCTCTGCTGTGGCCAGGGAGTGCAGTGGAGGATGGCCCAAGTCCTTGGGCCCTGCACCCCATGGGAGACCAGGAGAAGCACCTGGCTCCTGCCATCGGATTAGCGTGGTGCGCCAGCCGCAGCACACCGGCCGTGGTGGCCATTGTGGGGGTGAACCAACGGCAAAGGAAGACCTTTCTCTGTGTCTCTCTCTCTCTCTCTCTCACTGTCCACTCTGCCTGTCAAAAAAATAAAAATAAATAAATAAATAAATAAATAAAGTGGAACAGCCAGGACACTAACGAGAGCCCATACGGGATGCCAGCGCCATCACAGGCAGTGGCTTAACCCATTACAGCACAATGCTGGGCCCCTCATGCCGGTCTTTATAAGTATCCTTATAAGGATATACTCTGTTTCTTACAACTCAGGTTCATTACAGATGATATACTCAAGATAAATGCCACAAGGAGCAACAAACCTTCACATAATCCACAAATCCTGTGGATGGAGTCACAGGACACTAAAAAAAATATGGATTAAATTGGTTAAGTATCTCACAAGACTCCAGGTTCAACAGATTTCTTTTTCCCATTTTGGCAAGCATTGAGATAAAGAATTCAGAAATGTGTCCTTGGCTCCTATGAGACGTGGGAGATCCAGGACACACATGGAATAAAATGAAAGCCAATTTAATAATGGTGTCCTTTACCCAGTGAGGAAAGGGGACATCCGTTGTCCTCAAAATACGAATGGAGGGACACAAAACCGAAAGGCCGTGGTTGAGGAGCAAAAGGAAGTGAGCCGGGACAAGCCACGGCACAGGTAATCAGTACTCAGAACAGCGGACAATTCACAAGGTGAACTGGATTTCGGGGAGGTATCCCACGGGCGACAAGAGTCTCAGTTGCAACTTTTTCATTAGCTTAGAAGAAGCTGTTGATGTTTAACATTAGGGGCAATAATCTAAGAAGGACCAAATGTACACTGTGTTGAGATATTTTAGGCAGAGTAATCAAGACATGGAGAGCATACTTTATTCACACTGTGACTAAACCTAGCACACTGCCAAAAAATAGGATTTGGAACAAATTTTGGAATAGAAACTACTCATCTGTTTTGCAAAAAAGAAATCAGAAGCACATCAGCGTAATCAGTAATTTTAAACTTGCCTATTAAGTCAGGACACTGATCGCTAACAGATGCATATATTTGCAAATTTCTTCAACAAAGTTGACAAGCTCTGTATCAACAGGTCTCTTACTGCCCTGGAATCTATGTTTCAGAACTCCTAATTGTGCATGCTCCTAATGATTCTTGTTATCTTTGTTAATTTTCTATTGACCAGTCAGAAAATTAAGTTGTGAAAAAGCCCAAAGAGAGGCTTAACACAGGTCTTGGCAGTTAATAAACTTCTGGACCCAAGGTCAATTGAGCTCAAAGGATTTGCACTAAGCAATCAATGGGAAATGTCCTGCCTTTGGAATGCCAGTCTGGAGAATAAATGCGTAAACACTCTGGGTTTGCACTGTAAGCATCCTGGCAGTGGGCATGGGTTTTAAAACATATTCTGAATGGGCAAAGGGGCTCCCAGACTAACTCAGCTTGCAGGTCATGAATGAACTTCTCTTGGAAGTTACAAATATAATATAGTAGTCCCCCTGATGTATGGAGTATACATCCCAGGAGCCCCAAGTAGATGCCTGAAACTGTGGACAGTACCATGGCTAATTTCTTTTCCATCTAACCAAGCACTTAGCATGCCCTGTGGCTGTATCTTTTGCAGCGTGAGGTACCAGAGCAAAGCTAGTATAACTTTCTCTCTCTTTCTTTACAATTTTATGATTAGAAAATTCATTTTTTACCAGTGATCTTAGCAATCTCATATCTGATCTTTTTTTCTTTCCTCAGGAAGCCTAGAACTTTCACCTACATGAAGTACTGTGCAATTTTCTTTGACATATCCAGATCACCATCATCATCACTCTTGCACATTGGGGCCATTAAGTAGAACAAGGGTTAGGCGCACAAGCATTGTGATATCAAATATCACAACAGTCAATCTTATAAGTCACTGAGATGGCTCAGTGACTAACAGGTGGGTAGCATATATAGCATGGATACACTGAAGAAAGGGATGGTTGACGTCACAGGCAGGATAGAGGGGGACCATGCATGACTTATCCTACCACTCAGAATAGTGTAGAGTTTGCAACTTAGAGACTGTTTACTTTTAGAATTTTCCACTTAATAACTTCAGAACATGAGTGACCATAGGTAAGGACAGAAAATGAAACCTCGGGTGAGGAGAGGCTACTACAGAACTCACCACAGAAGGGAAACATAACGTTCTCAACGGAGAACTTATCTAAAGGTGATGTGAGAATGGAATACTGGAGACGCTGCACATGTAAGTCAATCTCTTCACTTCTAATTCCAGCAGGAACACATTGGCTGGGAACACCACAGCACATAATGCAACCCCTCTCTCTCCATCATCCCACCTCACACTAGCCAGACATTGCTCATAAATGGATTTTTATAAACAGTTGTTATGAAAGGAATACACATATTGGAGCTCCACGAGTATGCTGAAACTCTTTTGTGAGAATTTTGAAAATTCCCTTTGAAATCAAACTGTTGTTTCCCAAACAATGCCTGAGCTATGGAAACAGGAATAAACTGCCAAAGAATTCACCTGTGATGTTTGTTTTCTAAAGTCCAAAGAGATGGGATGTTGGTCAGAAATATATTTTGCCTTTGGCCTGGAACTACAGAAATTCATAAACATTTTCATTGTGCACCACCACCCCCCAACTTAAAAACAGAAAGTAAACAAATAATCTGCAAAAAAAAAAAAAATACATTTCATGAAGTCATTTCATTAAAAATAAGAACCAAAACAAATAATGAAAATTGTTAGAAGCAAAAGTGTCAGTCAATAATTTTCAATAAAAGCATGCATATCTTCTAAACCAAAATTGAAAGGAGGAATATCAAAGTGAGTCTATAAATAGAGATGTGTACAGAAATCTCTTCACAGTTTCTCTCTACCCCATCTCAAAATTTCACTGAAAACACTTTTTGTCATGAAAATCTTCCTTTGTCACTGGCTTCTTTCGTATTTGGAGGGGACCTAACTTTATCTAACTTTACCTTCTCTTGGGCATGTGTTCAGGTCTTCCCAAGCACAGCCACCAATAAGGTAGTTCTACTATTATCACCACATTGTAGGTGAGAAGCTGAGAGAAGTTGAGATTGAATAACTGGCCTAGCAGCTTGGGTGGCAACCTTCCTTCCACTGAGTTAGCACTCTCTGTCTCGTCACAGATTTCCGCATGCTGGCAAACCATTTGGAAGAGTTTAACACTATTATATTTAGAGGACACTCAGTAATGAGACTGGATTGTTAAAATTCTGTAAACAGGGGTGGTGCATTCTGTGTGTGTATAGGATGGGTTACACCTGAAGTTTGTTTCAATTAGTTTATATATAGAATAAAATAAATTCATATTTTATTGAGGGCCTATAATGTGCTGGTCAGTGTATGATATTTCAATCCTGTGAAATAAGTATTCTCTTTCTGGTTTGTAATTCTAATATGTGCTTGTTTTGTAAATAGGTAAGAGAACAAGGCTTAATAAGGCTAAACAAACTATAATGTCATTCAGGAAGTGAGTGGCAGGAGGTAAGACACCCCACCCCAATCATGTTGGCTGGTATCCAATGCCATCTGATCTTCGGTCTCAAGTTCCCAAAGACCCAGAAAGCTACATTGTTCACAGGATCCTGTGTGACCCCAGATTTTCTGCCTAGCACTTCTTATGGTAGGGTGTATAATGATCTTCCTCATATTTTGTCTTACCCCTTTTGTAAGGATACTCCATTGATTGAAGAATACTTCATTCATTGTAGGACTACTTCATTGACCCTGACACTAACAAATATCTTTAAATTTAGAAGCAACTGAATCCAGAAGCTAGTACTATCAATGGTTTTAGAGCATATGAAGGGTCTTCAAAAAGCTCACGGAAACGCATATTAGGAAACAATTATCATGGATCTCAAATATTTCTTGCATTAAAATTCCATTTCTCAATGAACTTTTTGAAGTGATCCTGTATGTCCTCTTTGATAATTATGGCCACAGTGATTTCTGGCCTATCATTGAGGTGACATTTCATAGGTACATCCGGAGATATAAATTGTTAAATAGTTTTACCCTCAGCAGCCATTCCAGAAATACGGAAATAAAAGTACAGCTAAGTATTTCAAACTTCATGACTATGATTCACTATAAGAAATACTTTCATTTTTAAAATATTTTTAAAGGACTTGAGCATTTTTTTTTTTTTTTTTTGGTAAATGTTCATTTATTGTCAGCTACTTAAAAGGCAGGTGGAGAGGGAGAGGGAGAGGGAGAGAAATAGAGATATCCTCCATCTGCTGGTTTGTTCCCCAAATGCTCCCAATAGTCAGGGTTGGGCCAGGCCAAAACCAGGAACCCAGAACTCCATCTGAGGTTTCTATATGGGTGGCAGGCCACCATCTACTATCTCCCTAGATGCATTGGCAGGAAGCTGAATTGGAAGAGTAGCAGCCAGGATTGCAACCAGCACTCTGATATGGGATGCTGGTGTCCCAACGGCAGTTAACCCCTTACACCAAAATGCCTTTTAATACTTTTAATGTTGAGACCCAGTAATATGGATATATGTATGCAAATATGAATGCATAATCAAGAAAAAAACTGTACAAAACAATGTGTTCTCTCACAATAACACGTTTTTATATTTTTCTATTCAATTCAGTTTTTTCTTTCAAACACAAAAATCACAAGTCTTTACATGACTCCCTAATCACATTGCAACCAACAGCTTGAAAAACAGGGATCGAGAACATACTGTTCCAATTTTAATTAATATTTTGTGCAGAATTGAATCAAAAAGTCTTGTTCAGACAAAATGAATAATATTTATTGGTTTCATTCGTCTGGTCTAAATGTGTCTAAAATGAGGCTGTTGTTGCTGTTAGGTGGGGAGTAGACACACTCCCTTTTCACCAAGTGCATCCTGTCGTGCCTTTTGTACCAGGTAAGCGCCTCGCCCACTTGAAAGTTAAAGAAAATGAGCTTTCTACTCCCTCTGAAAACCGCATGTCTAATGGCTGCTTTTGCTTTGCTTGATTTCATTTTGTTCTGAGTCTTAAAATTAGTTTTCTTCATGAAGGGAAACTGAACTTCAGGTCTGCTGTTTCCAATGTACAGTTCTCCCTATTAAAGATATGCACTGACTTGAGCTCTTTTCCAGTTGTAGACACATCTGTAATCCTCTTGCTATTTTTTTTCTTCTGTAAAAAGATTTATGTATTTATTTGAATGGCAGAATAAAAGAGAGAGGGAAAGACAGAGGCAGAGACAAAGAGGGAGAAAGAGACCTTCCATCTGTTGGCTGACTCCGCACATAGCTACAATGGCCAGGACACACAGCCAGGCCGAAGTCAGGATCCTGGAACTCCATCCAGGTCTCACTTGTGAGTAGCAGGGGTCTAAGCGCTGGGGCCATCTTCCACTGCCCTCCCAGAGGCATTAGCAGGGACTTGAATTAGACCTTCTATGGGATGCTGGTGTCACAGTGGGTGGCTTAAACCTCTGTTCCACAATGCTGGGCCCCACTTGGAGTTTATAAAATGAATAACCAATGGTTGGGGCAGGCTCCGTGGTGCAGGTTAATCTTCTGCTTGCAGCGCCGGCATCCCATAAGGGTGCCGGTTCTAGTCCCAGCTACCCCTCTTCCAATCCAGCTCTCTGGTATGGCCTGGGAAAGCAGTGGAAGATGGCCCAAGTGCTTGGGGCCCTGCACCCGCAGAGGAGGCCGGGAGGATGCACCTGGCTCCTGGCTTCGGATCAGCACCGCTCTGGCCGTTGCAGCCATTTAGGTAGTGAACCAACGGAAGGAAGACCTTTCTCTCTGTCTCTCCCTCTCACTGTTTGTAACTCTACCTCTCAAATAAATAAATAAAATCTTTTTTAAAAAAAATGAATAACCAATGGTGTTTTGATAAACCTGGCTAATATCTTTGCTACCTTGGAATGTAAGTGACTGGCCTTCTAGATTTGAATCCATAGATTTTCTTGCAAGATGGGAAGACAACCACATCCCTTATCATAGTGCCTGGGTTTGAGTCTCTGGCCCTACCTCCAAATCTAGCCTCCTACAGCAAGTGATGGCTCAAGTACTTGAGTCCATGACACCCACACAGGAAACCTGGATTGAGTTCTGGGCTTCTGGCTTAAGCCCAGCCTAGTTTAGTACTGGCTACTGCAGGCCATCTGGGGAGTGAACTAGCAGATAGAAGATTTCTCTTTGTCTGCCTTTCAAATAAAATAAATTGAGCATATACCTATATCTGTATCTATATCTATTATTTGTTTATTTGAAAGCATAAGTTACAGAGAGAGACTGAGAGAGAGAGAGAGAGAGAGATCTTCTATTTACTGGTTCACTCCCCAAATGGCTACAACAAGCCAGGAGCCAGGAACTCTCCCACATGGGCCCCAAGCACTTGGGCCATCTTCCACTGCTTTCCCAGGCACATTAACAGGGAGTTGGATCAGAAGTGCAGCACCCAGGACTCAAAACAGTGCACATATGGGATGCCAGAGTCACAGGGGGCAGCTTCACCTGCTGTGTTATAACACTAGCCTCATGATCATAAATAAATATTTATTGACTGCATCTCAGACTTTCATCCTAATATGACATGTGATCCTGGCCTCAGAGAAAATATTTTTTAATAAATTTTACAAGAAAAATAGGAAAAGTTTATTTTTTGGTATGTTATTGGGGTTTTAAAAACATTTTAAGTACAGGGTAATACTTAACTATTTCTCATTTTACATGCTTGATATTCTTTAGTTTTTTTTTTTTTTTAATACATGGTTAGACGTTAGATCAATGGAAAGGGAAATCGAAATTAACATAGGAGAGAAGTATTACCCTATGGGTACACGGACCACTGCTGCCTCTCTCTTTATGCACACTCCTTCTGAGAACACACAGGAGCCCAGAAAAGATGCACAAGTCAGAGTCCTCCGTTACTTAAGAATCTCTTTCCAATCAAAAGCAGTCCACAATACTGCGTCTCTTTCCTGCCGCACCACTGGGAAGAAGCAGGGTAAATTATAGGGCAACACTGGTGTTCGCAGGAGACACAGGGTTAAACCCTGCAGGAGCCTTCATACGCCAGTGAGTCATGGAAAAACTCAGGAGACTGGCTCCTGCTTCGGTTCTGCTGTCTCCAAAGGCAGCTATATTTGATTGTCCTGCAGCTGATGGAGCCGTCTGTGTCAGAGCAGCTACATAACTCCTATAACTCAGAAATGGACTTTCTTTTTTTTTTTTTTTTGCGATGTTGTGAAACTTGCTTAAATGCCAAAAGACCTCTGGGCACATACACAGCATTTTACAACACTTCATGTGACAGTGCAAAGAGACGAATCAGCCCCCGCAACAGGAATGGAGAGAGAGAGCATCTAAGAAGGTGCGTCCTGAAAAGCGTCAGGAGGACCGTGAACCGTGGCCATGATGCGTTTTAACTCCATCCCCGTGGCTACTAATGCACTGCTATGATTAAATGGATTATGAAAATGGTGCGGATGGCTCAGACCTCTGCACCCAAAGCGCTGGGCTATGTCATCCAAAATCTGAAAAGAACAAAACACTCTTCATAACAAAAGTTCCCTCAGACTTTTGACCTCTCTATTTCTGGCATCTCACAAAGCGAGAGCTTGCAGGGGTTGGGGACGTGGCCTCCGATTGCCAACCGGGGCTGTGTCTGTACACTGTCTTGTTTACTCATTTCTTGACCCACGCCAGAGACTGTGCCTTTCGCTCCTGCCGGGGTTCTACCAGATGCGACAAATCACAGGGGTGCAGTTTGCCTGTGACTCTGTCATGTGAACACGGGAAACACTGGAGCCCGTTCCCACTCTCTGAGCTTTGTCTTTTTGTTTTCCACCGTTCCCCCAAATGTGTGTTAACTGCTCCAGAGAATTTGCCCAACAGTTCAGTCTCCTTTTTTTCGCCTGGAGTAAAACCTCCAAGCTTACGCGAACACAACAGAATGCTGTCATCGATGAGAAATAATTTTGCATTTCCTTATGTACCTTGGCATTGGCACGTTAGTATTGTGGCTGATTGGAGGTGGGAGACGCAATTTATTTTAAGAGAAGAGAATCAAATGCTGCAACTTACTCCTCTGTTGGTTATTTTGAGGCTGTGAAAATGATCTGATCATTTCCATTAGCACACCTTGGCAGTAGCATTCATGTTGCATTAGAAATAAAAGTCCTGTCAGACTTTGTGAACCAAAAAGCAAACGGCGCTTCATGCTTTATATACACGCAAACAAAGCTCCACGCCCACTAATCTTCAATGGCTCAGATGAAAGTTTTCTTTGCATTTCCTGTATGCACCACCGTTATTCAATTGCCTGGTCGTGAAGTTGCTGTCAACATTTTAATCACTTGAGGGAAGACAGTAGTGCTGGCCGGAGTGGAGCTACTACTACGTATGAGTGTGTGCACCCCTGTTTTCCTCACCCATCGGCCTGAAATCACACATCATCAGCCTTCTGTAAGAATTATAAACTTCACATTCTAAGATTCACTTCATTCATTCAGGCGTAGGTTTGCCCGGCTTTATTAAAAGGCATATCATTCCACCACTGCAAATTTGCTTTGTTAAGCGATGCCTCATTTCTTTCAGGCTTTGTATTACATTCTCAGGGTAACTCTTTCAGGTCAGAAACAACTACCCTGAGCTCGCAGGCTGCTTCAGGCACTAGTGCTTAAACCCAAAAGGCTGTGGATCCTGCGCGCAAACTGCTTTGTCCTCGTCCTCTAAGAGACGAAGGCAGCAAGCACAGAACTGACTTTCGCTGTACGACAGCAGTGGCTGCGTGATGAACTCCTGCAACTTCCACGTTAAGACACACTTGATGAAAAATGGGTCCGAATTGGAGGCTCGCTAGCAGTCTCGTGTGGCAGCCAGGCTGACCCTCAGTAATCTGCGGGAATGACAGGAGGGGAGACAAGGGTCGACCTCAGAGCTCTGGCCACCCCAGAGGAGAGGTGGGAGAACAAGAAGGGAGCAGAGGGGGGAAGAAAAAAACAAAAGTAAAAAAGGAAGGGGGGAGATTAAGACAGACAGACACACACAGCCCAGAAAAGAGGGAGACGGCTGGCTGTTGTGAAGGGAACTGCACCCACTCAGAAGGCCGATAGGGAGGAAAGGAAAGGCACCTGAAAAGCACCCAAATGCTATCCCACTTGTTTCTGCCTGAAGGACAGAGGCACTGAGATGGAAAGTTAGCTCCTGGAGACTTGTGGCTGACCCGCCATGGGTGCTCATAACAGCACCTCACATTGAAAACCCACATTCTGCTGGCGCCGTGGCTCACTAAGCTAATCCTCCGCCTTGCGGCGCCGGCACACTGGGTTCTAGTCCCGGTCGGGGTGCCGGATTCTGTCCCGGTTGCTCCTCTTCCAGGCCAGCTCTCTGCTGTGGCCAGGGAGTGCAGTGGAGAATGGCCCAAGTACTTGGGCCCTGCACCTCATGGGAGACCAGGATAAGTACCTGGCTCCTGCCATCAGATCAGCATGGTGCGCCGGCCGCGGCAGCCATTGGAGGGTGAACCAACGGCAAAGGAAGACCTTTCTCTCTGTCTCTCTCTCTCACTGTCCACTCTGCCTGTCAAAAAAAAAAAAACAAAAAAACAAAAAAAAAAAACCCATATTATGAGTGTCAAAGCGCTGAGCAGTTCCACACGTAACAAATTAGGCTGCGTGAGCTTCAAAGTCACTGCTGTAAATATACAATGGAGACACAGAAGGCAAAAGACTTGCTGAGTCAGGGAATTAGTGGAAAGAGGCCTAAACCCAGCCCGTATGCCAGAGGCTGGAAATGGCCCGGCTGCCTGGGAAGAGCCTTTGGTTGTGCATAAAAGAGCATCTAGTATCCAATATCTTCATTATTAAAAATTATTTGAAGGCAGAGTTACAGAGAGAGAGAGATCTTCCATCTGTTGCTTCGGGGTTAGGCCAACCCGAAGCCAGGAGCCAGGAGCTTCATCTGGGTTTCCAAAAGGGGTGCAGGGGCCCAAGTATTTGGGCCATTTTCTGCTGCTTTCCCAGGTGCATTAGCAGGGAGCTGGATCAGAAGTGGAGCAGCTGGGACACGAACTGGCATTCATACGAGATGCCGGCTTCACAGGGAGCAGTTTAACCTGCTGGGCCACAGCGCTGGCCCCAAGCATCTAACATCTTAGTAGACAAACCAGATATTGCAAATTTAACGTAGTATTTCTGAAGCACTGTAGGTGAAGCTGCTGCTTGACATGCCTGAATCCCATACTGGAGTACTTGGGCTCAAGCCCATCTCCTGGATTCAGTGCCAACAGTGAGTATTAATCCCAGTTCTGAATCGTTAAAGGCGAGACTTCATTACAGGTTAGCGGTGTGCAGGAGAGTGACAAGGAAGAGTCAAGGAGCTCAAATCAAAGAGAGAAACTTCAGCACGGAACCCACAAAACAAAGTACCCCAACAAGGGGTATGGGCAAGTTATAGAGTCTTCATTCCTGGTGATCTCAATATTTGCGTATCTGAAAGGATGAACAGTATCTTCTCTCACATATCTTCCAGAGCTATTATTTCCACTGAAATATTATGAGTATAAAGGCATTTTGTAATGTATGCATTCCATTTTAGGTAAAGTAGTGGTGCATTTTTATATGAAATGTGGTATTTTGTTACTACCTCTTTATAAATACTACTTTATTCTAGTTTTTTTAATCTGAAAGGGAGAGCCACACACACACATTTGGGGGTGGTAAGAGAGAGAGCGAGTGAGTTTATTCTCTAGTTTATTCTGCAAATACCTGCCAAGAGCCAGGGCTGGGCCAGGCTGAAGCCAGGAACCTGGAACTCCATCCAGGTCTCCCATGTGAGTGTCAGTTACCCAAGCACTTGAGACTTGACCTACTACTTAACAGTATATGCATTGGTAGGAAGCTGGATGCCAAGTAGAGTAGTTGCGACTCTATTGGGCACTCTGATAGGAGATGCTGACATCCTAAATAGCTGCTTTATCCATCTGCTGGACCACAGCACCCATCCCATGGGGAACTTTTTAATAAAGTTTCCTTAACTATTTGACACAGCAGAGTTTCAGATGGTCACATTCAGTTTTCCTCAGTTCTACTAGACTTTTTTTTTTCAAAGATTTATTTATTTATTTATTTATTTGAAAGTCAGAATTACACAGAGAGAGAAGGAAAGGTAGAAGGAGAGAGAGGGGGGTCTTCCATCTGCTGCTTCACTCTGCAACTGGCAACAACAGCTGGAACTGTGCTGATCTGAAGCCAGAAGCCAGGAGTTTCTTCCAGGTCTCCCACATGGATGCGGGGGCCCAAGGACTTGGGCCATCTTCCACTGCTTTCCCAGGCCATAGCAGAGAACTGGATAGGAAGTGGAGCAGCTGGGACTCGAACCGGTGCCCATATGGGATGCCGGCACTGCTGGTGATAGCTTTACCTGCTACACCACAGCACCGGCCCCGAATCTTCAGTTTTATCAGGGATTTACATGCACCAGAATTAAATTTCCCTGCGCTTCCTTAGAAACATTACTCTGCATTCTTTGTCAGGTAGTCTATACAGGGTTTCTTCAGGGAGTTATTCCAGCCTTGGCCCAGCGGTTTAGTTCGGAAACACCCTTCCAGGATCAGGGATCCCGCACAGTCTGTCTTGTGTGGTCCCCAAGCCTGAGAATGACGGCTGCAGGCATCCCAGCGTCAGGGGCCACCCTGAGCCTGGCACTGCCACTGAACTGGGCTGGAAGTCCATGGCCGCTGAGGCCTGCTATAGTACCAGAACACCCGCAGAGCCCCAGGCCACTGCTGTTGGCTGGTGGTGATGGAGACTGTGAAGACTGAAGTAGCTGCAGGTCCCCACCTGGTGCCAGGGCATTGGCCTTGGAATCCGGGGCCAAGGTCTGCCCAGTGCTGGGTTTAACTATGGCAGGCCCAGTGTTGGGGTCTAAGGGAAAGCTCTATGCTCACTTCCCTCCCTGTCTCCATGCTGTGCCCGGGCCTGGGGGAGGGAGGACAAGGTTAACACAGCACTGTTCTCATTGCCTTCCTCAGTGCCTCTTCTCTTATCGCTGTATTATAACCAAGTCTCTAACCTGAGAATTTCCGTGCACGGATGACTGCTAGGCTGGACATTTCTGTGAGGGGATGACTACTGCAGTGTCCCACACCACCAGGTTACTCTACCCTTCTCCCTTGTCGATTAGAGGGCTTGCAGTGTGGGCGGGTGGGAGGGTGGGGTGGGAAACAGCATTATGTTCCTAAATCTGAATATACAAAATACATGAAACTTCTATAACTTCAATAAAAGAAAAAGAAAACAAGGCTTGGTGTGTGTGCGCACAGGCATGTGTGTTCTGGAGGGCTATCTTGCATGCACTGAGTTTCTTCCCAATATTTGTCATTCTGTTCAAGTAATTCTCGCAAAATCCCTGGGAGTAGACACCGAATGTGCGGAAGTTATCAGATACCCGAGATCGCGGGAAGAGTGCAGGCGTGGGGATGGCTGACCTCCTGGCAGAGCCAGCTTCATTCAGGGTTGTACACCTGAACACCCACAGTGGGCCTGGCACCCGCAAGGGCCAGGTCTGGCTTACCATGTCAGCCACTGCTGTGATTCTTACATTTGGAACAAGAACTCCCCTGTTTTCCTGTTGTTCTAGCCCTCCTGCTGCCCAGTCCGTACCCCAAGTCAGTTCATTCTCAGGAAGAGCGGTAAACACCAGTGGGCTTCACATTCCCCCGCAGGCCTCTGGCACGTCCTCTGCTGGCAGCGAAGAGTATCACAGCGCCCCACAGACTCACTCCAGTGCCACCCCGTTACTTTGGACGTTAACCTTTTCATGATGTGCCTGCCCTACAGGACAGTCTTCTCTCTCCTTTGGAGACATCAATTTCTATCTTCAAAAATATCCTTTCAAAATACATTCTCATCTTTTGCACTGACAGCCACAGTGGCCTACTGAACCTCTTTAGAATGACGAGATCAATCGTCCAGTCTCAGGGACCTGCCCCCTAAAAGCCTATAGTCCGGACACTGCACTCACTTGCCATGACGTCAACCCTGGTGCACTGTCTGCTTCTGCCCCATTCTGGCATTTGATTCGATGTGTTTTTGTGTGCCCTGCCCGGTGTAGCCAGCTCTCTGGAGGAACTACCACATTCTACCAACCATGGAATTTGTGCATGGACTTTTCACCAACACATCTGAATTGAGAATCAAGTGAGCCTAGGCAGAGCAGCCCTGGCCAAGTCTTTTTTTTTTTTTTAAATTAACGTCAAATGAACTGAAGTGACATGGGGGGAGGTCCAAATGTGTTCCAGCCTTGGTAGCTTGGTGCTGGTTGGCCGGGCTCTCCTGGTGCAGAGGCACTGGCCCATAGTTGTCTCCCCTGTTGGAGTGAATCCAGCTTTACAGAAGCATCAGGGGCCAGCAGCCAGCAGGCTCTGAGCTAGGACAACCCTAACACTGGGAGCAGCTGCAAGGTCCCCAGCCCACCTCGCCACTCCCACACCACCCAGGAGCATGGTCCCTTGATGGGGCAAGCAGTGCCTTTGTGAAGGAAACCCTCCCAAAGGGGAGTCTGGAAAAATGAGCCAGAAGCAGTAACTGACATCTTTTGAAAACTAGTTTTTAAAAGGTCTTTCCCTTCCCATTCCATCTGTTCTCTAACCCTTCCATTAACCCCCAGAGCCTCTTGTTCTTGCTCCCTTCCCAGAACTTAAGCAAGACACAAAAGACACTCTCACATCCCTCCAAGTCAAGAAACCAGGAATGGACTCGGGTATGTCTGTGGTGAGCCTGGGAAGGGAAATTAATAAACCTCCACATTACCCAGATAGGCAGACACCATACACGATTGAGACGCATAGGAAAAGTCCAAAATGAGAAGCATGGGAAATATTTTTAAATGGGCAGAGTTCAGAAGAGCTGAATTATCTACACAGTCACCCAGCTTGTCATTGTCTGAAGACGCACAAGGCTTTTGTTCATCATTTTAAAGAAATCAGGATTCAAATCCAATGGTATCATTGAGTTTACCTGAAGCAGGAATACTTAAATGTTAAGGCTTTAAAAAAAAATAGCACAAGCACACACATATTTTTCTGTGAGTTTTACTTTCCAGGTTTAGTGGAGTGATTTAGAATTTGTCACCTTTTGTCTTTTTCAGCAGTATGTCATTAAGTCTTTAATTTGGTGTTTCCTGTAGTCTGCGGTAGGATATATGCTATTTTAAATCTCAGGATTGCAGACATAGATGGTGGCTAAAGATCTGTGAACCATAAGTAAATTCTTATAAGGAACATACAAAAAAGATTGTTCTTCAGTCAGACTTAAGCCATTACTTTTTTCTAAAGAAGAAAAGGCACAAGTTAAGAAAAAGGCACCGTCAAAGACCTTCTGCCCAAATGTGCATCTCCATGAAGTTTCCTGCTGAGTGCCTATGAATGCACCCTGATCTGGGAAAAGGATCCAAATAGGATTTCAAACATCCAAAAATTTTAACTCAAACATTTAGGTATTTCACCATGCTGCTAGTCATTCATTCACTGATTTTTTTTGTCTTAGTTTAAAGAGATGCTAAACAAAAGGAGGGAGCTCTACATGTATTTACATTCCAAAACTAAGCTCCCCTCACCATCCCCCAAGTCTGTCATCCCTTCACAGCTAAACAAACCGTAAAGTCTAGCCCTGCGTTGGTGAAGAGAAGCAACAAACACAGCAAGACAGTTTCTCCCTTTTCTTCAACAACACAGAGCGAAATACCCAGAATGATGAAGCTATTCTAGTATCCAACGTTGTTTTCAATCATTTGCACACTTTATGGCAAGTATGAAGCTAAACTGTGGAACAAGGACAGACCCAGACCCTTTACTAGTTTGGGACTATTGTGCTCGCTCCTCTTAGTTTTTGGCCAATGGAAAGCTTCTGGCATCTTCACTACTAAATATGTCTATCAGCTTAATGCATGATAATGGTGAATTTATGATTTTAAGTACAAAACGCCTAACTTCCTGAACAAGATAAATATTTTTATTTTTTATGTTACAATGCCCTTAGTCCTGTTGACAAATAGAAACCTTTTGTCATCCAACAGTGATTTTATTTATGACTGTATCAATGTATGTCAAAGGTGAGTGAACTAAGCGTTGTTCATTAAGTCCACATTTGCTGGGCAAAAGGCTAAAGTAATTAATCTCTGGCTTTCTTTATTTTTAAGAGGCTCTATATTACTATTTTGAAACGCTTTATCTTAGCAAATGACCTTAGAATCTACATAAGCAACTCAAAGTGAGTGCTTAGTAAATTAGCAGAGGAATATACCTGTAAGTCTACCACTTGCTGGGAGGATTTCTTAAGGCCTTCGGTGAACATGATGACGAAGAACGGTCCATGAGTTAGTGAATTCCCTCAACTTGTGAATGTTTTTACAAATTCTCAAATTTCAAATTCAGCTATTCCACATAGTTTGAGTTCCCAAATTTGAAAAAAAGAGATGTCAATATTACAATATGACATTCAACTCGTGTCAACATAGCCTCATAAACACATACAATTGAGTCTGTCAAAAGTCTAGAACAAAAGTAATATTTCTAATTGAGTTGTTATAAATTGAAAAATCAAGCATGAATTTCAGCACTGTCTACCTCCTAGACTTATAATTTCAGTTTTTCACAAAATACCTACAAAAGCATTAAACCCTTTCATCTATAGCACACTTGACAATTATTCTCTTCTTCTCACATCTGAAAAGCAAAAGCAGTTCTCAAATGTGATGTGTGTTCTGAGCTTTGTTAAAACTAGTCTGACAAAAACTAAATATCTGTATATTTAAAAGAAATATAACACCAATATTGAAACATATCTTATCCTTAGTGAATCTTATCCTTAGTGAAAATATTCTTCAGAAATTAAGAGAAATCAGGACCTTCTCAGATAAAGGAAAACAAAGAATTTGTCAAGAGCAGATCTACCATGAAAGAATGTCTTGAAGCAGTCTTTAAATAAACAACAGAAATGATAAAAGAAAGAAAATTAAATATTAGGAAGAAAGAAAAATGGAAAGAGTAAAAAACATGGATAAATATAACAGAGTTTACTTCTTTTGAAATGATTTTGTTTGACGGTTGAAGCAAAATTTCTCACTCTGTCTAATGAGGTTCTCAAATAAGAGAATAAAAAACAAATAGATATTAGACCTTAAAAATACAATAATGAAATTAAAAACTCAATGGGTGGGTTCAACAGCTACTTGAAGAGGTCAGAGGCCAAAGCATTTGAAGACTGAACAACAGGAGTTACCCAACAGAACAGAAAGAAATTAAATTAAAAAAAAAAAGGTATTATTTAAGATAATAATAGTATAAATGAGGAGAGTAAAGGGATGTACAGAAAGATCAATCGGCTTTGATAGATTTTGGATTTACTTTTAATATATAGAACACTAGATACACTTAAAGACCTTACAGATAAACACAAATGAAATCAGAAACAAAGTTAAAGTACTCCCAGGAAGGCAGGGAAGAAACAATACAACAAAGGTAGAGAGAGAGTTAAGAAAAAAAGGAAAAAACTAATATAGAAGATGAAAGCACTATGAATGATGGAAAACAGTGGGTTACTCTAACAGGGTAGCATTGAATCTTGATTACACAGGTCTACATGTGAAAAAAATATTACACAGAACTATATATACATGCTATACAAATGTCAGTTTCCTGCTTTTGATATTTTACTAGACAACATCATAAAATGTAACCATGGAGGAAACTGGGTGAAGGTGTACCTGAAATTGCCTTTAAAACGTCCTGTGATTCTTAATCATTTCAAAATAACAACCAAAGACAAATAGGAAGTAAATCAATGGCAAATACAAAATATCAAGCAAGGTGAAGGTCATGGTTCTTTTGTTGATTTATGAAAAAGAATGAATGCATGATTAGTAAGTACTATAAAGTTGAATTTACCCAGATTATTAATACTTTGAATTATATCAGACTTAGTAAAATGACGATTTTTTTTTTATTTGAGAGCTGGAGTTACAGACAGAGAGAAAAGGTCTTCCTTCTGTTGGTTCACTCCCCAAATGGTTACTACAGCTGGAGCTACACCGATCTGAAGCCAGGAGCCAGGTGCTTCTCCTGATCTCCCATGCAGGTGCAGCAGTCCAAGCACTTGGGCCATCCTCCACTGCCTTCCCGGGCCACAGCAGAGAGCTGGACTGGAAGAGGAGCAACTGGGACTAGAACCTGGTGCCCATATGGGATGCTGGTGCGGCAGGCGGAGGATTAACCAAGTGAGCCACGGCACCGGTCCTGACAAATTTTAAAAATTGTTATGTGCTATAATTTTGCCATTTTAAGGTCATTGTGCCATTAACTCAATGTACATAATTATTATGTCTTCAGAAATAAAATAATGTGTACAACTGGGATCCTAAGAAAGCCTACGCATTATTCTACAAATATGCAAGAACAATATGTTTATACTCATCAACATTTGTAACCCTATTTTCCTATATTTAAATGGCATATGATTGACTAGAGCAGCGAACACCGTATTACTTAATAATCTGGATAAAGAATATGTACTGTCAAGGTAAAAATATACACATAAAAACACATACATATGTACATTTCTAGCTAATGTAAATACTCAGGGAGTAAAGTATAATGTATTAAATTCACAGCTTTTTGAAAAGGTCATATAAGGAGAGGAAACTTTTAATATGCTTTTACTAAATAAAAAAATTTCATGAATGGACTCATTATAAAGTAATACATAAGTGATAAAAGTAGACTATGAAAATATGTGCTTATGCATATATTTATAAACATTTTTAAAGAAATATAAATACCCTCTTTTTTTTTAAACTAATACAGACAATGGAAAGAAGGCTAAGTTCACAGGCTGACTTGATATCTACAAATAAACAAGAGAACATTTTCCTGCCACTAAATGGAAAAGGTCCATGGATGAAACAATCCTTTCTTTGTGAAGCAAACAGAAAGTAAGGAGAGCAATGGAAAACTGAAGTTTATCCTCACCTGAGTTTTCTTATATTTGCTACAGGATATGATTATAGAGAGACAAAGAAAAAAAAGCAAACAACAGTCATATATTAAAAGCATTTACAATGCCAAGAACAGCAAACCTAATACCATGGCTTATGAAGGAGACTCTATAAGGAAACACAGAATTTAATTCAATTTCTTAAAATTAATTGGAACCTTGAACATAAGATGTTAGATGGATAATACAGAACCTAAGGCAAATTTCTAATATCCTTGTATCATGATCACATTTTCATGAACAAGGATTTAAACATTAGAAAATGTCCTGTCCAAAAGATACGAAGTTCTTTTTGAGTGAAAAGCAATGCAAAGTGATAATTACTCTTTGTCCTTTCTCATTTTAGTGAGAAAGATCCTGTTCTTACTGGCAAGTTTGTTTGTTTTTGGTCATTATAAAATCTGATCACACCAGTGAGAACACAATTTCCCAAGGATAAATTGACAAGGAAGAGATTTTGATTATTTTAAGCTACCAGAGCACCATATTTTAAGAGCAATTAATTTCTGTGACTATTTTACTTGCTGCAAACACAAGATTTAGTAAGAATCTTCTTGGCACTTTTCCTTAGAAATATTTATAAAACTTTTCAAATTGTAGTTCTTAGTATTTCTTAACAATCCTCTTTGGCAGAAATATCATCTTCCTATTATATCTCAGCTTCCATCAAGAAGCAGAGGGCTTGAGGAATAAGTTTCAAAAACAAACAAGAAAACCCACATATATTTTCTGTACCAAGGTTACAGCCATTGTTGGAGAGGCAATTAGTTTCCTATGTTGGATTATTTTCTTATAGTTTTTATTAGTAACAAAGTTAATGCTGAATTTTAGACTCATTAACTTGTTTCAACATTGTTTGGCACATAGTAACTACTCAATAAAAAATTGCAGCGTGAATAAACACATATTCAGCATATTCTAGAAAGTAAAGTCTCTTCCAGAGACTGGAAGATCTGGCGATCTGTCATGTAGCAAACTTATGAGTCTGAACATTAAATAGGGGAAAAAAGAAACTTTCTTGGGGCTCGTTAAGTGGCAGACTTCCTAATTAGCTAACAGAAGCTAACTGGGACTGCATGAGACATGAGTAGGGCTAAGGTCATCCATCACAATAAATGTTGCCTCAGCCATGGTTGTCATTTGTTTTTGGAATAGGGTCTGTTCCTTCAGAATAAAGATAAGAGACCAATAAACAAGTCACATTAGGGGAAGGGACTGGGTATCTGAGAGTTGTAGCAAAGAGGTAAACTGAGGTGCCAGAGTTTCTGTCAAGAATCTTCTACAGTTCCTACAGGCAGCTATGTCTAAGCACCAGCTGCAAAGTGTTCTTTTTATAATCTTTATATAATCTTTTTAAGATTATAAACCAGAGGAGGTATTGTGATACAGTAGACTATGTCCCCACTTGGGATGTCTGCATCCCATATCTGAATGCCTGGGTTCCAGTCCTGCCTCGGCTTCCAATCCAGATTCCTGCTAATGCACACCCTGGGAGGCTGCTGAAGGATTAGGGTTCTTGCCACCCAAATGAGAGATCCAAATTGAGATTCTGACTTCAACTGTTGCAGGCACTTGGGGAGAGAACTAGCAATGGAAGATATCTTGCCCTCTCCCCTGCCCTCACCCCCACACAATGCTCTTTCAACTAATAGGGCTTACTGCTGTGATGCTGTGGGTTAAGCCACCACTTGCAACACTGGGATCCCAGATCAGAGCATGAGCTCAAGCATCGAATCCTCCAATTCTGATCCAGCTCCTTGCTAAGGCACCTGGAAAGGCAGTGGAAGCTGACTAAGTACTTGGGACCCTGCCATCATGAGGGAGCCAAATGGAATTCTGGACTTCGGCTGCCTTGGCTGGGGATGTTATAGCACTTGGGGAGTGAATCAGTGGATGGGAAACCTCTCTCTCTCTCTCTAACTCTTTCAAATAAATAATTCTTTTTTTTAAAAAATAAGCATGAGTCAGATCAAAATAGTGAAGCAAATGGTGGGCCATGCTGTTGAGGTTGACAGTTTTCCATAATTGTATAATTGAAAAATTATCTTATCATTTAACTTTTCTAGTGTTCAGTAAATAATAACTTTAGACTTGGTGATATTCATAGACGACTCATAACTTAATTGATTCCCATTTAGCAAATACCATATTCTGCAGTTCAGTTAACAGAGCTGGGGAGCAGAGCCTCAGGGGTTACACCTGAATTTCACTGGGGAAGTTTGAGTAATTCATATAAGGACCCTCGCCATTCACAATGGCCTCCCAAGTGGCTAAGACACGGTATGATGCAAACTGCTTTTCCAAAAATTTCTATAATACTGAGTTTATCGCTTTTTTTTTCTATCTTTGCAGCAAGATATTTAGTACTATTGACCTTCAGCAGGGTCCTATTGTCTATAAATACTATACGGCTCATTGCCTTCATCCAGCTTCCCTTGTTCACAGTGGAAGAGTGATACAAGCCAAAGACACTCAAATGAATTTTTTAAAACACCGCAAACTCACTCATTTGAAATGAACAGTAAGGGAACTGTAACAACAAAATGTACTTGAGTTCATCATAAGTGAGGTCATCTCACATAAATATCTTAGACTTAATGTGTCTTAGGCTGTCTCTGTCTTCCCTAGCTGTGGTTTGTGCAGCTTGTAGTCTTGATTTTTTAAGTTTATGACCTTTTTAATCTTTTTTTTTTAAGATTTATTTTACTTCAAGGTGTAATGACCGGGGGCGGGGGGGTCTTCCATCTGCTGGTTCACTCCCTAGATGGCCACAATGGCCAGAGCTGTGCTGATCCCTAGCCAGGAGCTTCCTCTGGGTCTCCCACATGGTTGTAGGAGCCCAAGGACTTGGGGCATTTTCCATTGCTTTCCCAGGCCATGGCAGAGAGCTGGATCAGAAGTGGGGCAGCCAGGAACAGTATCAGTGCCCATATGGGATGCTGGCACTGCCGGCAGTGGTCCTACCCTCTACTCCACAGCACCAGACCCTCTTGCTTAATCATTTTGATTTTGTGTATGTCAGCTACCACATCCAACCCACCCATCGCAGTGACAGGGGACATATTTACTTACTCCTCTTGTGGATATTCTATATGACCTACTAACCAAATACCATATGCTAGCTCTTTAGGATGAACAATGTGAACAAACTCAACCCCTGTATTCTGGGCTAACCATTCTGAGTACAGAAATATACATTATTAATATGTATATTAAAGTACACTTTACACCAGTATCAACCAGCTGGTAGTAATAAATATTTGTTTTTTTGAGGAGGCAATGAAAATTTACATAAATGATGATGCATTATACCAAGTTCCATAATAGCCTTCAGTCAAAAACAACTGTTGGGGAAGGCATGTGGTATGGTGCTTAAATTGCTGCTTCAGATGCCCATGGTCTATATGGGAGTGCCTGGTTCAAGTCCCAGCTTCACTACCAATCCAGCTTATTGCTAATATGCACCGTGACAGGCAGCAAGTGATAGCTCAAGTGTTTGGGTCCCTGCCATCCACTTAGGAGAGCAGGTGCCTGAGTTCCAGGTGCCTGGCTTAGGCCTGGCCCAGCCCCAGCCCCAGCTGTTATGAGCATTATGGGAAGTAAACTAGCAGATGGAAGATCTATGTTCGCCTATCTCTCTGCCTTTCAAATAAAATGAATGCTAAAGTTTAAAAATTAAATAATTTGCAATCTACTCCACAGATGTATGTATTATACTTTCACAGTCCTTTCCCAATACCAAGCCCCCCTAAATGTTTATCCCAGTGCCTCAAACCTTTTTTCATTAAGTTGAGTCATTTTTCTTTTCCCATTGGAAATTCCTGTCTTCAATTCACGATCAAGAGAGCGGTGAGCCAGGCTGACAATGTATCTATAATTTCTACCTTCCTGACACAGTCTATTTGTTTCTTTAGATTTTATCAACATGTTGAGCTGATTTTTTTTTTCTCATTAAACTTTGTTTTAATGGGCCTCAAAATTCTGTAACAGATTTTTGGCTAAGTTGTTTCCATTAAAAAGTACTGATTTTAGAAGCTAATAACTTAAAACTGCCATGCACAAAAAAACCCAAATGGTCCACAAAACGGACTGCTCTCCTTCTGAAGGTTTCATGATGCATTATCACTGACCAGTCTTTTACCATTAACCTTAAATGGCTAATTGAGTTAAACAGTTCCGCCGATTCCGACTGGGGTGGCAGGTCTTAGGGGTAATACACATTTAGCCTTCCGAGGTTTCTGAGCAGACTTGGCGACCTTGCCAGCCCCAGCAGCCTCCTTGTGCTGTTTGATCACACCCACAGCAAGTGTCTCATATCATGCACAGCAAAACGATCCAGAGGAGAACCCAGAGAAGCTCTCAACACACATGGGCTTGCCAGGAACCATATCAACAACAGCAACATCACCAGATTTCAAGAATTGAAGACCACCTTCGAGCTTCTTCCAGACGTGGAGCTGATTTTAAAATTCCACATTGCCCAGCACTTAAGTGGCACTCAATCCACTGAAGGCAAAGAGCAGGACTGGGTCTTTCTGGATAAACTGAGTGTAGGCAGACAGAACTATTAAGTATTTATGGGGAGGCCAGTGTTTGTGGTGCAGCAGTGACACCAGCATCCCTTAGCAGAATGCCGGTTCAAGTCCACTTCCAGTCCAGCTTCCTGCTAATGCACCTGGGAAGGCTGTGGAAGATGGTTCGAGTTCCCCTGCTTGCTTTGTCTCTCTCTCCTCTTCCTTTCAAATAAATAAATAAACGTTTAAAAAATTGTGGCTGTAAATAACCATCAAACTTCAAAATGTCCATTTTACTTCAATACATTTCTTTTTGGTACAGCCCTTGTCTCTAGTGTTGAGGAACAGTGTTTTTTTCTTCATACTATTTGCTGAATTCTTTACTTAGTGTAGAATTAACCATATGAGTAAAAGTAAACTGAAAGTAAATCTTTGTAAAAAATTCAGAGTGGGAATAGGAGAGAGAGGAGAAGCATGGGAGGGAAGTATCACTATGTTCCTAAATCTGTATATATGAAATACATGAAATTTGTATACCTTAAATAAAATCTAAAAAAAAATTTTTCAGGAAAAAAAGAATTTTTGAGTTGTCCAAAAAATTTAAAAATAATAAATAATTTATGGGATAGAAAGTAGGCTGCATGAAACAGTTGTTTCAAATTATAGTGTTTTTAGTCAGACTGCTCAGAATCAAATCTCAGCTCAGTCTCTTACTTGCTATATAATGTCAAGCATTTTCCTTCAGGAATTTTCTGTTACGTAAGATAGGGATAATAACAGTAACTATTTAATTAGGTTCTCAGAATTAAATGAGAATATGTTTCTTAAGAGATTGGTACAAGGTCTAGACAAATAAATAAATATATTTAGATTTATTCGTTGCTTTGACAGGCAGAAGGTTGGAATGAGAGCAAGAGACAGGCAGAGACAGAGAGCTATCGTCCATCCACCAATTCACTCCCCCAAATGGCCACAAAAGCCATGCATGGGCCAGGTTGAAGCCAGGAGCCTGGAACTCAATCTGGGTCGCCAGTGGGGTTGGCAGGAGCTCAAATGCATTAGCAAGAAGTGGATTCTTATCAACACTCTGATATGGGATGCCAGTGTTATAAGTGGTGGCTTAATCTTCTGTGCCACAACACCAGGCCCAGAAAATATTAATATATAAAAACAGTTACAACCACCACCATCCCACCTAAAGAAACACAGTGAAGATTAGTCACAATCCAGCTCTCAGTTTTCAGTCGCAATTTGCAAGTATTAGAAACCCTCACTCTCCAGAAATATGACCTACCAAGCATATATCTTCAGAAAGTTCATGGAAAAGAGATATTGTAACAACTATGCATGGATTAAAAACTTTTTTTGGGCAGCCCCGCGGCTCACTAGGCTAATCCTCCGCCTGCGGCGCTGGCACTCTGGGTTCTAGTCCCAGTTGCTCCTCTTCCAGGTCAGCTCACTGCTGTGGCCCAGGAAGGAAGTGGGGGATGGCCCAAGTGCTTGGGCCCTGCACCCCATGGGAGACCAGGAGGAGCACCTGGCTCCTGGCTTCAGATTGGTGCAGCACACCGGCTGCAGCGGCCATTTGGGGGGGTGAACCAACGGAAGGAAGACCTTTCTCTCTGTCTCTCTTTCTCACTGTCTAACTCTGCCTGTCAAAAAAAAAAACAAAAAAAAAAACAAAAAACTTTTTTCACCAAAATAAACTTCTCTTTAATTCTATTTTTTCTACAACCTTTAAAAAAATAATTATTTGATTTTATTTGAAAGGCAGAGTGGCAGTGAGAGAGAAAGCAAGAGACAGACAGAGAAACAGAGAGATATTCCATCTGCCAGTCTACTCCCCAAATGACCACAACAGCTGTCTGGGTCTCCCAGCTGGTGGCAGGGGCCCATATACTTGGGCCATCTTCCACTGCCTTCCCAGATACATTAGCAGGGAGCTGGATCAGAAGTGGAGCAGCTGAGACTCCAACCATCTTCTGATACGGGATGCCAGCATCATAAATAGCAGCTTAACCCGCTGCACCGCAACGCCAGCCCCAGCTATCATTTCTTAATGAGAAAGTGCATCAATAAAAACATAGGCAGAACATCAGCTTGGAATAAAGATGAGCATTTCAATGGTATGCCTTTGGCTTTAAAAAAAAAAAAAAAAACTTGAAAACATCAAAAACAAACGGATGTGATAGGGAGGGACTGAGGGACTGACACCTGTGAGAATGGTATCTGAAGCTGGACATACAAAGATCTGAAGGAAGACAGTTCCAGAAAGAATCAGATACATAAGGCAGAAACAAACTTGACTTATACAAAGAATAGAGAGAAAAATGGTGCGATGGGAAAAAAGGCAAAGAAGCTGCAAACACATGACATTAAACTTCATGCTTAGATTTGACTGTAGGGAGGATGCACAGCCTTTAAGTGGGCTGCAGCAAGATTACACCACAAGATCAGAAGAACGATCCTCCGCCCGGGGAAAGGGTGACGAATGCTAAAATAGAAGTAGAATCAGTTCTAATATTTGAAACATACGAAGTGTTTGAAATGCCATGCTAGATAAGAAGAAGACTGGAAAGAAATGATGTAAAAAGATGAGCATGATTCTCATCAACATGCTGAATTTAAGAGGAGGTCACACAGAGGAGCCACATGGAAAACGCTTTGAGTGCTCAGATCTACAGACGTGGCAGCTACCCTGTCCGGATGGTCCACATAAACGTGGCATGATGGAGCAATTCCCCTATCAAGGAGTCCCACATTGGCCCTGGGAACCTAAGACGCTGGTGAGAACACGTGACTGATCCTAATGTTCACAAAGGTTTAAGTTTTACTACTGAGCCATTCATAGCGAGAAGAAGGGTGTTGTGCCACACAAAGAATTTTCCAATAATCGCTATTACTTATTCAAACAGACATTTAAGACTATCTGGACAAAATGAATACCTGTACGCCCCTCTTATGCACCACTTGGGAAAGATAACCCGACGCTCAGGCCATTAAGGTAATGCCATCTGGTTCCTGGAGCCACCAGCTCACGTGTCATCTTGGCCACTCATTCCAAGCAGATGAATGGACTACATTCTTTTTCATCATGGGCAGATTTTGGAAGAGGGCTTAAGAAAACATTCAAGTTTTATCTTGTATAGGGACGTTGTAGATAGAACACACGGCACTTGTGAGAAAAGAGGATTGTCCTAGCCTAGATAACATCAGCCAAGCTCTAGAGGCAGTATCTTAGGGGGAACATACCATGTGACTTGTTGTTTTGTGGAACAGTTCAGTTGAGAAAAAATGTTATTTTATATAAAGTTTATTCAGAGCTGCATCATTGAAAGGCCCTTCGGAATGTGCCCCACTGCTCCATAAAACCAACTCCAAAATATACCACCATTCACTGCAATCGACATTGGCAGAGCTCTCTTTCCATCCAGATTTTGCAAAATGCAAAACCTAAGTGGATTTTTCCACTACAAGACACCACTCACATCTCTCAACACAGGCATTAGGCTTGTAATCCCAATTACAAAGCTTCTTCACATTCTTTTGATAATCAAAATTGTAAATTCTGGGACCAGTGCAGTGATATAGCTGGTGAAGCTGCCACCTGTGGTGCTGGCATACCGTATGGGCATTGGTTCCAGTGCTGGCTGCTCAACTTCCAATCCAGCTTCCCTTCTAATGTGCCTGGGAAAGCAGAGGCAGATGGTCCAAGTCCTTGGGCTGCTACACCCACGTGGGAGACCTGGAAGAAGCTCCTGGGTCCTGGCTTTCATCCATTTGGGGAGTGAACAAATGGATGTGATTTCTCTCTGTCTCTGTCTCTCTCACTCTGCCTTTCAAATACATAAATAAATCTTTTTAAAAATTGCAAATTATTTGCTTAAAAAATTCTATTTTCTGGGTTGTTCAAATAGATTGAATTGAAAATTTTGGTTGACTTTTACTTGCTAGCATTATTTGGATTCAGGTAGTATGTCTGTATACATGTACAAAACACATAGGTTTTTTTTCATGCATGTGAAACTTTGAATTTATACCTGTATCAGATAAAACACTGTATCAAATGGTGCTTGGAAAATGTTTACTTCAACAATTGAAAATAATTTAAAACCTTTTGGATTTTGTGGATATTTTGTTAAGAAAATACTAAAGAAATTGAGACAGAGCTGTTACATAGCAGGTAAAGCCGCCACCTGCAGCATCAGCATCTCATATGGGCTCTGGTTAGAGTCCCAGATGCTCCACTTCCAATCCAGTTCCCTGCTAGTGCACTTGGGAAAGCAGCTGAGGCAGGCCCAAGTGCTTGTGCGCCTGGCTCCTCGCTTTGGATCAGCTCAGCTCCGGCCACTGCAGCCATTTGGAGAGTGAACCAGCAGATGGAAGACCTCTCTCTCTCTCTCTCTCTCTCTCTCTCTCTCTCTCTCTCTCTGTAACTGTCTTTAAGATAAATAAAATAAATCTTTAAAAAACAAAGTTTATTTATTTGAATGTCAGAGCTACAGAGAGAGAGGGAGAAAAAGAGAGATATCTTCCATTTGGTGACTCACTCTCCAGATGGCCATAACAACTGGGGCTGGGCTGAAGCCAGGAGGCTAGAGATTCCTCTGGGTCTCCCACATGGTTAGCAAGGGACCAGGTACCTGGGCCATCTTCTGCTATCTTTCCTAGGCCATCAGCAGGGAGGTGGACTGGATACAGGCTACTGGTGTTGCAGGCGGTAGCTTTACCCCCCACACCACAACCCTGGCCCCAGGATGATTCATTGTTAAATGATAATTTACACAAAGGATTCATCCTATATAAGGAAGAGTATAATTTCTTGTTTTGCAACTTTTATAATTATAATTAAGAAGTAAAACTGAGGGGATTATAAATGTCTTATAAACAACTTCTTATTTACCAGAAATTGGTATATTTTTAGGTCACTGAAAATTCCATGTTTTAAAACTATTTGGGAGGCAGAGAGACACAAAGAGTACACAGTTAAGTGCTCCCACTTGCTGGTTCGCTCTGAAGATGCCTGCGGTGCCCTACGTTGGGCCAGGCTGCAGGAAGGAACTGGGAAACATAATCCCGGTCTTCCTGGACAGCCGTGATCACTGGAGCTGGGCTCTTGGCAGGGACTCAGCTACTCGAACCCTCGCTTCTGCCTCCCAAGGGTCTGCCTGGACATGAAGGTGGATCTGGGACCTGGTGCTGGGACACAAAGTGACGCACTGCGATAGGGGACACGGCAGCTTCACAGCAAGGCCGAGCATCCACCCCAAATTCTAGTATTTTAAATGACATTGAGCCTTCTAAGCCACAAAAGAGAAAAATAAACACAAGATTGAAAATGTTTTATCCCTGATATATAACACACTATTTTTTTTTCAACTCAGTGTTCTCTTCAAGTACCAAACTTGTATTTCTCAAATATTTCAAAGAAATTGATAAACATTTGAAAGTACACATTTATGAAATTGCAAGGATCCTTATACTTTCTATATTTTTTAATGTAAGATACACTGAACTTAGAAATATTTCTCCAAATAAATGTTTACATAGTTTTCTAAGAAAATGAGGATCAATTTAATAAATATTTATATGAATGAAACATTAAAAAGTAATAATTCATTTTTCAGCCACACAAATGAAAGATAATCTCTCCAGGACACTAAAAACCAGACTAAACCAAGATATTTCAAAGATTTTACTATACTTGACCTAGGGCTCTTGGCAACCATTGAGAACCTCAGCACAATTATATTTAGCAACAAGATGCTGAAGTACACTTGAACATTGATGACTACTTAAAATCTTTTGTATTTATTTCCATTGCATTTGTCATAATCTTAAAAATATCATATTTGCAACTCAAGGGGACATCATACTATATAAATAAACTGAAATAAACCTATCATTTATTCCCATTGTTTCTCAGAAGCAATACAAACATTTTAATTTGAAGCTTTCCAAATTTTGCAAACATTATAAGGCCTTTCATCAAGGGATTAAATTATCCACCCTAATCCACAAACTATTACAAATCTAGAAATAATTTTTATACAATAATCCATTTTAATTGTTTAATCAATACCTATAATTTCAAATCCATCACACTTTGGTAGCTAGCTGGATATCTTATATATGTAATTAATTTAATACCCAATAATTTATGAATGATTACAGCACTGGATATTTTAATGAGAGCACATATAAAGTTCTCATTGTGACTGTAATGATATTGCTATAATTCCTAAAGAGTTTTTGCTTATTTATAACTTGCTCAGAGAGATCAGGAAAATTGTATTTTATCCAAATACTATGCAGAGCAATAATGGTGTAATGAAGGCATAAGATTCTCCTAGCATAATCTGATTCTCTGCAGAGCAGATGTAGTTAGTACTTAGCAGTCTAGACTAATTATAAACAGACTTATTTTAAAGTGTATTTCTACCAATACTCTTGTGATGGCAGGCAAATGATTTCCAAATTGACAACTCAAATGTCTCAAGATGATTTTAAGTTTACTTGATTAAAATGATAAACTGTTAAGATGTACGTAAAATACCTAACAGAATTATTCCCAAAACTCGGTTCCACAAGAGTCCATCAAAACTCATGAATAAACCCTCACTTAAGTCATTGAAAAAACCGAAATACATTATAGGCAACTGAATTATTAAATACTAGAGTGAACCAAAATGGAAATTATATAAACAAGACTTCCATTTTTTGCCATCTCACTCCATGAATTTACATGTGAGATGAAGTGCTAAATCAACATTCATACATCTACACTTGTCTTATTTGTAAAAGAGAGAGAGAGAGAGAGAGAGAGCGCGCGAGCCAGAGTATACTCACAAATGGGCAGTGAGAGATGATCATCATCATTGCCACAGAGTCATACCCCATTTCTAAACTATAAATGCATTTGGGAAAAATCAAAGACTTTCATTATAGTCACACAAAACAAGCATTGAACTCTTCCTCTATGCCTAGAGCATGCTCTGAGAGGCAATGAACTTCTTTGTACCCACCATAAAACCCTGAGATTACTAGAGATTGCAAGAGATCAACCTTTAGGTCCCTGGGAGTCCAGAAATCATAAGGGTGGGGAAGAGGGATTACTCACCCAGCCCTCCCTCCACACATGTACTCTTCCACCAATTCCACTCATTCACCCAGGCATCTACCTACCCAACCAAACACACCCAGCATTTATAGGATCCTGCACTATATGGTGGGGACAGGAAGGTAACCTTAGTCTTTAAGATTAGTTTTAATCAGGGGAGAAACACCTGAAAGGTTAGTTGATGAAAATAACGATTGAGAAGAGGAAAGGAACGAAAATTGAAATCACAGTAGGGATGTAAGTAAGGTTGTATACACATTGTAAGACAAGATATTCAGCTTCATGTGTGTTAAGTTTCTGTCACTCATTTACCTCTTAGATGGGAGGTTTCTACTGAACACAATGCAAAAGGATGGGCAGAAAGAAGGACTGCACAATTCTTTGCAATACAAAGAAACTACTACATACAGTTAGGAATGAACAGAAATTTAGTTTGAAAACTATGCTTGTTTTCTAACTTTCGTATTTCAATATTCAGAAGACTAATGTCCACAGGAGAAGACACCACAGAAGACGACAAACTGTACATGCAAAATTGAGAAGTAATGGTTGAAATTATAATCCATTTATTCCAATTCCACCAAGAAGTACAGATGAATTAGGGAGTTTAACTTATTTGACAAACATCACATCTTGCCTTATGTGTATTCTCCCTTGAGTCAAAGACAAGCTCTGACAAAATTCGAATTTTTGTTGTCCCATATTTTCTTATCTTTAAATTTCATCATGCATTAAAGTCCTATTTGGATTTGTCTGGCACCAATGCTACATTATTCCTAGCTAATGGCATCTGGCAGATAGTAATCAGACTTTTAAAGTGACCAGGGGTGTATCAGCAATTCACTGCCCCTCTCTTAATAACACAAAGTTAATATTTAAACAAATGAATTCTAACACACCTAAAGTTCCATTGGGATGGGAAAATCAAATATCAGGTCTAACAAACATAGGAACAATAGGATCATGAGAATAAACCTATAATTTTCAGAGAGAATGTCTACATTATTTATTAGAAAATTATCTTCTTGAAGTTTTCTGGATGAAATACATGCAGCTGAAAGTTTGGATTCTATGTCCATGGTTCCCACAAAGCACAAACAAGGCTTGGGAAGCAGTAATTTAATGAGATTCATCAGCACAGACACAGTAACTGCATCCACAAGGGTTTTAAAATCTTGAGAGCCAAACACAGTTTACAACATATCCAGCGAGTTTCAGGATTATAATGAAGTTTTGGAACTGCTTCAAACTACCTATGGAAGATGGAAAATATCTTTGAAAAAAATTTTGGGTGCCATGAAGGTAACAAGAAAAGAAGGGCAGAGGGAGAATTATGTGTAAATCACACTGGGAAATTGCTCTAAAACTTCTCTAAAATGCACCAGAATCTGACTGTCAAATAGTGATGATAAGCTCTCCCAGAAAGAAGGCTAACAGTAAGGATCTGTGTTTTTACTTTGTAACTCCTATTGTCTAAGCCAGATTCTCCTAAGGACCTCCTTGTGTTCCAATTACTGCATCACTGCCAGCGAGTGTAGAGCAGAGTTGGTCACTCCTTTGCTAAAGTCAGCCAAGAGAATATTCTATTGGAGAAAGTAGCATACGCCTCAAAGGGTTGGAAGCCAAGGGAAAATCTGAGACACACACAAGACAATAATATATAAACCAATTAACTTAGCCTCTGAGGGAAACAATCTTCACTTTCATCAAATTGTGTGTTATCTGGCAATATAAATTGCAAATCTATTTATAGAATAGTCAGGCTAAATCTTTTATTACTAAAACAGAAGTAGTAAGTGTCGCTCCCCCTCTTCGTGGAGGAGCAACACAGGACCCTGCGCTGTTCTTTCGTCTGCTCGGCCCTCCCCGGGTTTGCTGCTGGTCCTTCCCGGGTTGGCTACTATCCCTTCCACCTCCGTGGAAGGGCAGTTCCCCCTGGCCGCATTCCCCACTTCCGCAGGGGAGCGGCACACCGCCGGCCGGTTCTCTCGGGGGCTGCACGGGTTCCCTCAGATGTTCCCCATAGATGTTCCCGGTGCATGCCGTTTCTCTCCTCCTTTATAGTCCTTCTCTGCCAATCCCAACTCGGCTGCCCACACGCCGAGTACGCTGCTCTCCAATCAGGAGCAAGTCCTACAGTTAATTGGTTGAACTGGAGGCAGCTGTGCGGAAGCTGTTTACTTCTCTCCCAGCGCCATATTGTGGGAGAGCAGATGCATAGAATAAGTCCTAATTCGAGTAACTTAGTCTAGTCCGGATTGCTCCCCACAGATCCCCCTTTCTTTTTATTTTTTAGCGTTGATACACGCCTGTCTTCGGTGTCCCGCGGTACACACTCTGCTCTACTTGCTAGAGTTGCCACAGGCTCTTACAAGTCCTATCCATCAGGCAAAACCGAATCCGGGTCCTCTCTTCACCATGTTGTGAGGAGGTTTTTAGGCGCTGATGCGTGCCTGTGTTCGGTGCCCTGCAGCGCATGCTCTGCTCTGCTAGAACTGCCTGCAGGTGTTTACAAAACCTATCAGGCAAACCGAATCCAAGCCTTCTCATTGCCTTTTTGTGGGGAGGCCTTACTGATGTTAATTCGTGCCTGTCTTCGGTGACCTGCGGCTCATACTCTGGTCGAGCTTTGCTGGCGCTTACCGCCTTAAATCAGGCAGACCGAATCCAAGCCTCCTAATTGGCATGTTGAGGGGAGGCCTTATTTTTCTCTATTTCTCTATCTCCGGGCATTTCTATTTCTCCCATTTTACTTCTGTCTGCCAACATTCCTATTTCTCTTTTACTTCTAAACTTCTGTTTCTCTTATCCCCGCAGCTTTCCGGCACCTCGCCCTGCCGGCGGGTTCCCGGCTCTGCGCCGCTTCAGCCCGCGCGCCTCTCTCATCTGCGCAGCTTCCCGGCTTTGCGCGGCTCGGCTTCGCGCGCTCCGCGGTCTCCACGCTTAACCCTTTCGCGTCTGAACCACGGCCTACGCCAGCGTTCCCTATCTATTCACGCCCCGTGCTCTCTCTGCACGCGGCGGCTTCCGCGAGTAACACAGCGTAGCTTGCGTCTCCACCACTAGCATTCAATCTAAGTTCCCCGGGCTAGCCTGGCGAATTCAACCCAGCGTACGTCTCCGCCCCACGATTTGGCTTCCCGTCCTTTGCTCCCCGGGCTAATCAGACGGATCCCAATCTGGCTTACGTCTCAGCTTCTGGTTTCAACTTTTCGCCCCCTATTCCCGGGCTAACTTGAGAACCCCAAAGTGGCTTTCGTTTCCGCCTCGGCCTGCCCCCCGCGGCTTCAATTTCCCTAACATTTTTCTCTACCCGGTATGTTTCCCCAAACTTTCCTCCAACGATATTCCTCCCTCATTTCTCCTGGCCTCTCCCCACAGTCCGCGTCCGAGTCTGTTTGTTCTAGCTTTCACTTTCGCTTTCGACCTTAGAGATTTCTCCCAGCTTCCCCCCGTAGTCCGTATCCGAGTCTATGCCTAGGCTTTCAATAGCTTCTTCCGGCTCCTTTTTCGTCCGGCTTTTCCCTAGGCTGTTTGCTAATCTCTCTCTCCGGTAATTTCCCAGTTCTTCCCGTTTCTTCCCTCCTAAGTTTGCTATCCGTCCTAAGTTTCCTATCCGAGTCAGGTTTTCTATCCGAGCTAGGTTTCCTATCCGAGTCACGGCACCATTATGTCGCTCCCCCTCTTCGTGGAGGAACGACACTAAACCCTGCCTAGGCTTCATATCCGAGTCACGGCACCATTATGTCGCTCCCCCTCTTCGTGGAGGAGCAACACAGGACCCTGCGCTGTTCTTTCGTCTGCTCGGCCCTCCCCGGGTTTGCTGCTGGTCCTTCCCGGGTTGGCTACTATCCCTTCCACCTCCGTGGAAGGGCAGTTCCCCCTGGCCGCATTCCCCACTTCCGCAGGGGAGCGGCACACCGCCGGCCGGTTCTCTCGGGGGCTGCACGGGTTCCCTCAGATGTTCCCCATAGATGTTCCCGGTGCATGCCGTTTCTCTCCTCCTTTATAGTCCTTCTCTGCCAATCCCAACTCGGCTGCCCACACGCCGAGTACGCTGCTCTCCAATCAGGAGCAAGTCCTACAGTTAATTGGTTGAACTGGAGGCAGCTGTGCGGAAGCTGTTTACTTCTCTCCCAGCGCCATATTGTGGGAGAGCAGATGCATAGAATAAGTCCTAATTCGAGTAACTTAGTCTAGTCCGGATTGCTCCCCACAGTAAGGGTCAAAGAATGAAAAATCCTAGGAAACACATTTTTTCCAAAGGCCATTTAATATGATTTTGATACAGATTACTTTCTTGTCAATGATTCTTTTGTCTTTCTTAAACTACATCTGCACAACCAACTAGGTCATCTTTAGAGTCAACTACAACATTGCCTATAAATTTAATTTAACATCATAATATCTATAACTATCATAAACAGGAGGCAGGTGTGACCTTATTGTCACGCTAGAGAGACTGAGCACCGGATGGATGGGTTAATCGACTTGCTCCAGGCTAGATACAAGGTCTGAGTTGACTACAAGCCCCATAGGAGCCACAAGTATGACCTGGCTATTAAAATATTATTACAATCATATGCTCTTTAAGTAGTAGTCATTTCAAAACAGGCAACAGCCCCATTCACTGCACAGTGTACCATTCAATCCTTCTTTGAAGAAATTATTAAAGTTCTGGATAGCATAATATGAACAGTTCCCAGTAGGAACACAGAGCATCCTAAGAGGGCACCAGAGACTCACAGCCTAGAAACTCTAAATAAGAGAATTAGAAATGATTTGCCGGGGCTGGCACTGTGGCACCAGCATCCTATATGGGCACCAGTTTGTGTCCTGGCTGCTCCTCTTCTAATCCAACTCTCTGCCTATGGTCTAGGAAAGCAGCGTTAGATTCCCTAGTGCCCCTGCACCCACATGGGAGAATGAGAAGCAGCTCCTGATCAGCTCAGCTCTGGCTGTTGCGGCCATTTAGGGAGTGAACCAGCAGAGGGAAGACCTTTCTGTCTCTCCCTCTACCTGTGATTCTACCTCTCAAATAAATATTTTTTTAAAAAAATGATTTGCAGAGAGGACAGTCAGAGAACTGAAGAGCTGTATCTAAATATTCAAAGGACTGCCTGGTGAATCCCCCAATCATTGATTGTTCACTAGGAAAGTAAAGGGATGAAGGGTTTCATTATTTTGTTTTAAATGCAGTGAGAGCTACCAGAAGAGAGTGCTATCCTTCCTAATCTAGTCTGCTTCTTACCATGAAACTGTTCTATTCTGCTGTCAGCTTCTTGGTTCAAGAGACTCCTAAATTGGGAAGATAGATGAGAGACTGCACATGCAAGAACCCTGTCTTGG